>NC_134265.1:47729210-48390460 GCF_031893055.1 Leptodactylus fuscus
TGGTCTTAGGACCATGAGAGGGGGCAATGGCTAGACTTATTCTCCACTTTATGATATAGTGTTACCAGAAAATGCAAAGGTACACACTGCATTGCAGGGGGAGATAGTAAGCAGAATCGAGGGACTTAAGAGAACAAAAGTGTAACTAGGGGAGTAAAACTTGTACAGAGACCCTAGTCTACCATGACCACCTTAAGAAGCAAGTTAAAAACTTAAAATGTGGATTTTGGTCTTATTTACACAAAGTGGGAAAATGCACATAGTGATGTCAGAGTACAGGAATAAGAAACACAGTGATGTCACAATACAGAGATAACATGGACAGTGATGTCATAGTAGAGGGATAAAATAATAAATACATTGATATCATAGTGCCAGGATAATGCACACAGTGATGTCACAGTACAGGGATAATACACACAGTGATGTCACAGTACAGGGATAATACACACAGTGATGTCACAGTACAGGGATAATACACACAGTGATGTCACAGTACAGAATAATGCACACAGTGATGTCACAGTACAGGGATAATACACACAGTGATGTAACAGTACAGGGATAATACACACAGTGATGTCACAGTACAGGGATAATACACACAGTGATGTCACAGTACAGGGATAATACACACAGTGATGTCACAGTACAGGGATAATACACACAGTGATGTCACAGTACAGGGATAATACACACAGTGATGTCACAGTATAGGGATAATACACACAGTGATGTCACAGTACATGGATAATGCACACAGTGATGTCACAGTACATGGATCATGCACACAGTGATGTCACAGTACATGGATCATGCACACAGTGATGTCACAGTACAGGGATAATACACACAGTGATGTCACAGTACAGGGATAATACACACAGTGATGTCACAGTATAGGGATAATACACACAGTGATGTCACAGTACATGGATAATGCACAAAGTGATGTCACAGTACAGTGATAATACACACAGTGATGTCACAGTATAGGATAATATATACAGTGATGTCACAGTACAGGGATAATATACACAGTGATGTCACAGTACAGGGATAATACACACAGTGATGTCACAGTACATGGATAATACACACAGTGATGTCACAGTACATGGATCATGCACACAGTGATGTCACAGTACAGGGATAATACACACAGTGATGTCACAGTACAGGGATAATACACACAGTGATGTCACAGTATAGGGATAATACACACAGTGATGTCACAGTACATGGATAATGCACACAGTGATGTCACAGTACAGGGATAATACACACAGTGATGTCACAGTACAGTGATAATACACACAGTGATGTCACAGTATAGGATAATATATACAGTGGTGTCACAGTACAGGGATAATATACACAGTGATGTCACAGTACAGGAATAATACACACAGTGATGTCACAGTACAGGGATAATACACACAGTGATGTCACAGTACAGGGATAATACACACAGTGATGTCACAGTACAGGGATAATACACACAGTGATGTCACAGTACAGAATAATGCACACAGTGATGTCACAGTACAGGGATAATACACACAGTGATGTCACAGTACATGGATCATGCACACAGTGATGTCACAGTACAGGGATAATACACACAGTGATGTCACAGTACAGGGATAATACACACAGTGATGTCACAGTATAGGGATAATACACACAGTGATGTCACAGTACATGGATAATGCACACAGTGATGTCACAGTACAGGGATAATACACACAGTGATGTCACAGTACAGGGATAATACACACAGTGATGTCACAGTACATGGATCATGCACACAGTGATGTCACAGTACAGGGATAATACACACAGTGATGTCACAGTACAGGGATAATACACACAGTGATGTCACAGTACAGGGATAATGCACACAGTGATGTCACAGTACAGGGATAATACACACAGTGATGTCACAGTACAGGGATAATACACACAGTGATGTCACAGTATAGGGATAATGCACACAGTGATGTCACAGTACATGGATAATGCACACAGTGATGTCACAGTATAGGGATAATATACACAGTGATGTCACAGTATAGGGATAATACACACAGTGATGTCACAGTATAGTGTAATACAAACAGTTGTGCCATAGTACCAGGATAAAGCACACAGTGACGTCACAATCTAGGGATAATATACACAGTGATGTCACAGTACATGGATAATGTACATAGTGTTTGTCACAGTACATGGATAATGCATACAGTGATGTCACATTACATGGATAATGGACACAGTGATGTCACAGTAGCATGATAAGAAACAGTGATGTGTACAGGGATAATGTAGATAGTGATGTGCAGTGCAGGGTTAATGCCTACTGTGACATCATACCACAAGGATAATACACAAAAAGATCACTGTGTAAACAGTGACATCACAGCATATGAAGAAACTATTCATAATAATGTCACATTCAGGTATTATAATATCCCAGTAAATTAATATAGGTGCATTCAGTTCTCCGTGTTCCCTTCCATCATCCATAGTTATCACTAATAGCATCCTAAGTGTCAATAGTAATGGGCCAGCTTAGTTTTCGGTTCCATAGCTGCTGCTATGTCTGCTATCCTGGTAGTTACCCCCATGAGTATAACTATAGTACACTGTCATGGTGAGAGCACAATGGAGATAGAAATCCTTACTGCGGTCCAATGCATTTTGTTTTATGGGACCTATTGCAGTTATAGTACAATTGGAAAAAAAAGTTAAAAGGGTGGAAATAAAAATTGTAGAAGTGGATTTGCAATGAACTAAGGGCACCAAACAAAATCTACAATATAGAATTTCTGTATCACCTATGGGAGGATGCTACCCTATTAATGACTGGCAGTGATCAGTTTTACCTTGTCCCTTTTTACTTCTTTACCTCTTTTTGTATACAATTTAAAGGAAGAGTTTGTTTCAGCTTTAGTAAACCGAAAAATTAGGACCTTTTTCTTTTTGGGCACCTTCCTTTCTCTACTTCTCCTTCTCTCTTAACAAAAGGTCAGAGAACCAGTCCAGGGGTGAACCTACCCTTGTCGCCGCCCGAGGCGGATGACAGAAAGCTGCCCCCCCCTCCCCCGGAGGAGGGGGCGGAGCGAAGGGGGCGACACGGAGTGAAGGAGGCGTGGCAGAGCGGCGTTAGCAGGCAGAGAGCAGGCAGGGAGAGGACCTGCTCTCTGCCTGAGCGTGAGGGGAGGCCGCTGGAGCAACGCTGCTCCAGCAGCCTCCCCAATCCACCGCTCGGTGACGGTGACGCTAAGCCAGTCCAGGACAGCTTGTCCTGGACTGGCTTAGGTAAGCAAAAATGCCACCCTCCCCAGGGCCCTGGCATAGCGCCGCCTGAAGTGGTCGCTTCAGGTCGCCTCATGGGAAGTGCGGCGCTGGTTATGGCCAAAAGTCATGCCATGTGCAGAGCTTCGATAAATTTGGCGCATTTTGATCTATTATCTCATAATTGATCTATCATTCACTACCATCATAGACAGGGATTCTTTACTGTAAGAGCAGCGAGGGTATGGAACTCTCTGCCTCAGGATGGGGTGATGGTGGATTCATTGCGTTACGACAACTTTCTTATGGATGTTAGTTTTTCGGAGATGACAAATTCATCCAGGGTTTTAGTAGTTGGGGTCAGGAACGATTTTTTTTCCACTGACTTGGGACAATTAGCATCGGTCTCATGTTTTTTTTTATTTTTTGCCTGGATCAGCACTGTAGGGTATTGTAGGGTTATAGGTTGGACGTGATGGACCAGTGTCTTCATCCAACCTCATCTACTGTATGTTATTAATAAATCTCGTCTTATGTGTTTTGCCTGTTAAAAGTTTTTTCATCTTTGAACTTTGGAAGGTCGGGGTAAGTAGTATTACTATTAGGGTTGGCATATTCCAGAATCTATAAATCCTGATGTGCACGGAGTGAGCTGCTCAGATCCAGAGAACCTCCAGGTGTGCTGATAGATTTCCAACCGAGCTCACTCGCACCATGTATTGAGCTCATAAAGATGACATATTGTGCTTGTGATGTATAGAGAGAAGTGAAAGCTATGAATTTCTACATCTACCTTCATCACTTTATACAACCCGGTCTCATATTCACTGCTACTTGGCCTCCAGTGAGGAAAACAATGAATCACTTGGCAATCTGTACATGTTAAAATAACACTGTTATATGGGTATTAGGGTCACAGCTAATAAAGGTTAGACTGTGTGTAATGAAACGTTATTCAGATTTCCAATGTACTTTATCAATTCCTTACAGTTCAAAATCTCTGCTTGCTGTCATTGTATTTTGTAATGTAATTGTAGTCACATGCGACATTGGTGGGTGGTTTAGCCTTTGCATTTACACACAACAATGTGCAGGTCATGTGACTGTAATTTTAGGATACCTAAACAATTGCAAATGTAATTTTGACCAAGAGATGGGGTCTTGTACCCGTATGTACACAAGGCAATTGAAAGTGAAATTAGTTAATACATACACAACTTCAGCAGCCCGTTAGGTGGAAAAGATCCTTCAGCACACCTCAGGGGTTGGTGCAGTGCTGAGGGTGCCTAATGGTGGAAGCAGTGTTTCCAGGGCACAGCCTAATAGTAAAGTCTCCCTGAGCCTGATGATGGTTGGAGGGCTCGTAATGGTGTGTGCAGGAATGGGAATCAGGAGATAGGCTTGCAATCTAAGACACTCATAGGGTTTAGCACAGTCTTCTGACCCTTGGTTCATATCTGCATTTGATAATCCATTCGGGGAGTCCGCATGGGGACCCCCCCGAACGGAATACCGAATGAACTAGCAAGCGGTGTGCAATTAAAGCACACAGACCTCATAGACTATAATGGGGTCCGTGTGCTGCCCGCATGAATCATGCAGACAGGAAAGTAGACCATGAAGTATTTTGAGCACACAGACCCCATTATAGTCTATGGGGTCCATGTGCTTTCACTACACAATGCTTGCCAATACGTTTGGTATTCCGTTCAGGGGAAGGGGTCCCCATGTGGACTACCCCAAACAGATTACCAATGCAGATGTGAACGAGGCCTTACACTCTCCTACTTCCTTCTCTTAGCACAGGGAGGAATAGCTTCATTGTCTTCTCCCTCCACCAGAGCCTCTATAGATGGTACTAATTATTCCGCTCACAGCCAAAATGGTTTTCTCTGTTAAAGACACAAGTGCATATTAAATACACACAGGAGTATCAATGCTATAGCTACAAGGGAATACATGATCTATCTTATGTAGTGTTCCCAGTGGGTCACCACTTATCCAACTAATATCCTCTTTATCTTGGAGCGTAAATCATCTCTAGGTATTCTATTCTGTAGGGTAGTGTTGAGAAGTGTTGTATTTTATGCAAATCCTCAGTGAACGAGCATATGATGTAATACGATGATGTAATCATTCCTTATAAGGTATATTGTAAATCAGAGGAAGATGCAAAGATTCCATCTCCTTTAATCCCCAGATTTATATTGTTAGCATTCCAGACGATGATGAATTCCCTGCTTAGGGGATCCCATAAAAGTACAAGTAATCTATTTGATGCCAATGGATAATTCCAAAATTCTTGTGTCATGATAATAACAGGACAGTATGATAAAGATTGTTCGTATAGTTATTATTAGAGAGGAGAGAGGGGACCCTTCATCTGGCATATGGGTAATGAAATACTAGCTAGCTGGCAACCACGGTGCACATTGTAACATCAGCAGATAGTTACTAGGATGGAAAGGAACTAAAATCCAATTCAGGTACAAGTATCCAGTGCCAGGGTGCAGTGGCGTGGAATGGTGGGGCCCCGTAGTGAACTTTTGACATGCTTCCCCCCCCCCCCCCGACCGACGCCGAAGACCCTGACCAACTGACCCCCCACCACCACCACCACATTCCTGTGCGTTTTATGCACCATAGTGGCCCCTGCACACAGTATTACCCCCATAGTGGCCCCTGCACACAGTATTATGCCCCATAGTGGCCCCTGCACACAGTATTATGCCCCATAGTGGCCCCAGTACACAGTATTATGCCCCATAGTGGCCCCTGCACACAGTTTTATGCTCCATAGTGGCCCCTGCACACAGTATTATCCCCCATAGTGGCCCCTGCACACAGTTTTATGCCCCATAGTGGCCCCTGCACACAGTATTATCCCCCATAGTGGCCCCTGCACACAGTATTATGTCCCCATAGTGGCCCCTGCACACAATATTATGCCCACTGTGGACACCCATGAACAATTATTATACTCTGGGGTCTTTTCAGACCCCAGAGTATAATTAGCGAAGATTCAAGGGGAGGATACAAACATAAAAAACCACTGTCACTTACTTATCCCTGGCTCCGCTGCAGTCCTCGGTGGTGTCGGCCATCTTCCTTGACGTCTGGATGTCACATGACCCGGGACGCAGGCCCGGGTCATGTGACGTCAGGGACATCACACAACTAGGCCCGAAGCCTGCCAGGAGTGTGAAAAGGTAAGTAACTCAGTTTTTTATGTTCGCTTACCTCTCCCAGGCCTCCAATCCTCCTTCTTTTCAGACCCCTGAGTATAATAATAGTGCTTGTGGGGCCCGTGGCGTCACTTACCAATCCCGGCCCCTGCCAGGATCGGTAAGTAAATAGGGCCCGTTATCCTGTAGCGGCCTATTAAGAAAAAAAAATGCAGCTGCTACCCTTGCTACCCCGGTAGTTACACCACTTCCAGGGTGCATAGCTTAGAAAACTTTACACATTAAAACTTCTCATAATTGGGTTGACAACACAGAAGTAGAATTTATAGAGTCCTTATTCATAGCATGACAAACCACTAAAATTATCACAGTGCAGCAAGTTATCAGATTTAAGATGAAGATAAATGGTAAAAGTCACAACATCGATCAGGGAGGAATAAGTGCCAGATATCTACAAACAGCTCATTGTAGCTGTGAATCCTATGGGTATGTTCACACGGCAGAATTTGCATTCCGCGTGTGAACATTCTGCGCTTCTAGCCGCGATGGGATGTCGGTATAGTGCAGCAAATGAATGGGTCTAATCAGGAGGGAACCTTGCGCCGCAGCTGATTAAGCCACGGAATCTGCGGCGAGAAGGGTCACCTCGTTTCTTTTTTCCGCTACTAGAAGTCAATGGAGCCGGTTTTGGCAGCGGATTTTGAGGCGGATTCAGCGTCAAAATCCGCTGCCAAAAAACTCAATGCAAACTAGCCCAAAAGGGGTAGGTAATGGAACCCTGTTACTTCTCAATGCTTTGTCTTACTGAGAGCAGAGCAACCACCTTGAAAGATTCCCAAATCCTCTTCTCATCCAATGATGATTAAAAGAGTGACTATTTTATGTGACTATTTTATCTATAATTTACTGAAACCAGATTTTTCTAATCCTTTTTTGTTTTCTGATTGTACATCTTTTTATTCTATTTTCTGTAGATGATTATTGGGCGGCCATCTTGCCTGAGCTTCTCTGCTCTGGTAACAGGATTTAGTGATAACCTTTGTAGTAATAGTCTTAGGCAGCAATAGTCTGGAGCCGACTTATTGAGATCTATGGGAGAGTTTTTGAGACATGCTCTGGTGTAGGGAGAGTAGATAAGTTCTGGTGAAGATCACTGATATATGCTGTTGTCTATAGAGGTGTTCTCTTCTTCTATTGTAATAATGTCTTTATTTACGTAAATGAATGCTGCAAAGAAAACTTCTACAGAATTGGCAGTCTATTCTTAGGCTTAGTGAAAATGGCAGGATAGAGTACTTAAAGGAAATCTTACATTTTTTAAAATTCTTCAAAACTATGACTAACAAAAAAACTCAGTTAGGAGGTAGGCTATTTTCTGATGATATATTTCCTTTAATCCAAATGAAAAAAAAAATCTTTAAAAAATCCAATATTGCATTTTTATTTCAGAATGTTTCCTCTACATGTCAAGAGAATATTTCACCACCTCCACCAAAAGGGAGTGGGCTGCATGACTGAGGCACTGTCTCCCTATATTAACATAATGGGAGACAGATTTGCATATTCTTCCCATGATCCCTCACAGTGGAGCGCAAATGGCTTGATAAGTCTCCACACACCTATATGGTGGTCTCTCCCTAAGGAGTGACAATATCCCCTTCACCTCCACCAACTTAAGCTCTTCGCAGCCTTAAATAGACGCTCCTCCACTGATTTTTATGCGGTTGCAATTTCTGATTGCAGATTTTTTTAAAAAAATTCTATATTATGTATATAATTATGGGGGCGGCCATCTTGCCTGAGCTTATTCTCTGCTCTATTAACAGCATTTAGTGATATGCTTTATAACAGTTTTATAGTCATAAGCAGCAAAAGACTGGAGCTGACTTATCGAGGACTACGAGAAAATTTCTAGACATGATATCTATGATATCATCTATTGTCAGTAGCAGGTGACTGCTACAACCAAAACCCTATAGACAAGTGTCAGTGTATTATTATGCATAGTGGCTTAAGTGAAATTTGCAAGGTATAGTATTTTTTGGATATATGTCTTTTTTTCAACCATAATAACTATGTAACTATAGTGATATGCAAAACTTCAACTACAGATTTCAACTACAACAGCGCGGTGTCAGAGACCAGGAAGGAGGAGGAGAAACGGAGTACAAGCAGCGGAGGGACGGTATTGAAGGTATGATGCGAGGGGTGCTCAAAAGCCTTGAGGAACGCACAGGGTGCTCCGTGGTGTTAATGTGCGGAAAGAAATAAAGCGATTTAAAAAGAAACAGTGGGGACAACAGAAGAAGTAAAGGTAGTAATAGAATAGCTTTTTTAAAGGCTATTCAGACATGTGTTTAGCTCAAAAGCACTTTTTCCAATGATAGACTACTTTTAAAGATACAATATTGCATTCTTATATCAGAATGTTTACACTACTCAATACCAAGCACAGAGCCATACATTGTGTAGGGGTAGTGCATGGGGTTGCAGTACAGCCAGACTCACTAGAATGGAACTGAGTAGAGATGAACGAGTACTATTTGAAACGGCCATTTCGAATAGCACACACCCACAAGAAAGAATGGAAGCGGCCGGCATGCAGACTTTGCCAGCTGCCGGCCGCTTAATCCCCTTGTGTGCCGGCTGCGTCCATTCATTCCTATGGGTGCGTGCTATTCGAAACAGGAGTTTCGAATAGTATTCACTCATCTCTAGAACTGAGCTGTATACTGATCATGTGACCAATGAATATGACGTTGCTGACCTGTGAAATGGAAATGGAGCACAGTCATCTAATAGTAATGACCTAGTCTAAGGTTAGGTCATCAATATAAAACTTCGAGAAAACCGCTTGCACGCTGAAGCCCCATGTTGTGGAAACGCAGCTTTTTGCATTGCGTTTTTTTGAGCCACAGCCAAGAATGGCTGCAAAAGGAATGAGAAATATATAGGAAGTTCTTATACTTCTGCCTTTTCATTCATTCTTAATTTTCGCTAAAAAAAACACCCAAAAACACAGCAAAATCTGCAACAAAAAAAGCTGCGTTTCCGCAACGAGGCCTTAGCCTAAGAGAAGATTCATCAGATTGTTCCACTGATCCAGTACCCAACCAATAGTGAAGTGAACAAACCCTAGTAGACCTCTCTTTACTCTCTAATTTTAGGGTTTTGTGCTGAACTTACCCTAGTTCCTATCTCCTGCCGTCTGGCCCCTGAACTTCATGAATATCACAAGAACCTGTACTTTGTTAAAAGGAGGTAACAATTTATCCTGGTGATAAAGGATGTCCACAAATATTGAAAAACCATCTATTCTGCAGAAAGTTGACAACCCCATTAACGTATTGCATGGATCTGCATCCCCACGTGGAGGTAGACGACGGCCAGCTGCGGCAATGCGACTAGCACAGCAGTTTTGGACTTAGTTAAAAATGAAAGATCTCCTGAAACCTCTCTGGGGTAATAAAACGTAAAAAAAATGTGAAAGTTGTTTTGTCTCCAAGAACTAAAACAAAACCTGGTGTTGTAAGAACTCCACAGTGGGGAGCAACATGTGGAAATCCTGTCCCTGGAAAGGAAACCCCAAAGGTTTTATTGTGTTTTTTCCACCTTGAGCAACATGGGACGTGAAATATGCGCCTGAAGAAAGAACTCACCAACCCCGTCTTGGTGTCCAGCTGCAGAACAATTAGGCTGGAATGCAGATTGTTCTCGAGCACATTTGACAGCTAACCACTGACTTGCAAAAAGCAAGATATAGGCCAAAGTCTGGTCTCGATTAGGTGACTCGAAGACTGCAGCAGTTACGCTTTGCTTAATGCAGAACACTCCCGGCTTGACAGTCCCAGACAAAACAGAACTTTGATTCTCAGGACCGGCTTGAAGAGAGCTGAAATGTTAGCCACGTGCAGGAGCATTTTTTTTTTTCTGTGTGTTTTAAAAATCAGCAGAAGGTTCAGATTTTTTCCAGATTTATATCAATCCATACTACTTATGTCTGCAATATGTTATACGCATTAATAGGGGCGATATGTAGAGCCCCCGGTAACTGATACCCCCATGGAAGAAATCAACTACCAGTTACAGAAATCTGCATCTGTTAACAAGAGTCAATATTAAAAAAACATTCCGTATTGTTTTATATATTGGTTTCTTATTGTACTAATGTAACCATATGTACACTAAGGCTGGTCTTGCATGACTGTAGTGGTTTTGCGGTCCGCAATTTGCTGATCAGTAACACTAAATTACACTCCAAAAAGTTATTTCCCAGACGTTCGTATCCAGCTGCTCGCGCCCATAGAGTTCTATGGGACAGTCCATGCCGTGCTGTGATGTCTGTGACTTTGCGGACCTGCGGTATTCAGTGCGGACCTCGATCAGATAAAATATCCGGTGGTGTAAGAGGCCGCTCTGAATGCAATGTGTCCGCAAATGGTCACAATTGAGAACCCACAATTGCGGACCATTTGCGAATTAAAGTTACTGTCGTGTACAAGCCTTAATCGAACTTCACTAGCAGAATACAAGTGCAATTTTGTTCCATGTTACCAACATAAATCCCAGTCTAATTGATGGTATAAGAACCGGAACTAATAGCATTATAGATTCCAATAAGGCATATGTCCTGGAGATCACTTGCGGCTGGCTGTACATTTAGGGTGTGTTCACGCAGCTGAATTTGGGGTTGATTCCGGTCTTAAAAAAAAGGTCATGCTCGAACCTCTGGTGGATTCCACCAGGTAATTCCCATTAAAACCAAAGGGAGGCAGAAAATTTTTTGCCTGACTGGTGCGGAAATTGCCTATTTTTGGTGAAATTTGGTCAAGTAGAAAAATTCAGCTTACAATTCAAAGTAATATACATCCCGGGCCTCCTGTTGCACTGATTCTCAAATTTGCAGAATGCTGCAGGGAGCCAGAAGTCTCCTTGCCCTGCCTCTTCTGACAATAAGACTTTTGGGAATGTGACTTATCCAGCTCTAGTCAAGAATGTGGATCACACCCTGTTGAACCCAAGTTCCAGAAGCAGTGATAAAAAGAACAGGCTCCAGCGCCGTGGCGTGCATCTATAATCCCGGCTACTTGGGAGGCTGAGTCTGCCGCACCACTTGAGTCCAGGAGTTCTAGTTTACTCTGTGCTATGTCGATCGGGTGTCCACACTAAGTTCGATATCAATACAGTGACTCTGGGGAAGCTTGGAGCTACCAGGTTGTCTAAGGAGGGGTGAACTGGCCCAGGTTGGGAAAAAAGAACAGGGCCAGGCACTACCTGTGTGTACTAAGTCTAAAAACTTAGGATGCGATCAAAGAAATGAAGATTGCATACGCTCTCACTTTAAAGGTCGTGCAAGCCAAGCACAACACCTTGTAGTGCAAAATTTGCACCAGTCTAAATAGCAGGATAGAATAAAGAAGGCAGGGGCAGAGTCTGAATGGCAGGGGCTAGAAAAGTCAGTGGAGCGGCACCTATTGAAGGATGCAAAGAGCTGGTGTTGGTGGAGGTCGTAAAAGGTCCATCTAATGTTACTGATTTGTTTCCAGTCACAATCCACAAATTATCAATTATTTGGTGGCTCCAAAAATATTGTTCTGTGGGGTATCTGAACATCAGATAGTTTCTCTGGTGTTCGGCTTTCAAGGTGTTGCAGTCTTACAACTAATAGGTTGTCAGGATGTCCTTTGTTCAAAGACATGGCTGCGTTTTTGCAAAAGTAACATATTCACATATTGTTTGAAGCTCAGCTCTTCCTATTGCAAATTTTTGGAAGAAACCAGCCATATCTTCAAACTCTGCACAACTGCTTTGCCTCAATGGAGAAGACTAAAAAACTTCCATTGACAACCTACTTATCTCCATAAACTGTACTTTTAATAATGTAGATGAACTTATCCCAGACATGAAAGTTGCCACAAATGTAGATATCAGTGGCATGACTAAAGTCTTGTGGGCCCCGGTGCAATCTTTTGTCCAGGGCCCGCTACCTCATCCCTACAGCGAATTCTTGATAGTGATGGTTACGGGTGCTAAGGCGTTTAATCCACCTTAGTATGGTTAGGGTAATCTCTGGGTCTCCTTGGTTTATGGGCCAGATGGAAGCTGAATCTCAATACTGATGCCAGTATTTATGGGCCCCCCAAGGCTCCTGGGCCCGGGGGTGACTGCAACCCCTCAAGTTACGCTCCTGGTTAACAGATATGTCCATCCTTGACTTAGCTTGATTATGGATAGTACTAATTTCTGATTAAACCAATACAATACATCTAGCAAACCATTGACTGCAGCACACAACCACTAGGTGATCACATGTAAAAGATAGACATCTTGTGACTGAGTATCACGAAAGCATGTCTTGTTGAAAAGCTGGTCATCCCCTGCCACACATATTGAGACATGTTGCAAAGAGGAAAGGTAAGGAAGGACACGAGTACACACCTTGCATGCTGAGGATGAACGGAGAACTCGCACAGTGAACTTATGATGTTACTGCTCATTTATACATATACACAAGACAGTAACAATGTTGAATGTGAATGGAACCACTAAGGATCTACAGGAACATCTGGTGTTTTACACCTATATTTTACACAGTAATGTTACTGTTTACATATGATCCAGGGAAAGATCTACAAAGACAACCTCATAAAAGAAATTTAGTTTTCTCTGGACTACAACATACGCCAAATTTACAGCACCTGCACAGAGAATGACGTGCCAAGAAGGAGCCAGGATCAAGTTACTTTTCACAGAAAACATTGTTAAATACAGAATTTTTATTTTTTTTATTAAAGAACAAAGATCTTTTTTGTCCATGCGACTGATCATAATTATGGGACTTTATACATTTGTAAGAGCCTTTGAAATATTCATAGTGTAACCTGGAAACAATTTGAGACGACTCATCATATTAGTGCTTTTTGGAGGTACGCAATAAACCGATGCTTTAGTGCCTTAATCACATGAATTTTACTCGAGGGATTTGGAACCAAAAAATTACTCCCGTTCTCGCTGGCTGAAAGATGGTGAAGAGGAAACGTGTTTCATAACTGAGGACCTTGTGCAAGTAAGAAAGAAAAAGTTGTTCTACGTAGACTTTTACAAGATGACTGAGTATTATAGTCTTCCTGTACAGACATTCTGGGGTCATGTGGAGATCACGCCGTAGCATCAGCATTCAGCTGCTTGACACAACTGGCAGCCAAGTAGAGTCTGTTTATCTCAATGAGTCCTACACTGGGCCTCACTCATCTCACCACATAGACAAAAAGTTCTGCTTCTAAGTACTGATACTTTTTCAGTTAGAGAGTTAATATCTGTATTTTTTTAAAATAGAACAGCTCTTTTCCCAAAATTCACACTTCATTTCTTACAGCTGAAACCAGAAGTAGAAGAATCTGAAGAAGAAGAAGAAGAAGAATCTGATGAAACAAAATATTTGATTTATGGTAGCAGAAGCAGGAGCAGAGCAGTGAAGGATTATTGGCATGAACATGTGTGTATATATATATATATATATATATATATATATACTGCTAATATATTTCTAACTCCCTTATAGGCATTTCTAAATGTGGCCTTATCACTATGTTCCGTTCAAGAATGTTCACCTATCATCTAATTTTTTACCAATCCGCAAGCCTTAGTTGAGGGTTGCTTTGGAACCGATAGCCTAAATATAAGGGAATCGGGATCCTTCAAACGATGTAATGCTGCGCTCATTATGATCGTAAAAAACACGTTCAGAATGAGCACGTAAAAAGCAGCTCCCATTGACTTACGCGCGTAATACATTGAAAGCATAGGGAAAAAAGCCTCCCATTGATTTCAATGGGGAGCGCACGTATGCCGGCTCCCATTCAAGTCAATGGGAGAGGCTTTTTATGCGCTCATTCTGAATGTGTTTTTACGATCAGAATGAGCGCACCGTAACACCGTGTGAAGGCTCCCTTAGATGGGATTGCCTTGAAGAGAGACAGGCCTGTTGTTTAGGCCACATGATGCTTGTTAAGAATGAACTATACGTCACATATACTTATGATGATTCTCCTATGAGAGTGATGTTGGCTAAAAGAGGACCCCAGTTTTCGGGACATGAACCAGGCTGTTATGATCTTGGAATCTCTGACTATGGACTGGCCCCTGACTGATAACTTCTCAGTATAGTGTAAAAGAAAAACAAAAACCCAAAAAAGTTTGTAATTACTCGGGTGTGATACTCCTAATCCCTGCCTTGTACACTAGAAGTAGCCGTGGGCCCGACTAACTAACCTGAGAGGGCACGAACACAGCCGGAGAAATAACTCACTTCCGATAGAAACAGAAAACCTGACTTGTTTCATATTTAGAAAGGAGAGGCAGATACAGAGAAAGATGTCCGACTGGACTAATGGTATATTTGAGGGAACACAACTGATAGAGCAGAAAATAAACGTGAAACCCAACAATACTGACACAATGCAAAGGGATAGGAAAAACAGAACTTAGTATCACACACAGAAGCGGAGTTATATAGCCAGGAGCAGAGATAGCCAGAAGGGTGATTGGAAGCAGCACTCAGAACCAACCACAGCTTGTAATGAGTCGCGTTAAGCGGCCGGCCACTTCCATTCATTCCTATGGGTGCGTGCTATTCGAATCGGGAGTTTCGAATACTACTCGCTCATCTCTAGTCTTCAGCATAGCAGAGATACTTAACCCCTTCACAGGCAAAGACACACCAAAGCATTGACCTGCGATGTAACTCATCACGCGATCCATGCATGAGTGCTACCACAGAGACTGCACGCCCAGTGTGAACATTCCCCTGCCGCGCATCATGAGACTCACATGCAGAATGCTGTTCAGAAACTCCGCATAACACAGGCTTGTCTTCTGCTTTCCAAAAGCCTCTGTGGCCACATCTTTCGGTTTTATTTATTTCATTATTTCTCTTAAAAACCAATAGCAATGGATCCGTTGGAGATCTCGACGCAGAAACTGCCAAAAATCGGCAGAAAAAAAAGTTTTGCACTGAGTTCTTTTGTTCTTTTGTTTCTGTTGCTTACAGTTTGAAAACAGTGGACACCCAGAAAACCCCATTTTAGACAATGTGTGCTGGTATCCGTGTGTATCCGCTGTTTTGCCGGCTGGCAAACCATTCATAAGTTTAATTGAAAAACAAAAAAATTCATCTTTATGATCAGAGATGAGCAAATTTTTCAAAAATTCATTTTGGTAGATTCACCGAATTTTCCAATACGATTCGATCCAAACTAATTTGAAGCAAATTGTGTTAAAAAACAGCTATTTCCTATCTGCAGAGAGCTTGTACAGTGGTGTAGAACACTGTGCCTTGCAGTGTATTTTAGTGATGTCCCACTATAATACCCGAACCAGCAATGCACTGATCGCTACTTCAGCGCTATTGACTGTAATACACATGTCTTGCAGTCTATAGAGGAAATCAGCCTATGCGGACTTCTTCACTTCTAGGCAGGATTAACCAGATACTGGGGATTATTAGCAGCCTGGGGTCACCGGCCAGACTCCGGGCTGCTGAAGATGCATATTGACACCCCCGATCTTGCCGCTGAAGGTGCCGAGGGGGAAATGTAGCATGGTGAAACCCCTTGGATGCCACAATCATGTTTGACCACGGCATCCAAGGGCTGTACTTCGACCGGGGGTTAAGGAGCAGGGCGTTAGTTGTCAGTTATAATTAACACCCGCTCTCGATGCCGTGGGTGGTCAAAAAGGGGTTAAAGGGCTGTGACATCATAGGGATGGCTGTGGATTGGCTGCACGCATGGAATTGTGGGTGATCCCGCATTCCCAGAGTTCCTTGCCCCATGTCCTAACATGCAGCAGCCATTTTATGAAAAAAAATGTGATTCACTACCACGAAGCCTGAGGAAATACAGATTCGATGCGAATGGAATATTTCCTGAAATTTGGATCGAATTCACTCAACTCTATTTATGACACTTAATTCTGATTTGCATAATCATTTGGAGCTCGGTGTGCATTGCTTCTACAGAAGAAATAGTTATTTTATTCCTTTATAAAGCATCTCTTAAGAACCCAGTCCAGATTTGGGCACCAGTCCACAAAAAACATATCAGAGAGCTGGAGAGAGTTCAAATAAGGGCAACCAAATTAATATGCGGTATGGAAGATCTGAATGAAGACGGGTTGTTAAAATGAAATTTATTAACCACAGACAAGAAAAGGATATGATGTTGTTATATAACTATGTATATTGTCTTTATAAAATCCAATGTAATAAATTAGTATTTTTGCAGACCTAACAGGAAACACAGAACCAACACTGACTGATAAAAGAAGTGAAGAACCATTACTTTACTGTCTGAATCGTAGTGGAACATGTGTGGATCAATGTAAGCTACATGCAGACAGGCGTGTACATGGATGGTGCCATGATGGTATCTGAGTGTCATCTGTGATGTACACTGACCCATGCATTTCATTTTTAGTTTTGCCACCGAGCAATTGTATGTATGGGGTCATAAGAAAAGAATAGGTCAGTGTGCTAGAGTCTACCAAATCTTGGGGATGGTGTTAAATGAATAAAAACACTCATATGGCAATTAAATAAAAAAAAAAAATAGGGTCAGATTGGTGTAAAATAATAAAATTTCTCACATTACCAATGCTGTTCCCATTTAGACTCTTCAGGTTACTCCACTGGTCTCTACCTTCTGGTCCCTCGCGACACACAGTCAATAACTAGTAACTGATCTCAATGAGTGATTACATAAGTGGTCACCAAGGTGGACCAGGACGAAGAGACCAGCAGGGAACCTGGGCAGTGATCAGTCCGATATGACTTATAATCTTACACCATCCCGGGCCTATAAAAAAAAATTAACAGACCAGACTTACTTCCTAAAGAATCAGACTTTTTGCGTATGTGTTCACTTTACGAGTGCATGGTATAAAACGTTGCAGCTGAGGCCATTTCCTAAGCAGATATTTCTCTCATATAAAATGCATTATGTCTTGTTGATATTCAATGCACAACATAGCCAAGGCCAGTTTACGACAAGAAGCTGTTGCTGCTTGAAAGTGATTTTACTTGCTAACGTTCCTGTACACAAAAGCGGCTCCCAGAATCTCCCTGACATCCTCTGAGCCCAAGGATCCTTTGTTACCTTCTAGAAATATCTGTCTTTGATAGTGCGAGAGGCCCCTTCCCTGGAAATCTTTCCAAATAAGCTCAAGACTTATCTATTTACCCAGGCATGTGATTAATACACCGAGTCCACTCAGGTATTTTAGACTTATCTTTCCGCTCTCTCCACCGTTCATGGTCACATTTGATTTATTTTATGGTTTTAACTGGTTTCCTTATATCATAATTGTGGAGTCTTTGAAAGTCCCACTGGAAGAATTGTTCCATGCAAATAAAGTTATAATATCCTAGAAATCAGGATAAATGGACGTCTGGCGGCGTGGACTGTTCCTGGGACAGATGTGATGATAAGTAGAAGTGATAGATAATAGTGCCATGTCGTATAATGGTTCACTGATATCGCAGCCTCATAAACACACTATATTCTCTTTGACTTGCTCATTTTTACTGAATAATACAATTTTCCAAAACCTTTCTGACCTTCTACCAATCACTTCATACAAAAATACTCTAAAGAGTTAGTCTCTATAGAGAGTCCATGGCAAAGGGGTCCCCATTTTGAAGGGTTACACATGGCTTCTCTTTTCCAGCAATGTGAACAATTGAAGGGGATCAGGACAATCTTCTTTCCTACAAGAAGATATGGGTATGGGGGACACTCATCCACATTAGGGAGAGCATGTGCCAAATAGGCAGTACGGAGACTTACAAGTCATTCCTGCTCCGCTAGGGATTATGGGTAAAAAATATGCAAATCTATTCTCCTGGATGGAATTAGGAGAACAGAGTGCACTCTGTACACCACCCTATAGAGGGCAGCATCCTTAACATCATGAACGACTTGCTAACATGAATAATTGCTAAATCAGTATTTCTGTCCCAAAAGGAACATATTCCCAGCTATGGACAGCGCTGTTTCGGCCTATTGGGCCATCCTCAGCATAGCGTAGGGATACTGCCTATTTGGCACATGCTCTCCCTAATGTGGATGAGTGTCCCCCATACCCTGGTCTATAGTCTCTCACTCTGCTAAATCAGTATCCCTACGCTATGCTGAGGATGTCCCAATAGGCCGAAACAGCGCTGTCCATAGCTGGGAATCTGTTCCTTTTGGGACAGAAATACTGATTTAGCAATTAAATCCACATTATGATTAAAAGACTTTATAACTGAGTCGTTCATGATGTTAAGGATGCTCCCCTCTATAGGGTGGTGTACAGAGTGCACTCTGTTCTCCTAATTCCATCCAGGAGAATAGATTTGCATATTTTTATACAAGAAGATATGGTATAAAGCGGTTCATGTCGATACAGTCAGTCGATATATAATAAAGCCCAAAATGCAACCTTATAAGTCAAGCCTGGGACAAAAGAACTAGGCCCCATGCACACCAATGTACTTATTATCCATATACTAGCTGTAATTACAGATACACTATACAGACTCATACATTTCTATAGTCTCCTGCCCTCGTGAGGGTCACAAAATATGGACAAGGTCTGAGTCCTGTCCGTTTGAAGATCCAGACTCACTCATTTAAGTGTATGGGTTCATGAAAAACACATACAGCACACAGATGCCATCCATGTGGTGTCTGTTCCGTTCTCTCAGAGCTATAAAGACCCTATAATCATGTCCTTGGAGCCTTAGTCCATAGTGGATTCTGCTTCTAAGATCTTCGCTGACAGCACCATAGGAGTGAACAGGAAATCCTTGGCATGTTTTACTAGTGAAAATACAATGGGTAGGGGAAGATATCGTTATCGGAGATCCTTCCTCCCAACCGCGGTCAGGCTGTATAATCAATATCAGGCCAAGTGAAGATCACTCTGCACAGAGAACTAAATGACCCTGAAGTCTTTCTTTTTCTTCTTAGTTGCTATGACTCCTAGTATCTTTTTCTATCTGCTATGAGCTTGTATGTCTTCTTTCTTGTAATATATTATTGTATTGTCCATGCTACTGTAACACACTGAATTTCCCCTTGGCGGGACTATTAAAGGATTATCTTATCTTATCAAGGTGCTTTCTTTAGGGAGGAACTGTTATCAATTGAGGTAACCTTGACCATATTGGTTCAGTTGTTGTACAAGTTCCTTTAACACATGAAAACAATATCTCTCAAGCAGAATGAGTTTTGAGATATTTAGGTTTTTGTTGAATATGGTTGAGGTCATACTTACTCCATCTTGAGATGGTAATGTTTTTTTTCCCCTTGTTCTCACTTTGGAATTAAAGAAATCATTTCTAGTCTTGTCGTAAGGATTCTGAAATCTTTAAGCCTTTAGAAGAGCAACATTCAGGGTCTGAAAAATTTTCTTGATCATGGCAGAATAAGAGCAAGATGATTTCTTAAGATCCGTAAAATCTGTAATGCTTGTGGAAGAAATAAGAGATCAGGTTTATCTTGTCATCCAGAACTGTCGTATATGGTTCTCCGATAAACCCTGGAGTTCAGGTATTTGGCCACTAAGAAGAACCTTTCTCAAGATTGTATCTGGATACCAGATTCCGAGAGCAAAATAGACCCCTTAAGACATTATTAGAACTCCAAGGAGGGAAATAATTGGAAATTTTATGATTTAGATGAGAAGGTGTTTTCATAAAAATATCTAATCCAATGATGATCTGTCAGATGAAAAAAAAAAACTACTGAAATCTGTACTTAAAATAAAGTGTGCCTGGTCTCAGGCTTTTTCCAACTCCAGACTTAAGAAAAAATTAAATCTTTGAAATGTCAAGTTCCAGAGGATCTGTAGAAGAATCTCCACACCAGGAAACAAAAGCTTTCCAATACTTGCAAAAAATAGCAAAGGTCACATTTTTCCTGCAGTTTTGACTTTTTGGTGTTATGTTGGGTTTTTAGACACAGGTTTCTTAAAAGTTAGTGCTATACTTTCATTAGCAAAGCTTTCAGAATCAGTTGTCTACTATTCCATCTTCTGTAGAATTTAGGAAGAGAGAAAGAAAAGAAATACAGAAATTTTGCTGCAAATAGAACATTCAAAGGCTTGTATTGTGGAGTTTGAAAAGAAGTTAAAAATAAAAAAATTTGCGACCTTCTAATTTTGTTGACTTGCAAACTTGTGTGGCTCACCAATGGAGAACAAGGAACTAGAAGACTAATTCTATCCATCCACAGATCTGTGCTTAGTTCTCAAAAATGTTTGGAACAACCTCCCTGCCGAGTTGCTTCGAAAACGGCCTGCAAGTACCGGGAAGCATTAATGGAAGGCAAAGGTCACACCAAATATTGATGGGATTTAGATTTCTAGATGTGTTAATAGTTTATTTTTTTAATTAACAAAATTAAGGGAATGAACAAAAGAAATCCAATTTTCATCAATATTTGGCGAGATCTTTACCCTTTGGACAGTTTTTGGAGGAACTTGGCAGGGAGGTTGTTCCCGCCATCTTTGAGAACTAAGCACAGATCTTCTGTGGATGTAGGCTTTTATTCCAATCCGTCTATCTCTTCATGTAATCTCAGACAGACTATTATTATTATTTATCTATTTATATAGCACCATTAATTCCATGGTGCTATACATTTGGGGGTTACATACAATACACAGAATATACAGGTAGATATAATACTAACAGTGACCGACTGGCACAGTGGGGTAGAGAGCCCTGCCCGCGAGGGCTTACAATCTATGAGGGAAGGGGGATAGAAACAGAAAGAGAGGGGGGAGACTGTACAGATGGCAGTGCGGTGATAGTGTTATTGGAGGTTGTAGGCCTTCCTGAATAGGTGAGTCTTCAGGGCCTTCTTGAAGCCTGTGATTGTGGGGGTCAGTCTTATGTGTCGTGGTAAGGAGTTCCAGAGTATGGGGGATGCACGGCAGAAATCTTGGAGGTGGTTATATGAGGAGCGGATGAGAGCAGAGCAGAGTAGGAGGCCATTGGAGGATCTGAGGTTACGTGTGGGCAGGTAGCGGGAGATGAGGTCAGAGATATATGGAGGGGACAGGTTGTGAATGGCTTTGTATGTTAGCGTTAGTAGCTTGAACTCAATTCGCTGGGCTATAGGTAGCCAGTGGAGGGACTGGCAGAGGGGAGCAGCCGATGAAGATTGGAGGGAGAGGTGAATTAAACAAGCAGCACAGTTTAAGGTGGATTGGAGGGGGCGAGGGTGTTTGCTGGGAGTCCATGGAGACGGGTGTTGCAGTAGTCTAAGCGGGAGATTATGAGGGCCTGGACGAGCATCTTAGTGGTTTCAGGGGTGAGGAAGGAGCAGATTCGATGGATGTTCTTGAGTTGGAGGCGGCAGGAAGTGTTGAGGGTTTGAACGTGTGACTTGAAGGATAGGTTGGAGTCCAGGGTTACCCCAAGGCATCAGGCCCGTGGGACAGGGGTAATTGTGGTTCCATTAACTTTGATAGATGGGTCAGGTGGAGGGGCCATGCGGGGTGGGGTGAAGATGATGAACTCCATTTTCTCCATGTTGAGTTTGAGAAAGTGGGAGGAGAGGAAGGAGGCTACAGCTGCTAAACAATCTGGAACTCTGGCCAGCAGGGAGGTAATGTCTGGTCCAGAGATGTATATTTGGGTGTCATCGGCACAGCAATGGTATTGAAAACCATGAGATTCTATGAGTTGGCCCAGGCCAAGGGTGTAGATGGAGAACAGGAGGGGTCCTAGGACTTGGGGGACTCCTACAGAGAGCGCGGGTGTGGTGAGGAGGTGGTGTGCGAGTGGGAGACGCTGAATGTGCGGTCGGTGAGGTATGAGGAGATCCAGGAAAGGGCCAGGTCTGAGATACCAAGGGATGACAGAGTTTATAACAAGAGGAACTGGTCGACTGTGTCAAAGGCAGAGGAGAGGTCAAGGAGGAGGAGGACAGAGTAATGGCGCTTGGCTTTGGCGGTTATAAGATCATTAGTGACTTATGTTAGGGCAGTTTCAGTGCAGTGACGGGGTCTGAAGCCTGACTGTAGTCTGTCAAAGAGCAGGTTGGACGAGTTAAAGAGATCAGGACTCTGTAGGGACCGTATTATCACGTCCAGGACTCCTCCTTCAAAGGGCAAAGGTCACACAAATCACTGTTTTCATTAAGATTTTATTCATTTTGTTAATTTACAAAAATATACTATCAAAAGTTCTACTTTTAAACATTTATTTCAAAGTTAGTTTTCTATTTATCAAAGGTTAAAGGGATGGTCTAGGATAACCTTTTTCTTTTTTTTGTAAGAGGCTGAGGAAAAAAAAGAAACAAATAAAATCGCCATAATTGCCTGTCCCCGATACTCTGGTATCTTCCAGAGTGGTCCAGTCCTGATGCTCCCGTGTTTTGTGCTGGCAAAGGTCCCCGCCGGACATGCCTCAGGAGAGGACGTGCCTCAGGAAAGGACACGGGATGTCACAAGTAATAACGTCACTTGTCCTTACCTTAGGGTGGCTGTGTCAGAACTGATGAGCGTTCTCCTGATATATGTGAAAAATCAGTCACATCTCCACCCTGAAGAGTGAGAGCGCTATAGAAGCTGCTTTGGTATTGTATAGTTAGCTGGGTAACATCACGATCCATCACTTCAGGAAGGTGTTAAAGAGGTTGTCAAGGCAAAAATGTATTTTTAAAATAGGCAGGGGGAGATGGATAAAAAAAAAAAAGTCTCACAGGCTATGACATCACATGTCCTTTGCTTAGGTCACTGAATGGCCTCGGTGGTCATGAAGACAACAATGGACCAACAGGATTGGACTGCGTTGGGTAGCACCGGAGCACCAAGGAAAGGAGAGTATGATTTTTTTTTTTCACCTTCCTGGACAACCCCTTTAAGGAAATACTGTAAGTGGCACTCCATTGGAGAGGTTCTTTTCCTGTCATGGACACAGGGATCCTGCAGCTATCACTATATTTTGGGGGGTTCCTCTTACCATTACGGTTCTGGTGGTCCTTTGGCAGGTGCTTTATATGGTCATTTTGTATATTTTTGGCATCTTAGCACCCAAAAGAATTTTCCAATTAAGGTACCACAACTTTAGTCACATTGACATGATCTTTTGCCCTGGTATAGCTCTTTAGATACAAAAACAGGTAGTGCAGAAATCCTCATATCACGATTTGGTCGTTGCTATACCTGTCTGTATATTGTGATATATAAACCAAAATTTAAAGGGCTCACATTTATTTTACATTAAAATGTCACAAATACAGGTTAAAATTTCTCGATAAAAATAACTGAAATCTGAAAAACGTTTGGTGTTAAAATAGTTAAAGGAAGTCGCTTGTGCTATAAAAATAAAGTCTGTAAAATATTAAAGTTCATTGGTGAAAAGCCTCCAGGCGTATTCGCTTTGCATCGGCTGGATGCCGCAATGCGATTCCATAACGGAGCAATAACTCGATGTAAGGCGGCCAGTACTCGTCCTTTACTATGATGTAGGGGTCATTGGGGGTGTTCATGAGCTGGTTGATCAAGGTCTAAAAAGTAAAAAGGGGGAAAACAATTATTCAGATATTTTACATTAAAGAGGTTGTCCAGGAAATACACAAATCACTGAGGAGGCCAGAGAAGAATCACCAGTCCCTGGCGCTCTGGCTCTGACGCATGCCATGCCTTCCCTGCAGGTAGTCCTGCGCGGCGCGAGACTGCTGAGGCCGATCAGTAGAATCAGCAGCCACAGGAAAAGACCTGGAGACATTGGTGAGTGACGTCACTGGGTCCTTTCCAGCTACCATTGAGGCCAACAAATGGCATCAGCAGTCACATACAGCATAGGGCATCCTGGACAACCCCTTTAAAGAGGACCTTTCATCAGATTGGGCACAGGCAGTTCCATATACTGCTGGAAAGCCGACAGTGCGCTGAATTCAGCGCACTATTGGCTTTCCCGATCTGTGCCCCGGGTAAAGCGCTATCGGTACCAGTACCGTAGCGCTTTACAGTCAGAAGGGGGTTTCTGACAGTCAGTCAGGAATGTCCTTCTCCACAGCAGCGCCTATCGCTGTCCATAGACGAGTATTATCAGGAGGGGAGGGGGGCGTTACTTTCCGCTCACACAGTACAGCGCTATAGGCGCTGCTGTGGAGAAGGACGTTCCTGACAGACTGTCAGGAACGCCCTTCTGACTGTAAAGCGCTACGGTACTGGGACTGATAGCACTTTACCTGGGGCACAGATGAACTCAGCGCACTGTCAGCTTTCCAGCAGTATATGGAACTGCCTGTGCCCAATCTCATGAAAGGTCCTCTTTAAGCATAAGCCCATTTTCAGAGCAAGTCTATAGACCTGAAGGGAAGGAGGATCTGTATGTGGCCATACATAGACATTAAATGTAGGTCAGCTGGACCTGCCACGTTCAGTCAGGATCGGTCAACAGATTGTGATCTTGTACATGGATTTCAATGCAGAAAATCCACACGGTAAACCATTGGCAATAAAGTCAATCAAAAATTCTATTTCTCATACACTTGATGCTTTTTTTGTCAGTGTGGAAATTGACCAATAATGTGAATTTTAAAATCCACAGCATGAAATTAATTTACCTTTTCAGTACAAGTTTTTTTTAAATATGGCTTCAATATCCACATGTATATGTGTGCATACCTGCACCGAAATCTATGCCAGTGGGTATGTATTTTCGATGCAGATCTCACTCTAGGTTTTCTGCATGTAAATCCTGATCATGTGCATGAACCCTTAACTGTATGATAAAATCTTCTCTTTGTAATCTCTACATTGTCTCAGGTCTGACAAACTACTTGGAGGATATACATCAGGTAAATGGGCCTAATCGGCAGGGACTCCTGAGCGGCGGAATCTGCAGCAAGATCGAGCAAGATGCTGACATATTCCACAATGGAAGGAAGATTCCTATGTGTGAACGTACCCAAATAGTCTATGGTCAGGCATGCAGAGCTAACGGTGACTGTGAATTTTGCCCTTCCCATAGGGAACATGTTTACCAGCAATGAATTGGTTCTGAATTACTGCCTCATAAAATAGCTTTCCCTTGGCGGATGAGAGATTACACATTATTTAAGATCTTTTGTTAATAGACTTGTCAGTCGTATCTCAGTCAGGTCACGGTGACCCACTAGTTAGTATCCATGAAGAAGCAGCCAATGATTCTACACAATACACTAAGACCAAACGGAAATTTTATGGGACTATTATAGGTCATGTGGGCGAGAATGGATAACTGATGGAAACCCTACTACTATAATCTTGTATAGTGTATACTTACTATGCTGTATTTAAAAGACACTATTATGCTAGGTTCACACTAGCGTTCACCTGTCCGCCTTCTGCATGCCAGAAGTCGGAAAGCTCAGACCGCGTCCGGCCGTGAGCGGCGGTGAGCGTTTTATGCTCTCCGCCGCGAAACCGGATTTTTTAATCCGGACACAGAGTACTGCATGTCTGACTCTGTGTCCGGATTATAAAACCCGGTTTTGCAGCGGAGAGCATAAAACGCTCACCGCCGCTCACGGCCGGACAGCTTTCTCACCCATTCAAATGAATGGGTGAGAAAGCCTCCTGCAGGTTTCCGTATCCTGCCTCTGTTTTAGGCAGGAAACGGAAACCTGAACTACGGAGAGGAGAACGCTGATGTGAACGAGCCCTTACATGGAAACCATCAGTAATCTGCCCTATGGGTCTCTACAGCACTTGTAGGACCTGTCACTTCTCCTGACATGTTTTATCTGCTCTGCTCATAATAATGGGATTTTTTGTACGCACCGTAAAATCCTTTTCTCGTTGTGTTCACTTGGAGAACTAGCACCATGGGTATAGACTTGGCCACTAGGAGGCAGTATAAATAGGGCCTAAGGCATCAGTTTACACTACAAAATGGCCTGTTCTTATGAATGTCCTATGTTTTGTACCCTACAATGGATCAGACCCATCAGTCCCAAAACTACAGCCTTCATATCCTTCAATAGACTGACCGCAGCTCAGCTCCCATTCACTTTAAAGAGATTTTATCAAGTTATGCATTTATCCCGTATTGATAGGATAAGGAATAACTTCATGATCAGACCCCATTATTCCTGCAATGGCTCTTTGGGACTGATCAGGACAGGAGTACTGGAGGCCCATTCTCTGGATTGATGGTAGTTTGACAGCTGAGACTCCCACCGATCAGGAATTTATCCCTTAACCTATAAATAGGGATAAGGGCGGGTTCACACCTGCGCCCGCTTTCCGTTTCCTGTCCGAGAAACTGGACAGGAGACGCAAACCGGCAGGCAGTTTTCAAACCTGTTCATTTGAATGGGTTTGCAAAGTGTCCGCCCATGAGCGTCTTGTGTACGGTTGAAAAAAAAAGTTTTGCCGCAGAGATCACAAAACGCTCACAGGCGGACACTGACCGCCTGTCGGCAGAAGATGGAAACCTCAAAACGGAGATTGGGCGCTGGTGTAAACCCACCTTAATTTCATAACTTGCTCCAACCCCTTAAATGGGAGCTGAACAGCAATAGCATACACAGTCACTACTAGCACACAGGGCCTGTCACTTCCAGCTTCATACACCGTGCTTGAACACTTGTGCTAAGGATAGACCTTCAATATCTGTTTTGGAGAACCCCTTAAAGAGGGTAATAAATTAATAAATAAATCAATTAATAAATTCCATGGAAATAACCCCAGTGCACAGCTTATCAGGAATGGCATATGTGATCCCAGTCTTGATGAATTCCCCTTTATGTCTGACTGTAGAAAGTAGAAGTAAGTTTTAGTAATACAATATTTGAATTTACCTCTAAAATAATATGTAGACGTATCCATTGGACAGGAGGCTCTTCAGAGACACCCTAAAAATATTTTAAAAGAGACATGGCATTAAATGTCATAATTTACATATTCCTACTAGGAAGGTAATATTTAGCATAGGTTCTTTTGGTGAATTCACTCTTGTATGTCAGGGAGTGGCATGAAAAGCAATATCCAAACATCAGTACATATCTCCCAACCGTCCCAAATTCAGCAGGACAGACCCGGATTCCCGGTCCTATCCCGCTGCGACAGTTGGCTAGAGGTATGTCCCAGCTTTATCTCATCCTCATCTTCTCCGGATGCAGATGAGTTGCATACAGTGATAATGCGGGGAGCAGTTTGCTCTCTGCTTCACCATTCTTCCAGTTTCTTCTCTGGGAGCTGTAGGCGCCATGTGATGACATCACTCATACTGAGCCTGCAGCTCCCTGAAGGCTGCAGACCAGAGACAGCTGATAAAACAGCAGGGGAGTGAGGAGAGGTGAGTATTAGTGTCCTTTTATTTTTGTTTGTTAGGAGAGGGACATAACACTGTCAGGGGGTAACAGGAGGGGGATTTTAAATTGTGGGGGCAGCTGCAGGTAGACATTACACTGGAGGCAACAGGAGGGGAAAATTATTCTGTGGGAGAGAATGGAGGAAGAAATGATACTGATCATCCCATAGGGTGACTTTAGGAGCATTATACGGTGTGGGGGCACAAACAGAAATTAATGGGAATGGGCAAAGTCAAATAGCGGGTAGGGCTAAATGGCGCACATTCTGTCCCTCTTTCTATCCTTTGAAAGTTGGGAGGTATGTCACTGTCACATTATTGTCATTTTCACATCCATCGAGAGGGCAATTTTAGTAACAGATTAGGCAAGGCTGTGGAGTTGGAGATGATAAAAAAGTTACACTATACAATTATTAATAGTGTATAATTAGATACATAGTTCATTACATATTTAATTTCAATGGAGTTCAATCACTGGCTTTTTAATGAATTAGAAGACCTTTGCTGTCAGCCAATTATGAAGGAGTTGGAGTCAGAGCAGTGGAAAAATAGAGGAGTCGAAGTTGGTGGTTTGGCCTATCGACTCCACAGCCCTGAGATCATGGATACCCAGCTCCTGCAATTTTACAATGTAAAAGCTGTTCCATCAGAAAACCCCTTTCAAAATGGAACCACAACTGAATGATCAGCTGGTCACCCTTAGTCCCACTCTCAGGAAAAATAGTGAATTTTGAGAGAAGACCCCTGCCAGCCATTTCCCATTCAATTGCCTCTAGAGGAGAAATGTAGTATTACATGGCTGACCAGATAATACATGGCCAGAACAGGACATGCTCCTAATGTCCTAATAAGAGGCCCTTCCTTATGGTGCATGGAAAGGGGGTCCTAAGTGTAAGCAGGCAACGTGATGTCTACAGGCTAACTATAGAGGTCAATGCAGAGGCCTAGAGTGTTCCAGAAATACCTTTTTCTTCTTGGCACTCCTTTCATGCTCCTCAGGAAGAGGAAAGTGGTCCTCTAAGAACTCTCCAAACGCCGATAACAGTTCTTGTCTATAGGCTTTCAATTTCTTCAGTTTATTTTTCAGGTCTTGAAATGCACTTTGAGGAAGACAATAAATAACATTGAGAGAATTAGTAATTTTCGTTATTAATATGTAAAAAGAGGATCTCGCAAAGTGAGCAAAGTCTACATTACCGTCATTTCGTGGAGGTCGAGAAGGCTTACACAACTTACACCCACTTCTATGGTTTTATAAACATTACACTGTATTTAAAGGGACCCTAAAGCTAAACGACAGCTTCTCGCCTTTCACTGTGTAGTTAGTTATCAGCCATATGTGACTAATCTGAGATAAAGAGACAGCAGTCAGATGCTTAGGTTTTCTTCTTACTGATGGCAGTGTCTCCAGGAGCAGGGCGGGTTTCCAGCAGATCCCCTGTGCCTCCAGTGGGGGTACTACAGGGATATTGTATTGTGTATTGCATTATGATATATAGTAGCATTAGAGTAAGGACATTATACTGAGGATGGGGCACTATAGTGTGTGGACTGAACTAATGAGTCATTATATTGTGTGGGGGCCACTATACCGTGCATGGGTAGTATGGAGACATTATACTGCGTGTGGTGCACCAATAGGGCATTATACCATGTGAAGTCATCTAAGATCCCATTATACCATATAGGAACACAACAGGGCATTATACTGTGTGGTGGCAGCAAGGAGGCTTCATCATAGTATTTTACATAGAGAAAGTCATTATTATGGAACAAACAGTGTGTCTAATGGGAAAGGGCAGCTCTGGGTGGGTTTAGAGGCCTACCTTAGCATATGTATATATTGGACAAGTTGAGCTCGGACCTTCATCAGATGGCAGACCCGAGTCAGTGGATCTTTGCTAAAAGTAGTTGCGTACCCCTGCAATAGGTCAATGTTTGCTTTTCTAAGAAACTTAGTCTGAGATTAAAGCAAAGCCAAACCAAAAGTAAGAGAGATCAATCTGCAGACAGCTGTCCTGAGGTCATTGCTTCCCATCAGTTTGAAGCAGGGCAATGGCTTGAGTGGGTGAGAAGTCACATGAGTCAAAAGAGGTACTAGGCCTCCTTAGGGAGATTGCATTTGCTGGCCACCTTTTAGTATGTAGAGTCTTACAAACCATACATGCTCTACTGGGAATTCTGGGAGAAGAAAATGCAATATATTGCAATGGCTTACTACAAATGGACGTGGCTTAAGATTGTTCAAGGTGAACCAAAATGTTGGCCTACTTTTTAGCATAAAGTAACCCAATCAATAGGCAATATACACTGAGACAAAGATTTATTGCCAGATTTATGATACAGCATGACCCACTATGATAAATCTGGCGCATTTTTAGACTGTTTAGTCTAAGATTACATTGCCTATTAGTCAAGATTAGTAACTGCGCCCTATTGTGTAAGAGGAGAAGTGGAGGACGTCATCCGCTGATGTGTAGGATCCTCAAGTCAGCTGTAGCTGTCACGTTGTTGAGATTTCCAATTTCACATAAAAGTCGGTGTGTCAAAGAGTTTGCACTTTGAAGTGAAGGGAGCTGATTCAGTACAAAAAATGGTGAGAGATAGCTGTGATTCTGGATCTATTTTCATGTTGTGGCAAATATCCGTATGTGGCTAGTAGGTATAGTAAATATAAGACCGAAGGGGGAAATTATCAATCCAGAAAACTAAGCATCGAGGGACGATATCGTGGTGCACATTTGGCGCAAGGTCCTTTCCTGCACTAAACAAGTACCACAGACCCGCCACATTGTGCAAATGCAGGCAGAGTGCCTTGTTCCAATATATTCATGATGCAAATCTATGCAAGTTCCCAACTGTAAAAAACAAAAAAACTTTGCAAGTCTTCAGTAGGTGATACCTTTTTTAATGGCTAACTCATAATGATGACAGAAAATGACGTTTCGAAGCTTCCTCTGAGCTCCTTCTTCAGATATAACTAAAAACACCTTCTAGAGGCTGCATATTTATAACTGGACACAGGGGTAGGGGTCCAGTTATAAATATGCAGCCTCTAGAAGGTGTTTTTAGTTATATCTGAAGAAGAAGCTCAGAGGAAGCTTCGAAACATCATATTCTGTCATCATTATGAGTTAGCCATTAAAAAAGGTATCACCTACTGAAGACTTGCAAAGTTTTTTTGTTTTTTATATTTTATAACCACTGGCTAACACGGTACCAAAACAAACAGTTCCCAACTGGTGTAGATTTCCAATCTAGCCCTAGCACATACAGGTGATTTATGACAAGGCTGAAGCCACTTCAAAAATCACAAATTTCCAGTCAGGCCCATTTGTACAATGCAAAAATTTTAATAAATCTGCCCCATACTGTACATACATGTACATAATAATGCTGAATAGAAAAGATGAAGAAGAGCAAAAAACCTATAAATTGGCCAAGATTAAGATATCGTCAGCAAATACCTTTTCTCAGAAATATTTTCACTCTGATCTTTGACTTCCTGTAGCTTTACTTTCAGCGTTTCCAATACTTCCTCCTGTTCCTCCAACCAGCGTTGCTCTCTAAGAAAAATTAAAGGAAAGTTTATCTCATATTAATACCATTTCTTGTGTTTCCATTTCTATTGTAATAAATCTCTGCATTCTCCATGAAATAACAATTCTGCAGCATCATGGTTGAATACACTGCACTGCGCTGCCCACCTGCTATTCATTTTGGAAATATATGACTACTAGAGATGAGCGAACACTGTTCGGATCAGCCGATCCGAACAGCACGCTCCCATTGAAATGAATGGAAGCACCTGTGACGCTGACTTTGCCGGCGGCCGGCCACTTAACCCCCCGCGTGTCGGCCGCTTCCATTCATTTCTATGGGAGCGTGCTGTTCAGAACGGCTGTTCCGAACAGTGTTCACTCATCTCTAATGACTACATTTGTCTTGTCAATAGGCCGTGTCCCTAGTAGTGATGATTAGACAATGTCATAATGTGTTGTTACATATTCATGGGTAATGACAACACTTAATAAATTGCCAGGAGGTACAACAAAGGAATGGCAAAATGCAGAGTTCTAACAAAAGATACTTAGGGCAATAGTAAGAAGTTTTACTTAACCAGTGTCCGGATACCTTCACTAACTTATTTAAAATGGGGTTTTCTGGGCTTATGAGATTAATAACCCATCCTTTGGACAGGCCATCACAGATCAGTGGAGGTCCACAACTCAGGCCCCAAGTGGATCATCTGTCCGAAGCCACATTGGTGCTCCATGAGCACTATTTCTGCTCAATGGACCATGTGACGTCATGTTCATCGGCCACATAGTCTGATTGCAGCGCAGACCCATTCAAGTTGCTTGCCCATTAGTCACATTGAGAATGACACTAAATGAAGTGGCAGGCATATGTGTACGGCTCCCTCGATACTATAACCACATCTTGGGTCAGTGATCATTTTGACCACGGAGGTTGGTAAGTACAAAAACATTTTAAAGCAAGACCCCTCGATGGCAAGGTACCTACCCCAGGTACATTGAGGTGAAGTCAAGTCAACACAAAGAAGCTGCAGCCCCAAAAGAGTGGACTGAGCTCTCCAGAGCCCTATCAAATGTGGATTACTTGAAAAGTAAAAAGGAAATATACCCAACTTATTTTCTTTCACTGGGTGAAAGTTGGTCAGTCACCTTATTAATATCATTAGGAATGATCTATGATGCAACATAGTATACATGGGCGCAGACTAAAGCCCCCATACACATAACACGAGACTCCATGCTGCTACAGTGACACACTGAATTGTCTACCTACAATCTACCTTGCATCCATACATTGTGGACATATATCCTCAGAAAATATCTGTAGCAGATTTCACTGCAAAATGAGCGTGTTTTACATGTGGAATAGGTTGCAGGTTTGCTGAGTACATTAACAATATACAGTATGTAAAGGGGTTTTGCCACCTTAGCAACTGTGTACATGGGATAAGTTGCATATGAGTGGTGGTCTGACTGCTGGGGTCCCCACAATTATGAGACTGGTGGTGTTTTTATATCAGGTCTGAATGGAGCAGTGGTTGGACAAGTGCACCGCTGCTTCATTCATTTCTATGGGACTGCTAGATAAAGCCAAAGTACAGCGTTCGGCTACCTCTGCCAGTCCCATTGAAATGAATGACCACCACTCCATTCAAAATGACGAGCAAAAACGCCCCTATTCTCGTGACTGGAGAGAGGGTTCAGCGGTCAGATCTGCACTGATTCGTAACTTATTTTCTATCTTGGGTTGTTGCTAAGATGGCAAAACCCCTTTAAATCCAGACCACAGGTCAGTTTCTGTCCAGATTCTATGCAGATGTTTCTGATATTGTGTGGATGAGATTTTGCTAAACCTCAGATACTACTGATAAAACTGAAGATTTTCCACCCAGTGCAAAATTTCCATTCTCAGTATCTGTCCTTTCCATTTCAGAACATTGATGCTGGTAAAACCATGTGAGCAATGTAACGTTCAGTGGATCTGACACTGAAATACACTGGAGAAAGCTTGTACAGTCTGACAGGACACACCATAGAACTTCTGTAATTAAATCCTGTCCACACATGGAGAATTGCACTTCTGATGTAAGTGACGTCTAGTCCTGGCTCATATACAAGTCTGTCTGTGCCAAGAGGAGCATCCATACGCTCCATGTTCAAAGTATGTTAACCATATGTCCACAGCATTTCACAGAAGTGAGAATTTATCATCCTAGGAGGCTACTGGAATCCACAGAGATCACGGCTGCTCTCCGGAGAACCTCCCCGCCTGAGGGGCCTGTAACACATTTTAGACTTCTACGGGGAAAACCAAAGAATTCTCATTTTCTCAGAATTACTACAATACAGAACTCTTACTTTTCCAAGTCGCTCTTCAGCTTCTTGTTTTCAGCCCGAACTGTAGAAAGCATCAATTCAAGGTCTCGGTCGACAATTTGCAACTATGAAGAGAAAAATGGTATACAATAGCTTAGTATATAACATGCAAGGATATATACAACATATAGTATATAACATGCAAGGATATATATATATATAGTATATAACATGCAAGGATATATATATATACACACATGGACAAAATTGTTGGTATTCCTCGTTTAATGAAAGAACCCACAATGGTCACAGAAATAACTTGAATCTGACAAAACTAATAATACATAAAAATTCTATGAAGATGAACAAACGAAAGTCAGACATTGCTTTTCACTTCAATGGAATTTCTTTGAAAAATAAAACTCATGACACAGAACTGGACAGAAATGACGGTTTCCTTAACTTAATATTTTGTTGCACAACCTTTTGAGGCAATCGCTGCGATCAAACGATTCCTGTAACTGTCAATGAGACTTCTGCACCTCCCAGCAGGTATTTTGGCCCCTTCCTCATGAGCAAACTGCTCCAGGTGTCTTGGGTTTGAAGGCGGCCTTCTCCAGATGGCATGTGTCAGCTCCTTCCAAAGATGCTCAATAGGATTTAGGTCAGGGCTCATAGAAGGCCACTTCAGAATAGTCCAATGTTTTCCTCTTAGCCATTCTTGGGTGTTTTTAGCTGTGTGTTTTGGGTCATTTTCCTGTTGCAAGACCCATGACCTGCGACTGAGGCCAAGCTTTCTGACACTGGGCAGCACATTTCTCTCTAGATTTCCTTAATAGTCTTGAGATTTCATTGTACCCTGCACAGATTCAAGACACCCTGTGCCAGATGCAGCAAAGCAGCCCCAGAACATAACAGAGCCTCCTCCATGTGTCACAGCAGGGACAGTGTTCTTTTCAAGATAGGCTTCATTTTTCCATCTGTGAACTTAGAGCTGATGTACCTTGAAAAAAACTTTGATTTCTGTCTCATCTGTCCATAGGACATTCTCCCAGAAGCTTTGTGGCTTGTCAATATGTAGTTTGCTTATTATTACTTTTGTCATATTCAAGTTATTTCTGTGACCATTGTGGGTTTTTCTTTCAGTAAACGAGGGGTACCAACAATTTTGGCCACGTGTGTCTGCCTATCTATCTATCTACCCACATACAGATCTAGCAGAGTTAACTCAACCTGGTTATCTCACTGCAGTGTGATATCTTATCACCGAAGAGAACAAAATCCAATGAAAAGTCATTGAGCAATATTTTTCCAATAACTTTACATTGTCTTTTATTGTATTCTGTAAGACATGACGCTACAGCTGTTCAACCAATACCAGAAGTTCGGGTTAACTCTTCTACATCTGTATAACATGCTAACATAATGCTATTGAAGTCAGGCTGGGGTTCTGTGCATGCTAGCTTAAAAATCTAAAGTTTTGTGTCTACAGCTCCCATGGTCTATCAGTCTGCGAGTGGAGAATGGGTTTGTCCTTAAATGGCGACATAATTGTTAATGGTATTTGGTCAAGGTAAGGAAAAGGAAGTGACATATACCTTTAGCTTGTAAAGTTGAACTCTGATCCTCCTGCCTCTACTCCTGCAAGTGCTATGGAGGCAGGCCTTCACATTGAAGTGCTCCGAGCACTGTACATTGAGCTGCTCCACAACCCCTCCTTTCACCATTGAGCGGCGCTATGCAACTCTCTCCAGAGCAATTCAACATGAGGGCCCATCTCTGTTTTGCTTGTGAGGGGATCAAAGTCCTTTTTTTAACAGCTTTTACTAAAAGCAAGGTCATATGCAGGGATGTAGCTATAATGGGGTGCAGGTAACAACTGCTATAGGCCCTATATCCTAAGGGGGCCAAAAGGACAACATAAGCCGACACCAGTATTATAGATAGCAAATGGTAAGTGGGATCCCCATGACATATTTTGCATCGGGGCCTAAGTCATGCCTGTAGCCAATTATATGTGCCTGTACCTAGAACATATAAAACATATCAAATATGTTTTGCCCTTCAAATGAAGCCTCTGACCTCATATCTTCCATTTTAGTGCACAACCAGGCATCGTGGGGTTAATACAGCATCTTGTGCCCAGACCTTGCCAACATTTGGCAATGGAAGATAATGATAAAGCAGTTATACAACAGATCTCATAAAAAGTCTCCCGTCAACTATAGGAAAAGTTGGTGTGGATGGAAATTGAACAGAACATATTGGAAAAACTCAAAGTAAATTGTCCGTTTGTTTAATTAAATATAATCAGCTTTTCCTCTGCAGTCTGAGCACGGTATAAATCCACCATGGAGATGGCGACATCTGTCAGCAGTACATAAACCAAAAGGAAACGTGTCTAATTATCCATACAATAGGAATTCTGGATGACGTCAGGAGCCACCTAGTTATTGCTCTATTTCGGGATACAGCTTTTAAGTTTGATGTGGTGAGACCCATTAAGGATGTCAGAAGTCTTCTAGGTAATGACTCATGACACTGGACCAACTCCAGAGACCGGTCAAACCAAGGTCTAACCAGCCTCGAGCAATCCCAGCCCAGATGTATTAGGGGGGCGAATCATCGCTGCCGAGAAATCTTATTCCATCTCCAGCGCCACCTACAGTTCACAATCCCATTAAGAAACAAATTTAATTAAAAAAATTATTTTCAGTGGGATCTGCTGACAACGTAATGTGGACGAGCAGCGGAGACCCCTTCAGTTATAAACTACTAGGGAAGAAGGCAGTTCTATAGGCCAATCCACTCCTCCATAGGAATTGAGGATATGTCGGGGTGCTACTTATACCCCCGAAATTTAATTGTGAACTTAATGGTACTTTATTTACACCGCCATATTTTAAAGGAGTTGTGCTGGAGTAGAAAACATGGCTTCCTTCTTTTTCTCTGAAGTGATGTCATATCTGTTGGTCACATGGCCCTGCTGCAGTTCAGTCTCATTCATTTTAATGGGACTGAGATGTAACATTGCCATGTGACCAATGCAAATGTGGTCACTTCCCGAGAAGAAGAAATCGGCCAGGTTTCCTAGTCCTATACAACCCCTATAACAGACAAAGGCCGGCGCAGGTTCAGGTATATCGACACCTTCTTCAGGCACAGCGTTCAATCTCTGTAGTAGACGCAGCTCAAACTGAAGAACGGTGATGACATGGCTAAAATGTTAAAGTATTGTGATGGAAATAAAGTACCATTAATATAATCCTTGCATTGCTGCCTCTGCTGCCTACTGTATATGCAAGGACCCAGGACAAGTGTCTAGGGTCCTGGCAGTAACACCCCCTACCAATCTGATATTGACATCCAAAGATACATTATCAATCATTTATCTAAAAAAAAAACCTTTAACGGGTTGGGAGAAGGGAAAAAAAATCCTGTTTTATTCTTTTCTTTAGAAAGAGCGCCACCACTCACCATGTTGTCAGTCTTGTATTGCAGTCTAGCCCAATTCACGTTGTAATACTAAACAACCCCTTTAGTTTTGCACCTGTGCACTATTAACCCATTAAGACCTACATGGATTCTTGGATTTTTATTCTGAGGGCCTATCCATAAGATAGGTCATCAATATCAGATCAGCAAGGGTCCTACTCCTGGCACCCGAACAGAAACCTAAGTGGCACTCAGGTTCTCAATATGGCCGTCACAGTACACTATGTAGTGGCTATACACCATACTTCAGCATACTGCTACCCCGTCCCATTCAGATGAATGCATTGAAGATGAATGCATAGCACCAGGCACAACTACAGCAAAATGTAAGATGCAGTACCTGCTACTAAGGAGGTCACAGTGCTCCAAGTTCTACTTCCTTCTCAGACAGCTGATCAACAGGGATGGGAGGACATATTTTTTTAGATCTCTGCATTGTGCTATGCCTCTGTAACTCTTCCTGGAAATGAATATTACCAATACAACATACACATACAATACAAATACACTCAAAGAATGGCGACTTTGTCAGGACACGCTCTGTTGCCCATGGGAATAGTAACGCTGTATTCATACATTTCCAAGCACAACAACAGAGGAACAGCACAATGTAACGTTGTAAGATAAGATATTCCAGCATTGTTATTTCATAGCATATCTATCTGATTGTGTCTTTCCATATAGTTTTGGGCACCACCCCATCTGTCCTCACTTAGTAGGATGGCGATGCTTCTGTTTTACACATAATACCCAGGGCCGGAGCTTCTGAATCGGACTTTACCAGCTGCAACGCCTGCAAGTAACTCTAGGTAATAGTGAATAAAAGCTGAATGTGAATATACGGCATGATATCATGGCCTGTGACGGGTGGCGGGCTTCATCAGGTTGTTTCCAGTGATAATAAAAGCAAACTGTATTTTTATGAACTGTGACATGAGCTCATGAAAATACGGCATTAATGTGTCGTGTTGCATTGTTACAGCAGAGCCGGCTACAACATTGACGTCAGCCAGCACAGTATGTTTCTGGGTAATTTACAGCTGGACCGCTACGTGGAGGCGGCAGGGGGGGTGCGGGGAGGGGGCTGCATCAGGCTCTACTTATAGGAATGATCCTGTGGAAAAGAAAACCTAATCAATAAGTATTTTAGCAGCAAAAAAAAAAATGGTTCATATCCTTCCTAATGCGAGGCTGCCAATAAAAGAGGCGGCTTATGGGAAATCCAATGAGATGGTTACCTCTTCTTTTCCAGCGGCTAGCAGAATATCCTGGTTGTTGGAGATTACTAAGAGACATAAAACAAATAGCAGTGAATGTTTGGGATGTCATGGCAACATATTGACAGAAGACGACTTCTCAATTTCCTCGCTGTCTGTGAAATCAGGAGCGGCGAGCGGAGCCAAGAATGACAGCACCGGCCGCAGCGTTGGACGTGACAAAGCCATTAAGGATCTCAATCGCCGAGGCTTCTCCCCTGCTAGGTACATGCCATTTTCCAAACCACTGCTTCGTGATGACCCCGGAAAAACTGCTTAATGTGATTTGCACTTGCAATCGCTTAGATGGTGGAAGTTGATGTAATCCATGCCTCAATAAAAACCATTACTGTCTCCAAATATTTATGAGGTCATCAGAAGCAATGGAAACGTTACAAGCAAGTGACCTGCAGAGGATAAAAACACACATGGAACTTAAAGAGGAGCTGTCACCTCTCCGGACATGTCTGTTTTAGTAGATACTTCTATTCCCCATGAAATTATAATTCTGGAGCATCTTTATTTAAAGGGGTTATCCGGTATCCTCAAGATAGGCCATCAGTATTAGATCTGCGGAGGTCCAAGGCCCAGGACCCTTGCAGATCAATGATACCAAGACAGCGCAGGAGAGCAGCGCTGCTCACATGCCATACAAACTGTAGCAGTGCATGTAGGAAGTGCAGCGTTGTCCCACTAAAGTCAGTTTGTATGGCGGGTGAGCAGTGCAGCGGTACAGGCGATTTGTAGGGGTCTTGGATATTGGACCCCCAAGTATCTAATATTGATGACTATGGATAGGCCATCAATCTTAGGAACCAGATAACCCGTTAAAAACTCTGCTGCTGTGACATTCCTCTGCTGTTCCTCTTGGAAATGTATAAATAAAGTGACAAGTGGGTTTTTTCATTTTCCTTACCAATAAAACACTGTCAGCACTGACCGGACAGTGTTAAGGGACACTACTCCAACTGGTAACAGTCAATTGTCAATGTATTCATGCATTTCCAGGAGGTATAACAGAGGGGCAATATAAATTTGCAAAGAAAAAATAAAAAATAAAAAATTCTCCAGAGTTCACAATAGCATTGGGGTATCTGTTATTCTGGTTCTGCAACGGTCTTTTGACAGGCAACGGTGTGTTCTGAGGGACCCATTAACTATAATTTGGTCAATGGAGTCCGAGACTTGTGCTTCTTTGACCATGTTTTCTGTGGAGCATCTGCCGGAGACTCCTATGTAGATGTGAATGTAAAGTAATTGAGAATGGAAGTATTAAACAGGCATGTCAGAGACTGACAGATCTTCTTTAAGACTAGAGTAGAAAGCCGCTTTAGGCCGAGGCCACACATTGCAGCATTGCTACAGAATTTGCTGCACTTTTGGGACAAAACCAATAGTGGCTTCAAAAAGAATGAGAAATATAAAGGATATACCTCTACCTCTTCCTTCTGCTATATTTACAGTCGGCTTTGGCTGAAAAAACTTCAGCAAAGTCTGCACAAAAAACACAGTTTTTCTGCAACATGTGACCTCGGCCTACGGTGCATTTTTGTAGATTTTCTGCAGACTTCTCTCTTTACATGGGACTACGGCAGCTTCAAATATTCCTTCTTTTTCTGCAAGTCTGCAGCATGAAACATGTAACATTCCCACTCTGTGCCCCCCAGACTTAGGGTAGTATCACATTACAGTTATTACAGTCTGTTGCTCTCCTCCATCATAAGATGAGCGCAATGCACTTTAATAGTGATGGAATGACTGATGCAAAGGGGGACCCTCCATCTGCCGCCTGCTCCTATTCAATCGAATATAAAAACATGGCGGAAGCTTTTTTCCCTCATTATGTTTGTTTACATTTCTTAGTCTGGGTCATTCTGCTGCTTATTTAAAGGGATTGTCCAAATAAATAAATAAGCATGAGAATGCCTTAAAAAATAAATAAAAAAATGAATAAATAAAGCCACTCTCACAAATTAAAAAACAAAAAACAAGAAGCTATATTTGCCTTATCAATCTCCTACCATTTCAGTTCTGACCACTCCCAGGTCCTCTGCCAGTATCTCTACTTCCCGGGCCCTAAAATATTTCACATTTCCTTTGTTTAGTAGTCATGGGCAGGGGAATCGGGAAGTGTCAGTCCAGGAGTATTGGCGAGTATGATTCCTTTGAAAATTTTAAAGAGAACTTTTCACTACCTCCAGTTCTTAGCGTCTGTTATAGGGTGCTGATTCACTGATTCTTACACAGTATTTTTTCCCACCATTCCCGAGCGATCAATGCTGTTAGTTTTGGTGCCTGATATGCTAGTTAAGCTCTGTACTGTCAGGAGGGCAGAGTCAGGCAGGAGCAGACAAGGGGTGTGATTCTGAGCTCTGACACTGGCTGCCAATGATTGGAGCTCTGAATCACATGCCCCGTGCCTGACACCATCCCTTCTGATAGTAAAGAGCTTACATAGCACATCAGGCACCAAAACTACCTGCGCTTGTTGCTTGGGAATGGTGAGGACTAGAGAAAAAAAATTAATCTGTGCTGGAATTAATGGAGGCGGTGAAAGGTACTCTTTAAGCCATACCGGCCCTTTTTAAAATTTCTTGACAGGTCAGACAACGCTTTAAGGTTAAGGCCTTTCCAGTCAATTAATGCTGACCAGAAAAGTAGAAAAAAAAAAAGTAAAAAAAAGTAAAAAAAAAAAATTCAATCTCAGGGGCGTTTACATCACATCTGTTTAATGGATGAAAAAAACAAATGTTTAAAGAAACAGATCAGTTTCTATCCTTGTCAGACCCAATTCCTTCTATACAATGTCTGACCAACAACAGACACATGACTAGACTATGCATATGAACGGCCATCAGTTTTCAGCACCCATTACAAATGTGAGAGTCCAGCATATTCCTGACTAAGCTAGCGGACATTATATGATGTAAGGCAGGATGACACTAATGACAGGTGCATCACCAAATACTGATGCTAGTGTCACTGTAGCACCCCAGCGCAGATACAGCGCCAATATAGTGTCACCTACCCCGTACAGCTCTCACAGTAGTCACTAATATCTCCACTGTAGCTCTAGTAGTCACTGTATCCAGATAGTGCCCTGATGCTGTTTGGAAAAAATTGGCACCATACATAATACATGGATGATATAAAGCCCCAACAACTGGTACAATTTTATAGGTTAGTCCCATGGCTACCCTATACCAAGGATGTATGATTGGTGGGGTCTGACCAGTGATACCCCCACTGATCATGGGAACGAGTGCGAATGCAGCGGTAGGCCTGGCACGCATGTTGTCGCCCCATCTAATTCTATTGTCTTCAGCAGATAAATAACACTGCAGCGAGAACGCACCACCTGTCACTTTATTTATATGGAGTACAATGGACCCCTGTTATTGTGATCAGTGTTCAGACCACCATTACGATAGACTGCAATTATTGAAATTTTCCTGATTTCTGGAAATTAGCATCAAAATTGATATACTATTGCTAGCCAGAACATAAAGGCTTACAGATTCTATGCATTCCCACTATACTTTTTTTCTGTAGTGAAACACTTACTTTCAGGTGAGGTTTCTTGCCATTGCTCATGCTCGGCTGTGAGGGCCTTTACTTTCATCATGAGTAGAAACAGCTAGAAAGAAACAAGGACAAGTAATGAACAGATCACCTAGCAATAGACAGTAATGCTAAACTAACATGCAAAGCATATAGCATATGAAGCATTATAGCATTTACTTACAAAGTATGGCGCCACCTGGTGTTTAGAATAAATAGCAACGTGTATGTCCACCAAATGACTATTGTCTCCCATAAACTAATGTCGCTGGAAACAAGGATTGAGTATTGAGAACAACATGCACAATCCTTTGTTCTTCTTTTCCCAAATATAATAAGCCATGTAAACCCAGACATCAGCTACCTTGTACGCATGACCGGCTTAAATGGGTTGCACTATTTAAGGTACTTTTTCCTCAATCCACGGGACAGGGAAGAAGTGTGTGATCGCTGGAGGCCTGATCACCGGCCCCTCTGCAATCAGGAGAAAGTGGGACCAAAAGTCACCCTAAAGCCTCCTTTTGCATGGAGCTCCAGTATGCTTACTTAACCGCTGCTCCATTCACTTCTATCCAGGTGATAAGCCAGTGAGAGGTACACTGCCTACCAATAAGTATTTGGACACCTGCGGTAGAATAGAAAAACAATATTTATTCCTATCCAATAGTTGGTAGAACCCAGCAGATGCTTCCTTACAGATGGTATTGAGCGGCACAATACTCCGGGATGCCTGGTGACACTCCTGGTGTATGTGAGCCATTGGTTGGGTGCGGTTTCTCTGGCCAGCACTCGTCGGTCTCTATCTCCCAGTTTCGGGGGTCTGCCGACTTGGGGCACATTCCAACAATCACCGTCCACATTCCAATTTGTAATCACATAGGCCACTGTTGATTTTGGGTAATTCAGTTCGCTTGCTATGTCCCTCAGGAATCAACCATTGCTATGGTACCCCACAATTACGCAATTCTCGAAATCGGACAACTCTGCACTTCGTCGCCTCTTGCATGCGACTAATGCCAATGCCGTTTCCTATTTAATGGCGGAAGGCGTGGCGTACATCACGACCGCAGTTATCTTCATTTACATGGGTGTCCAAATACTTATTGGTAGATAGTGTATAAGGCAAAGAATACAGAAAGTAACAGAAGTAGATTTCACAAAATTGAGCCAAAATCCATTAATATAATATATTAAAATACATTAAATCCCTGGTATCCACAGTTTCACTTAATCCTTGTTAGCGGCAGGGGTTATGCAAAGCTTTATACTGAAGGAGTTTTAAGTGTTATTAATGGGTTAATAAGTGCACCCAAACACCTTTAGCAGTGTTTTTCAGTGATTTCTGGGTTGCTCTGGTAGCTCCTGGTATCCTCTGCATTTGTTTACATGGGTAGTCTCCTGCTCTATATCCTAAAACTACCATGATGCATTGCTCTTCACTCAGATTCTCCTCTCACCCCTTCCACCTCTCACTCCCTCCCTGTTTCTCTAGCTAGCCCATGGACTACTGGCCCTATGTAAATAACTAACTTAGCCCACCCCATCATACTTACCTTTATTCCTGTCCTGGAGATCACTTTCTTCTGTGCCATCAGCTCCTTCTTCTCTTGTGCTGGCGCCTGAACACTCTGGCTCTACTGCGCTGGCGTGCGACGTTGAGTGCTTCTCCTCTTCACGTCTGCTGGCGCCTGAGCAATAGAGCCGGAGTGCCAGCATTGCGTAGGAGCCATCAGAACTGACACTTCATACCCAGAAGATTAGAACACGAAGATAGATAAGTATAATGGCAGGGGGGTAGTATTGGTGATGTTCCATTTCCGGAAATGGAACGTCACTGGAAAACCAGAAAATGTGCCTGGGGAGGTCACACGACTGCCCTGGCGAACTGAGCAAATGTACATTTTTTTTTTATTAAGTAAGTTAGGCGGGGAGGGTGTTCGGTTTAGTATTAAAGTATCACTTTATCCTAGACAACCCCTTTAGTGACCTAGGACTGTTCTCTGCCGAGTGTACAGAGTAAAAAGCAGGTGGCTTTGTACACTGTGCAGTAACCGGGCCTGTAACAGCACTGAGTCATCCGCTTCTGGCTCTGTACACTGTGCAGAATAGTATTTGATGTTAGCTCTGGTTTGCGGTATCAGTGGCTAGGCTTGGAACCTATTCCATGCAGATACCGGGGTCTTACAGTACTTATTAATGTCACAAATACTGACAGAAAATCTAAAGTTGTTTGAACGTTCAGGTTCCCTTTAAGAGGTGTATACCAGTCAGAAGGATGTATTAACTATTCACTGGATAGGTGATAATTGCTGCATTGGTGGTGGTCCAACCGCTGGGACCTGTACAGACCACCAGCACAAGGGACCCTACGTTTACTGTTAAAGGGGGTTTTCAGAACATAATTGAAGATCAACCCTTAGGATAAAGCATCAATTAAAAATCAGTGGGAGTCACTTACCTGGACCCCCGGCTGATCAGCTGTTTGTAGAGGCTTAAGCATTCTCATGAGCACTGCTACCTTTTTGGTACCTATAAAGCACAGTGCCATACATTTGTACAGTTACTGTGCTTGGAATTGCAGCTCAGCCCATTCGCTTGAATGGGACTGAGCTATAATCAGGTCATAAGGCAAATGAACATAATGTCACATGATCTATGAAGCGCAAAGCTAGGTCACCAATTAAGAAGTCCCGGAAAACCCCTTTAATACTTAGTGGGGACACAAAGTGGGTATTATCACTGAATGTAGGCACAAAGGAAGACATTAGTATTGTGGGGAAAGGGGGCAAAAGGGAAATTATTGCTGTGTAGGGTGTACAAAATGGGCCACTGTTACTGTGTGGTTTGCTATTACCATGTAGAAGGCATTCAGAAGAGACATTTGGGGTAGTTGTTGTGTGGGGAGATTGTGTGTGAATATGAGCTATGTCTGGAAGAAATCTTCAAGGTGGTCTGGGGTGGATAGAGAAGAAAATCAAAAGAAGTCTGTCTTATGCCTCACCTGCACATCAGAATCGGGCAAGACCTCAGGTTCCATCACCATGATCTGGTTTTGGCACTGTGTAAAAACATAAATACAATCACAGGTTAACAGCTTGGCAGACGTTACGTCAGTGCTGCAACTGCAACAAACAAAAAAGTTTAAGAGGTTGTCCAGGAGTAGGTTACAGGGCTGTGAAGATGGTAGGCCAAACCACCAAATCCAACTTCTCTAAGATCCTCTGATTCATTAAAAAGCCAGTGATTATAGACATCTTTATTCAGTACAATAATTAATATAATTATAATTAAGGGGTTGTCCAGTTAAATATTGAGAGACAAATGTTATTTGCTTATTTTCAGTGAATAAAAATCAGTCTATGCTCATGTGATATACAGTCTATGGTCATGTGATATACAGTCTATGGTCATGTAATATACAGTCTATGGTCATGTGATATACAGTCTATGCTCATGTGATATACAGTCCATGGTCATGTGATATACAGTCTATGCTCATGTGATATACAGTCTATGCTCATGTGATATACAGTCTATGGTCATGTAATATACAGTCTATGCTCATGTGATATACAGTATATGCTCATGTGATATACAGTCCATGCTCATGTGATAAACAGTCTATGCTCATGAGATATACAGTCTATGCTCATGTGATATACAGTCCATGCTCATGTAATATACAGTCTATGCTCATGTGATATACAGTCTATGGTCATGTAATATACAGTCTATGCTCATGTGATATACAGTCTATGCTCATGTGATATACAGTCCATGCTCATGTGATATACAGTCCATGCTCATGTATTATACAGTCTATGCTCATGTGATATACAGTCTATGGTCATGTAATATACAGTCTATGCTCATGTGATATACAGTCTATGCTCATGTAATATAAAGTCCATGGTCATGTGATACACAGTCCATTATTACGTGATATACAGTCCATGGTCATGTGATACAGTTTATACTCATGTGATATACAGTCCATGATCATGTGATGGACACACAGGTGCACAGCTCGTTATAGACACAGCACAGTAATCAGACATCTAACTGGTTACGAGCTGTGTACCTGTGTGTCCATCACATGATCATGGACTGTATATCACATGACCATATGGACTTTATATCACATGAGTATAAACTGTATCACATGACCATGGACTGTATATCACGTAATAATGGACTGTATATCACATGACCATGGACTTTATATTACATGAGCATAGACTGTACATCACATGACCATGGACTGATTTTTATCCACTGAGAGTAATCAGAATGAATGACAACAAGCAGAGATCTAGAAAACCGTGAGGAATTGATACTGAAAATGTACTGGAAACTGGTAGAACTTTTCATTGTACAGACGATAACATTTGTCTTTTCAATATTTTTCTGAAAATGCACAAATCCTTTAATTAGAGAGTTACTTGTGTGGTCATATTATATAGATACTTGTGTGTGTGTGTGTGTGTATATATATATATATATATATATATATATATATATATATATATATATATATATATATATATATAACTAGGCCACCACTGAATGCAACAGCAGCCTGTATGAGATGGCCACTGAGCATCTATCGGGGTTGGGTGACCTCAGTTTTCAATAGAGGTGACAGAGCCGGGACCTGCCTACAACAGACATTGGTGGCATTTCTTGTGAATAGGTCGTACATATCTAAGATGTGAATACCTAGTTTAGAATTTTTTTTCTAAGACAAGTTCACAAAGGTAGAATGTATAAAAGCCAACTAGGATAAGACTTCTCAGATTTGGTTGAGAATCCCACTGATTTTATTACATTACATCATTTTTATAGTACTTGGCTCACAATTATTTCATTCTACAAAAAAAAATATTCCAGAAAGGAAATTGGACAGCAATGTACTGGCCATATATTCTATACGAGAGCCAAAGCCCCTAACCTATTGCAGGCAGCCGTCCAGAGTGATGACAAGTTTACGGTCTTATCAAGGCAGGTGTTTTTCTTCTACCAGTATCTTATATGAAGGTTTTCATTAGATGTCAGAAGAAAAGGTGTAAGAGATTATTGAGAGGTGAAAGATACAATGGAGTGAATAGGGACAACATTCACCAGGGAGAATATCATCATTACAATGGTGGCGTTGGTCAGGTCAACAATCTCACACATACTGTTCCTAGCAGAGATTTAGGAACAGGTAAGGGGTCTCTAGACCATTGTTCACCAGGAGCATTGTATAGCTACCTGCAATAAGGCTGAAGCCCCACATTACATAAACACAGCTTTTTTTTTGCAGATTTTGCTGCCATTTTTAAGCCAAAGTCAGGAGTGGATTAAACAGAAAGTATATGTGTATATTTCCCATTCCTTTTCAAACCACTCCTGACTTTGGCTCATAAAACTGCAGCAAAATCTGCAACAAAAAACGCTGCAATTCCACAACGTGGGGCCTTAGCCTAAGGACGTTCCACTTTATTAAGCAGGCCACATGTTTCAAGCAAAATGGGAAAGAAAAAGGATCTCTCTGCTGCCGAAAAGTGTCAAATAGTGCAATGCCTTGGACAAGGTATGAAAATATGATCATTGCACTATGAAGAGATTTATGGCTGATTTAGAGCACAGATGGGTTCGTGCAGATAAAGACGTAATGAGTAGAGATGAGCGAGTACTGTTCGGATCAGCCGATCCGAACAGCACGCTCCATAGAAATGAATGGATGCATCTGGTACTTCCGCTTTGACGGCAGCCGGCCGCTTAACCCCCCGCGTGCCGGCTACGTCCATTCATTTCTATGCGAGCGTGCGGTTCGGATTGGCTGATCCGAACAGTACTCACTCATCTCTAGTAATGAGGAAGGTTTATGCCAATGTCATCGGATTAAGAGCAGCTGCTAAAATATCATACAAAGCAGCAAACAGGTATTTAAAGATGCTAGTGCCTCTGGAGTCCCATGAACCTCAAGGTGTAGGATCCTCCAGGCTTGCAGTTGTGCATAAACCTACTATTCAGCCACCTCTAGACAATACTTGCAAGCAAAAACATACATGATAAAATAATGTTGAAACAGTCTTGTTTACCGATGAGTGCCATGCAACCCTGAATGGTACAGATGGATGGGCTGCAACGTCAGCAAAAAGGGGGCAGAGTCAGGTTTTTGGCCTGAATCATGGGTAGACAGCTGAGAGGCCCTTAAGGGTCGCTGAAAGTGTGAAAATAATCACTGCAAAGTACCTCAAGGCGTAGGATCCTTGCCGTTGAAGGCTTGCAGTTGTGCATAAACCTACTATTCGGCCACCCCTAAACATGTGTCACAAGCAGAAACAGTTCCAGTGAAACTAGACATACATGAAGACAAATTTTGAAACAGTCTTCTCTAATGATGAATGTCATGTAACCCTGTGTGGTCCAGATGGATGGAGTAGTGAATGGTCACCATGTCCCAACAAGGCTGTGATGTCTACAAGACAGCGTTGTAAGGAGAGAGCTGGTGGGCCCCTTTATGGTCCCTGAAGGTGTGAAAATGACCTCTACAAAGTATATAGCGTTTCTGACTGACCATTTTCTTCCATGGTACAAAAAGAAGAACCATGCTTCAGTAGCAAAATCATCTTCATACATGACAATGCAGCATCTGATGCAGCAAAGAATACCCGAGTCACTGGCTGCAAAAGGAGAGAGTCGGGTGTGGTAACTATTCTCCCCTGACCGCAAACCTATTGGGAACCTTTCTAGTATCCTCAAGCACAATATCTATGATGGTGAGAGACAGTCCACATCAAAACAGCAGATCTGGGAGGATACTCTGACACCCTGCAAAGAAATTCAAGCAGAAACTATCCAAAACTCGCAAGTTCAATGATGCAAACTTGTGAAGGTGATATTAAAGGAGGGTTCCTATGTTAATATGCAAAATGGCCTGTTAGGATTTTTTTTATTATTATTATTATTTAAACAGCTTTTGATTTCAGTAAATGTGAAATTTTAATGCTGCAAATTCAACAAACGTCAACAACCATTTTCAGTTCTTCACAACCTAAATAATAATGTACAGAATAATTTTAAAGGGGCTCTATCATTAGGAAAAGTCATTTTTAACTAATCACATCCTTGCATAGGCTTTAGAAAGTCTATTCCACACCTACCTTTAGTATGTAAATTGCCTCAGTTTTTTCTGAATAAGGCAGTATTTATTCATATGCTAATTAGACTGGTGCACAATACATCGTGCACCCCTTTTGCTATTGTTTCCTATGCACAGGCTGCTGCTGATGACTCAGCTTCCTGTTTGCACACACACACATAGGAGATAATAGCAGGGACAAGTGCTGCTGGGAACTTCCTGTGCTGGCTGAAAGCTCATTAGCATACGAATAAAAACGAACTTATTCAGAAACCACTGAGGCAACCTACAGAATAAAGGTAGGTGTGGAATAGCCTTTCTAAAGCCTATGCAAGGATGTGTTTGGTTAAAAATGACTATTCCCAGTGACAGAGCCCCTTTAAACTTGTATGTGTTAGTTTCTTGTAATATATTACTGTATTATCCATGCTGCTGTACCACACTGAATTTCCCAATGGTTGAACTATTAAAGGTTTATCTTTTCTTATCTTATGATCATATAAATCAGTCCCAGTGAGTAGAGGACCATGTCACTGTACACATCACTCAGCCTCCCCCATTTCTCCTGCATTAGCCTGCAGAGTGCAGTGTGGTACTATAGAGAATACTGAGCAATTTGTATAGTCACATGGTTCTTTACTCGCTGCCAAGATATGGAGTTACAGCTAATGAGCCACTCATGGCACGTGTACCTATAAGCCATACAAATTTTTATTCCTTTTTTTCTTATTTGACACCATTCAGTTTATAATACATATATATATATATATATATATATATATATATATATATATATATATATACAGCCTCTGCCAACGACTTCGTCTGCGTGCTGTTGGCATCGATGATCCGCCTATATTCAGCAAATTGCTGCTGTCAATGGTTTGCCTGCTCCGGCGTTTCAGCAGCTCTTAAGTTGTCCTGCTGCTGAACTTGTTTCTCACGTCGTGCCTGTGATTGTTCCGGCATCTCAGCAGCTCGCTGGGACACCATATAATGAGCTTGTTGTTGGCGTTGATAATCCGCCTACTCCGGCGTTTCGGCAGCTGTCAAGCTGACCTGCCGCTAAACTCATTCCTCATGCTGTGCCCGTGATTGTTTTGGCATCTCAGCAGCTCGCTGGCACGCCATATAATGAGCGTGTTGTTGGCGCCGATGATCTCCATCAGCCCCGCTTGAGGAGAACTCTGCTGACTTCTGGCTACCTTCATAGCGCTCGTTGTTTTAGAATTTTGCAACAAATTAGATTTTCTTTTTCCCGGCATGTTTAAAAGTAGCAAACTTCAAAATTGGATTAAAGATGTTTTCCCATTTTTCACAAAGTACATTACTTTTTTTTTTATAATTAAATTAATGCACAGGGGTTTTTTTTATTGCTTTTTAATACCTAAATCTAATATTATTCAGCTTTCATTACAAATAACTTACTATTTAATTTCAGTAAAGTATGTGTAACTCCTGTACATAGGTGGTTGCGCTGATGCTTATGACACTGCTCCTGGCTGTGTCAGTACTCTCTGCTTTCCCCTCCCTTCTCTCAAACCTACGGATAGAGGTAACACGAAAGAGAAGGTTGTACATGGTATAATAGTGTGTGAAGAGTATCCATATTTTCATGTATGGAAGATCATACAGGTGGTTGTGTATGAGAATGTACATGGGAAGGGCTCTTCATACAAGGCAGTCTGCAGGTACCAAGATCACATGCTTTGTTATCAGACCGATTATAACAGGCCAACAGGGGATGGATGGAAAACTTTTTGCATCAGTATGTGTCAGTATAAGGGGGAAAAGCTCACTCTTGAGATGTAAAAAAAATGAAGCAATCCAGAAATGGAGCTGTGATACATGAGATATAATAAAAGCCCAGCAGCATCCTGGACACACAGACCACACATCCAGGATTTCTCACTTTTGGCTTCTAGATTTGTTTTTGTGTCACTGGAGAAGACAAGTACCTGGAAGGACTAACGTATGGAGAAGGTTTTGTATTCTCAACTATATGGGAGACTTCAAGAGGTGCTGGGGTTCTCTTAAAGGGATCCTATCATTAAAACTCAATTTTTCTCACTAACACGTTGGAATAGCCTTAAGAAAGGCTATTCTTCTCCTACCTTTAGAAGTTTTCTCCGCGCCGCCGTTAGGTATAAATCCCGGTTTACGTTGGTATGAAAATGAGTTCTCTCACAGCACTGGGGGCAGGCCCCAATGCTTAAACTGCACAATACTGTGTAAGTGGCCATTTTCTTGTGGTCGGCGGGCATGCACACTCGGCTTTGCCCTAGGCTCAAGACCTAGAAGTTTGAAGCCAGCGTTGGAGGAAGACGCGTGAAGTGGACCTTTCTTGAAGTAGATAGAGGCGGCGCTCGAGAGTTCTTTCGCAGTATTGGGGACGCCCCCAGTGCTGTTTGAGCACTGTGGCCCACCCCCAATGCTGCGCGAAAACTCATTTGTATACAGACGAAAACTGGGATTTCTACCAAACGGCGGTGCGGAGAAGACATCTAAAGGTAGGAGAAGAATAGCCTTTCTTAAGGCTATTCCTACGTGTTAGTGAGAAAAAATTGAGTTTGAATGATAGGATCCCTTTATTTATATTAAAGAGATTGTCTCAAAATACCGTATTACATCAATCTATAAAAAAATACACTATATATCTACTCATAAATTCATAAATCTAAGTGTAGCTCAGCTTCTCTCCACTAGTATATAAACCTATCACAAAGTTCAGCCTCTCTCCACTAGTATATAAGCCAATATATCACAAAGTTCAGCTTCTCTCCACTAGTATATAAGCCATTATATCACAGAGCTCAGCTTCTCTCTACTAATATATAACCCAATATATCACAGAGCTCAGCTTCTCTCCACTAGTAAATAACCCTATATATCACAGAGCTCAGCTTCTCTCCCTCTACTATATAAACCTATATATCACAGAGCTCAGCTTCTCTCCCCATCCTATAACCCTATATATCACAGAGCTCAGCTTCTCTCCTCTATCATATAACCCTATATATCACAGAGCTCAGCTTCTCTCCTCTATCATATAACCCTATATATCACAAAGCTCAGCTTTTCTCCTCTATCATATAACATATATATCACAGAGCTCAGCTTCTCTCCTCTATCATATAACCCTATATATCACAGAGCTCAGCTTCTCTCCTCTGTCATATAACCCTATATATCACAGAGCTCAGCTTCTCTCCTCTATCATACAACCCTAAATATCAGAGCTCAGCTTCTCCCCTCTATCATATAACCCTATATATCACAGAGCTCAGCTTCTCTCCTCTATTATATAACCCTATATATCACAGAGCTCAGCTTCTCCCCTCTATCATATAACCCTATATATCACAGAGCTCAGCTTCTCTCCTCTATCATATAACCCTATATATCACAAAGCTCAGCTTCTCTCCTCTATCCTATAACCCTATATATCACAGAGCTCAGCTTCTCTCTCTATCATATAACCCTATATATCACAGAGCTCAGCTTCTCTCCTCTATCATATACCCCTATATATCACAGAGCTCAGCTTCTCTCCTCTATCATATAACCCTATATATCACTGAGCTCAGCTTCTCTCGTCTATCATGTAACCCTATATATCACACAGCTCAGCTTCTCTCTCTCTATCATATAACCCTATATATCACAGAGCTCAGCTTCTCTCCCACTATCATATAATCCTATATATCACAGAGCTCAACTACTCTCATTCTGTTATATAAACCTATATAACCTCAGCTTCTCACCCTCTACCCTATACACCTACATAACACTGAGCTCAACTTTTCTCCTTGTACCCTATACAGCTATATATCAGAGTATAAGCTTCTCTCACTCTATCATATCCTGCTATCAGATATTCACCTGATGGGTTCACTTTAATTTTTTAGAGACCAATTTATGTAATTATATTTTAATAATTACTTTTTTTCATTTTGGTGATTACATGTTAGATGGGTGTTCCCATATCAGCCACTGACTGTGTTTGTCTTTTGTCCATAAAGGAAATAAGCCCTTATTGAGAAAATACGCATGTCTGGCCAAGCCCAGTGGGCATTTGTAAGGGAGAAATAGCTGTCAGCTACAGGAGAATTCAGATAACAGCTGCCTAAGATGTGCGGATATCTTGAGGTACAAGATTTTCTTGTATCATCTCATTTTTACAGTACTGCTCCAAGCAGGATATTTAACACTGATCAAAGAACATCATACAAATAGTTACATATTTACATACCTGCCCAATTTGTGCCCAGATTTCTTCACAACGTTGTACTAATTCCTCACTGCCTTTCATGGAAGATGTAAGTAAGTCTGGAGGAAGATCCTGCTGGTATGAAGACATGTGTCTTGCAAGATGTTCAGTCTAAAAATTAAAAAGACAATATATGTAAAATTATTATCAAATCATGCAATGAAGGCAGTAATATACATAGGACAAGAGATCCTGACTTCATGTGCTAGTCCTGTGACTGAGGAGCTCACTGACATAAGTAAACACTGGAGGTGTAAATTTTTACATGTAGGGTTTTGCTGTCCGCTTGAAAAATCGGACATCTTTGTGAACGGACACTTAAGGACAGACACCGACTGTAAAAGAACGCAACCGATGTCCCATTAAATCAATGCAAAATGTAACGGACACAGCTAGTGTCCGATGCTAATGTCAGCACAAGATTTTGCGCAGACATTAGCATCGGGCACTAGCTGTCAGACACTGACAGTAGTGTGAACGCCCCCGAACTCCTATGGATGCCCTAGTTATACTGGAGATCTGTAAAAATAATAATAATACAAAAAAAAATGTAAATGACTCTTGTCCACGCCAATGCCCCCAGTTACCCGAGCCATCCTGCTCACCCAAGACCTCACATATTACCGTATTTTTCTGACTATAAGACGCACTTTTTTTCCCCAAAATTTGGGGAAGTTGCAGGCCGGCTCCTGCGCGGCGATATCGCAAGAGCCAACCTGTTCGGGTGACAGCCGGGAGCCTAATGAGGCTCCCAGGCCTGTCACTGCTGTATTAGTATTGCGGCTGGTCTCTATGACCAGCCGTAATAGTAATATACAGAATGTCCCATAGACGGCAATACAGTTGTATTGCCGTCTATGGGACTTGCAATCAAGGGACCGCAGGCTCAAGCCCCCGGGGGGGAATAAAATAGTAAAAAAAAAAAAAAAAGCTTTAAAAATATATAATAAAAATATGAAATAAATAAAAGTTCTAAATCACCTCCTGTCCCCAGAATATATATATATAGAAGTAGAAAATCATATATAATAAACCACCGGGTTTTTTTTCAATACAAGGTGATCTAAGCAATAGATAGTCCCCAAAATGGTATAACTAAAAAATACTTCTGGCCCCGCAAAAAAAAACACTCTATACATCCCCGTACAGCTGCAGGGTCACCTGTCAATGTGGCCTTGCAGCTGTTGCAAAACTACAACTCCCATATATTAAATATTTTACCATTTTTTGCTTCCAAATTTTTTTTCCCCTATTTTCCTCCTCTAAAACCTAGGTGTGTCTTATAGTCCGAAAAATACGGTAAGTATCAAAATGACGTGCACTAAATATTGTTTACCTTGAATTAATCTAAAAAGAAGAAAATAAGATTATCTAAGCAGATTTGATAAATTACTTGTATTAATAAGATGGATTTGTACCTACCTCTTTCAGAAGTTCATCCAGGTTGTCCTGAAAAAAAAAAAAAAGAAATCAATGCATCAAAAGTAGCTCTATCATTTTGTGTCTACAGCTTGCACACAGACTTGGATGTCTCTATGGTAAAAGATTACAAACTCTGCATAGTCTGACAATACTGTTTAGTCATTTAGATTGTTCCCATTAGTGCCAAGAATAAATGTCAAGCCCGGCTGTTGCCATAAGCATGCTGCTGTGCGGTACAGACGAATCTGAACAACGAAGAGGTTGCAGCACATGTACAAGTGTCATGGCCCCTTGAGAGAACTGATCAGCGGATTTTCAGAGTGCAGCAGGGTGCCTGGAAGTCTGTGATGTCACCTTCCCTGCTGCTGCCTGCGATGTCAACAGCTCTGCTTTACTCCCACTGCTTTTACATAAATGTAGAATGAAGTCAGTCATCAAAATGGTTCTTGGAGTGTCAGCAGGGGAGGCTGAGGAATGAGATCTCTGCCCCCCCAGGGTGGAAATACGGGTTATCAATTGAAGATGGAAGTGACTACTGCTTCACAGGCCACGTGACGTCACATTCGTCAGTCACATGGGCTAACTGTGGCTCAGTCGTATTCAAGTGAACGAGCTGAGCCCTGATACCAAGGCCAGCCACTGCATAAATGTATGGCACTGTGCTTGGTACATGCTGAAAAGACTGGAGCCTCTTTAAATTGCTGATCAGCCAGGGGTCTAGGTATGGACCTATGACTTATCCTAAAGGAGGTGTCAATGGTAAAATGTTTTTGGCATCATGTGACCGCTGACGCCAATCAGCAGCCGCAATGACCTAAGGAAAGCAACCTGGGCATCACCAGCATATGTTTCCCGTGACGTCCCGTTTCCATTTCTTAGGCTGCTGATTGGCCTCAGCAGTCACGTGCGGTAAGGACTTCCTCCAGAACAAGACCCTGAGAAAAGTAGGATCGGACCACGGTCATTTTTTTAAAAAATTTCACCTTCCTTGGCCTTCTTTCCAAACAAGGTTTATCCTGGACAAGCCCTTAAGGATTGGTCATCAATTATTTAACCAGGGAAACCTTAACAAAGTCTGCGCAAAAAAAAAAAACCCTATTATGATAAAGTAACCTGCTGCATGTACATGGACAAAAGGCTAAATCTGCAGGACCACCAATTGATGCAGCAGGGTCATAGTATATTCTCCATTGGCAATGCATTGGGTGAGATCGGCTGCGAAACGTATTGATACTGCAATGAAAAGCTGGAGCTGTGTGGACAGACGCTACAAATCCTAAATCTAAAAAACAAACAAAAAAAAATACCCCCCACCACATTGTAGACCCACAAATGTTACCATGGTAACAGCCGGTTCCCTCAACCCTGCAGATGTCACACCAGCAGCTGGACGGCCCGTAAACACAAACGCGAATCAGGCGCGTCTGCTAGCTATTGGCAGGGCGAGTATAGTGACGTCATCAGGGAGAGCGGCAGCGGGCCGTGTCGCAGGCTAGTGACATTCTACGGCAAGCATGGCGGATAGGAAGCGGCGAGCCAGGAGCAGCAGCAGCAGCAGCAGCAGCAGCTCTAGTAGCAGCAGTAATAGCAGCAGCTCCAGCAGTGAGGATGAGAAGAGGGCGAAGAAGGACGAGTCGGAGAAGCAGCAGCGGGAGGAGGAGGAAGAGGATGATGGCGGCTGGGTCGGCCCCCTGCCAGCTGAGGCAACTCAGACCAAGAAGCGTAGAGGTACCTGCGGTACCTGTTCTATTACAATAGTTACACGTGTCTGCTGCTCACACATACATTCTTATATATTCATACATATTCTTATGTATGTATATATACACATATATATACATACACTCCAGTGCGTCCCCAGAGAACACGAGCACCAACCAAGCAATCCCTCAGAAGAGTGCCCCCTTATGTCAGTGGCAGCCATAGAGTAATATACAGGTTGGGGTGCTTGCACACTTTAGGGAGCTTTCACATTTTAGGGGGCCTTCACCCTTGCGCCCCTGTTCGTCCTCCATGTTTCTATCCTAATCACCAGATAAACTGGATAGGGATTGGCTTGCCGGTGGTAAGTTTTAATACCCATTCATTTGAATGGATTTTTAAAGCAAACTGCTGATGTCAGTATGCAGCCTCTCTGCCTGGAAACCATTGTTTGTTTTGCACGGCACAAAGTCAGACATGCAAGACTTTGTATCCATCCCAGAAAAATGGTTTCCAGGCAGAGAGGCTGTATACTGACACCGCCGGTTTGCTTTAAAAACCCATGAGTTTTTAAACTGACCACAAGTATGCCGTCCTCTATGCAGTTTCTCTGGGGATTAAGACTGAAACCCCTGGACGGACATGGTCACTAGTGTGAACGCTGCATGATCTGTCATGGTCTGTCATTAAACAATACAACAGAATTGTCTATATAGGGCTCACAATGTACATTATTACCTCCTCCCCCTCTAACAGTATGTCTTTGTAGTATGGGAGGAAACCCATGCAAACACAGGGAGAATATACAAACTCCTTGCAGATGTTGTTCCTGGTGAGATTCGAACCCATGACTCCAGCGCTGCAAGGCTACAGTGCTAACCACTGAGCCACCGTGTTGCCCAGACCCCATGGTTTGTAATGGTGTCCATTGCGTATTCATTGACTTCAAAGTCACTTTCACTAGCTGAAGATGATGTGTTTGCAGGACTTTTCTTTTTGGTTTTTATTTTAGACTCCACACCAGACGCTATAAGCATAGATGTGACTGCTCACTTATTAAGATGGTGGTGCCTCATCTACACTAAGTTGTCTCTTCATAAGTGTCTCTGGCATTATATGCAGGGCTGAGGAGTAAGGAAAAGGTTAATGACTCGGACTCCAAAATAAAATGAATTACTGTATGTTTATTTTAAACTATTTTAATATTGTATAGTTCACTTGATGCCTAGCTGGTAACATATTTATTCTCATAGTAGTTTAGTTAGTACTTTTATTGGGATTTAGAGGAGTTTTACTGCTTTGGATTGACCATGGCTGTCAGCCATCTATAAAGGAATCTGTTCTTTGGCCTTCCGACATCACAGCCCTGATTATATGTTACACTATATTATTGACTACAAGAAATTTTGTTCAGACATATAACACTTAAAGCGTACCTGAATTTTCATAGAAAGTTGAAATATGTGCAGGGTCTTGCTGGGCAGTCTGTTCTATGACTGTACATGTTGTGACTGTTTCATGCTGAGGACTGAAGCTGCTCCCTGTACTTCTGGTTCACTTACAGTGCTGTGATGTTGTACTTGGTACCTTCTGTTTCTGGATGTGCGGACATTTATAGATTGATGTTTATGTGTTTTTACTGTCTACATGTAACGCACTTCATGGTTGTTAAATGTCTTCCTTCTTCTTCCTAAGTTCTTGAATTTGAGAGAGTTTATCTGGACAACCTTCCCAGTGCTTCAATGTACGAGCGCAGTTATATGCACAGAGATGTCATAACCCACATCGTATGCACCAAGTAAGTATGTCTGTTTTTACATCTAATACACTTTTTACCAGTCAGCAAATGTCTACAATCACATTTTGGCACAGCTTGTGAAGGTTTTTTTCATCTTTATATGGTTATTAGGCCTCATTCACACTTACACATTGTGTATTATTAACTACGGTAATATAGGAATTAGTCCAAAACATAGAAGTGATGCAGATCTTTGTTTTATTATTTTTCTGGGATAGGTCATCAATGTCAGTTGGGTGGGTTCCATCTCCCAGCACCCCCAATGATCAGCTGTTCTCAGGTGCTACTCTATTCCTGTATGGTTACTGTAGTCCATTCTGTTTTTAGTGCCAGTGACGGCTAGGAACAGCTAATCGGTGAATGTGCTGGACATGACCTATACTAATGTCTATAAACTAGTGTATCAAATATCCAAAGAAAGTACCACATGTAGAATTATAATAAAATATAATGATTTTTATTAACATCCACTAAAAATCTACAAAAAGACATGTAACATGCAGAAAAATTGAATTCACAATACATACGGGGGAATAAATCAATGTACTAGTATACCAAAACAATGTAGGCGTAAGGGAGCGTTCACACTACCGTCGGTGTCCGACAGCTAATGTCCGATGCTAATGTCCGCGCAAAATCTTGTGCGGACATTAGCATCAGACACTAGCTGTGTCCGTGACATTTTGCATTGATTTCATTGGACATCAGGTGCATTCCTTTACAGTCCGTGGGTGTCCTTAACTGTCCGTTTCCAAAGGTTTCTGACTTTTCAAGCGGACAGCAAAAACCTACATGCAAAATGTAACAGACACAGCTAGTGTCCGATTCTAATGTCCGTGCAAGATTTTGCGTGGACATTAGCATCAGACACTAGCTGTCAAACACAGACGGTACTGTGAACGCTCCCTTAGTGACCAAGTTAATACCATATTAAAGGGATCCTATCAGTCAGACACAATTTTTTCTAAGTACCACGTTGGAAAGCCTTAAGAAGGGCTATTCTTCTCCTACCTTCCGTCATCTTCTCTGTGCTGCCCTTCGCCTACAATCCCTGTTCTTGACGGTATGCAAATTAGCTCTCTCGCAGGGAGACAGACAGCACTAGGAGTGTCAAGTCCTGCGAGAGAGCTCTCTCCAGCGCCGCTTCCATCTTCTTCAACAGTGTCCTCTTCATCCTTTTCTTCCGGCGGTGACTTGTAACTTCTAGGCCTTGGGCACAGCAGACTGCGCATGCCCACAGGCCACAAGAAAATGGTCGCTTGTACAGTATTGTAAGCGGCCATTTTCTCGTGGCCTGTGGGCATGAGCAGTCTGCTCTGCCCGATGCCTAGAAGTTACAAGCCACTGCCGGAAGTGTGCGACTGGATGCCTGTGCACTGCATCGGCATCCAGTTGCAGCTACCCGTATTTTGCACCGGAACCTGAGGCGGCCTCCACCTCGGTTTCTGGTCCAGAAAGCCTCATGTGAACTTACCCTCAGGATGAGGCGTTGTGGAAAAGCTGCCTTTTTTTGTTTTTTTGCAGACATTGCTGGTTTTTGAGCCAAAGCTTCAAAACAAATGGAAATTATAAAGGGAGTACTTCAATGTCTACATTTTGTTAAATCCACTTTTATCTTTTTCTCAAATTGCTTCAAACTCTGCAACAAAAATGTAGCTTTTCCACAGTGTGTGGCCTCAACCTTAGGCCTCATGCACACAACTGCACATTCAGTTTTTCACGACTAACACACTCACCCATTAGTTTCTATGGCCCTGTACACACGACTGTATATTGTCATGGTTCGTTGTATGTGGGCTGGGAGAAAAATTCAGAACAGATTCCTGTCAACTTTGCGTCCCATGCTCACTGGCCTCAATGAATGGGATTGTCTAAAATGTGCCGTTCAGTTACGGCCTGGCAACACTCACATGGCTGTGTGCATGTCACCTTAAGGGGTTTTCTGGTCACCTTCTGTTACTGAGGAATAGGTCCTCAGTAACAGATCAGGGATTGAAGGAGTGGCTAATATCTGGAGGTTGCCCAGAACAGCCTGATCAGTGCAGGGTCCAGGTATCCGAACCCACCAATCTGATACTGATGACCTATCCTAAGGATAACTCATGAAACAGAGAGGCCCTTACACACTTTTAACCTCACAGAAGCTAGGCTAGTCATTTGCTGACTGTGGGCCTGACATCCCTAGCCTCTGACAGTCAGCCATTATTCTTGTGGAAAGCTGCCTTTCACCATGCATTCCCCTGCATATGTAGTACTACATGGCCGACTGTCCAATGAATGGCCAACCTTGAAATGTATAAGCAGGCTGGTTTTTTTTGTGACTACCTAGTCAACACATGACTTGCTATCTTTCTAAGCAGATAAATTATTTTAGGTAATAATGAGTAGAATATCTGAAAGGAATAGGAAATATACTGACAAGTCGTCACAGAAGCACTGCTGGAATACTGTTTGTCTTACCCTAGGACAGACTTCATCATAACTGCTAGCCACGATGGCCATGTCAAGTTCTGGAAGAAGGTGGAGGAAGGAATCGAATTTGTGAAACATTTCCGCAGCCATTTAGGTAAGCACATTATATTGTACTTCATTATGAAAGTGGTTTTGATGGAGGGCTATGTTATAGCAGTCTAATTAATAATAAAAATAATTAATAAAGGACGTAATTGTATGTCCTCACAGGGTTAGGAAAGGTTCACATCTGTGCCCGTGCGTACGTTAAGCAATCCTGCTGGGTTTCCATCTTCTGCCCCGAGAAACCGGACAGGTGACGGAAACCCGGCAGTCAGTTTTCAAACCCAAGTGAATGGGTCTGAAAAGTGTCCGCCCGTGAGCGTTTTGTGCCTCTCTGCAGCGAAACCTTTTTTTTTTCTTTTTTCTTTTTTTTTTACCGGACACAGTCCTGCATTCACTTGAATGGGTTTTGAAAACTGACTGCCGGGTTTCCGTCCCCTGTCCGGTTTCTCGGGGCAGAAGACGGAAACCCAGCAGAATTGCTTAAAGCACACACGGGCGCAGATGTGAACCCGCTCTTAGCAGCCACATGAGCTTGTGCAAGATCAGGGAGCAGCCTGTTAATGACAGCTGGACTCAGAGGGATGCTATGTATAAAGCTATGGAAACTGGCTTGGTGCAACTTCCTCCTGGCGCCAGCAGTCATGTGCCAGGAACCTGCATGAATTTCTGAGTCCCAGAGGATCTAGATCAGCTCTGCTGTGTTTTTCCTGTAACTTGGGCTGAATGGATCATTCTCAGTTACAGGGAAAATTGATAAATAAAAGTAATGATAAAATGCCCTCCTAAGGTCTTGTATGGGCCCCAGTCCTGAAGTATTAGGCTGACGCCCCATGTTGTGGAAATGCAGCTTCTTTTTTTACAGATTTTGCTGCATTTTTTTTGAGTCAAACCTAGGTGTAGCTACAAAAGGAATGGGAAATATGTAGAAAGTTCTAATACTTCTATCTTTCGCTCAAGAAACTGCAGCAAAATCTGCAACGACAAAAAAAAAGCTGCATTTCCACAACGTGAGGCCTCAGCGTAAAAGGGGTTTTCTGGCATTTACTAACCAATACATGATTTGATCACCCCTGAATGGGGCAGGAGATTGGTGCTGAATCAGATGCATAGGGAGGTTGGGACAAACTGACTGCAGAGTTATGGGAACTGCTGTAACTATTGTAACTATAATTACAGCCTCATTTTTGTGTCTCTCCCCCCAACTTATAACATCATATAGCTCTGAACTTCTGTCCATAACACGACGATAGGAAATACCTGTGAAAGCTCCAGTATATTCGTTTACTTGTAGATTAGTGGAATTAGATGTAGTATAGTAGGCAGAGGCTAAGCTCCAGTTATCAAGGCAGGACTGGTGTATTTATGTCTATTCTGTGTATCTCTGACGCAGGAGTCATAGAGAGCATCGCGGTCAGCTCTGAGGGGTCACTTCTTTGCACTGTTGGAGAGGACCAAGCTATGAAAGTCTTTGATGTCGTCAACTTTGACATGATCAACATGCTGAAGCTTGGGTATGTATCTACCTGCCATCCTATTTTATTTGTATTAGATATCACTGGGTTCACTTGACAGTGCCTGGTCATTGCCTTTGTGTCAGTTTGTGACTAGCTATTTATGCAGTTCTAGACATAGCAGCTTTATATACTTTTTATATGCCGTACTCTTCCCATGTCATCAGTCAAGTGCTGTGTCCATGGTGGCATCCTCAGTCATACCCTATATAGCTTAGTGCAGTAGAGACCCTGCTGTGTAAGAGTCTGCTTCTTATGCCATCACATTATTCATTTTCTGTCTTTTTGCTAATGGAGCATGAGCAAACCAACAACCAGCAAAGCCGCAGCAGTACAACTCAGCTTCATTGGGAATGTGTGTACTTGCCTTTTGATAAATAGCTCAGATATTTCCATAAGGCCTGCGAGTGTCGTCTGTGTGCATTCTGTAATGTACTTGCCTCTCTGGGGGCTTCCAATTTGTTCTGTTCCGATGGCTCAGAGCAGATCGTATCCTTCTCTATGTTTAGTGGCATCTACTGTGGGACGCCCCCTCAGAGGAGCATCAGCCGGCACACTTGTTTGTGTGCATTAGGCTTAAATCTATATGACTTGAGTACAGAGAGGCAAACACATGCCTGACTTACCCTTCGTTCACATCTGGGTTGGTGTTTTGTCAGGGGAGTCCACATGGGGAATACCGAACGCAATTGCAAGTGGTGTGCCAGTAAAAGCACACAGACCTCATAGACAAATCGTGTGGACAGGAAAGTAAGTTGTGAACTACTTTCCTGCCCGCATGATCCGTGCAGAGATCTGGCGGCGAGCACACGGACCTCATTATAATCTATGGGGTCTGTGTGCTTACTCTGGCACCTCGCTTGCAGTTGCATTTGGTATTCTGTTTGGTGTGGGGGGGGTCCTCATGCGGATTTCCCCGGATGGAATACCAACACAGATGTACCAGGCCTTACACTCCATTCAGTCTCTATTAGGACACTTCACCACTGTAGTGGGTATTTCCCACTAACTTCAGTCCAGTGTTCTGTAATTCTACAAGGAGAGAGCTTTTGGTGTCTGCTGTAAGGGAGCAGTAATGACTAGCCACGACTTAGAGGTGTATGGTATAAGTATAGAAATATGCCAAGGACTGAAACGTGTTATCCTCCAGTTTTTCTCTTTGTCACCGTGATGTTTTCTCTATTTCAGCTATCATCCTGGTCAGTCAGAATGGATCTATTGCCCTGGTGATGCAATCTCCGCAGTGGCCTGTTCCGAGAAGAGCACAGGGAAGATCTTTGTGTATGACGGCCGTGGAGATAATAAACCAATGCACGTGTTTGACAAGCTGCACTGCTCTCCTTTAACTGCCATTCGGCTGAACACCGTGTACAAAGTGGTGGTGTCATCTGACAAGAGCGGGATGATTGAGTACTGGACCGGGCCTCCCCGCGGATACAAATTCCCAGATAATGTGAATTGGGAATTCAAAACAGACACAGACCTTTATGAGTTTGCCAAGTGTAAAACCTGTCTCACAGGGGTCAATTTTTCCTCGGATGGTAAAAAGATGGCAACAATTGGAGCCGATAGGAAAGTCAGGATCTTCCGCTTTTTAACTGGGAAACTGATGAGAGTGTTTGATGAGTCACTAAGTGTAAGTAACATGTTCCTGGCACTCGTAAAGCCTGTGTGATTCCACTTACAGCAGAAATACAGAACTTTATTAGCATCTTTATTAGAAAACCAGTTGTGACTTTCACATTGCAGGTTGAAAAAGTAGAGGTGTGTCTAAGAGCCAAATGTTGATGACCTGTCAATATTAATAGGCCATCAATGTTTGATAGATAGGAGTCCAACTCTTGCAAAAGAACTATTTGAAGAGGTCATGGCACGTGAGTGAATGCTTCTTTTCTTGGGCTGGTGACATCTTCATTTGTCACTTGGCTAAGCTGCAGCTTAGTTCCTTTTAAATGAATGAAACTGATCTGCAATACCAAGCACAGCCTCTATACAATGTGTGACGTGGTGCGTGGTAGGCCGCAGCCTCTTCAAAGAGTTTATCATAGGGATTCTGGGAGTCCGACCTGGTTAGTATTACAGTTCTTGGTAACCCCTTTAATCTATTGACCTCCCACAGATCCTTTCCTCACTGAGTCACCAGATTTCCCCAGTGATACAATTAAAGGGCAGAGTCCTCTTTGACAATAATGTCATCAACACAGAGATCTAAGGCTTAAACGGGTTTCTTAGACCACCAAAAATTTTGGCAAAAATGGTGTTTTCAAATATTAAAGGGATTTATTAAAATGACATTTTTTTCTCTAACATGTAGGAATAGCCTTTCATGGATTTGGGCACAGGCAGTTCTATATGCCTCTAGAAAGCCGACAGTGCGCTGAATTCAGTGCACTGTCGGCTTTCCCGATCTGTGCCCCGGGTAAAGAGCTATCGGTGCTGGTACCGTAGCTCTTTACAGTCAGAAGGGTGTTTCTGACAGTCTGTCAGGTATGTCCTTCTCCACAGCAGCGCCTATCGCGCTGTACAGTGTGAGGGGGAGGAACGCCCCCTCCCTCTGCTCACCGTGCTTGTCCATAGACGAGTATTATCAGGAGGGGAGGGGGCTTCCTCCCCGCTCACACTGTACAGCGCAATAGGCGCTGCTGTGGAGAAGGACATTCCTGACAGACTGTCAGGAACGCCCTTCTGACTGTAAAGTGCTACGGTACCGGGGCCGAAAGCTCTTCACCCGGGGCACAGATTGTGAAAGCCGACAGTGCGCTGAATTCACCGTATTGTCTGCTTTCCAGCAGTATATAGAACTGCCTGTGCCCCAAACCATGAAAGGTCCTCCATGAACCATGAAAGGCTATTCTTCTCCTACCTTTAGATGTCTTCTCCACGCCGCCATTCGGTAGAAATCCCGGGTTTTCTTCTGTATGCAAATGAGTTCTCTCGCAGCACTGGGGGTGTCCCCACTGCTGCGAGAGAAATCTCCAGTGACGCCTCTATCTTCACCTGGAACAGCCTCTCCCTACATCTTCTACTGGCACTGGCACTGGCTTCAAACTTCTGGGCATGCTCAGTTGGCCATTTTCTTGTGGCCGTTTACCCCAGCTTACTGTGTAAGCAGCCACAAGAAAATGGCCGCTTACACAGGAAGATTGCTGTGGGCATGCGCAGTCGGCTTTACCCGAGGCCTAGAAGTTTGAAGCCAGCGCCAGAAGAAGACGCAGAGAGAGGGCGTTCGATAGAGACGTCACTGGAGAGTTCCCTCGTTGCATTGGAGACCCCCCCAGTGCTGTTTGAGCACTGGGACCGCCCTCAGTGCTGTGATAGAACTCATTTGCATACAGATGAAAACCGGGATTTCTACTGAATGGCGGCGCAGAGAAGACAGCTAAAGGTAGGAGAAGAATAGCCTTTCTTAAGGCCACGTGTTATCAAGAAAAAAAATGTCATTTTAATGATTGAATCCTTTTAAAAGAAACGTTGCCCACTTTGGTGCTCCTTGCTAGTCTTTGCTTCTAGCGCTGCATTGATGATTTCCCCAATTATCCCAAGTAGGGGATATTATTAGACCCCTGAGCACCTGATCCAGGACAACACACTTTAGAATAAATCCCCCAAAACAGTCTTGTAAAATGGTGTATTGAAGTGAAGGGGCTAAAGCAACGAGACTTTATTAGTTGTGATGTCAAGACATTTTATTTCTTTATGTGCACTAGTTCTCATACACGAACCTTCTTTTTTTTTTTTTTGGTAATGTAGTCTTCTAAGTCTGGCCCATGGATAGGATAACAAGGCTGGGACTTATTAGATGTTGAATAAATGTGCCTATAAATCTGTTCCCCTCTGCTAGTAGTGGTCACACTGCCCCGAACTTACTGTTCCTCAGCTGTGGGGACATGTTCATGCTAAAGGATCCCACATGATGCGGTTTGCACAACAATCTGTCAGGCACAAATCTCCATGACTTTATACCAAGTAAGGAAGCCTCAGCATTCAGTAATAGGAATAGTTTCAATTTTATTTGTATACAAAGCTGAACACTGTAGAAGGAGCAGGAGGTCAATGGAGCGGCCGCCCTTTCATGTTCCAAGTCCGCGTCTGCTTGACAGCTGTTCACTTGTGAGAATTTGTGGTGTAGAGACGACTGCTCTGATTTCTACCAGATGGATGGTAGTTTCTGGGGTGGATGTCGTTTTCTTTTGTAACTCATTCAATCTGTTCTTTCTTATGAAGTTTACTCAGTCCTGTTAGTACGGTGAGGACTGGACAAACGTCAGGAACCCAGTAGCCAATGTGTCTGGAATTGGCCTCTAACACATACGGTGCGGGTCCAAGGCTGGTCATACACATACTTTGCATGTTCGTTCTCTAAAATCAGCCATGCTGGGTATATTTTTTTTAAATGTAGATTTAAAAAAAAGAGGGATCACAATGTACATTTTTCTTCCTAGCAGTATGTCTTTGTAGAATAGGAGGAAATCCATGCAAACACAGGGAGAACAGACAAACTCCTTGCAGATATTGTTCCTGGCGGGATCTGAACCCAGGACTCCAGTGCTGCAAGGCTGCAGTGCTAACCACTGAGCCACTGTGTTGCCTCATGCTGGTTATTTTCATCCAACAGTCATCTGAAAATATCAGTGCTAGACATGATTGGCCAATAAGCAGCCATCTTATGCAGACTCATCTGTGCCAGGTGTCTTTCCGGCATAGTCATTCAGAAGTCCTGGATGAAGCAGTAATGCAAGTCTGATTGTTTTTATCCAGAAATATTAGCGACCACATGACAAGACTCCATTATAGTCTAGGGCAGTGTTTCTCAAACTTTTCAAACCAAGTACCCCTCATGAAAAAGTTGTAACAGAATACCCCCAATAGATATTGTAGTGTTTGTCATGTGAGGGATTTTGCTCCGATCTCAGGTAGGACTCAACCGGCATGCCAAGAAAATCGTTTTACTTGTGGGGTCCCCTGTGGCAGATACACGCTAAAAGTTCTGAGGTTCTTTTAACTTCCATCCAGCTATTCACTCCTCAGATAATAGATCAGAAGCTATTTGTCTATTCAGCACTCATTACTCAACAATGTTGAGGAGACCCAACCCCATAACCCTAAGCGTGTGCCATATGGTACCTGCCTCTGCTGGGCACCCACTATTACTTTGTATTTAAAGATGGCGGGGGTTTGCATGGCACTAGCACCCCATGAATCTTAGAATTGGAGCAGTCACTATATCTGCCACTTGCAGAGCAGTAGTTCCCAGCCATGTTGTGTACTCTTTGAGACTCAATACTCCCTTGGGTACACACACCACAGGTTGCAACCACTGTTTCCCTTAAGAACTTTTTTTTTGTCATAAGACAGACAATTTTTCTATTCTTCTGGACTGATGATGGGGCCATTTATGTGAATGATCCTATCATAGATGGGCTGGCCATCCTAATGTGCATTATCGGCCTTGGATATAGGGAAGGCAAACTTAGGGTAAGTGCACACTGGGTATTTTGGTCAGGATTTTGTGGCTGTATCCGCCTCAAAATCCTGACCAAAAAGATGGCTCGCATTGAAATCAATGGGAGCCGGTCAGTTCTTTTTTCCGGGAAATGTTTGTTCCAGCTCCCGGAAAAAGAAGCGAGATGCTCATTCTTCAGGCCGGGTCGCCTTACGACATCCGCCTGAAGACACTTCCTCCCAACTAGGCCCATTTTTGCTGAGTTTGTCCCTTTAGAGAAGATTGTCTCCTGGCCTAATAAGGTACATATATATGTATGGTCCCTGGCTGGATGGTGGTGGCCCTTACAAATGGCTGCCTTCTTTGAATTGTCCATGTATCACATGGTCACCCATTTTAATGCATGCCACGTGACCTTTCATTTGTCCTTTATCGGTGGCAGATTCACCTAGGATATCAGATATATTTAGGAGTTAAAAAGTGTTATCCAATTTGGGTGACACAATTTAGTTAGGAGGGTCTCCTGACAGTAAGGTGATCGCAGAATGTCTCAATGTAATCTGTTACCTACATGTTAATGGAGCTCCTGGACCATTATATGTGGTAACCAGATTCCCTCCTCACAAATGGCCTCTTGTAAAGCCTTTTTATTGTATGATTCTGCGGCACACGATCCTATACTTTGGTGTCTGTCTTCACAGATGTTCACGGAGCTACAACAGATGAGGCAGCAGCTTCCAGACATGGAGTTTGGTAGACGCATGGCCGTGGAGCGGGAGCTGGAGAAGGTGGATGCCCTTAAACTGATAAACATTATATTCGATGAGACCGGCCACTTTGTGTTATACGGGACAATGCTTGGCATCAAGGTTATTAATGTGGAAACAAATCGGTGAGTTTCCTTGACAAATATGTCACTTTTATTTCCTCTTGATGGATGAGGGTCTTAATACTGTGTATCTTATGGTTACCCAGATAGGATGGAAATACCACATAATGTCTGTACGTTGTTAGGCTGTATTCACACTGAGTAACGCCAGCGTGTATCACAGCCGTACACGCCGGCACGGCTTCTATGGGGAGCGCTCGCATGCCGGCTCCCATAGAGATGAATGGGAAGTGTACGGCAGCCCTGCTGTAACGCCGGTGTGTACGGCTGTGATACACGCTGGCGTTACTCCGTGTGAATACAGCCTTAAAGGTGTAGTGTAGGTAGATTCTTCTGCCTGATCTGACATTGAGTATGGACCATTAAATACAATGGACAGGTTTGTTTTAGTAAATGGTTTTTGTTCACGTGGGAAAAAATATAGGAACAACACAGAGACCGCAGTGATAGGTGATGTCCCGGGAGAGGAGACAGGTGGGACCTACAGCTCAGTGGGACCTCATATTAGGAATATTATCTTATGTAGTCTATATATATTCTGATAGGTGTGTCCGTATCCTTGGCAAGCAGGAAAACATCCGGGCGATGCAGCTGGCTTTGTTCCAAGGTGTACCCAAAAAGCACCGTGCTGCCACCACAGTGGAGATGAAGGCATCAGATAACCCTGTCCTCTTGAGCGCCCAGCCTGACCCCACCATCGTGTGCACGTCCTTCAAGAAGAATCGTTTTTACATGGTTGGTATAATCTACCCTTGTATGCAACCCTATAAATACATCTGACTTGTTTCCCTAGATCAGACAAGTATTAAATCTTAAAGAGTTTGTTCCCCGACTGAAACTTCTCAGCTATCCAAAGGAGAGGAGAGAAGTGTCTAATCGAAGGGGAAACAGCTGATCACGATCACAGGGGTCCCATATAGAGATGAGCGAACAGTGAAATATTCGATTCGAATAGCCCCTCAATATTCGACTATTCGAACGAATATCGAATCCCATTATAGTCTAGGGGGAAAATAAAGCTTCGTTTAAGGGGAAACCACAGTTCGACTAAGGAGAGTCACCAAGTCCACTATGACACCTCAGCAAATGATGCCAACACCCTGGAATGCAACTGGGACAGCAGGGTAAGCATGTCTGGGGGCATCTAACATGCCCAAGTCCCAGGATTACGCCACAAATAATGCGGGAGATGACTTTTTTTTCCATAGGAATGCATTGACCAACGTTGAGTGGCCGAATGCTACACAGTGTACAGCATTTGGCCAATCAACGCTGGTTCTGCCGGATGCTCGTCTGGGAGGAGGCTGAGTCTAAGATCGGTCCACAGTATTCTCCATGTGGTCCGATCTCAGGTGTAGCAGAGTTGAGCGCGCAGCTCTGCTACATCTCAGTTTTGCAAATGCAAACCTGCATTGATGAATCTACAAAGCAGAGGATGATTTCACATTGAAAGCAGTCAGATGTCTCCTGTAAGGAGAAGACCGCTGCCTTTGCTTGATTTCCTAGTTCACCAGATCCCACCAGTTAGTAGTCATTAGAAGAATTACCTGTACAGCTCTTTCTGGAGTCCAGATGTGGTGAGACAGGAGGTCATAAATTACTGACTTGTCAATGATGTCAAAATCTTGAAATATTCTAATTCTAGTTTACCAAACGTGAACCCGAAGACACTAAGAGTGCAGACTCCGACAGAGACATTTTCAACGAGAAACCATCTAAAGAAGAAGTGATGGCAGCTACACAGGCTGAAGGACCGAAACGCGTTTCTGACAGCGCCATTATCCACACCAGTATGGGTGATATTCACGTGAAGCTATTTCCTGTTGAGTAAGTGTCACATATCTGTGCTTCTTCCCCAAAGCCCCCTTATTGTTAATAAGTTATAAAATAGGCAACTGAGCCAAGATACCATAATAACCTGTAACGGTTTATTTTACGTATGATATACTGTATACATTGTGTACCGAGTTAAGTATGTGATCCCTTTACCACAGATGTCCTAAGACGGTGGAGAACTTCTGTGTGCACAGCCGTAATGGGTATTACAACAGTCATGTATTTCACCGGATCATAAAGGTAAGGAGTGCAATGTTCATCCTTATTCAGCCTTTGCTGCAGCCAGTGTAGTTTAATGCACCTCTGTACTGGGAAGGAAATGTGTAAACTTTAGAGCAACTTCATTCATTTTGGTTCCCTTTTCTGAAATCCTGCGCTGAAATCCACTTTCTGTTTCATATCATATATCACACTGCAGAAGTGCGGATTAAGTCTGCTCCATAGGTACATATACAATGCCCCCCCTACACCCCACATGCTTTAATGTGCAGTTCAATTGCATTGCTCACTCCTAGAAGGCCCCCAATTTCCCAAATATTTTCAGTAGACCCTCCCTTTTCACAAACACGCCACTGCCGACTTTTCTTCAATAGGCAGTCACGGCGCAGCATTATATTCTGCTAACATTGATGGGCTTCCATATGTTGAACTGACATATGGGGACCTACAGAGGGAGAAGCTGAGATGTTGTTATACTGTGATCATCTATAATATAATGTATAAAGTTTAACCCTTTTCTTGCCAAGCACGTAGCTATACGTGCTCCCAAGGTGGCACTTCAGTAGCCGAGGACGTAGCTACTACGGCCTCCCTACTAATGCCGATATCTCTGGACTGCATGAACATATCTTGATGCTTTAAAATGCATTTTAAAGACGAGAATCTCATCTTTAAAATGATACCAGGGACTTGATGATTTTTCTTACAGTTTTTAGAGCGATTCATTGTTGAAACCGCTATTTGGCATTGAGATCCAACTGCAGATCTCAATTCCTGACAGCGTTTCAACAGTGAATCGCTCCAAAACTGTAAGTTTAATCATCAAGTTCTTGGTATCATTTTAAAGACGAGATTCTCCTCTTTAAAATGCATTTTAAAGCATCAAGATATGTTGATGTAGTCCAAAGATATAGTGCTCTAAAGTGCCCCACCCCCCTCCTGTCTAAGCAAGCAATTTGCGAACTGTAACAGGCAAAGGAGGGGGCAGGAGCAGCCCAGCAGCTGCATAGAGACAGAGAAACAATCTGAATGTATATAACTTGTATGTGACACCAGGAGGGGGGTGGCAGGGACTCTTCTGTCCCTATTAACCCTTCTCCTGCCAATCAGAGAGCATACTATACATTTGTCTCTGATTGTCACATACAGCTATAATGTAATTCCCCCCTGAGCTTTACTAGTGGGGTATTCTTATGTTATACCCCCTGAACATAACCAGGAAGTTTATTGGCGCTGTGACCCAGACATTTACCATTGTCCAGGTCGCAGGGCCAAAAAATTTATATGACTGGACTGTGTCGCTTATGACTGTTAACTCTAGTCTTGTCTGAGGAAAATTCACTTATACAGTATGGGGTCTTTGTAATAACCATCTTCTCTATTTTAGGGATTCATGATTCAAACTGGAGACCCAACAGGCACTGGCATGGGTGGAGAAAGTATCTGGGGTGGAGAATTTGAGGATGAATTCCATGCCACGCTACGACATGACCGTCCCTACACACTCAGTATGGCCAATGCTGGCGCCAATACCAACGGCTCTCAGTTCTTCATAACCGTAGTGCCGACGGTAAGAATACTTTACTATTTAGTATGTGTTTCTGCATCAGCTGCCGCCATGCCATGCAGAGGACCCCTGGTGATGGAGACTCACCGGCCTGTTTCTCAATGGCCTAAGTGTGAGTTGCAAGATAACACAGGTAGGCCAGGGCCATACTTCTAGTTTGCAGTGACCAACCCTTTGCAAATGCATTAACAAAAAGGGGTTAAACCCGCAGCAAAAACTATGCTATTTATGCCTTGGGCAACCATGCTGTGAATATCTCACAGCAGACTGACACACGTGGCCATAGCCTCTGGGTGCAGTAACAAAGAAACACTTGTAGTTTTGCATGCACTATGATGTGGAAACTCTTTTATAAAGGGTGATCATTGACAGGTTAATGCGGCTAAGCTTCCATCCAAGTGGGCTCTATAGGAAAGCTTGGCATATAAATCACTATACACAAACAGTGAGCTATCAACCAGGTTTCTGATGCAGGATTTTCTGCAGTAAAACTGTGTTATGTTCTGTATTGTAAGATTTCATGAAGTCCTTTCTAGTTCCAATGAAAGCCACATATTGTGAGCGTCACAGACCCCTGCGTACGTCTGGCCTTCATCTGGACTAAATGATTTCATTAATGAAGTCACTGGCCGCTGTCAGGATTACGTTGCTTTAGTACTATTAACTAGAAAGGCCTCACAGTAGGTCTTTTTCTCTTAATCATTCTCATCTTCCCAGAAACATCAGTCACATATGTGTGTAATTCTTCCCTGCATGTCTGCAAATTGTGTGCAAGCGTCAGCCGTCCATCCGTCATATGGTTCATGTGTCCTCAGCCTCCTCCCAGTATTGTATGTAATGTGTTGTGCCTGTGACAGAGACAAGTCCTCCCATGTCATCATCTCTTGTCTTTTCTCTTTCAGCCTTGGCTAGACAACAAACATACAGTATTTGGGCGGGTGACCAAAGGAATGGAAGTCGTCCAGAGGATCTCCAACAGCAAGGTTAACCCTAAGACAGACAAGCCCTATGAAGATATTACCATCATTAGCATCACTGTTAAATAGCATTGTGTGATATATATCTGTGTTTTATACCACTTGTACAAACTTTTTTCTTGTTATATCTTATTAAGAAAATATAAATGTGATTTGATTGTACTAAATACTGTCAGTATGTCCTCTGCGATATTACCGAATAACATATGTAAGGTACAGTGTATTCTAACATTAGGTTCACATTAGTGTTCGGCATTGGAACAACAGATAGACAGACCGCTACTGCAGCCATCACATACGGAGCCTGACGGACAACATTGGCGTGGCTGCTTTTATTTATTTTATAAACCTGACATTGCCAGACGATAAAGTTGGATTTGTAGGACTTTTTTGTCCGGCAATTTTAGATGCACACTGTGTCTCCCCACAGACATGTGAACATAACCTTAGCCTGAGGCCCCAAACAAGGGAATCCCAAAAATTTTTATTAAAGTTTATTTTATTTTTTTAATTCAATTGAACAAGTGAACCCCATATATTACATTACAAACGGAGGAAACTTTCAAGTGTTTCTTTCTGTTAATGTTGATGATTATGGCTTACAGCCAAAGAAAACCCAAAAGTCATTATCTCAGAAAATTAGAATATTATATAAGACCAGCTGTAAAAAAGTTATTTTACACAAAAATGTTGGCAAAGTGAAAAGTCTGCCCAGTAAATGCCCTCAATACTTGGTGGGGGCTCCTTTTACATGAATGATGGCATCAGTGCGGCAATGTGACATGGAGTAGGGATCAGCCTGTGGCACTGCCGAGGTGTTATAGAAGCCAAGGTTGTATGATGGGAGCCTTCAGCTCGTCTGCGTTGTGAGGAACAGTCCAGTTCTTTTTCTCCTTGGCCCAGGTAAGATGCCTCTGGCGTTGTCTATTAGTCATGAGTGACATGACACATAGACTGCGACACTTGTAGCCCATGTCCTCGATACGTCTATGTGTGGTGGCTCTTGAAGCCCTGACTCCAGCACCAGTCCACTCCTTGTGAATCTCCCACAAATTTTTGAATGGCCTTTTCTTAACAATCCTATTAAGGCTGCGGTTATCCCAGTTGCTTGTGCACCTTATTCTACCACACTTTTTCCTTCCACTCAATTTTCCATGAATATGCTTTGATACAGCACTGTGTGAACAGCCAGCTTCTTTAGCAATGAGCTTTTGTGGCTTACCCTCCTTGTGGAGCGTGTCAATGTCTGCCTTCTGGACATCTGTCAATGCAAAAGTCTTCCCCATGTTTGTGTCACCTACTGAACCAGACTAAGGGACCTTTTTAAACGCTTAGGAAGTATTTGCAGCTATTTTGAGTTATTTATTCCAATCTTCTGAGATAATGACTTTGGCTTTTCCTTGGCTGTAAGTCATAATCATTAACATAAAGAAACACTTGAAGTTCACTCTGTTTGTAATGACTCAATATAATACATTATATGGGGTTCACTTTTTTAATTACTAAAAAATATATATATATTTTGATTTATTGAGATCTTATACTTCTACAGTACCTTCTGCTTATTACACTACTGGCTTTGGCTCAAAAACCCACTGCAAAATCTGCAATAAAAAAAATAAAGCTGTGTTTCTGCAACATGGGGCCTTAGTCTTAAAAGGTGTTTTGCATAACACATTGATGCATGCAGCTCATAGCCTAGAACTAAGCAACTACATGGAGGCCTTTACAAAGGAACAGGAGTCACTGGTGACACTGCACAAGAACCCCCACAGTGTACAGTATATTTACCTGCTCCAACTGGTGTTCAAGTCATAGCATGTCACTCAATGCTTCAGGTTTTCCCAGATTTGCTGTGCAGTTTTCTAAGGAATTTCACTATAAAAAACATTTTTTATTTTTTTTTGCTACTATGATAGAATTCAGACTAACCCAGCTGACTTTTTGTAACAGAAAATCAGAAGCATATATTCGTTCTGTCTGCAAATAACATGGTTGGATGGTATTCCTGTTGTTCTTCACCCAAAAGATTTTATATACTGACTAGAGATGAGCAAGTACTATTTGAAACGGCCGTTTTGATTAGCACGCACCCATAGGAATGAATGGAAGCGGCCGGCACGCAGACTTTGTCAGCGGCCGGCCGCTTAACCCCCTGCGTGCCGGCTGCGTCCATTCATTCCTATGGGTGCGTGTTAATTGAAACGGCCGCTTCAAATAGTACTCGCTCATCTCTAATACTGACCATCCTTTGAATGTCATTAAAGAGACTATGGCACCAAGTTGATCCTCCTCCTCTCCTGCTAGCAGATAAAGGAACCCATTGAAGTCAATGGGAGGCTTTTTTTTTCAGCGCTGAAATTCCACACCAGTTTCCTCGTGTGAACGGACCCTAAGTGCAGAAGGCTGGGCTGTCCTGCACTTGTGGGTGAAGGAGACCATCAGGGGATTAGCTTGTGACCCTATAGGCCGCTCAGAGCCCGTTTGCCAGTCTGCATTTTCGATTATTATAAGAATTGTGATTGGCATTTCTATGTTAAAAGGGATCAAGATGTGAAGAGATCAGTGGTGAACCTGGCGGGGGTCATAACATGAATGGCAAAGAATATGTGAGGTTGAAGTTTTATGCGTAAGACACTTAGGGTCATCCGAATTATTGTTTTCCCCTGATATCGATGTTGAGAGAGAGGTTTTTTTGTCAATATGCCAATTAGCACTTTGGAGCAACAAGGGTGTTGGAGCTGACCTCTATGGAGCAACGGCAACGCCCTCATTTTCATACTGACAAAACAATATTTTGGCAATGGCAGCAACAATTCACAATTTTTTCCCCCCCATGAGTTAGCCTAATAAAGTCCAAGCTCAATGAAATAAGTCCGAACCACACAAAGCTGAGACAATCCATTTATTTCAGGTCGTAGAGAGAAGCAGGAAATGGTTAGAAGTTTACAAAGAAAGCAGAAATATAAAGAAAAAAACCAGGAAATAGTGTCTCTAATCAGACAACATGCTGCCCCAAACTGTATAAACCCACAGGTACCAGGACAGCATGGCTTCACAAACATGCAACCTTATAGTAAGGCATTCACACTGTACAAGAACAAATGTCACCCCCTAGTCAAACGCTTCACCAAGGCAATATCAAATCCCCCCCACACAAGAAAGAAAAGCGACGGCTACCAAGTTACACTGTAACTTTATCAAGACCATGTATTGTGGATGATACATGGATTCTTATTCATCGTCTGTACCCAATGCATGAAAACATGGCGGCTGATGCTATATCAAACTGAAGGGCGCTGCTACCTTAATGCCTATGTCCACCATTATAGGTGACGTTGAGTTACTTTGTACATACATTGTATTACTTATTTTGTGTTGATTCTGATGCCCAGGGCTGCATTCACAATTCTCCGACCTCCAGAGCTAAAATCTCAGAATTCACTCAGTAATGAAAAAATGTCTTCTAAGGTTCTAGCCGAATGGCCAGGCGAAACGGCCTGAAGAATGAGCATGTCGCTTCCTTTTCCAAGAGCCGTTTCTTTCTGAAGCCGTTTTCCTGAGCGGCACCCATTGATTTCAATGGGATCTGTCTTTTTGGTCAGGATTTTGAGGCGAATACGGCCTCAAAACACCTGGCCAAAATACTCTGTGTGAACTTATCCTTACAGAAGGGAGAAATGTAAGCGCTTCCTTGATATTTCACATTACGTTTAAAGCCACTCTTGGCTTTGGCTCAAAAACTGCAGAAAAAACATTCTTTAGGGATTCATCTAACGACAGAACTATGAATGCAGCTCTGGAGTATAATACGGATTAAGTCAGAGTTAGTACAAAATAAGTAATATAGTAACAAAGTTGCCTATAAGTTATCTAACGTAAATGGATGTATGTTTGTAAACTGAATTGCACATATCTGAGGTAAGCCACAGCTCACACCATATAGAGCACACGTACTCGCAGTCGAAGCATGCATGTGGATGTGACAGAGCTAGAGGAATAGCCTTGGAGTGTACAGACACCTTAAAGTGACATACAAAGGTGAACACACCCTTAAATTCCAAACCTTCCTGTGGTATCCTCTGTAGTATTGGGATGGGGAAACTGTTCGCTGTATTGAAGCTGCCATAAGCAATGCCTGTGTCTATCCAATGTCATACTTAGATCTTCCAGTGTCACCTTAGTGAAGTTTTCAGGTAGGCCCGTGTGTCACAAGATGTAGTCGTACCAGAGACACCCCAATCACGGATCCTTACCGTATCTATACGATATACTGACAGCAACATTGGGCCATGGTGCCAAGAGTATAACTGACAATGCTATATATATTATATATGTGACTGCTATAAGGCTAAGCTCCTACGGGACAGGTTCGCTGCTTATCAGGGAAAACCAACAATGCATGCCTCCAAATTCTGTAGTGGCATTAAAATCTAATAGGGGGGATGGTCTTTTTTAGCATAACTCCTTTAGTAATTGCTGCGAGTATCCCACTGCATTGCTGTGACCTGAAAACCTGCAGCAGGTAATCCACTACTAGTATATACTATGGGAACCCAGCCTTGGCCTCCATGACACCATGTAAGGCTGCGCTTGCATCAAGTTTACATCTGCCTTTTAGTCCTCAATGCATGTACATGGATCAGTTATATAGATGATATGCATCACAGTATAAAAGTGTCGCTATACAATCATGGACGCCCAGTTATTGATATATGAAAGAAAACTAAACACATTCCCGGAGATGTCAGAAGTCACTCGGTATCATCCTGGCAGGTGATAAAGCCAAAAGACACCAACGCTGCTAATCTTGGTTTACAGTAATACAGCTACTTTCTACTAGACTATATACAAGCATACACACATTTATTGGTAGCGTCCACATTGCACATGGTTGGGATGGGTAAAGAGAAGTTCACATGCTTTATGTGACCTGCTATCTATACAGCAGGGTAAAATACAGACTAAAACATGGATCCCAGTCACAGAGACTTGTCCAGAATCACAGTCTCTAGTCAAAAAGAAATTGCTCAGCCAATCATTATACAAATTACTAAGTATCTAGAAACCCCAAATTGTCTCCAGTCCTTCAAAGTAGTCACCAAACTGGTACTCAAAGTCTTTACCAGATCCCTATGTGGCCGTACAGCTTTGCTGGGTCTCAAGCAGTCAAGGCATACTGTCCTGTGTATTCTGACACTGACACCCAGCTAGTATCATTCATGGGTCCCACAAATTAGGATCGGACTCACTACTTGATGGGCCTCAGCAACTGTCCCACCTGGCATGAAGTCATCAGAATGCGCAGGGCAGTATGCCTGGAAACTCCTTTAAAGGGGGTTGTACCAAATTACAAAGCAGTGCAGGGGCAACACGGTGGCTCAGTGGTTAGCACTGCAGCCTTGCAACGCTGGAGTCCTGGGTTCGAACAACATCTGCAAGGAGTTTGTATGTTCTCCCCATGTTTGCATGGTTTTCCTCCCATACTCCAAAAACATACAGATAGGGAAAAAAATGTACATTGTGAGCCTTATATGGGGCTCGTAATCTACATTAATAAAAAAATTACAAAGCAGCGCCACTCTTACCCATGGGCTGTGTCAAACATTGCAGCTCTGCTGCACTATTTTAGAGGCAAGGCAGCCATGTTTTTCTAATAGGATAGGAATTCTTTTAACACACAGGTAATAATTTACACTGACATATCCAAATGATATCAGGTTTTGGAATAACAAAGCCAATTGTGCATATTTTGGCCATGTTGAGCCCAGGTATAAATTACTACTGTATGCTTGGCTCGGGTGATATGTGACTGGCTAGTACAAGTTGCGGCTCAATTGTGTCTTCTTTACCCACTTCAGTGTTTTCCACTATTGTCCACCTACCCCCTTGGCTCTACCTAAATAATAGAAAGCCATTGGCAGTGACAAACTGCTCTCGGTATGAAGAACGTGTGCAAATACATGCATGTGTATGGGAGTCCAAAGTAATAACTGGCAGCCATCCAAGGTCTTGCTAGAATCCCGTCCACAAATCGCAAAAAAATACCCACAGTGGAAATGCTGCGATTTCCAAAACCATTGCGTCAATTATACCTACGGTAGGTATAACTGAAGTAGAAAGTCCACAGAGGAAACCTCTGCGGATGTTCTGTGAAAACACGATGAATTTCCACTATGGCCTATGTGGGGCCTTAGCCTATAAGGGTAAGTTCACACGGGGTTTTTTGGACTGGAACCTGAGGCGGAGGCCGCCTCTGATTCTGGTCCAAAATACGGGTAGCCGCGACTGCATGCCGGTGCAATGCACCTGCATCCAGTCGCGCACTTTGCTCCGGATTAGGCCCAATAAATGGGCCTAGTTGGGAAAAGGGAGTGTTCTCAGGCCGAATCGTGAGACAAAACGGCCTAAAGAATGAGCATGTCCAGCTGACCGGCTCCCATTGATTTCATTAGAAGCCGTCTTTTTGGCCAGGATTTTAAGGTGGATACGACCTAAAAATCCTGTCCAAAAAACTCTGGGTGAACTTACCCATAAGGGTTTTCTGGGATGTTAATATTGATGAACTATTCTAAGGAGAGGTAATCAATATCAAATAGGTGAAGGTCTCACTCCTGGTACCCCCAACACAAGCTAAAGAGGACCCCAGCTCTCTGGCAGGCATAATGCAGGGCGCTGTACCTGAGATCTAATGAAGAAGCCATGACGCTTGTCTGGACATCTTGGAAACTTCATTCACATGACCAATAAGGGGTACCGGGTGTCAGATCCCTATAGATCTGATATTGATGAGGATAGGTCAATATCTAAGTATTGGAAATCCCCCTGAAAATGAAGCATTGGCTAAGGAGGGATTAAAAAAAACAGTAACTAGACCAATCACCAGCATTGTGCGGGGGAAAAAATCATTGCAGCCAAAGACAAAGCCAGACAAGCAATCGGCGAGGCCCTGGGGCTATTAGCTGGCGAAATCCACTATTTTACCTAGAATGTCAACTTTTCACTAAACAAAAAAGAAACTACAATTTCACACAGTACAGTTTAGTTCTGGACGTGCAAAAACAGAAATAAGACATTGGACAATTCCATAACTATGTCATCTACGTACTGCTCTAAAGGCATCGTATGGCGCCCCAGGCATGGAATAGTTAAATATTAAATTAAATCATGTTAATATCAAGGCGTCATCTATTCATCGTCAAGGCAGCCATATAGGGGACGAACACTCTACCAGGATCACTAGATTATGACACTCGCTTGTGTAATGTAACAAATCCCGGCAAAACCGACGTCCCTTTACTTTGTGTGGGTGACATGTTGAGGCTGGGGCTCGGATTACGTAGGCGACCATTGCGAATGAAATAAATTAATACTGTGCCTGTAGTGTAAACATTAGACTGTAATATATATAGGATGAGCTACGCATGTCAGATTATAATCTTCACAGCCTGACGCTACCACCGCGTGAAGCTAAACTTATTAGATGTATTGATATAGAGCTTATCTGTACTGTCACTAGAGCCATATGCAGGAGAACATCATCATCATCATCATCATCATCATCATCATCACCTTTCTGGCCAGCAGATGCTAAAAGTGTTTTCTGGGCACCCAAAATACTGTTTAGGGCATAGAAGGGGGTAAAATCAGAAAACAAAACTTTACGGTCACCTGTTCTTTGGTCCTGCCTCCAGCTGTCTCAGGTTCCTCTGCATCAATGACGTATCCGACTACTGCACGTGACTGCTGAGGCCAGTGATTGGCTGCAGTGGTCGCGTGATGTCATTGCATTGCACCAGAACCAGAGATGGCCGGCGCTGGGATGGCAGACGAAGAAGAGGGGATAACATATTTAAGCCATTTTTGGTGCTCCAGAAAACCCCTTAAAACAAGGACAATGTTCACCCATGAACACAAGATGCCTTGCTGATAATGTCTATATAAATCTATATAGCTATCAGAGCCCCACTGTTCTCACACAAACTTCTATACTCCCTAGATAGAGCAAAATGATTCAACTGTGTCTGCTTGTAGCCACCACTAGGGGGAGATCACGAGTGGACTGAATACTGCTTATGTACTAAGCGCTGTAATTAACAGGTCTTCCCAGAAGCACAACTTATCCCGTATTCATAGGGTCAGTGATAGGTGATAGATCATTGGGGAGTTATCACCGCTGGGACCCCACGATTATGAGAATGGGAGTCCCACGTCTCCTATGGAGTGGATGTGTTGCTGCTAGGGTCAGTGGAATTGATAGAGTACTAAACTCACATCAGCTCTGAGGCAGCACCCTGTATGTATGGATGTCACTCCTTTCAGATAGAGGACAGAGGACCCCCATTCTTTGTGACGGGGAGGGTCCCAGCAGTCAGACACTTAACCACCTAGTACATGGAAAGGTAGTAAGCTGTGATTCTGGAAACACATTTTAATATAATCAACAATAGGTAATGAGCGCCATCAAGTGGTGGCTGCAGAAAGCGAAGGAGTTATGAAATCTGTATCAGAAAAAGTGCTTGGACTGCTATAAAAGTATATTCAGAAATCGGCACAGAGTATTGGGCCTAAAAACAAGGCAGTGTCCAAAGGTGGCCATTAACTCTATAGGAGGGCAAAAAAATTGGACGCTTTCTTCCTCGAATAGCGCCACACCTGTCCACAGGTTGGTTGTGGTATTGCAACTTGGCCCGAATGCTTTCATTTAAGCAAAGTGTTAATACTAGATACAACCCTTGAAAAGGTGTGGGGCTATTTCTAGAAAACAAAAAAGCTGCCATGTTGTACAGGCCCTTTAAGCTTTTGTATAATGAAAATGATGCAACTTTCTAATGGACTTTTTGTTTCAGTTACTCATCCATTTCTGACATTCAAAGGAAAAAACACTATACAGGAGTAATACGGCATAGGTGACTGTTTGCTACGGTGTATCAGTATCGGCAATGGGGCATATTAATGAAGACTGGCGTTACTCACCAGTCTTCACGGCCCCGGAGCCAGCGCAGTAGATCATTGCCTGACCCATTTGTACGCAAAGAATTGCGACTTTTTATGCCTTGTGTACCAAAAAACTGCCATCCAAAGCATAATAAATAAATCTGCCCCAAAGTTCTTGGATTGCTTTCACCTACATGAATATGTTGCAACAACCTTAGACCTGCAGCGAGAGATGTGTATTACTGATGTATATAAAATGGCCTGAACCGATACAATGTAGCAAATTATCATCTATCCATTAAGTCTGTAAGTATTCAGCCTTGAGATGTGTACATTAAAGGGATTTCCTGGGACTTCAGGACAGGTCCTTAATATCATATTCCTATGGGTCCTACTCCTGGTGGCGCCTCCAATCAGTTTGCACAAGTACGGCATCATCTTTACTGCATATCAGACACAACGCCGTGCATCATATAGTGGCTGTGCTCGGTATTGCAGCTTGATCCCATTCTATTTTAATGGGATTCAGGGACAGAATATGATCATAGGACGTGATGATTAAGACTTGAGACTAGAGATGAGTGAACACTGTTCGGATCAGCCGATCCGAACAGCACGCACCCATAGAAATGAATGGAAGCACCTGTGACGCCGGCCGGCCGCCAGCAAAGTCAGCGTCACAGGTGCTTCCATTTATTTCTATGGGTGCGTGCTGTTCGGATCGGCTGATCCGAACAGTGTTCGCTCATCTCTACTTGAGACGTGAAGATGCACTCACCCAATGGTCGCAACCGCCTAAAATTGTTGGTCAGTAGGGGTGCCATAAGTTGAGTCCCACCAATCTGATATTGATGAGCTATCCTGAGCTATCCTAAGCTACCAATATAGTCCTAGAATATCCCTTTAAATGTTCTTACTCACGAACAACAAGCAATCTTAAAAATGGCAAGTAGTGGAAAGTAAAAGTAAATATGTTTTCTTTGTACAGAGACCAGACAACCCCACTGTTCCACCTACATGTGTAGCATTTGCCTGCATATAAGTATATATAAGTAACCTGCTACATCCCCTGCAATAAATGCCGCCTGCAGCATTCCTAACATGACCTCCCAGACATGTCCTCCCCACAACATTCCTTATTATATGAAGGCGAATGTGGCGGCCAAGCATTGACCTTCTAAGACTTAATCGCATGTAATGATGGTTATTCATAGATGTTCACATTGCTTGAAATACACGGACACGTAAGAAGCCCGTATGATGTTAGCTGTAAAGTACTGAAACAGCACGACATTCTGTAAGAAGCAAGTTACTGAGGAACATGGATATTCACCAAAATAAGTACCACTTGCTCACATTTAAGCGACATCCAGTACCCCCGCAGCTACCAGCTGCCTGGATAACCAATCGAGGCCATCATATAGCCCCATACCACTCCTGGCATCACAGCCCTGGATATACCAGCTGCGGCCACAGCACAGTTTGTGAAGGCTCAAGAGCTCTGTCATTTCTTCCACCGATAGGGCACCTGCAACATCCTGCAAGAAAATACAGAGACTGAGAATAGAGAGTATGCAAAATCTACAGAGACTGAATAACTCAGGCAGGGACTGTCCTAGATTAAATATTGATGGCATATGCTTAGGACAGGTCATCAGTATCCGACCAGTCACCTGATATCTGCACAGTATACAGAGTCCATACACTGCACAGTGGCCACAGTTGCGAGTTGCCAAAGCACACACAAGGTATGGAGTGGTCTATACAATTCATGACTATAAGCTGATCGGCAGAGGTGATGGCTGTTGGACCTCCACAACAATCTTGTACTGAAAACCTATCCTAAAATTCATAATGAAACTATGACAACTCATGACCAAACCGTTACCTGTTTATTGGCGAATATTAAGAGCAGGGCATCACGCAATTCCTTCTCGGTGAGTAGCTTTGCAAGTTCACTATGAGCTTCGGTGACCCGATCTCGGTGACTGCTGTCTATTACAAATATCACAGCTGGAAAAATGGAGACACATGTGAGATAAAGCGATTGATATGACAGGGTGACTCTGTACCCCAAAAATTGAGGCTAAAATAACAAATGCGTCAAGGCTGGGTTTACACTGACTCCTGGGTGCAATGGCAATTTACTAAAGCGGTAAATGGAAAATATTAGCTTAACCTAAAAAAAAAAAAAAAAAAAAAAAAAACAGAACACCCCCAATGAATTCTTGCTATTGCCCCTTATGGGGTTCCTCTGCTACAAATGCAGCAGTAACATTGATCTAATTGGGAATATTTTATGCAAGTTAGACACATAAATCTGATTTGCCAACTTGTATTTTTTGCAAGCTTGCTGTGGGTTCGCTCATATTAACATAACAGCACAATCTTGTAGGTAATGATGAAACCAGAAAGTTACAGCAGTAGGCGACACTCACCTTGTGTATTAAGGTAATAATGCTTCCATAGGGGCCTCAGCTTGTGTTTGCCTCCAACATCCCAAATCGTAAACTTTAAGTTTTTATATTCAACGGTTTCAACATTAAAACCTTAAAAAAAGTAAAATATCCAAATAAAGAAATAATCCAAATTTTTAAAATACATAATAATAATAATATTTTTTCTCTGATCGGTCACACAGGCCGTTCTCAAGTGTGGAAAAAAAACTGGCAAGTATAACGTGCCAAGCAAATATTTTTGCTTGTGGAGAGGGGAACTATGGCAGATACATAATTAAAGTTCTGAGGGTCTTTTAGCTTTCAACCAGTTTTGAAATAGTATGCTCCCATAGGAGTGAATGGGAGTAGCCGGCGCACAGGGGGTTAAGCAGCCGGACACCGGCCCCAGCTGCGTCCATTCATTCCTATGGGAGCGTGCTATTCAAAACTACTGTTTCAAACTGTACTCGCTCATCTCTAATCATAAGCTATTCTCCCAATTTGTTCCCCCTTAACCTGAAGTCTTCTGACACCTGCCTCTGCTTGGCAGCCACTGTGCCTCAGTATTTAAAAGATGGTGGTGGTTTTGGGGGAGGGGGGGAGGGAGTAATAGCCGTCCAGGAGCCTCAGAACCCGAGCACTCACTAAATCTGCCATTTCCAGAGCAATGGTTCTCAGCCATGGCACATGAAACTGCTCGGCGTACCACCCGGGGGTACAGGCACCCCAGGTTGAGAACCACTGACCTAGTGGACACCTTTGGATAGGTGATATATTTTACTAACAATAGAGTTGAACTAACCAATTGTAGGGATCGGCTGCATGAATTCATCCTGTTTCAGTTTGAACAAGATTGTCGTCTTCCCTGCTCCGTCCAAACCTAATGTCACAACTCGGATTTCCATTTTAGGACCAATGTGAACTCTATTGTCCTGAAAAACAAAAATACTATTAGTACATACCATACAAAGTCTATACACATACCCAATATCCATCAAAGGTGAAAATATCGCTCACTAGTTAAAGGGCATCTCCTATCCAAAGGTAGTTGTGCTGCCATAAATTGACAAGTACAAAAGCAGCTCGCGTAAGGCTAGGTTCACATCTGTGCTGGGTGCACAAATGACCTGGCCTATAACTGAAGTCTGACGTATGCTGCTTTATAGGCATACACTTTCCATCGACTAGTATGCTAAAACATAGGAGTATACCAGGACTATGATACTAATGACCTATCCATCAATTTCATTTCAGTGAATTCCGACCTAGGACCCCCCCATTGATCAAGTGTTTGAAAAGCTTAAGGGTCATTTGAGGAAGCTTCACTAACACCTCGTCTCAGACCCCCACCAATCTGATACTGATGGTCAATATCACAATCCCACCGGACCCATTTATAGGGGTTTTCCAGTACTCAGGTGATTTTTTTTTTTTTTTATCATCGAGCACCTTTCCACAGGATTGGTCAGCGATGTCTGAATGATGGTGGTCCCCACACTGAAGAGCTGGATGCTACTACTGAGGACGGGATAGGAAGCAAATCTACTCCTATTCAAGTTTTCCCATAGACTTATATGGAGTAAGGTAAAATGAAAAACGCAACAGAAAAGCAGTCTTTTTCTGCTGCCATTCTCAATCATGTGACATCAGGCCCCATGAATGTGTCATCTGATATTCCTCCAAGAGGGGGTTGTCTGATGGTCCATTCTGATGAACATAAAGCAGATCCTGTCCATGTCATCGGAGCAGAACATATCGGAAGCCCCCATAGAGGTAAGTGCATCACACAATCTACCCCGATGTCACTCTAAGTGCCTTCCACTTCAAAATCGGCCCCACCTCATATGGCACATTCATTCGTGTGCATGGGGCCTTTGACTTAGGATCCCTAAGCTTAGTAGGTTACACTAATCTATCCAAAAATAAGTAAACCATTGTATAAAACATCCCAACAAAGGCCTAAAAGGACCCTGAGTGACAGAACCGCTATAGTGTTTGGTGTATACATTGAACATAGGGCTTTAACGTGATGTGAACAGAGTCTTAGGTCCTCTTACTTACCTTGGTGAATGTAACAGGAATACTGGCGTCCAGCTGGATGTGATCGGCCAACTCTGTGAACTGCTGCTGCTGTTTCTGCAGTGTCTCTAGTAGTCGTGTGATCTCTTGCTTGGCCAGCACCACTCGGCAGTCATCCTGTGGGACAACATTCGGACAATTTAACCACTTAAATACCATACAGCACTTTAGCCAATCAGCCAATTTAAGTCACATTCCCACTGTGTATATTTTATAAACCTTTTTCCTCTTACTTATATATTTCCCTATACTGACATACTAATATACAGTCCTATGAAAAAGTTTGGGCACCCCTATTAATCTTAATCATTTTTTGTTCTAAATATTTTGGTGTTTGCAACAGCCATTTCAGTTTGATATATCTAATAACTGATGGACACAGTAATATTTCAGGATTGAAATGAGGTTTATTGTACTAACAGAAAATGTGCAATATGCATTAAACCAAAATTTGACCGGTGCAAAAGTATGGGCACCCTTATCATTTTATTGATTTGAATTCCCCTAACTACTTTTTACTGACTTACTGAAGCACAAAATTGGTTTTGTAACCTCAGTGAGCTTTGAACTTCATAGCCAGATGTATCCAATCATAAGAAAAGGTATTTAAGGTGGCCAATTGCAAGTTGATCTCCTATTTGAATCTCCTCTGAAGAGTGGCATCATGGGCTACTCAAAACAACTCTCAAATGATCTGAAAACAAAGATTGTTCAACATAGTTGTTCAGGGGAAGGATACAAAAAGTTGTCTCAGAGATTTAACCTGTCAGTTTCCACTGTGAGGAACATAGTAAGGAAATGGAAGACCACAGGGACAGTTCTTGTTAAGCCCAGAAGTGGCAGGCCAAGAAAAATATCAGAAAGGCAGAGAAGAAGAATGGTGAGAACAGTCAAGGACAATCCACAGACCACCTCCAAAGAGCTGCAGCATCATCTTGCTGCAGATGGTGTCACTGTGCATCGGTCAACTATACAGCGCACTTTGCACAAATAGAAGCTGTATGGGAGAGTGATGAGAAAGAAGCCGTTTCTGCACGTACGCCACAAATAGAGTTGCCTGAGGTATGAAAAAGCACATTTGGACAAGGCAGCTTCATTTTGGAAACAAAAATTGAGTTGTTTGGTTATAAAAAAAAAAGGCGTTATGCATGGCGTCCAAAAAGAAACAGCATTCCAAGAAAAACACATGCTACCCACTGTAAAATTTGGTGGAGGTTCCATCATGCTTTGGGGCTGTGTGGCCAATGCCAGCACCGGGAATCTTGTTAAAGTTGAGGGTCGCATGGATTCCACTCAGTATCAGCAGATTCTTGAGAATAATGTTCAAGAATCAGTGACGAAGTTGAAGTTACGCCGGGGATGGATATTTCAGCAAGACAATGATCCAAAACACCGCTCCAAATCCTCAGGCATTCATGCAGAGGAACAATTACAATGTTCTGGAATGGCCATCCCAGTCCCCAGACCTGAATATCATTGAACATCTGTGGGATGATTTGAAGCGGGCTGTCCATGCTCGGCGACCATCTAACTTAACTGAACTTGAATTGTTTGTCCAAAATACCTTTATCCAGGATCCAGGAACTGATTAAAAGCTACAGGAAGCGACTAGAGGCTGTTATCTTTGCAAAAGGAGGATCTACTAAATATTAATGTCACTTTTCTGTTGAGGTGCCCATACTTTTGCACCGGTCAAATTTTGGTTTAATGCATATTGCACATTTTCTGTTAGTACAATAAACCTCATTTCAATCCTGAAATATTACTGTGTCCATCAGTTATTAGATATATCAAACTGAAATGGCTGTTGCAAACACCAAAATATTTAGAACTAAAAATGATTAAGATTAATAGGGGTGCCCAAACTTTTTCATAGGACTGTATGTAGCTGCTCTGTGAGGATTTGGACTACTACAGCTATACATAAAGATTTGCAAACCAAATACCTGCTGCAAGGCCTTCTCGCAGTGAAGACAGGCGGTGGACACCTCTGATAACAAGATGGTCATGTTCTCTTGTTGCTGCCGCAGCCAGATCAGCTGTTCTCTCACGTGAGCGTCTACTACACTGAGCGCCATTTCTTCTTGGCGGCAGAGCGTTTCATGCAGATCCGAAAAATATGCTCGGACACAGGAGCGGGCGTTTTCTGCTGTGCCAGGGACCTGTCAGGTGGGGAAAAGGTGACATTAGTTCCTCCTTGTTCTGGGGTCCTTGAGCTTGGGGGCGATTCTGAATAAAATCATAATGAAAAGGAATCTTCATGGATTGTCATGATGCCCCTTTACACTAGCACCTGTCGTATTGCCATTTTTTTTTACCTGTCTCCAAATTTACCAAAACTAGAAAAATCAAAATGAGAAAAATACACCAACTATAATGAATTGTAAGTATTATCCATTTGTTAATGTCTTATATCCCATACTAAGAATGAATTTGATGCTACTATTTTCTTTTTGTCCTCCATACCTGAAATACCTATAGTATTTGGAATCTATATCTACCAACATGGACGCCGATGTCATTACCAAACATAAAAGCAGTCAATGTATGGGCCAATGTATGTAATCACATGATAGGACTCCTACATGCTCAGTATGGGCCATCCCAATTCCATCTTCCACGATCTGCTCTCCACCTTCGATCTGTTGGACAATGCCGGTGAGTTTTCTGGAATACTCAGAGATCTCTTCTGTGAAACTCCTTATACAATGTGCCATGTCCAATATGGAGGCACGAATCTGGCTTGCTTCGGTTTCCAGAACGGCATGCTACAAAACAAAAACCAAATGGATGTAATGGAATAATTCTGAAATCTATAGAAAAAAGTGAAATTTCAAAATTTCCATAACCAAACTCTCAAGTACAGATATTCTATCTACTCATCTATATCCAGGTCACTTTAGTTCTGAAGAAGCAAATTATATAAATTGATAAAACCATAATAAATTATTAGTGTAATCCCTAATACAAAGCCACTTTACATACAGCCGTCCCCCACCCCATTACCTTGTGACCTTGATGCTTTCCATACTCTTTGCAGACGCAGCACATCAATGGACTGGTCTGGCAGCCATCTTCTAAGCACACAAACTCTATGGCATGGACTTGATGTTGGGTGCAAAGGGTCTTCTCATAAGGTTTGTCAGCTAAGGGCACACGTCTGTGTTTGGCTAGTGTCTTTGTGGAGTGGGTGTGCAAGGCGCAGTCAGCACACAGATGGGTAGCACATACAGTGCAGTATACAGACGCCACATGGGCCTCATCTTCATCACAGCGTACGATACTCTGAAGGAAGGAAACATCAAATTAGATGAAATATCATAAATTCCCAGTGATTTTACTAAGTGATTTCCACTTTTTACCAGAATGAGGCTTCTGTGTCCCTTGTTACCACCACAAGACCACAGCCAGGAGGAGCTAAATGGCAGCTGAGCATGTGCACTGCAACTCCATTCAGTCTCTATGGTAGTCAAGAGTAGCCAGGAACAGCGCTTACCTATCCTTGTCATTCAGCTTTTCCTGGCCATGGTCTTCTAGATGAGGGGAATAGGGACGCAGTTCTTGTGTTCAGTTGGGATCCCAGTGATCAAAACCCCACGGATCTCACAGTGGTCCACTTTAAGTCCCAACATAAAGGAAGCAGAAAATAGGCTTCTTCAGCTGCCCTAGACCACCATGGCACTCTCCCAGTCTACTGTAGGCTACCAAGACAGCAGATTCACACACTACACAGACCATGGACCATCACAGTTGGCATTAACTCTCTCTCTCACACACTACCCTAGGCCACTAAGATGGCTGGCATTTACCCTCTTCCACACTAACCTAGGCCTTCACAACAGCTGGTATCTAGAGTATCATGGTAACTGGCAATAGCCCATTCCAACAAGGCCATGGACCTCAGAGACAGCTGGCATTAACCCTTTCCAACATTACCCTAGATCATCATTTACCACTGAGCCATTGTGCTGCCCGACATCATGGCAGCTGGCATTACCCCATTCCAATACTAGCCTAGATCACCATGACAGTAGGCAACAGCCCTCTCCCATACAATCCTGGTCCACCAAGATCGCTGCCACCAACCCTCTCCCACACTATTCTAGACCATTAAGCAAGCTTTAGCTCACATGTTATTAATTCATGCACTAAGAATACTAAAGATATTGGTATAAACAACAGTTCTACTTGTCTTATCGGAGGCATGGAAATTCTTTGTCAACCTCCTCCCTTACCCACCCCTTGATTTGTTTCATCTGGAAGGCAGGAAGATGATGTGTTATGGCCGTAACCGATTTATGCCAGAGGTTGTATTTTTTGAGTTCCAATAATGGAACTCTAGGCATAAATGGGTTAAATGGAAAGAGAGATCATTTTATCAGAATATAATGAAATTTGCTCTGCCCTGCGCCCATTGGGTCCTTTATTAAAGCTGGCCTAGGAAATGCCAGTCTTCATGAAACTGGCCTAGTGTCTAATGTGTGGACTGGAAGTCAGTCTTCTTAATCATTACTATGGGGCTCAAGTCTAGGCAGAGTATAGAGAAACGGATTTCCTGTTCATACATAAGATGCTGTGTCACTTGGAAAGTTTTATTGCTGGTCACATGACACAGCTGAGGACCAGAAGGGAGTGGATAACACAAACACAGCCTTGGATAGGAAGATTTCCTTTGCTACAGTTCACATGTACCATTCTAAGACAGCCACAAGATGCACTAAAATATCACACTGGCGCACAAGGCGTCTCGTAGAATTGGGGCAGAATGCTCGAAGTTAGACCTTTTCTGTTTTTCCAATGACTCTTGGCTTACTTTAGAACAGTATTGTGAGCCAGATTATATCTTCAGCATTTTACAACTCCAAAAAACCAAACTCCTTTTCTAGGGGCTTTAGAAAAAAAGTCCAGGCAAGGCGCTTCCATCTGTTCAACTGGGCATAAATCAATAATAACTTTGTTTAAATTGATTGGCACCAAAAAGATGGCACAAATTCAGAAAGAAAGTCATAGTTAGAGGGAACCCATCATGTTGATATGGGGCATGAAACCATCCCCAGGCCCTTATGGTCTGCTACACACATGTGAGGCCGAGGTGTACATTCCCTGGATTCACCAAACAAGTGCGCAGACGCCAGGACTAAATACACAAGGTAAGTATAAAGGAGTTTTTTTCCAAATATGGTCACCCTAAAGCCTTACAACCAGGCTATTTTGGACAATAAACTCCTGGTCAATTAGGACAGCTTGGTAATTTAGCGTCCCAACTTTAATGGTGGTTAACTTGTCCACATACACTTATAAAGCTGACCATACATGTTGTGATTGAGGACGAACAAAGGATTATACAAGATGGTTACACAAATGCTAGACTTCAGAAAACATTAATACACAACTATAAAGAAAATTATTAGATCATATCGTTTTGTTTATTGTGGGATTGTAATTTTAATTGAGAATAACAGGATCACAAAAATATGTGGAATTATTAGAGGAGATCTCCTGTCCTAGGATTGCCGTTATATACTTGCCTGCCATTATTTTGAATCAGAAGGAGGTATAGGCATGAGGAGCCTGAAATGTCTTAGTTGGTGGATATGACTGGGATTGGGAACGAGATAGTGGACAGAATTGGGTTGTAGGATAAGAATTGGATTGGCGATAGCATTTGGATCAAGGAGAGGCTTGGAATGGGGGATAGGACTGAGGTGGAGGAGAAGCCTGGGAGCGGGGCCGATGTAGAATTTCACCGACTGTGTTGAGAAGTTGCACCCTGCACTCATATTGCTGCTGTGGAGTCATCTGTTCCATCCAAGGGATGAGAGTTAATAGGAAAAGACAATTTGAGTTATTGGGCTTCAATCGATCCCTCTCCAGCTGGCGACCCCATGCCAGAGTCTCGTTCCTAAATTGGGTAAACTCATTCTCAAATCTCCGCAAGATCTCAGATATGATAGCTACCAACTCCTCTCTGTATTTGGAATGTCTCCTGTCAGTTCTCATCACATTCTCCCAAAAAGCCCTAGTGATAGGCCCTATAGGAGGCTGAGAAGTGGAAGAGGGTCCTTGTAGGGGAGCTTCTGTAGCCCTGCCAGAAACATGGGGAGCAGAGGGGCCAGTGGAGGGCTCTTCAACCCGAGCTGCTATATCAGGGGCTGTAGATTCCCTAGATCTTGGTGTTGTCCTGAAGAAAAAGTAAAAAAGTCACCAAATGCTTTGGACAGCAAAAAATAAATAAATTAATGAATAGTATTACTGTCTGACGGTCCTACATAAAGTTGTAGCATACCATGGTCACGGTATGTTGATCTAGAAGCTGCCTGACTGCAAGGAGACCTTTTCTCTTCATGGAGGCATCTTAGAGGGCGTTCGCCCTGTGTCACTCTGCCGGGTTTCCGTCCTCAGCCCCGAGATACTGGACAGGGAACGGCTTCTCTAGCGGTCAGCTTTAAAACCCATTCATTTTTCCACCTGCGGCCTCTCCGCGGGAAACCGTTTTTTTTGGCCAGACACAAAGTCGGACATGCAGGACTTTGTGTCCAGAAAAAAAAAAAAAGGGTTGTTGAGCGTAGGACCCTCCTCCTCTATGACTTCCATATGCACTATTGGGGGTTGTCTTCATCAAACATCAGAACCAATAAAGTATTTCCAATTCTAGAGAATGAAATCAGCGATTCTTACACTGGTCATTATTTCTGAAGAGTCTTGTTCTGTAGCCTACAAAAAAAATAAAAAATCATTTATTAGCTATTTTTCAGCACAGTGCAGCCAGCAAAGTAATAAAAGAACTTGACTTCTAATAGAATATAGCGGTAATAAGAACTTACTGTTGCATTTGTCCTTGGGCAGCTCTACAACATGGCAGGCGATATGGCTCGCTGTATATCATGCAGAGTGGTAGATGGACATTCAGCCTGTGTGTGTTAGCCTCTGTCCCATCTCTAGGGCACCACTAAGCTGTGCCAAAGTGTGTGCTCAGGTGCCAAGAAATGGCAACCTGCCCGCCCCGGTTTCCTCTTCTGATACTAGTGGAATGAAACAGAAATAAGAAGTTTCTTCCCGTTTCGATCCTTCTCTTCCCTGACTAATGGTCTTGGAGACGTTAAAGGTTTTTTTTACACTAATACCATACGTCCCCAATCCAAGAGATAAAGGAAAAGAGTCTGATCACTGGGAGTTCAGCTGCTGGGACCTCAAACATTCATAAGGATCCGTAAGCTCCTTCTGGAAAAAAAAAAAAACACAAACAGTGGTTGTTCTATGCACTTCTATAGCAAAGAATGTTGTTCCAAATGTCCTAAAGAAGTGAGTGAAGTGCTATTAGTAGGAAAACCCCTCTAAGTTTGTCCATGTTCTTCTGTAAAAGCAGAATAGAAATGAATAGTGCGAACGCCACGTTATCTGCATTTCTATTGGTCATGAAAAACCGGAAACTGTTTGAGTTAGGCATTTTCAATCAGTGGTAGAACAAATATAACAGTGGTTTGCTCGATCAGGCACTATTGGCAGATCAGTGCGTCATTTGATTCCCCCTCCGTCCCACCCATAAGAACTAAATTGTCCCCCTGATCGCACAATTTAGTTGTTATGGTTGATAGATGTATTGTTCGTATGATGGTCGGACGGTCAAGTCTAATGTGTATAATATACTTTGATGCTGGACCAAAATACAAGCTATCACAACCAAAGTCTAAAAGTTTGATCCCAGCTCCAGAAGAAGGCGCGCAAAGAGACCATTCCTGAAGAAGATGGAGACGGCACTGGAGAGTTCTTATTTACATAAAGATGAAAACCGGGATTTCTACCGAAACTGCGGTGCGGAGAAGACATCTAAAGGTAGTAGAAGAATGGCCTTTCTTAAGGCCATTTCTACATGTGAATGAGAAAAAAAAAGTGATTTTAATGGTAGAATCCCCTTAAAAGAAAAATTGTAATACCTTATTGAAGTCCAGTGCAGATACTCAGCACTGAAGAAGGTTTTTTTCTAACCTGACCTTTCAGATTTCCTTTTCACTGAAAACTCATTGTCTCCAAACATTGTGTTCCTGACATGGCAACAATGGCTGGCATTGTCCACGTACCATGTGATGTGATTTGAAACCAACTAAACCAGTTTGTGATGCCTCATCCAAGTACTCAACAATGGCTGATGTCAAAGGCTGTCACACAATGGTGCAGTGATCCAATTGCACACGGAGACTAGATAATAAACACATCCATGTCAGGAGGCCGCCGCGCTCCAGGCCCCAATTCAGTTACTAGCAGTAAATATTGGTGGTGGCAGTGACTATTTTATAACTGTGCATATCAGTGTCTATGGACACACTGCTGATGGCCACATCTTCAGGGCATCAATAGTGGATCAGCAGCTCCCAGAGGGCTTTGGCTATAGCAGTAATGGCGGGCAGCCATTTCCACAGAGAGGTTTGGATGACTGGAGACATTTTAAATTACAGACTCAAAAGATCATGAAAAATGCCTTTGGCATAAGCTCAAGGAAATGTCCCCATAGATGACAGATCATTTCTAATGGCTCTGAACCATTGATTTCTGGATCTTGAACGCCTTTGGGCATTCTGGAGATTCTAAAGATTTCCTATACCCTAGTGACTATTAGCCGACGTCATTTCATCCCCTGCAAAAAAATCACACAAAAGGCTCACACGGCGAATATGACTATTTTATTCTAACATAATACATATTATTTATATAGCGCCAACATATTCCACAGCACTGAACAGTTTGTAGGGTTCAAATACAGATAAATAAGGTACAGTACAAAAAAAACAGTCACTTCACACAATGGGACTGAGGGCCCTGCTCACAAGAGCTTACAATCTATGAGGTAGAGGGGGTGATACAAGAGGTAGCAGGGGCGGCATTGCTTATACAGTGTTCAGACAATTTTGTAATAGAGGTGACTGTCATTACACAAACATAAAACTGTATGAGCCATCACCAGTCGTGTCCTTTACTGTGCAGAGGGTGCCTGGACATATAAAGTTAGTCTGAAACGGCATCATATCATGTGGGGTAATGTGGGAGCGGGGACAAAGGAGGTGTTTTTTTTAAGGGATTCTAACTACAGAAGGGTTTAGGAATTGTGATAGGCCTGTCTGAAAAGATGTGTCTTTCGTTTGCACTTGGAGCTGTACAAATTGGGAGTTAATCTGATTGTCCGGGGTAGAGCATTCCAGAGAAGTGGTGCAGCTCGGGAGAAGTCTTGTATACGAGCGTGGGAGGTTCTGATAATAGAGGATGTAAGGGTAAGTTCACATGTACGTTTCTCGATCGGAACCTGTAGCGGAGTTCCGATCCAAAAGCCAGGTCGCCTCAAATGAAAACGGTGCACTGCACCAGCATCCAGCCACGCGCTCCGCTCCAGATTAGGCCCAATGAATGGGCCTAGTCCGGAGGTGGGAGTTTCTCCTGGAAAAAAAGAAGCGGTGAAAAAAGAAGAGGTGCTCATTCTTTAGGCCAAATCGCCTTGCAATTCAGCCTGAATTATGAGCACCTTGCTTCTTTTTTCCGGGAGCCGGAAAAAGCTCTTAAGCAGCTCCCATTTCAATGGGAGCCATCTTTTTGGTCAGGTTTTTGAGGTGATTACTCTGACCAAAAAACCCTGTGTGAACTTACCCTAAGGGTTAGGTCATTGAGTGAATGGAGTGCACGAGTTAGGCGGTAGACAGAGAGGAGGGAGGAAACATGGGGAGGTGCAGCATTATGGAGAGCCTTGTGGATGAGAATGGATTGTAACTGGCAATATATAGGCGTGTTATATTCTGCTTAGGCTGGACCAGGAGTTTGTGGAACAGAAGTAAAGAGCTGGCATATAACTGGGGTAATGTGTCTGCTCGCTGACTCAGCACCTCAAAGAACGCAAGAAGTGGCTGTGTCTATTAAGGTTAATATGCCCTATACATCTACAGTTGGAGCTCCTCCGCTTTCCACTTCAGATGAGGCCCCAAGAAATAGAATTCACCACATACTGGAGGGCGCAAAAGTCTAATTCTGCAGGCTGCGGCCACATAGGAAGTACCAAGTGTGAATCTTCCTTCTTGGTTACGTTTCCAAGGCACAATCCTTCATGGTAGAAAAAAAATAAATAAATAAATCTGAAACCCTTTCTGACACATTTTTACATTTGTTATTACATTATCAACTTCCTTTTTCCAAGCATTTTTATTTATTTTAAACCAAAGAAGTTGTAGTTTTTATGGCAACATTAGAGGTGTGATCACATGGAGTTTTTTGCAGACTGAAAAGAAAAAATCTTTCAGGAATTCTGAAAAAAAAAAAAAAAGACTTTTTTTTTTTTTTTGCATGATGCGGTTTTTGTCACAGACTTGGAATCTTCCTGACTGCAAAAAAAAACATGTGAACATACCCTTAGGCTGAGGCTCCATGTGGTGTCCTGCAGCAAAAAAGTGGAAAAACGTGGTGGCAACATTTTGCGGTCCTTCCAGCAGTGCTTTGCACAGGTTTCCTCTGTGAACTTTCTACTTCAATTATATCTATAGGGAAACCACCGACCTTTCCGTAGATATAATTGACATGCTGAAGTTTCCAAAATCGCAACGGTTTTGGAGATCGCTGGTGTATTTTACCGCAGAATGGGGATGGGATTTTCTAGAATCCAATCCACTTTGCTGTGACAGTAAACACCACATTTTTTTCCCATGGCATGTTTACACCTCGTGGGGCACCAGCCTTAAAAATGGAAAATATTGATGATTTTGACAAAAAAAAAAAAAAAAAAAAAAAAAAAAAAAAAAAAAAGCACAATTTCATCACCGATTTTGGGGGTTGTCTTATAAAATTCCCTTTTTAATATTGATAATTTGTCCTTTCCTTAACAGAGGCCATCAGCTTTAGATCTTGGTACCCCCGCAGATCAGCTGCTTCAGGACAGGGCAGCTCCTGATAACATTTGCATGCCAGAAGCTGCACTGCTCACTTGCCGCAGTGAAGTCTATGGAACAGTACCTAAAGTCGCAGATACAGTTTGTACAGCGAGTGAGCAGTGCAGCTTCCAGTAATGTTTACATGCTGTCTTGGGGCAGATGACCTGCAGGGGTTCTAGGTGTTTGAACCTCGCAAATTTAGTATTGATAGCCTATTCTAAGAGTAGGTCATCAATATTAGATAGTGGATAACGTCCTCTAAGATTTTTGGGAAAAAGTAAAGTGGGAAAACGAATAATTACATTGTTGCCATCAGAGTATAAAGTACATGCAAACATTGGTAAAGGGGCATTAACATTTATGCCATCCGTTTGTGGCAACGGCAGTATTGTGTAAAGGGGCATTTACATATGGAGTACAACTTTGGTTGCACTTACCAGTCTGTATTCTGTGAATTGATCTGCTGGTCTCCCACCGATGAAGGAAGAGATCCTCCTTTATTGTATCATGGCAGCTGGATTCCTTACAGTCCCGCCGTGGCTAGGCTCCCAATGATCAGGGACAATTCTTGAAGAGATCCAGTTCTTGGTCCTTGAAGTACAGATGCAGATGGATATTTTCCCATCCCTATTATCTACAATGGGCCAGTCTATGAACAGACGCTAGGGCATGCTGCAAGTTTTTCCATATAGATCACATCTGTATGTAAAAACGTACATATGTACTGGCCCATTGACTGCTGTAGTTCGGTGTGCTGTCCACATCCAGTCTGTTGGAGGCTCTGACCAAAAATATACTCATGTGAATTAGGCCTAATACAGTATTTTGGTTTACATTTAACTTTTTAGAATCATACTACTTATAATCATTGGTAAGATTTAAAAAAAAAAAAAAAAAAAAAAACACCACACGAGTAAACTGTTAAAAAGTGTTTCATTTTTAAATCTGTGGCAGTGAAAAAACAGAAAATTAAAAATTCACCCCCCCCCCCCTCCCTTTCCCCGATGCTCCAGGGCCTCCCAGTGTAGTCCAGTTTTCTCCATCCAGTGTTGACATATGGCAGAAGTCCCAGCCACATTTGACCGCTGAGGCCATTCAGCAGCCTCAGCGAAGGGCATGCGATGTCACTACCTGTGACATCACGAATGTACTCTTTAGGGAGCAGAAGGACCGAAACCATGCTCGGAAAACACCAAAGTACTGGGAATAGGCAAGTGTGATTTTTTTTTTTCCTCTGCCAACATACTTAAAATAAAAAAAAATAAAAAAATGCCCAGACAAACTGTATAAGGTAGCCTTGTAGAAATCAGTAGATCCATGTTCTATGCAGGCATCAGCATCTAAGTGGTGCAATGTAAAGCTCCACCCCTCCCCATCTCACACAAAACCTACATCAAAATGGCCACCTGCACTCCAGTTGCTGCTGCATTTTTGAGAGAATACAGTAACCCAATTGAGTATAATCACATGACAAATGTATAGCAGAAAGTTCTAGGATAGTCTGATTCATCTGAAAAGCTTCTGAAGAAACCCATGCACATGCTTCAGAAACAACCCCAAACATATCTATGAGACTCATTTTCAGTACAGGAATTTTCCGAGAATAGTTTTAGGTCACCGATGTCTGACATAAGATGTTCCCTGTAAAAGTCCTGCAGCAAATATTCCCCCCAACATCACCATACAGACTTTGCTTAAAACTACATTCTTTAGCACCTTACAATAAAAACGGGTCCAAGACAAAGTTTCACTTCTAAGTTTGAAAACACAAGCCCCCATCTACAAGCCCCATACAACCGTAGAGAATATATTCCTACTACTGCAGGTCTTTTCTGGTATACGGTGAATATACGGTACATGCTTTTACAGACCTTAATGAACTTACTGAACAAATACTAATCGAATAAAGTAAAAATAAGACTTGTCACAGCAATAAGCAAAGTATACCTCTCCATATCCCCCGACTGACTCTTCTGAGGATCCACTCTGACCACTTGCGCCATTCTGTAGTCGTTCCAGCAGTTCCAGTAGAGCAAAGTTTTTCTTTAGTCCCCAAACACCAGAGTCGCCTGTTTACAAAAATAAGAATTAGTACAAGGGGTTTTTTTTGTTTTTGATTTTTTTTTTTTAACAAAAGTAAAAACTTCCAGACCAGAGTCCAATAAGTAGCAATAGGCTAACTAAAAGAGTCTTAAAAGTGAAAATAGAATGTTATGTTTAACCCAGGTACACTATGGTCAAGAACAGATGTAACCCTTTCACTGCAAGGACCCACAGTCTCTAGATGCGGTCTTTTACTGAGCAAGATAAAAAGTTTTACATCCTAGTTGTTTTGCAAGCGTTTTGCAGTCTATAGGAGATTCTGTACATTACTACTGCAACTGGTCATATAAGGGTAAGATCACACGAGGTCTTTTGGTCAAGATTTTGAGGCTGTATCCGCATCAAAATCCTGACCAAAAAGATGGCTTCCATCTAAATCAATGGGAGCCGGTTAGTTCTTTCTTCCGGGAGCCGTTTGTTCCGGCTCCCGGATAAAAGAAGCGGCATACTCATTCTTTAAGGCAGATTCACCTCGCGACATCCACCTGAAGACACTCCCTCCTCTCAATTAGGCCCATTCATTTGGGCCTAATCCGGAGCGAAGTGCACTGCACCGACATCCAGTTGCAGCTACCCGTATTTTCGACCGGAACCTGAGGCGGCCTCTGGAGCCTTGATTAGACTCCCGGCTGTCACAAAAACAGGTCAGCCGGGCGGGAGTCGGTCTGCAACTTTAGAGGAATGGACTCTGATCATGGGCATTAGCTCAGGGTCTCTGCTGTACATTACAGTGGAGACCGCACTGCAACAGAGAGGCCTCCATCATTTTTACAGACCTGGCATCCACTGTATTAGCATGGCGGATTTCGGAATGGATTCGCTAGGACACCCTGTCTTCTCACTCTAGGGCCCCGCATATCGTCCCTCTCCTGCCGCTGCAGAAAGCCAGCAGTGGCAGGAGTGAGATGATGCTGCAATCCCACTCCTCCGCTCCCCCACAAAAACAGTCCACATTCAGACTATAAGACGCACCCCCATTTTCCTCCCAAATTTGGGGGGAAAAAAAGTCTTATAGTCCGAAAAATACGGTACATCAGGCACCAAAACTAAATGCACTGATTGCTTGGGAATTGTGAGCGCTAGAGAGAAAAAGACAACTGTGCTAGAATCAGTGGAGTGACACCTATTAACAGATGCTAAGAGAACTGGTGGAGGTGGTGAAAGGTCCTCTTTAAGTATGTAAATACTCAGATTTAAGTGAGAATTACATTCAAAGGAGTTAAAGCAACTTCACAGAACAGATATTTTGCAAAGAGTTATAAAAATGTTAAAGGAATCCTATCATTGGATACCCTCTTATTCCTGACTAACACGTAGGAATAGCCTAAGACTATTCTTCTCCTACCTTTAGATGTCTTCTCTGCACCGCTGTTTGGTAGAAATCCGTGTTTTCTTCGGTATGCAAATGAGTTCACTCGCAGCACTGGGGGCAGGCCCCAGTGCTCGAACATCATTGTGGACGTCCACGATGCTGTGAGAGAAATCTCCAGCACCGCCTCCATCTTCTTCTGGAACGCCCTCTCCCTGTGTCTTCTTCCATCCTGGGTTTCAATCTTCTAGGCCTCAGCAGAGCCGACTGCGCATGCCCGGGCCACAAGAAAATGGCCGCTTACACCAGCTTACTGTGTAAACGGCCATTGTCTTGTGGCCCGGGCATGTGCAGTTGGCTCTGCCCAAGGCCTAGAAGATTGAAACCCAGGACGGAAGATGACACAGGGAGAGGGCGTTCCAGAAGAAGATGGAGGCGGTGCTGGAGATTTCTCTCACAGCATCGTGGACGTCCACAATGATGTTCGAGCACTGGGGCTTGCCCCCAGTGCTGCGAGAGAACTCATTTGCATACCGAAGATTTAATTTCTACCGAACGGCGGTGCAGAGAAGACATCTAAAGGTAGGAGAAGAATAGCCTTTCTTAAGGCTATTCCTAGGTGTTAGTCAGAAAAAAAAAGGTATCCAATGATAGGATCCCTTTAAATATGTTTACCTAGTTCAGTAACTTGGCGGTCAAACGGGCAGCGTATTGCTCTGCCATGTAGTGGAAGGCGTGTCAAGCAGTCGTGGCAGACCGTGTGGCCACACAGCAGAAGACGAGGTACTTTGTCCCCTTGCAATGTGAAGACGTCTTCACAAACACCACACTCCAGGACCTAAGAAATCCAGAAGTCAACAGATTACTAACAAAAATAATAGGCTAGCTGAAAAGGCCGGAGCAACAGCAAATAGGTTACACAGCAAGTCAGACACAGACTCTTATAGATAACATTGGAAGCACTAAGTAATGACAGAAGCTCTGGGGTTAACATGACTCTTAATTCTTTGCCTAGGCATCACAAAAAGAAAGATCAGAATATTCTTATCTTAGGATACCGTATATACTTGAGTACGAGTCGACCCCCTAATTTTACCACAAAAAACGGGAAAAACTTATTGACTCGAGTATAAGCCGAGGGGGGGGGGAATGCATGACATTCTGTTTGTGCTCATGTTAATTCTAGCCGGCTTCGGACCTATATGGTAATATCCCAGACGTCACGTGGTCTCAGATATTACCATATAGGTCCAAAGCCTGTGGTAGTAGTAATAGCCTGTTATCCCCTAGCACAGGCTTTGGGCCTGTATGGCAATAGGCTGCTACTGCTACCATAATGCTTTGGGCCTGTATGATAATGCCCCAGACGTCTGGGATATTACCATATAGGCCCGAAGCCAGCTAGGAGTAACATCGGATGCCGGAGAGGTGAGTAAAACTGTTTATTATTTTCTCTCACCTCCCCTGGGGCTCTGATTATTATACTTGGGGGTCTGAAAAGACCCCGAGTATAATAATAGCGGCAGTGGGATTGCGGCTGGGGCTCGGGCCTACTCAATGCCGGCCTCCGTGGCCTATAGTATAAGGTGACGCGACGGGGGTCGGCAGTGAGCTGGGCTGGGGACAAACAAACATTAAGTTCTCATACTTACCGACCTCGCGCTGCTGCTCCCGCTGCCGCCACTGCTCATCTTCTGCTGCGGCTGCTCCTGCGTCTCAGCGTGGGGGGGGGGGGGGGGAGGGTGATGACACCGCCTGTGCTGAGACGCAGTAAGACGTCATCGACACACGCCGGGTGCTGGCCTGAGCTAACGTGGCCACGTAACCCGGCGTGTGTTGTAGCCAGGGGAGGGGGCCGGGACTGGAGCGGAGGCCCGCTGCGAGTCAATACGGTCGAGTCAATTACCGTATTGACTCGAGTGGTAATTTCACTGGTCCGCAGTAAAAGACATCTGTGGGAGGCCGCTGGAACAGCGCTGCTGCCGAAAGGTGGTCGGTGAGGCAGTGCTGTCTCCAGCGCCACCTTAAGATGTTTCCAAGGCAGAGAAGATGCTCTGGAAGCACCTTGGGGCGGTCCTGGAGGCAGCGTTGCCTCACCACTCACCTATCACTGCTCCAGCGGCCTCCCACAGATGTCTTTCACTACGGACCAGTCATGTGACATTTTCAATTACCGTATTGACGTGAGTATAAGCCGAGGCGCATTTTTTCAGCACAAAAACTGAAAAACTCGGCTTATACTCGAGTATATGCGGATAATTATATACAAAAAAATACAAAGCAGCAGAATACTCAAGAGTCATAGAGGCGAGGTCTTGCACTAGGTTCACACTAGCGATGGCCTGTCTGTTGTTCTGGTCCAGAGGACCAAAACAATGGCTAGGTAGATCTCTGTAACACTGGACACATACACAGCCCAACAAACCCCATTAACTATAATAGGGTCCGTTCTTTTAGGCCAAGACCCCAAGTGTAGGGTTTTTTTGTTGCAGATTTTGATGTACTTCTTATATATTTCATATTTCTTTTGTAGCTATGCTTCGAATTAGCTAAAAAAAAAACAAAAAAAAAACAAAAAAACAGTGAAATCTGCAAAAGGAAAAAAAAAAAAAAACCAACACACACGGTTTCCGTAATGTGGGGCCTCAGCCTTAAACTGAAACCACCAGACTTGCAGCACTTTTTTGTCTGGTGATTTTCAATGCACACTGCGGTGGAGTCTCCAATGCAGCTATAAATGTAATCCTACATGGTCACCAACTTTCAACAAACTTTGCATAAATTAATAACAGACTGCAGCTCTATAGACATAACAGATTACATAGAAGTCTATGGAGTAGGTGGAGCGAGCAGGAGCCAAGTGAGAGAAGATAGACACAGATATAAACATCTGAGTTTGGGTTTTCTGTTCGGGAGGGTCCACTTGGGGACTTCCTCCCTCCCCCCCCCCCCAACAGAAATATAAGCCACTAAAAAAAGCGGTCAACCACGGAAATCTGCAGAACCCATTGTACTCTGTGTGGTTTCTGCTAATTCTGCACAATGATCTCTTCGTCCGACACCCAGGCCCTCACTGATCAGCAGTGTGAAGTGCCCTGGCACCTCCTCTGCTTACAACACAAACCATCTGCAGCCGTGTAATGCAAATACAGTCTTATCCTATAGATGTGAACAGGACAAGGCCCAGCCGCTACAAAACAAATGGCATGCAATGTGAACAGTGAAGAGTTTGTGGTGCTTGCATGTTCGCCATGGTCCATTCAAAGAGCTGATCAGCAGGGGTTCTGGGTGTCAGACCCAAACTCATCTTTTTTTGATCACTTATTCAGACATTAGGCCATCACAAAAGAAAAACACTGGAACGCCTTTATATGTCATACACTGTACAATACAGAAAATAAACAGTCAACAATTCTGCAGTGGCTAATCTGCTTCATGTACAACCTATGTGAACATACCTTAAGGCAGTGTTCTCTACCTGCAGTACTCCCTGCAGTCCCCAGGGGTATGTGCCACAGTAAAACCACTGTTGTGTATTACATGCTGCACTGTATGCAGGTCTCCCCTGCTCAGGATGGAAGCCCATGCATGGCCACATATATAACACTCAAGAAGCACAATGAGCTCTTGGATCAGGACTGATGGAGGTGCTCACTGCTGTTACTGAGGTCCTGCTGCATTTATCACTCTGCTCTGGGTGCCAAGTGCTGACGTCACAGCAGGCCCCAGAGTGGCGAGTGATAAATGCAGCTCACCTATCGCTCCCAGGGGGCCACTAACTGCAATCAGCACCAACATCAGAAGTGATAGAGGTGCGCATGGCTCTTCTAAAGTAAGGATGATGCCCATGCCAACCACCGGTAGAGGAGCCTGCTTGCAGCGCACCATGTAATACAAACATCACTGGGTGAAGGGGCACTGTGAGCCCATTATGTTACCTGCTGGGGCCATTCTATAACCATTGTAAGGGATTGCCACTATGTTGGCACTGCCCGGTGGCACAGGAGAAGTGCGACAGTCTGTATGTCACAAGCAACGTGCCAAGGACTAAGGTCAGCCATATCAAATGCAGAGGGACAGATGTGCTCCATAGGAAACCATCACTTTCACCCGAATGCCTATTAATATTTAGGCCGACACAGGGACCTGGCATATGTGTGATTCAGTGACATGGCAACAAGCTGACAATGTTAGTGCTCGCCTATGCATCAATTACAAATACTATGTAATATATATATATATACACACATATATTTCAATGCAATCTTTAGCATGTGTGTATTACCTTCATTTTGCAATATTCTAATATATATATATATATATATATATATATATATATATATATATTTATATTACCATAGTTGTCAGGAAATCATTGACATTTCCATCAGTAATCTGTAATCGCAGTCTCCCCTTCTGTCACATCCTCAGCCCATGGCACAGGCAGCTGTGCAATCAAAACACTAGCGCAAGTTGACATGGTGACGTGTGAACAGCGCTCTAGGCCCCCCTGCCGCATTCCACAAGGCTCCCAGCCTCACACCTTCATGCGTTACCGCCCATGGGGTGTTATACCCACCTTTACTGCCCCTCCTGGACCCACTCGACTCTGCCTGCTGATGCTCTCCATCCTGCCTGCTGAGCCGTGCCTATTTACAGCTGCAGCTGCAGCGACAGCCATATTGGCAGGTCGGCTGTTCAAAAGCATCAAGGGGTAATGAAACACAGATAGATAGACTCTAACTGTAAGGTATAGAGCCAGCAAGGGAACAAAGTCACTTCCTATTAGAAAAACAATAAATAAAATAGCGATATAATTGTAGTTTAGAAATTCATATACTTTCTGATAGGTTTAAGTGAATCACAATAAATTAACTCCCCCTATGTAAGTGATGGTTCGATCCGAATTCTGCCAGTAGTTGCAGGTATAGATGGAATAGGAGGCTCGCAGTGGCAGCCACCTTTAGTATGGGCAACAAACGACGTCATTTATGTAAAAGAGAGTAATGTGATTCAATCCTTCTTTCATATACATTGCTACTGTATAATATACTGACGGTAATGTTATGATGTATAATTTGAGAACAATTAAATAACTTTATTGCGACTGGTGCTCCTCTCAAACGAACACTAAGGATAAAGAGTCATGGAGTCATGTGACTTGGTCATTACACACGAGATTCCAATCCGCCTTTGCACCGCCTGCTGAAGATTTTTGGTCCGTGAAGGGATCCGTTGAATCCGTCCTAGGAGTGAGCTACAGACTCAGCTATAGTCACTGTAGGCGCCATGGACGTCAACCAACCTAAACAGGAGCATTTACTGGCTCTCAAAGGTACAGAGGCCGGGTGGGGCTGGTTTTTAGGAGTTTGGGTGGGCGCAGGTCTCTGTGCCTGTCTACTTCCTGTAGTAGTCTTGATGTGTCATGCCTTCTTTCCTGCAAAATCTGCTGTTATCTCTGGATCAGCCACTTGGAATTAGGGGCAAGGCAGATCCTAAGAGGTCTCATCCAAACACAGGGGGTTCTAATGTCCTAGGGGTTTGCTTGCTATGGGCCAGTCCTTCCATTTTATAATGGTGCTATTTTTTTTGGTAAATGAGACTCGTCCTAAGCTCTTTCTTTTCCTGTAAAGCCTTCATGGGGTCAGGGGTCTAAGCAACTGGGTTGGTGGTGATCAGCTGATCCCTGGACAAGATGGTTTCCTAGCGATAAATTGCAGTAATGTGATCCCACCAGATCATTACGTATACCGCAGTGCTTTATAGACATATGGGCTCACAATATACATTCCCTATAAGTATGTCTTTGGAGTCCGGGAAGACACCCGTGCAAATACAGAGTCGAACCTAGGACTCTAGTGCAAGGCAACTGTGCTAACCACTGAGCCACTACGCAGAGCACAATACGCGTCTCTGGTGGAGCACACTGCTTGAAAAGCATCCAGCTTATTGTTAAGTAAGCAGTTAGATATTCCATGCTGGGGGTGTCCTTCAACCAAGCAATGAGATCTTTGCCTGTAGGAGGGGAACACCTTCTCCCAATGGAGGGCTATGAGTGTTTTAGCCGCTGTACATATATAAAGGAATAATTTGGAAGTCTGCATACCCAAATGACTTGGCGGGAGGTTAAGTAAGTAGACAAGGGGTCAAGCTGGACTCCCAGAGTAAAAAGTGCGTCCGACAGGGACTTAACCTTCAGCCAAAAAGGGCGAATAAGAGAGCAGTCCCAAATGACACGGTAGAGAGAGCGCATATCAGCTCCACAGCGCCAGCATTGGGAAGGTATACTAGGGTTAAAGGAGTGAAGCAGAGCAGGGGTATGGTACCCACGTGTGAGTAACTTGTACTGGGTCTCCTGGAACGTAACACATGTAGTGGATTTAGTTGCACGTGACCAGATAACCTGCCACTGACCGGGCGAGATCTGCCTGTCCAATGCCTCAGACCATTTGATCATATATTTATAAGAGACTGGAGGGCTCCCCTCGGGAGAGGAGGTAAGTCTATAGATGGTTGATATTAGCCCAACCGTGGAGGTACCTGCTCGACAGACCTTCTCGAAAGCAGTGGGTGGGGAGACTTTCAGGGAGCCGAACTGAGAAAACACAAAGTGGGCTATCTGCTGGTAGTGGAACCATTCTGAAGGAGGCAAGTGCTGTTCAAAGGTAAAGTAGCCAAAGGGCCTGAGCTGCAAGGTCAGCGGATCTATTAAATCGGCCAGATGAGAGGCCCAAACGGGTCCAAGGTCTTACCATCACCGATGGAGTGGATTAAATAGGATGCATGGAGTTTTGTTCTCCCTCACCTCGATTGTGTGAATATAGTCACTGGCCGTATGCACACAACTGTGCAGCATATCACAGACCTCATGTCCATGAAAAAAGACTGTGTCTGTCCGTGCAAGTCCAGAGATGGCACTTATTCACATTGCAATGTGTCTATTCACTTTTCCTCTTTGCTCCTGCACTATGAGGACACAGATACAGTGGCAAATGTGCCATACAAATGGGTAACTAATGGCCGTTGTAAAAGATGCTTTATGGTTGTCAGCGAGTTATGATTTGACTATAACTTGTCATCTGGTAGTGTAAGTTTTTCAGTGTGTTACTAGTCTATTGCAGATCATATTTTACTGCTATCAGGAATATGAATTGTTGAGAAGTTTCTGTCCAGGAGAATCTGTTGTATAACTGTCTCTCTTTCATCTACAAGACTATGCAGAACATGTATAGAGAACTACTGACATGTCCTGGTGTGAATAAACTACTTTGGTTGTGATATAAAGCTTTTATTCAACTCCAGCATTACCAAACCTGCTTTAGCTGCTGCCTTTGCTCACTTCTACGTTTTGTATTTTTGTTGTGTGGTATTTTTTGTTTTTTGGGGGGGTATTTAGCGTGCCCTTGCAATACTATAGGTAAATCAGTGCTTCCCGTTTAGTAACTGACACCAAGGTATACATTATCCCAAATATTTTGTGCCGTCAGGTCCATGTTAAATGTGAAGAGGACATGGAAGACATTGAGCCGCAGCTATATAAACGTCGCTGACTTCTGATGTAGTGAATATTCCAGCAGAATACCAGACACGGCATCTACGCTCACTACAGATGTCTTGATCCTTGCATGGGCAGTGAGGACGTCTTCGGTGGACATACTGGCAATGGAAGTTATTTTGCATTGCCGCCCTGAACAAAATAATGTAGATAACTTGCAAAAGATAGCAGCTGGTTCTTTGGAAGAATTTCCACTCAGACTCTTGCCAAAATTTGTTCCATGGTTTCCATATCACTTGCCAGCATTTATTCTGAAACCTCAAAAATGTCCTCCATTTGTCTCCGTGGATTTGACCTCCAAGGTTGATTATGACCCCTTTGATCCAGTCAATGTGGAGCCCTTTATATGTCAAGATCCTACGCCCAATCTGTTAGAGTTTAGGGCCAATACAAGCATCGACAAAGACAAGCAAACTGCGTCTGCAGAACAGGACAACGTTGTATATGAAGGACCAAATCCATGTGAAACTGTAAGCAAGGAGAAGATGTATGTGCGGCCATGGAGTGTTTGTACTCGAAGAGTGGGGGGAAAAGATTCAGCCATTCCACCATCTCCAGAACTGAAAGACATCTTGGATAGACTCAAGTTGAATCTGTACCATAGGGGGAGATGGACTATACTGTCATCAGTGTGTGGTGATCGGAGTATGGAAGAGACTTGGGATAAACTGAGCCGACTGATTAGACATGGCGTCCTTCCAAGCTGTAACGCCATCTTGCAACAAGACATCCGTGAGATATGGATATTCTGCGACCTGCGCTATTGTGAATATATTGGAAAGTTAGTTAGAGCAAAGCTGAACCTGTCTGGCAAAATAGACTTGTACATTCACAAACATGGGGTCATTTTAAGCATGTGATATATATATTTTTATATAATTTTTTTTACTTTTATATATTTTTTTCTAAATATATATATATATATATATATATATATATATATATATATATATATATATGCGTCCGTCCTGACTATACGTATGTGCAGATCAAGATACTCCATTTAAATTCGGCGTCGTGTGTATTTTTGTATTGTGTGTTTATTAAAGTTTTTAAAGTTGTTTCAGGTTAGCGCAGTTTATTGATCCTCTGTGATCATCCAGGTTGTGTTCCCTCTCATGATGTTAGGTCTGAAAAGCTGCCTATCTGATGATTTGTGTCGTTGGACTTTTCGGACCTGGAGGCAGGTCCACTTTAAGTCACTCACTAGCCATTTGGCCATAACATGTGAACAACTGACACTATCCAATTGGCTTTTCACATATATATATATATATATATATATATATATATATATATATATATATATATATATATATATATATTCCTCTGCTCTGTTAACAGCATTGTGATTTTCTTTACAGCACTGTCATCTTAAGCTAAATCATTGATGTCTATGTATTAGATATATTATGTGCTGGGAGCAGTAGAGCTGTGGCATCATGTACTGTCAGCAGTGGATGCAATAATGGGTCAGTAGTGTTTTCTATAGAGGTGTTATCTTCTGTTGTAATCCTGGCTGTCACTTGATTAAGGTGACTGCTGCAAAGAAAACGTCTACAGAATTGGTAAGTGTGAGTGTATTAGTGTAGTATTAGGCTTGAAAGGTTCAGGGGTACAGTTAAAAAATCGAAACTAAAGTATAACATAAAACTTGGCTTAAGAATAGGACCATTTCTTGTAAAACATTCCCCTTAATGGGAAAAATTTAAATAAAATTCAGGTTTCTTCAGTTACATCTGTAATTCCTTCTGTTATGTCTTTGTGTGTGGTTGACTATAGGGGTGTCCTGGTAATTTTAAAAGAGTTGTCCAGGACCTGAAAGTAATTGATACTGATAACTTTTCCCTAGGATCGAGATCAGATTGGTCGGGGTGTGAAATCTGGCCCCAACCTAATCTACTATTTCCACCATTGGAATCCGTATGTTGGATGTACAGCTGGGAATAGCCCTGCTAATATTCAACAAGGCTGCAGTTCCAGACACCATTAAGACAGTGTACAGACCAGAAGCTGCGTACAGTGTATGGACACGTTATGGACTCCCATTCACTTGAGTAGGAGCAGGGTTACCTCTGGCCGTGTACTTAGTATATGGCTTCTCGTGGACAAAACACCTGTTAGGACAACCAGTGCCGTGGATAGGTCATCAATATTAATTACCTTCAGGTTCTGAACAACTTCTTCAAGTTATCCCCTAACCATTGGATAGGCAATAACTACTAGATTGCTGGGGACTCTCAGATCATAAGAATGGGGCTCCCCTTTGTATCCTTATATGACGTTCACGTCTGTCCACACGTGTAGCTTCTCCATTCACTTCTTTAGACTGTCAGAGATGGCGCAGTACAGCTCTCAGCTATCTCTACAGTCCCAAAGAGAATGAATAGAGCTCTGGTGTGACTTGTTCTACCCCCCCCCCCCCCCAGCAGTTAGACCCCCGCACTTTTCAGGCACTTAACTCTATGTAGTGGATAAGGGATGACTTCAATTTATCGGAATATCCCTTACACTGTGGTGTTTGTTTTTGTGTTTTCATTTTTGTTTTGTTTTTTTAGCAATGAATATCAATTTTGTTATGTCTGCACATTTTAAGAAATAAACTTTTTTGAATCTGAAGATGATACTTGTATGTGGGTTTATTGACCTATAGGAAATACTTCACACTTGCATTTCAGGGGTGTACATCGAGAAAATTCCTGACGTACCATATACATGTACATCTGACATTGCCCATAGGTTGTCATGTTATAAAAATAAGGAATTGGGGAGGGGGTGCCTAAAGGTACACGGGGAGCTTTATTGGTACATAAGCCAAATGTACAGTGCAAATGCCATGTGAATAAACCCCTAGTGTACTATTTTATTTTTACTTTGTGCCATGTGCTGGCAATAAATAATCTAATTAAAAAAATATATATATATATATATATATATTATAATATTTATATATTTTTTTATTTTTTTTTATTCTGCAGCTAAGATATGTGGTGTCAAAAATATTGTTTGGGTTTCATAGAATGCTTCTAAACGTCGAATGAAAAGTACATTGACCAATCGATGTCAGCACAATAAGCTGGAGAGAGCCTGCCAGTTTCACCCTAGCGTCGCCTGTCTGTTGTTGTGGCCTGTTGGAGGACCAGAACAATGGACAGTCGGACTGCTAAGTTAGTGGTTATTGGTACATGCCGACCCCATTGAATTGTCTGTATGTGCCTTGGTGCCATTAATATCGTAATCGATATCCGTTCACAGTATGAAGGGCGGACCTGGCAGCGTAGCGTCATGGCTGGTCTATAAGGAATCCCCCAACACCCCCACAGTCCGCTTTCTAGCAGTATATAATACCTCTGTGTCAGAGGACATGAAAGGTCCTTTTTTTAATGTATCCATAAGGCTCCAATACAACTGGCAGAAGCCAAAATAATCCTTTCAACCCTTTTCAAGATGTGTTGCTGGGGGACGTTTGTCAGAAGTATACTATAGGTCGGGAAATCTTCCTGACATACTGACTTATACCTCGAACAGGAAGGTCTAACACCATGTTTGCGGAGCCTTAGACAGATTCGTTTAATCTGGCCTGATTGTTAATAGCCCTTAGTTGTCATTTACCTTGAGTGAGCATGCTTATTGTACCATGTTCAGACACAGCAGTCTTATTGTATATATTGCATGCTGTTTCTGCACCAAAAAAAATATCAACTCTGCAGTAAAATACTGGTTTACAAAATCGCATTCAACTGTATATGTATAGCAAGGCCAATATTATAATATCCCCAGGATATCCATATTTTGCCCCCCCCCCCAACAATGCTTCAATGTATGTGTAATTTTTATAAAGTACAGCGCAGTAAATTATACATCTATGTTTTTTCTTTTTCTATTCAGTTATGCGTCTTACGAAACCAACCTTATTCACGAATATCCCAGTGACCTGTGAGGAGCGCGACCTCCCAGGTAATTGTTCCTTTAGTATATTTTTCATAGGTGTTTATAACATTTATAGGGGATCCTTCTCTGTGCGATGAAATAATCAATTTATATTCCTAGGACCATCTAAAACCAGATATGTATGAGAGTACAAGTTCTATAACTTACATTGATACACTATATGTCAAGGAATAGAACTGCGTGGGTAGACCTTGTACTCATGCATATAGATCTGGTCATGTGATGTGAGACTCCGATTTACTGATTTTTACTACCAGTGTGTCTCCATGGTTACAGACTACAGACCAAACTATGTAGTCTGATCCTGTAGTCCTTAACCCCTTACAATCTGTACACTAATTCTTGCATACATACATATGGCAGGGTTCAGGTACACCTCCTATGGTTACATTTTGGCACAAGACTAAACCATTTACATGCATGAATCTAATACCCGCACTGATCTGTGTTTTATATAGGATAGAACTTTTTATGCTTTATATAAAATGTATGAACTGATCATTTCTCTGTCTGTTTCTGCTCATAGGTGATCTTTTTAATAACCTCATGAAAGAAGATCCTTCCACTGTGAAAGGAGCTGAAATCCTGATGCTGGGGGAGATGCTGACATTGCCACAGAACTTTGGGTAACTCTTTCTACTTTTTTGGCTTTTTAGTTTTCGTGTAAATTTAAAAGGGTCGTCCAGCCTTTAGCCAGGACGTAATTGAACGGCATGACATGACATCCATGTGCCAGCTGTGACTCTGCAGCCCTACTCAATGAGGCAAGTGAGCATGGGCTGCAAAACTGTCAGGACTAGGTCCTTAGATTTGATCACGGGCCATATACATTGGACATTCATGCTTATGGGGCCATAAAAATGAATGAGTCCGTGTGCTAGCTGTGAAGAACATGGCTAGCACACTGATCATGTGCAGAAGGCCTTAGCTATCGATGTCCTATACTTTGTATAGGTCATCAGTCAGAATAGGTTAGTCCGGGAAAGACTCCTAATTAGAGATGAGCGAGTACTGTTCGGATCAGCCGATCCGAACAGCACGCTCGCATAGAAATGAATGGACGTAGCCGGCACGCGGGGGGTTAAGCGGCCGGCCGCCGTCAAAGTGGAAGTACCCGGTGCATCCATTCATTTCTATGGAGCGTGCTGTTCGGATCGGCTGATCCGAACAGTACTCGCTCATCTCTACTCCTAATCCCCCGACCGATCAGTGGATATCAGCTGACAACAGTGTATAGAGCCACAAGCACTTGGCTATGTACACTGGCGATATTTATTAAGACTGGCGTTTTCTACAAGAAGATCCTGACTGCTGTGAGTGGCACTTGGCTCTGACCTCTTAATAAATCAGATGCACCCTTGTACCATTCAGCAATTGGCGTAGATTCCTATATAATGCACGCCAGTTTTTTGATACGAGAGATTATAATTTTTTTTTAGTTTTTACCTCCACTATTTCTTTGTTACCCCATTTTTAAACTATTAACACATCATTCCTGTACGTTGGTGAATTTGATGGTTCTACATCTGAAAATGTTCTATTCTTTTGTCTTCTTCTAACACAGGAATATTTTTCTGGGTGAAACATTTTCAAGCTACATAAGCGTGCACAATGACAGCAATCAAATAGTTAAAGATATTCAAGTCAAGGTAGGTAGTGTTTGGGGTTTTTTGTTGTTTTTTTAGACATTGGTCAAACACTGCAGCAAAGTTCACATCTTTTTCTATGTATGTCAAAATCAAGGCTTTGGATTTGCAATTCAGGAACAAAAACTCACCTAAAACTAAATGTGCAACAAACTATCTGATTATCATACAGTATCAATAACTGATATTTTATTTAATCGTCATTTGATATTGAAATCTGAGTTGGTAACTTTTTTTTTTTTCTCTCCACTAAAATCTGAAATCTAACCTTGATTCCACAATTCTACAGTCAAAATGCATCAATGCTTTACTATGGCACTTACCTATACATCAATGGATATAGTTTTGAAATTCACTATAAGTTTGCTTAAAGGGAGTCTATCTCCTTTAGAGATGAGCAAACACTGTTCGGATCAGCCGATCCGAACAGCACGCTCCCATAGAAATGAATGGAAGCATCTGTGATGCTGACTCTGCCGGCGGCCGGCCGGCGTCACAGGTACTTCCATTCATTTCTATGGGAGCGTGCTGTTCGGATCGGCTGATCCGAACAGTGTTCGCTCATCTCTAATCTCCTTCCTTACCTCCTTCAAGCTGCCACCATAGCGTTGTAGGTGCTGTGATATGCTTCCATATCATACCTTCATTATGGTGTCATATTTTATTCATTATGCGAATTAGGTACTCGGTTCAAAGGTTCCTGATATCTCAAGGAACGCCTCCTATCCTTCGAGCACCTAATTTGCATAATTTAATAAAATGTCCTTTTCTTGGCATCCTCCTGAAGCCAATATATGGTTATACACGCAGTTTTGTAGATGGTTCTGTTTGTTCTGCTTTCCAGGCGGATCTCCAGACAAGCTCACAGAGGTTAAACCTTTCAGCATCCAGCGCGGTGGTATCTGAGCTCAAACCAGACAGTTGTATAGATGACGTCATTCATCATGAAGTTAAAGAAATAGGCACACACATGTAAGTACAGGCACGGGGCCTACTTTTGTTTGTCACCCCTGTGTGTTTGGTAGGTGGTGGTAAAAGCCTTGCCGGTATATTCTTCCTTGGATTGTTCTGTGTGTTTCAGATTAGTGTGTGCTGTAAGCTATACCACACAGACAGCGGAGAAAATGTACTTCAGGAAATTCTTCAAGTTCCAGGTGAGAAGTCCAGATGTCTATATTGGTTCTGGATTCAGTAATACTGGTCTGAAAACTGTAGGTGGAAGCAAATGGCAGAATTTTTTGGACATAGCTAGTTGTATATGTAGATTAACCCGAGTGCTGTAAAATAGGTTATGACCTATATGCCTTCAATAGCTAACCTCGTGACTCTCCCATATATACATGTATGCTCTGTGTGAGCCTCATCCTACACATTAATTGGTTGGCCTTGTGCACAAAAGGGGGAAAAAAATATTGTTCCATTTAGCTAATCTGAACTAAGAGCCATTGCCCATGTCAGTAGTGATGGAGGGGCCAGCTGGTAGTCCCTGGGGAGGGGTCACAGCACTCACTGCAGGCATGTAGTGGGCAGTTTTTGTTGTGCTATTTTGACTGATAGGAGAGCTGATGTGTAGATACTTGTATACTGTAGACCAGCGAGTCTTAAACACAAAGACTTTGATGCACTGGAGCTACTAAGGGTATGTTCATATGGAGGAAAAGGTCGCAGAAACCATTTCCGCCGTGTGAACATTCCTCGCTGCAACAATGCCAATGCAGCATCGCCATTCTGTTGCAGCATCCCGCTCCTGTGTAGGCATGAATGAATGGGCCTACACTGAAGCGTGTCTCAATCCGAGGACGCCGCGGTTGATTCAGCCGAGGAATCCACAGCAAGATGGGGCATGTCGCTGCTTTTTTCCGCTACTAGCTAGCGCAACAAAGAAGCGAGCGGCTCCTATTGAAGTCAATGGGAGCCATTTTTGACAACAGATTTTGATGTGGATCCGCTGCCAAAAAACTCAGTGTGCACATACCCTAAGATTTCCTCATAAGGAATGTAGCCGTCACCTCCAAGTTCCTTTTTCTATGTTTGGCCTATTTACCAGGCTGAGTTTGAGACTCTTACTATATAATGTTTTGAGATGGAGTCGCTGGTGGATCAATCAGTATAACATGATTTCTTTCTTAACACAGGTTCTTAAACCTCTCGATGTCAAGACAAAATTTTATAATGCAGAGGTGAGTGACTGCAGTATAAATGTGTTAATGTGACGCCAATAATACAAATGGCCGTATTTTACACACCTAAAATCCAGGTTTCTGCTGATGAAAATACTGAGCAGTAGGATTTGGGGTTTGTTTTTTGTTTTTGTTTTTTTGGCGGGGGTTGGGGGCGCAGTTGTGTTTTATGGTGCTGAAATGTCTTAGACTAGGATAACATGGCATTGCATAAAATCACACTAATATTACATCCTGTTTCCCCACAGTCAGGGTTTCTTGAGGAGATTAGCTCTAGATTGCCATATATGCCTATAACATATAATATATTTTTATGATTTTTTTTAATTTTTTTTTAAGGTTCCTAGTATATACAAAGTAACAATTTTTATTATGAAAAAAAATATTGGCATGCAGACGTATATTAGCATCCCATACAAGTTTATAGGTACTGTATTACAACTCCATGATTTCTATGGAAATTGTAAAATTAAATTTTAGAGAATAGTAGCTCCAGAATTTATATAGATACGGTATATATATTCAGAATAGATGGTAAAGCATCAAAGTCCATCTTTAAAACTCCAGATAGATAGATAGAATAGATCTTTATGTCTGTGTAACACCCAATTAAAACTGGTGGGTGAATGAAGTAGAGACCCTGGAGCCATTGTCCTTTGTTCTGGGCCCATGCCTATAAACCTGCAGGTGTACCTGGGACCTGGAGATATAGAAAACCGCAGTAAAGCTTTGTCAGTAGTGAAATTCTGTATATGATGATGAATGTACAGTATATGTTCATGGCACCCCACACTGTGTATAATATGACACAATAAACCAAATGCATGCTTGTCTCTTTACTAATAGAGTAGCATCCTCTTCTTTTGCAGCTGGGGTACGTAAAACACTAAGTATCTATTAGTAACATGCTTCTGTGTGTAAATGTGGTGGTGGGAGATACTAATTTACATAGTCCATTCTAGATTTTTTTATTTTAATATTTTAGCATCACTTAATTATTTGACAGGTGTTGATGAGTCTCTCCCTGTTCTGTGTCAAAAACCAAATGGGTCATTGAGTGTCGCAGTATTAGGACCTTCATTATTTAGATGGGGTGGGGGGCTTCTGATAAATGATCAGCAGCGTTACTGAGAGTCTAATCCCCACTAGTGCTTTAGGCTTAGTTCACATGTGCATAGTCCGTCGCGGCTGCCACAATGGGATGCTGGTGTAGTGCCCGGCATCCCGTCGTGGCTTTCCGCTCCGGATTAGGCCCAAATGAATGGGCCTTGTCAGGAGCGTGCTGCCGCAAGGCGGACGCCGCAGCTAGATCAGTCGTGGATTCCGCTTGAAGAAAGGGCAGCTCGCTTCTTTTTGCCGCTTGTGGAAAAAAGAACGCTAGCGGTGTACATAGACCACCATTGTGAGAGGGCAGATTATGACGTGGATTCCGTGCCATAATCTGCCCCCTCTTGCCCCGTGTGAATGCGGCCTTAGAGGATACATATTAGATGATTGTTGCTACAAACCTGCCAACAATATACTTCATGCTGCTGTGTGAGAGAATGCAAATGGCAACCACTATTGAGCCCTATTTTGTTACCAGGGTTTTAGATGTTTTCTGGGGGTTTAAAGCTATCTGACATTTTTAGTAGTGCTATTCCTTATACTGCCTCTTATAGTCATAAATATATATATATATATATATATATATATATGTGTGTGTGTGTATATATATATATATATATATATATATATATATATATATATATATATGTGTATATATATATTCATTCTATGGATGGATGAGTGTCGCCAGTCAGGTGCCCCAGTATTTTTGGATTCTGTGTAGACAAGTGACACATTATAGCGGGTACTAATGCTATGTGAAGCCGTAGTTTACTATGTTTATTTTGTTCTAGCATTCCTGTTCTTTAACATTTAACCCTCATTTCTTTCTCTAATTTTTTTCGTTTTATTTCCCCCATTAGAGTGACCTCAGTTCTGTGGTAATTTTTTTTTTTTTTTTTTTTCATCATTTTATTTAACTCTGAAGCGCTACTTATCTGACGTTTGTGCCTGTTTAACAAATAAATCTCATCCTGAAATTGCTGCACAATGGAAAAGCAAGATCACAACCAAATGTTTGCCCATTTTCAGGACCAATATATTCAATTATATCCATTTTTATTGGAATTTTTTTTCTTTTTCCAGACATTGCTTAAGTTTTGAGAGTTAGTATGATGCATTAAGGCCCCATATGCACGGCCGGGTGCTATCCAGGTTTTTCCCAGATAGCAAACTGACCCACTAATTTCTATGGGCCCATACACCCGACCTAGTATTCCATGGATCCGTGTGTGGGCCGAGAGTCCGGGACGCAAAACTCGAGACAGATCGTATTCCCGTCTGATTTTTGTAGTCTTGCTCTCTGGCCCCACGAATGGGGTTGTGGAAGAACGGGCGGCACATGAATGACATCTGTGTGCTGCTCATTCATGGCCAGCAACATGCACATGGACGTGTGCATGCCGCCTTAATCTACTATTATATGGAGGGTTTTATGGTCAGTATTATGTTTTTAGTATTAGTAGGCATCAGGAATAATTGTGCAAGGACAGAATCCCACAGTAACCGGACACATTAGGATCGGTGACTCCTAAATATTTTGTTAGTGACCCTGCTTTTCCATGTAAATGCTTATTGTTAACTCCACTTTTTCAAGCGCCACTAAGCCTTTCACTTAAGCTGAGAATCGCTTCATTGATATTTACCCAATTGCCTTAAATTCGGTTCAACAATTAGCAAAGCAATGGATAGTGGGATAGTCGACAGAGCTTCACTGAAAACTTAACCCAGAGGTGTTTTATACTTTTTAGAAATTTGTTCATGTGGTCAATGGTAGATCATAACATGTCAGAACTGGACTACTATGCCCGGCTGAGATTATCCGCTTGTTACTGCTCAACAAAAGCTACAAAAACAATTTTTAACTAATGTTCACATTAGCGTTGGGTCTCCACATTGAATCGACTTTCTTGTTCACCACTTTCAATTTTCCCAACAAACCCCATTATAGTCAGTGGGGTCCGCCAGACTCCGTATGTAACAGCTATTTCAGCTGTCCGTTGTTCTGGACTTGAACAATACACACAGCTTTCCTTTTGGGCTTTTTTTTTTTTTTTGTAAATGTTATGTGAACAATGGAAATAAACATGAACAGATGAAGTATCAATGATCTATGTCCAATCCTACACCAGATGTTTCCAATGTAAGTTTTTCCTTCTATGTAACACTCCTTGTCAAGAGAAGCACAAAAATGGGTAACGCATACAAACCTACCGTATTTTTCGGACTATAAGACGCACCGGACCATAAGACGCACTAAGGTTTTAGAGGAGGAAAATAGGGAAAAAAAAAATTAAGGAAAAAAAATTGGTAAAATATTTAATAACCTAATAATATAATATTTCACCAATGTAAATAGAACCGGGGGCTTTCGGACACAGGGATACCAAATGTGTATGTGTTTCACAGTAATGTTTTTGTTTTATATGTATTGTAGGGATATGGGGTGATTTGAACATATCTATCTATCTATCTATCTGTCTGTCTGTCTGTCTGTCTGTCTGTCTGTCTGTCTGTCTGTCTGTCTGTCTCTGTCTGTCTGTCTGTCTGTCTGTCTCTGTCTGTCTGTCTCTGTCTGTCTGTCTGTCTGTCTGTCTGTCTATCTATCTATCTATCTATCTATCTATCTATCTATCTATCTATCTATCATCTATCTATTCTCATCCATGGATGGAAAGAGACACCCTGCAGTGAAGCTATGTAAGAAGAGAAAAAGGGGCGGGCCAGACGGGTGAAGGAGGTGTGGTTTTCTAAGCAAACTTGAAAACACACCTCTTTCACCCATCTGGCTCGTCCCTCCTTCACTGCCTCTCAGATCTTGCTCTTGCAATGAAGCCACACAGGCAGGGGAGTAGGGGCGGGCCAGACGGGTGGAGGAGGCGTGGTTTCAAGCTTGCCGAGAAAACCACGCCTCCTCCTCCCGTTTGGCCCGCCCCTCCTTCCCTGTCTGTGTGGTTTCATTGCCGGAGCCAGATCTGAGAGGCAGTGAAGGAGGGGCGAGCCAGACGGGTGAAAGAGGCGTGGTTTTCTCGGCAAGCTTGAAACCACGCTTCCTTCACCTGTCTGGCTCGCCCCTACTTCCCTGCCTCTCATATCTCGCTCCTGCAAACACGCGACACAGACAGGGAAGGAGGGGCAGAGCAGGCAGGCACCGTGCTGCTCTCCGTGCTGCTCCTCATAGACAGGACACAGACGCTGCACACGCTGCATTCGGACTATAAGACGCACACACATTTTCCTCCCATATTGGGAGGAAAAAAAGTGCGTCTTATAGTCCGAAAAATACTATTCCAAAAAAAAAAAAAAAAAAAAATTGGAAATGTAGAGAAAACAAAAATACAATGTTTTGGAAATCTCATGTAACCAAATTTTACTCACAATGGAACACAGATCAGAAAGTGAATGTCTACCATTGTAAGGAGTCCCCTCTTCTTTTTTACAACCGTCTGTAAACTTCTGGGAGGTGCTGGAGTTTTGGGAGACAATGTTGTCCCATTCTTGCTCCATGTTGGATTCTAGCTGCGCAACAGTCCTGAGTCTTCTTTGGTAAAGTTCTGGACTGTAAGCAGGACAATTCAGCACTCGCTCTTCTCCTGTGAAGCCATGCTGCTGTGATAGGTGTGGTTTAGTATTGTTTTCCTGGAATATTCAACACCTTTCTTGAAAGAGACTGTGACATACGAGCTGTCAAAACTATGTGACCCGGGCGTGGCTGACGGGTCAACTCACTCCACTTATTCTTGCACTCTTCTTTCAGTCATGCTGCAAATTGAGCAAAAATCGCATCCCAGATACACGCTGCCACCACCACTGACTTGCCAGCCTTAGCGGAAACCTCAATCACATGTATACTCGTCTCAAGCAGTCAGACAGAAACGCACTTCAAAAGGGTAACTGGTTCATAGAACAAACACAAAGTATCCTTAAATGTAACAATATTAATATCCTAAAGGTTCAGTGCTGTATATAAAAGAAAAGAAAAATAACTAACGACACACGAGCCAACAATCTTAAAAATAAAAGGAGAAAAAGAAAGAAGAATACTCCACAAATGATCATAAGGTCATTAGCTGCTCACACTCTTATTTATGCCGGACTGAGCTGGTTCTAGCCAACTAGTCATAAAGTAATAAAACTTGCCCTGCAGTATCTGGTCTTGAAGCCAGGAAGAAACATTTCCCCCTGATATTCTATTTGCATATGTATTAATACTGAGTCAAAGTGTTAGTTTTATTTATACTTATGTGATTGTATTGTTTATGACTGTGTCATCCGTATACTGCATTGGTATGCATTATACGGATGACAATGCAGTATATGGATGACACATTAATACATACGCAAATAGACTAATTTCATCACAGAGACCTTGTATGGATGGGAGCATATGTTCTAAAACCTCTAAATACTGCTCCGCATTGCTAGTGACTTTCAAGATTTTTAAGCTACCCATGTCCTAGTCATTAATGCAACCCCATACCATAAGAGATACATATGTGTTTTCTGGTAAAAACTGAGTTTTGATGAAACTCTGGCCATCTTTCCTTCGGAGAGACTCATCCTCTCTAACATACTGTTTTTATACACCGTCGGGATACTGTTTTCGTTAGGATCTCACTTACTTTTCCAGCCGTTTGTTAACCCTGTCCCAGCTTTTTGGAGATGTTGCGGCCATCCATTTCCAAATGAGATCATTTTTAATAAAATATGGTTATTTGAGGGGGTTTTTTCTTACTCATTGCATTCTTGTTTTTCTTTACACTTTACTTGGTGCCCCAACTTTTTTTGAGATTGGGGTTGTATCACTGATGGGCTACACAGAAATATTTCTCGAGAATACCTATGTAAAACAGTGAGGAAGAAATATATATATATATATATATATATATATATATATATATATATAATATTTTTATTTATTTTTAATTTTTTTGAGGTGTTGAGGTTTTTTGTTTTTGTTTTGTTTTTTTTTCCTCCCCCATCATAGATTCATATACAGATTTTTTTTTTTTTTTTTTTTTTTTGGAGGGGGGGGGGGTTCACAGCAGTTATGCAGTGAGTAGGAATCTGGATCAGGGCCCCCATTCCAGCAATAGGAGTGTGGATGGTGCAAACCGTAATAAAACTTTCATTCCTTGATTATATTAGTAGATCTTTTTAGAGCAATACTTTGTATCTTAGGATTTCCAGTTTGACAATCCCTGAGCGTCAGAACTGTTTTCTTGCCGAGCAGCCCTGTTCATGAGTCCTATCCCGCATCCATTGCTTGCTCCAATCTACCATATGACTAACTTTGCTTCTGATTCTTAAGTTTGGGATGCCGGTTGGAACGTCCATTTTAATTGTGGTAACTTTGATTTTTTCAGGCATGACACTAATCACATATAATAATAATGATGATGACGCTATTGGTATGTCTGCCGCCACTATGGACAGGTCTGGTTATTAACACTTGGTTGATTTTTCAGACAGATGAAGTGTTTCTAGAAGCTCAAATTCAGAATATCACCACGTCCCCGATGTTCATGGAGAAGGTGTCTCTGGATCCCTCCATGATGTACAATGTGACTGAGCTGAACAGTGTGGTCAAGAATGGTGAAGGGTAAGGACTATCATACGTATTATAAACCTTCTATGTAATAAGGTAGAATAAAAAGAATAATAAAGCATTATTAATGGGGTTTTCTGGCCCAAAATGGAGTTTTCACATTGATGACCTATCAGGAGGATAGGTTATCAGTATGTGATCTGTGGGGCTCCGACAGACCCAGATCAATTCTTTGAGCAGCCTCTAGAAGCTGGAAGGTGGTGCAGTGGATGGGGAGTGCTCATAGGCTCCTATTCAAGCAGTAGATCCAGGGGATGGCGGTATTAATCCCATTACTTAAATAGGAACAGCTTGCACATGTTCCATGTCCATTAGCAGCTCCTGGCACCTAGAGACTGCCAGAACAGCTGATCTGTGCAGGTTCTGTGTGTCAATGACCTGGTTATGACCTACCCTGTAGACCAAATAATTCTGTAATAATGTACTAAATGGATATGATAATAATCTAATCTAATAATCTCTGTAATGCAGGCTGTCTACATTTGGATCCAAGACTTATTTACAGCCTCTGGACACGCGACAGTACTTGTATTGCTTGAAGCCTAAACCTGAGTTTGCTGAAAAAGCCGGAGTCATCAAAGGGGTCACAGTTATCGGCAAGTTGGACATTGTATGGAAAACCAACCTGGGGGAAAGAGGAAGACTTCAGACTAGCCAGCTGCAAAGAATGGTACAGCACGAACACAGAGCCTCGTAAAGTTATTAGTTGTGATGTAGGCAATGTTGGGATAATGTCCATATAACTAGTGGCTGTAAGGCTTGAAGGTTTTACAGTTCTGTGCCCCTTTTGTAAGGTACATTTAGTTTGTGTGCACCATAAAATGGAGAAGTAACTTATTATTATTATTAGCATCTGCCCGTGACTTCGTCTGCGGGTTGGCGCTGAGCCGCTTCTATTTAGCCAAGTCGTGTGGATTACGATCCGCCGTGCGCCCCCACCTCCCTCGGCAGGCTGTGCGGCCTTTCTACCTACTGCCTGCTCCTGCCTTTCCCCCGTCACCCGCGCACCCGCCCCCTCCCGTCCCCGCTCCTATGGCCCTGCTTCCGTTGGCGCCCCCGGTTCCCCTTCTGTGTCGCGTGCCTTTGGCCCCCAACCTCCCATCCCAGGGCTCCCCCTTCACAGGCGCCATTTCCCTCAGTGGCCCCCCACCCGTATCTCGCGGCTCCCCGGGCCCCTTGCCCACGTGCCGACCCCCAACCTCCCCTCTCGCAGCTCCCGCACCCTCCTCCCCTCCCGCGGGCCCCTAGCCCTCCCTTCCTGTCTCCCCCCCCTTCCCTCTCAAGGGCCCCCCGCCCCATCCACCCTGTCTGGCACTCCCTGCCTCCCCTCCACTAAGAGACCTTGCGTTTGCTTCCGCAACCCGCGCCCCCCTCCTGCGGCCAGCGTAGTCACCAAACCTGTGGACATGATTGAGTGTCAGCGTTCAGTGTCCCAGCGTGCACACACCGCTGACAACCGATGAACTCCTCGCGGCTCCACACCACGGCACGCACAACGCCATTTTTTTCCCTGGGGCTGTGCGGCCGGCTTGTGGCTGTGTAGCTCCGCCCCCTCTGTTGCCTGGTCCAATAGGAGCGCCGCACCTGACGTTGTGACGTCAGTGCAGGTCCTTCAGCCAACACCGACCGGGAATTCGGTGGTTGCGGTGGCCCAACCGGGGACTTCACGTGGATGGTGAGGCGCCTATGTACTATTACTGGTGCCACTCTAGGTATGTGCAAAATTTCAGGGAAATCCGTGCGCCCATTGTGGCGTGATTGCGGAACAAACACACAAACTTTCACATTTATAATATTAGTAGGATTATTATTTATATTATATATTTATTTATTTTCCCTCTAAGGCTCCGGGCTATGGTGACGTGAGGCTTTCCCTGGAGACCATACCAGATACTGTCAGTCTAGAGGAACCATTTGACATCACATGTAAAATCACTAACTGCAGGTAACTTTACCTTATCTCCATAGGCTACCACAGAGAGAGATGGGCTTCACGTCTCTTAACGCAATGATTAATTTTGATGTCTTATCCGTGGATTTAAATAAGTTGGCCAAGACATGGTGGTGTGTTGACTCTTCCACTGTGTCCTACACAGAGTGTTGGGAGGAGGAGCTTAAATGAACTGGTGGTCAAGCATGCTCACTGCCAATCCATTTAAAGTCTGTGGAACTAAGGCTACATGTGCATGACTGGGGGGAGGCGGGCGATTTTGTGGGTGATGGGACCTGTTCTAATCATCGGCAGGGAGCATCAGACCCCAACCCTCCACTCCATCGGAAGAGCCTGAGGTGGCACATTCTGTTGTCTGCATTAGGCCTAAAGAAGATATTCTCATCTATTCTATAATATCTATAATTCTATTCTATAATTCTATATCTATAATCTATTCTCATATCCTAGTCAGTTCAGTAGACATTGAATAGAGCAGAAGAGCACCAACTAAGATAAGATAATCTTTCATAGTCCCACCATGGGGAAATTCAGTGTGTTACAGCAGCATGGATAATACAGTAATATATTACAAGAAAGAACACATACAAGCTCATAGCAGATAGAAAAGATACTAGGAGTCGTAGCAAGTAAAAAGAAAAGAGACTTCAGGATCATTTAGTTCTCTGTGCGGAGTGATCTTCACTTAGCCTGATGTAGATTATGTAGCCTGACCGCGGTTGGGAGGAAGGACCTCCGATAGCGCTCCTTCTCACACTTGGGGTGAAGCAGTCGGTCACTGACAGTACTGCCCAGTGCTATCGCGGTCTCATACATGGGATACTACTGCTCAGCTGTGCTTGGACCCATGTTCTTATGATCAGTCTTGGTGGTAGACTGTCTACAATCAGACTTATCACCTTGTGGTTAGCAATGTTCATCTTGAGAATAACCTCTACAAATACAGCTTTATGGTATGATAAAATGTTTTTTTGCGTTGTTCTATTGTAGCCGCTTCCCTTTTAAATGTATATCCACTATTATCCTCAGTAGCCCAGTAGGGTATGGCTATATTGTGTCTGACATGTCATTTAGTTTCATGACCCTGAGCTGCAATACCACACACAGCCCATGGATAAGAGTGGCGCTGTTACTGGAACAAATTATACATTTACTACAGACTCACTGTCAAACAATAACACATAAGACAATGATCCATCATGTTCCATTCTCTCTAGCAGTGAAAGGACTATGGACCTGATTCTTGAGATGTGCAACACAAACTCCATTCACTGGTGCGGTGTATCCGGACGACAGCTTGGAAAGCTCCACCCCAGTTCATCCCTGTTTCTAACACTGTCATTGCTCTCATCGGTGCAGGGGCTGCAGGTGAGGATTGTGTAAAGAGCAGAATAAAACGCTTTTCAAGTTTAGGACTATAACCTTCATTGGCTGGCCTGATTCTTCAAGGACCGTTCCAAAAACTGGACTGAAAATTGGGCGTGGTTAGCATCTCTAGCTGTCTGTACGCCAGGCTTTATTACAGATACTAAAATAGTGACAGTCTCTCCAGTAACAAATTCTTAGACTTTTATAGTCGTGCCCTATAATAATAAATGTTATTTGTATAGCGCCAACATATTCCGCAGCACTGTACAATTTGGATGCCTTATTTGCATTGTGCAATGTTTTATGAATTTGGCATAAATCACAATACAGACTACAGCAAAATGACTTCCTCTCATAAAAAATTGCCCCATTGACTTCATGTTCTATGACCTGTGGTTAATGAAAGAAGAGGTGAAGGGTGACCATCATCTTGCGTTACATATACAGTATATAGGTGTTATCGATCATTGTAATCAGAGGTGTAAGCTCCTGGGTCCCCAACCTACCTTGTACCATTTAGAATAGTGGTATATGTTATTTTGCAGACACCTTTTTGGTTCCGTGTCCAGGGCTGAGTAGTGATTTCTGATGCTATGGTTATGACCTGATAGTGATCCTGCCTGATAATGAGCTCTGGCTTGAGAACAGGAAGTGTCAGCTTATTTTTAGGCTTAGTGGCCAGAGTGAAAGCTGCAATATTTCAGAAATTTTTTGCCAATATCTGTATAAAAAAAAGTTTAAAGAGGACTATTCATGTCCTTAGTAGAGATGAGCGAGTACTGTTCGGATCAGCCGATCCGAACAGCACGCACGCATTGAAATGAATGGAAGCACCTGGTACTTCCGCTTTGACGCCGGCCGGCCGCTTAACCCCCCGCGTGCCGGCTACGTCCATTCATTTCAATGCGTGCGTGCTGTTCGGATCGGCTGATCCGAACAGTACTCTCTTATCTCTAGTCTCTAGTAATGTGCCACTAGAAAGCTGACAGTGCTCAGAATTCAGCACACGGTCAGCTTTCCCAGTATGCTCCCCAATGCTGGAAATATCTGCCGTTAGTTTCACCACTGATATCACTCCACTGTCAGAGGGGCAGCCTTACAACCTAGTGGCACCAATATCTCCAGCAGCGGGGTGCATACCGGGAAAGCTGACAATGCACGAATTCAGTGCACTGTCTACTTTCTAGCAGTATGTAATATCGCACATCTCTTCAAAGAGGACCATTCACGTCCTTTAGCACTGGCAAAATTAACACTATGTACCTGGGTGCTGGAGATATCAGTTCTGTTAGTTTCTTACAGCGTACTGTCATTGCTGGGCAGTAAGGACGCCCCTTCTGACAGTTCAGGGCTATTGAAGAGTACTGTCAGGGGGATGTTCCTTTCCACCCAGTGATGGTCGGCTGTAAGGCCCGCCCTTCTGACAGTGGAGAGATATCAGTGATGGCTCCAATATCTCCTACATCCGATACATACTGGCAAAGCTAACTGCACTAAATTCAGAGAATCCCATCCACACGTTGTGCAAAAATACATGCAACGGACATGTTGCAATTTCCAAAACTGTCGCAGTTTTTGAAATCTCAGCATGTCAATCATACCTACAGAAACGCCAGCGGATTCCCTATAGGTATAATAGAAGCGCAAAGTTGTTGGGTTTTTTTGTGTGTTACACTTGGTAAAATAATTGTCGTTATTCCTCCAGAGCGTTTCCGGTCTCCGTCTCACAGACACCTTTCTGAAGAGGACCTATGAATACGATGATATTGCGCAGGTCTGTGTAGTATCCTCATCCGTCCAGGTTGAAAGCTGATCCATCTTAGGATTCCTTAGAACTTTTAGGCCAATGCCTCCAGATTCCGAGTGAGTGCCCTACACGGTGAAAGCAGATTCCATCTTCCCAAATAACATTAAGCACGTTTTATTGTTGCACAATTTTTCACCAATAATATAATGTAATAATTTTATTTTAAATGAAATATTGTGTTTTATTACACTGTATTTTACCTGATGTTCCCATCGATTGTGTAAATATGCATTTATTTATTTTATACAGCTGGACAGCCCAATAAAAAGACAATAAAAATTAGAAATTTAATGGTTGGTGTTTTGGTAATGTGAATCCATTTTCGGGTACCAGATATCAGACTGGTGTTCTGGGGGCAGGTTGTGGTCCATCGATCATTTTTATGCTGTGTATAGTTACACTTATTGTACTCTTATAAACTGATCAGACTAGCAAACTGGAGACTCTCCTTTTAATAAAATATTTCATGTTATGAATTGCAAAAAGTTTACTCAAGGGTGTTGTCCAGGATTAGATAAAAATTAAGATTTCCCATAGATAGCGCCACTCTTGTCTATAGGCTGTGTCTGGTAATGCAGCTTTCCCCCCACATTTCGTTGCACAGGTCATGAGATGCGGATCCTGTTTTTGAATCCTGGACGCCCCTTTAAATTATATGTTTACTTTAACGAAAGTTCATTAAACCTCGCCACTGTCCTGTCACGTCACCTGCCAAACCATGAAATCACATCTTAAGTGCTGATGTCCCTAAGATATATAGTCGCTTTATGATTGATGGGATCTGACCTCTAGGACCCTCAATGTTCCTAAGAATGAAGGGGCTGCCGTGCTTGTATAGTGTTGTTGCCCCATTCACCGTTTTTCTTGCACATTCGCATCCTGGTCACCCAGCTTTGTAAGGAACCACACTGGCCCACAGGTGACTAGGGCCGGATACCGTTGTCAGGTGGCCAGGGACTCTGCTGTACAGGGGAAACTTAGGAGAGAGACTGGGCTAAACCATCACCATTGGGATTGGTAGGTGGGATCCCAGAGGTCTGATTTCCACCGATTGTAAAGAAACAACATCTCCTAGCTATATACCATCACTTTATAAGATGGTTATTCCCCTTTTATTTCGTTCCTTCAACTTCAATATTTTAGCTGCAGTTTCCTATGTTTGTCCCCTTTAATTCTCAATTGCCTGTTGTGGACCAATTATTGTATTGTCAGGGCAAGAAACCTTTGTGTCCTCCACAGAATAAATTTGGTAAATAATATGTAAGTCTGTCATTTTACTTGTAAATAAAGGATTAAAATAAAAAGTTCCCAGAAGTTGTGTTCTTTATTTAGATTTAGAGGAGTTTCTTTCTTTAGAGATTTAGGATACCCACAACTTTCACCATAAATGTCTGATAGGTGGGGGTCCCGTCATCTGGATGTAGAGCGCCTCAATCTCCATTTTTCAAGATTTGGTAATTGATGTGGATACTGGTATGACGCTTTCTTTTAGAGTTAAAATGCCATTTATGACCTCATCGAAATGTAAATGCTTGGACCTACAGTACAAAAAGTCCAGGCAGATATGGAAAAATGCTGCAAAGTAAGAATCCTTTCAACATAGAAGTGTTAGGATTATAAAAATAAAATAGTATCAATATTTGGTGTGACCTTTGCCCTTTGCCTTCCATCACTACTTCTAGGTACACTTAAAGTTTTTGAAGGAACTCGGCAGGGAGGTTGTTCCCACCATCATGGAGAACTAAGCCCAGATCTTCTGTAGATGTAGGCTTGCTCCAATCCGTCTGTCTCTACATGTAATCCCAGACGGACTGGATGATGTTGAGATCGGGTCTCTATAATATATCTTGTGATATATTGTGACTATCAGTAAAGGAACCTGCGAGGATCTAAAGAACTAAACAAAGGGCAAGAACAGGTGAATCCCCATATTAAAACTTCACTGTTTAATATTATTGATAAAACATTGAGAAACGCCACATACAGTGGCGTAACTACCGTGGTAGCAGCAGTAGCAGCTGCCACAGGGCCCGGGACATTAGAGGGCCCGGTGACAGCCGCTACCGCTGCGTTTTTTGGTTTTTTTAATAGGCCGTTACCGGCTGGAATTACTCCAGCCGGTAACGGGCCCCATATACTTACTGATCCTGGCAGGGGCCGGGATCGGTAAGTGACACCGCGGGCCCCACAAACACTGTTATACTCGGGGGGGGTCTTTTCGGACCCCCGATTATAACGATCGGAGGCCCGGAGAGGTAAGAAACATAAAAAACACTGTTAGGGTGCATTCACACTGAGTAAACGCTAGCTTATTCTGAACGTAAAACACGTTCAGAATAAGCGGCGTCTAAAGCAGCTCCATTCATTTCTATGGGAGCGGGGATACGAGCGCTCCCCATAGAAATGAATGGGCTGCTTCTTTCACTCCGTGCAGTCCCATTGAAGTGAATGGGGAGTGCCGGCGTGTACGCTCCGGCATGAGCAGAGCTTGCCGTATACGCCGGCACTCCCCATTCACTACAATGGGACTGCACGGAGTGAAAGAAGCAGCCCATTCATTTCTATGGGGAGCGCTCGTATCCCCGCTCCCATAGAAATGAATGGAGCTGCTTTAGACGCCACTTATTCTGAACGTGTTTTACGTTCAGAATAAGCTAGCGTTTACTCAGTGTGAATTCACCCTTACTTACCTCTCCAGGCTCCGCGCAGGCTTCGGCCTACTTGCGTGACGTCATATGACCCCCGACGCAGGGCCCTGTCACATGACGTCCCGGAAAATGGCCGACGGAGAGGAGGAGGGAGTCGGGCGAAAGGTAAGTAAGAGAGTTTTTTTATGTTTGTATCCCCCCCCTTGGGTCTCCGATTATTATACTCTGGGGTCTGAAAAGACCCCAGAGTATAATAATTGTTCATGGGTGTCCACTATAAGGACATAATACTGTGTGCAGGGGCCACTATAGGGACATAATACTGTATGCAGGGGCCACTATGGGGCATAATACTGTGTGCAGGGGCCACTATGGGGACACAATACTGTGTGCAGGGGCCAATATAGTGTGTGCAGAAATGCGTTGGGGGGGGGGGTGGCGGCGGTGGTAGGGGTCAGTTGGTCGAGGTCTTCGGGGGGGGGCATGTCAAAAGTTCGCCACGGGGCCCGGCCATTCCTAGTTACGCCACTGGCCACATACATATGGACACCTATAATAATACGATAGGGATACGGAGTCTGTGCATTCTCTTTAAAATTGCTGTTTGGGACTTTGTGTCATACCATTGTGGACCACGTTAAACTTATCTTTCCCTTATTAACGGGAGCGTGTTATCTGACTCTCCTATATACAGTTGTTCCTCAGTTTGCACTATGGTCGGTATTCCATTGGTGTCCCTCTTATGAGAGTGTTTTTATACCATTGGGAAAACTTGCTGGTGTGTACCATTGTGGCAAGCTGGAAGCCTTAACCCTTTCCAGATAACAATAGACTCAGAAGGTTATTTGCTCTACACTTGGAGACACAGCTGTTTTCCTAGTTTATGGAATATATTATGGAATATATTAGAATAATACTAATAATAACTCTTCAGTATTGTAACACCCCTGAGGGATCCAGTGATCCCATTACTAAGTCTGTGTTCTGTATAGCCTGGTTCACATCTGCATATGTATTCCGTCCGGAAAGAGTCCTCATGGAGACCCCCCGAACGGAATACAAGTGCAATTGCAAGCGCTGTGCTGTAAAAGCACACAGACCCCATAGACTATAATGGGGTCCGTGTACTTGCCACACACTGACCTTACAAATCAAGCACAGGGACCCCATTATAGTCTATGGGGTCCGTGTGCTTTTACAGCGCTTGCAATTGCGCTTGTATTCCGTTCGGGGGGGGGGCGGACTCCTTCTGGACGGAATACAGACACTAATGTGAACCAGGGGTGTCTCTACAAACCTAGCCCAGCACATGAATACATACATTATCCCTATCACATTATTCTAAGTGTCTGTAGGTTTCTGAAGGGTCTCTCTGTTTATCAATAATTATTAAAAGTGAAGTTATTAGGAAATTCACCAATCCTTAGTTCCTGAGATCAGGCTGTGTCATGGGACATATCACTTCCTCCAAAGGGTCCTCACACCAAATATTGATTGGATTTAGATTTCTCTTTTGTTCATTCACTTCATTTTGTTAATTGACAAAAGTAACCTATTAACCATTCAATTCTGAAAGCATTCTTACTTTGCAGCATTTTCTACACCTACCTAAAACTTTTGCACATTACTGTAGTTATTATTAGAACCGATTTAGTATCGTCATCAGCCGAGCATGCATGTGTTCTCAATAAGGGAGGGGGGCCATCAGCTTATATCACTTGAGAACAATATGATTGTACTTCTTGAAATCCAACAAGCCAGTCTTCCCCTGATATCTGCAGTGAATGGAGAGTTTTCTGTAGAAATGTGAATGACGTATGACTCCATATCAGCACTGTTGTATATATATTTATTTACTTGGCACAGATCATGGGAAAAAAAAACCCCAAAAAGATGGGCATATACAGAATTGATACACTTAATATTTTTGTACATAATTCCACAGGGCCAATTTTGCTTCTGATCCCAATTTCCAAGTCAAAAACGGGTACAATTTGCAATGCCATCAATTCACCATAAAGTAACATCATCCGTTTCTGCATTCGGTATCACACAGTACTTATTCCCATGATCGATATATTCTCATCCAACCTCTTTAGATCTACTTATAAATTATGATAGTCGAAATCAACACAAATATAAGAAACCATTGACTCCTCATTTGTTATGAATTCCTTCTCTAACCTATTCCATCAGCTATCAGAGGTCATCCTAATGCTATGGTCTCTTTACATCGCTGAACAGCAGGGGTTCAGACCCCTGACAATCTTCAATTGATGACCTATCTTATGTGTCGGTATTCATTAATAATAACCCTATCCACTTGCTGGAGATGCTAGCCAGAGGTGGGCACGTTCCTCCGTATATTTCTTAGAATTGCTCCTCTTTATGAAGTGAGTTGGGCAATTTTCTGTCTCCCTTGACATGTCATTTATCTGCTAGGTCTTTCTCCTAGGAACCTCAGTAAGACGTGCCTCAGGCCTTATCTTGGACAATTTGCCCCACCATCTCAAATCGGTCTCAGATCATTATTTGACTCAAGGAAATCCATTTCTTGGAGCAACTGACAACCCCTCTTAACAATATCTTGGATCGAATTCAGAACGTTTGAGAACTCTGGAACACAATTTATTCTTTCCTCATGTCCTAGTCATGATGACCTTCTTCTCCTTACTCCTCATAGTACCAGGACCGCTCCTTCCTCTCTTATTTCATCTTTTCTTCCTGTTATTTTCCACCTTGGTCTCATCTTGTGTGTAGCTATTGTTCTCCTTTATTTCCTGCAATGTTCCCATTTTATAACTAATATATTTTAGTGCATTTTTATTGTTTCCCATGTTTGTTATTGCTCAATTCTCAGTGATATTTTTTGCTTTAGTTTTTGTCGTACACACACACACACACACACACACACACTGTTAATGTGATCTACATATCATTTATCAGTTGAGTTCGCCTTCATTGAACCTCCTGGTTTTCTTTCATTGCTCCCTATTGATTTCCATTTCTTAAATAGCTTGAAAATCATTACGAAAAGTACACTAAAAAAAATATGTTTTCGCGTCTGCATATGGCGTTGTGAGAGTGCTTGTTTCTATGGGTTCTGTTATGGGATATAAGAGGTTTTTTTGATCATTTTTGATGTGACCAATTCTGGAGTAATTTTTCATTCAATTTTTATGGAGTTTACCATGTGGGATTAATAATGCATTAGTTCTAGTTAAGCATTGTTATGGAGGGGGCCACACGGTGGCTCAGTGGTTAGCATTGCAGCCTTGCAGTTCTAGAGTCCTGGTGTTCAAATCCCACCAAGGGCAAGAAACCATCTGCAAGGAGTTTGTATGTTCTCCCCATGTTTGCATGGATTTCCATCCCATATTCCAAAGACATACTAATAGGGAAAAATGTACATTGTGAGCCCTACAGACACACCAAAAATATTTGGCATTGTTTTTATTTGTTTTTTTAAGTAATCTTACATTGTCTCAGCAGTAGTGACTGGAGGTAAATGTCTGTCCTGACGAAACTTCCCAGACAAAGACAGAGGTTTACTGGGATATCAGGGGTCATGGCTGTATTCTGAAATAGGTTGTAACTAATATGACATATTTCCTTTAAAAGGATTGTCCTATCATCAGAACCTTCAGGGTAGGAGTGGCCATAAGGAAACCAGGCTAGGGGTGTCTTGAGATATCCTGCAGAGTTCTGGTTTGTTGCTGTAGAGTTCTATAACAAATCAGTAACCGTGCTACACCACTGCTATCTACTAACATACAAGAATACGGACCCAAGCTCAATTATTTCTAAGTATGTCTGCAGTTCTTTTAAAGTAGAAGCCATTGATGGAGGGCGCCGAAACTGCACTACATAAAAGATTACAATCAAATATTAAAATTCTTTTTGCCTACAGCCACCTCTAGGGGGAGCTACTTCATACAGATTTTGATAGCCTGTATTGTTCATTGGTAGCTGAATAAATTGGTCTTCAGACATCCCAGTAGTGGTGGCTCCAGACACACAGAATTGTAGCATTTAACCCTATGGATATTTGAAGAAAAGTAGAAACTTGGAGATTTAGCCATTAGAGAGAGATATTGTCAGCACCGAATTCTGGACATAATTTATAATCTATACAAAATAATTTTTTTTGGGGGGGAAGGGGGTTGGAGGATTGCATGTTAAGCACCATAGAGCACCATGGATAGTACCATTAACCCTTCTAACTCCCACCCCAAGGTATTGCATTCTAGACAAGTAGATACATTACCTTGACTAATAATAACCCCAGAACCGTCTTATGTAAGACCCTATTGTATGATGCAGAGTCAGCAGAGTATAATGTGCAGACATTTTGCTATCTTCCTCTTGAGCACCAACACATGGTAGACCCCCCCATAGACTATAGGATATATTAAACTTGTGCTATGCAAACTGCTGCCATCCACAGGTATAACTGGCCTTGTCTTTGCCTGGGGCAAATACTCAATTTGCTGCCTGTGAGTGGTTTGTAGGTACCCCTGATGACACCCATGTCCTACAGCCCAGTTTTAGGGTGTCTTTAAATATATTTTGTTCTATTTGCATTTAAAAAAATCACATGTAAAAATGCTTTTTTATCAAATTGCATTTTTGATCCTTTTTTAGGATCCCGTATTCGTAATTGCTTTCTTAGGTCCTGTGCAGATGTTGGAAAATGAAGAAGAATTTAAGGTGGACATCCACCTTGGATTCCTCTTTATTTTCTGGACCCTGACTCCTTGTGGCAGAATACCGATGCAGGGCAATCAGATGTGGTTTTTCAGGGGGGTCTCGAGCTACAGAATCTACAGCAATATCGAGCAGGATACATTGACAGAAAGGTATCAGAACACACAGTGCATTGCAACTTGCCATATAGTAGAATATCAGTCAGGATAGACATGTTGACTCCTATCCAAGCGGCTACATGGTCATATGAGCATCAGAACTGAACCATGGAGTAACAGAACAAGATGACTTCATCTGAATAATCACATTTTAATTTGCGTCATAAGGACTGACAGGGTGCCCTATGGAAAGAAGGCAAGCATGATGTGCTAGGAAACCTGTAGATGTAACCATCAACCTAAACAGTGTACAGAGCAAGTACACCTCTCAGGGGTAGCAGTGGCCTCTTTCAGCAGGAAAATGCTAAATTGTTCAGGAATGGTTTTATAACCATGACTAGGAGTTTGCAATAGTGACATGGCCTCCAGATTCCCCAGATCTTCATCTGATGGAGGATCTTTGGGATGTGCTGGAAAAACAAGTCTGATTCCTGAACACCCATCTTGCAACTTACAGAACTTAAAGGGGTTATCCAGTTTCTACAATTGAAGGCAGAAACTGGCTTGCTACAGGTTATATATGTGGGTCCCGGGTTTCAGACCCTCATGGCTCTAATATTGATTGCCTATCCTAAGGGTGGGCCATTGATGATCCAAACCAGAAAACCCCTTTAAACAATCTGTTGCTAAAGTCTTGGTGCCTGATAATACAACCAAGGGACTGGTGGTCCGTGCCTCGACCAGTCATAGCTACTTTGGCGGCTCAAGGTGGGAAACTTCACAGTATTAAGTAGGTAGTTTAATGTTCTGTCTGACTGGTGACAGGGACAGGGGAAGCCTGTAGAGGGCGCTAGATGTTGTGCAATATTCTGCTTTACTGTTAGAACAGACAAACATTTTGAAGCCATACATGACACGAGTCAAAGGCACCAGATAAACTGTACCTATAGGCTCCTGAGATTCTGGATACACATGTAATAAGATAGGGATGGGTATAATTAGAGTGCAAAACCTACTTACCATCCAAGGACAATATCCAGCGTTGTGCGTGAATGATGGATATATTATATTAATAGAGAACTGAGCAACTGTAATAACAGATAAAAGCCAAATCACAAGAATTACATTTGCCACAACACAACCTATGATGTGACCAAACTACTTAGAATCACACAAGGTAGTCATAATATTAACACGGTAAATGTTACTTGCTAAAATTTGCCAAATTCAACATATTATTTAAAACCCTTCCACTATGTAATGCCAGGAAGTGATGAAACATGGGCATATCGATTACCGTAAGTTCCTACTATAAAGACTTTCTGTATTACTAATGGTCTGAAGTAGTAACGAGTTTTAGGTTGCCTTTAAAGCTCTTCCCGAATCCATAGCGCAGTACAATTCTTCTTCATTAGCAAATGATACATGAAACTGAAGATAGAATGCGAGTGGGTTTCCGTCCTACATATCATGAACCGCATTATACCATGTGGCATGTACTCATGCTCTGTCGTAGTTACATGTGGGTGACAATGGAGCATTCTGGAGTAAGGCAGTCTGATGGGAGCCCAGCCATCCAGCTTTCCCAAGAACACGTGCGCAGTGGGTGGAAAAATTTCAATCGTCTGCCTGTCGAGCTGAAAGAGTAAAATGGTCATTGTTAAAGAGACCACATATCTATCCATGCTACTATGATGCTATAGAACCAGCCCCCCTCTAATGGTTCTATGGAATGTTACAGTCGTAGTCGGAAAGAAGTTACCAACTCTGACTCCAGCTGCAAAATAAAATGTTTATTTTAAGTTCTATTAAACACAATTATTATTAATATTACAGTCCTATGAAAAAGTTTGGGCACCCCTATTAATCTTAATCATTTTTAGTTCTAAATATTTTGGTATTTGCAACAGCCATTTCAGTTTGATATATCTAATAACTGATGGACACAGTAATATTTCAGGATTGAAATGAGGTTTATTGTACTAACAGAAAATGTGCAATATGCATTAAACCAAAATTTGACCGGTGCAAAAGTATGGGCACCTCAACAGAAAAGTGACATTAATATTTAGTACATCCTCCTTTTGCAAAGATAACAGCCTCTAGTCGCTTCCTGTAGCTTTTAATCAGTTCCTGGATCCTGGATAAAGGTATTTTGGACAAACAATTCAAGTTCAGTTAAGTTTGATGGTCGCCGAGCATGGACAGCCCGCTTCAAATCATCCCACAGATGTTCAATGATATTCAGGTCTGGGGACTGGGATGGCCATTCCAGAACATTGTAATTGTTCCTCTGCATGAATGCCTGAGGATTTGGAGCGGTGTTTTGGATCATTGTCTTGCTGAAATATCCATCCCCGGCGTAACTTCAACTTCGTCACTGATTCTTGAACATTATTCTCAAGAATCTGCTGATACTGAGTGGAATCCATGCGACCCTCAACTTTAACAAGATTCCCGATGCCGGCATTGGCCACACAGCCCCAAAGCATGATGGAACCTCCACCAAATTTTACAGTGGGTAGCATGTGTTTTTCTTGGAATGCTGTTTCTTTTTGGACGCCATGCATAACGCCTTTTTTTATAACCAAACAACTCAATTTTTGTTTCCAAAATGAAGCTGCCTTGTCCAAATGTGCTTTTTCATACCTCAGGCAACTCTATTTGTGGCGTACGTGCAGAAACGGCTTCTTTCTCATCACTCTCCCATACAGCTTCTATTTGTGCAAAGTGCGCTGTATAGTTGACCGATGCACAGTGACACCATCTGCAGCAAGATGATGCTGCAGCTCTTTGGAGGTGGTCTGTGGATTGTCCTTGACTGTTCTCACCATTCTTCTTCTCTGCCTTTCTGATATTTTTCTTGGCCTGCCACTTCTGGGCTTAACAAGAACTGTCCCTGTGGTCTTCCATTTCCTTAAAATGTTCCTCACAGTGGAAACTGACAGGTTAAATCTCTGAGACAACGTTTTGTATCCTTCCCCTGAACAACTATGTTGAACAATCTTTGTTTTCAGATCATTTGAGAGCGGGCTGTCCATGTTCGGCGACCATCAAACTTAACTGAACTTGAATTGTTTTGTAGAAAGAAATGGTCCAAAATCCCTTCATCCAGGATCCAGGAACTGATTAAAAGCTACAGGAAGCGACTAGAGGCTGTTATCTTTGCAAAAGGAGGATCTACTAAATATTAATGTCACTTTTCTGTTGAGGTGCCCATATTTTTGCACCGGTCAAATTTTGGTTTAATGCATATTGCGCATTTTCTGTTAGTACAATAAACCTCATTTCAATCCTGAAATATTACTGTGTCCATCAGTTCTTAGATATATCAAACTGAAATGGCTGCTGCAAACACCAAAATATTTAGAACTAAAAATGATTAAGATTAATAGGGGTGCCCAAACTTTTTCATAGGACTGTATATAATTAGGTTCATTGTTACATATTTACTTTCATAGGATTTCAATCACAAGCTTTTTTCATGATATAGAGGAGTTTTAATGTATCTGCCGGAACATGACATTTATGTAGGAGTCAGAGTCAGGATTCAGAGTTGGTTTGCTCTACTGGCTCCACAATACTGTGGTGTTATTCATTTATATAGACAAATACATGAATAACAACTTCATTAGAGACTGTTAGATCATCCCTCTATAGAAATTAGACATGGGACCCAAAAGTGCTGAGATTCTGAAGACTAACCCCTCGTTCACTTCTGTGTTGGTATTCCGTTCGGGGAAGTCCGCATGGGGACCCCCCCAACAGAACACCAAACGCATTTGCAAGCGGTGTGCAGTGAAAGCACACGGATCCCTGTAGAATATAATAGGGTCCATGTGCTTGCCGCAAGATCTCCGCAGCGAAAATACGGAGAGGAAAGAAGTTCACAATCTACTTTCCTCTCTGCATGTTCACTGCAGAGATCTCCCGGCAAGCACACGAACCCCATTATAGTCTATGGGTCCGTGTGCTTTTACTGCATAGCACTTGCAAATGTGTTCAGTAGTCCGTTCGGGGGTCCCCATGCAGACTCTCCAAACGGATTACCAAACGCAGACGTGAATGAGGCGTAAAGGAGACAAAGGAGACCCAACATGCTGCAAGATGACTGTCTCTAATAAAGTGGCCATTCACTGGTATTATTAATGTAGGAGAATAGTAAAACTATACATGCCTGTTGTATGTCATGAATGTTCCTCAGTAGTTCCACTAAATGATCTGCTCCGCACATGATTTCGCAATTGTTGGATTAGCTCAGGATTTTGCTGCTGGATCTGTTGGGCAAACTGCTGTCCGCTGCAAGAAAAACATATATGAAGAGAAAATGTTACTTATTGCAGAAGATTCTGCAGCAATTGTGGATATGTGAGATGCAACACAAATTTCCAGCTGCTGCAGAACCTCATAGCAATTTGGATAGTCTGTTCAATGACCATAAAAGCCTTTATACGTGGTGTTCTATCAGTTTTTATACTGCTAATAATCACATTATGGCTGAAACACATTTCACATTTATCTCTCAGTTAGGGAATAATAATGTTCTACCATGCTGCTAGGAATAACTAAACAATTGCAAACAAATACCTGAGAAAAGCCCAAGTGACCATAATATAGGCGACTGGAGTCTAAATACAAGGCAAATACATGCAACCAAGCAAAAAAAAAATGTTACAAAAGCCTAAAATAGTAAAAGTGCTCCTTTCTGTCTGTGAATAATATTCCGTCTGTAACCACAAATGCAGCCATAAGTAGCTACAAGTACGTAGGACACTTTTCTTACATTGTAAGCTGTGAGATTTTCTGACATGTATATGTAGGCTTTGAGCAGAATCAACCCCTCCCCTCTCCAATCACTGTGTGAAGATAGAAAAGGATGGTCCCTACACTCACTGAGAAAAACAAGACAGAATGGAATTGTACCTATGGACGGATTTCCTTAGTAACAAAAGAAGCGAATAGTAAATTTGATAAGTCCGGAAAAGAGGAAGAGAAGAAGTGGCACTACTACTAATATTAAGCCATAATTCACATAAGTTGTCCAATGGAAGCCAAAAATATCTCAGGAGATTTCAAATACTAATTACAGGGTTGTGCTCTACATCCCAAGAAAAATGATGAGTATGCAATAGAAAAAAGAGAGAAAAGCGGGGGGCACTCACTCAGGTAAGTATCTTGGTTTAAAAGTTAGTCCTTTATTCTGAACTTGAGTTAAAACATTCAGGGAGGGAGAGATAACATGAAGGCGAAGGCAACAGCCGTTTCGCGCCAAGTACAGGTGCTTTCTCAAGCTGTTGCCTTCGCCTTCATGTTATCTCTCCCTCCCTGAATGTTTTTACTCAAGTTCAGAATAAAGGACTAACTTTTAAACCAAGATACTTACCTGGGTGAGTGCCTCCTGCTTTTCTCTCTTTTTTCTATTAAATTTGATAACTTTTTAATGTTTTTAACATTTTGTTTTTACATTTTTTTATGTTCCAGTAGTGTTTTTATCACTGGTTCTGCAGTATACATTGCAATACATGTAAATAGGCTGACTTTCTCATTTGTAAGCAGGATCAATCAGGTATGTGGCTCTGGCAGCTCAGGGTCACTGATCAGACCCCAGGCTGCTGAAAATACAGTTGTGAATAAGTTGTCTATTAAGTTAGTGACCATTTAAGCATAATCTATCCTTTGCTTATGTGTATGATGGAGGCAAAATGACCATGCCATAAATTTTGAGATGGGATGAAATACTTACGCTTGTATGAGACTGGAGAGATCTGTAAGGCCCCCGACTCCTGCAGCTGGGCCCCCACCAGCATTAGACATCATACCAGACATACTGCAAAAGTAGGAAATAAATATTTAAAAGCATTTTCCAATACTATGGTACTGAGGGCCCAACACACCCAGCAAGAACTGAGAAATTCGGAGTCTTGCAGCCTGTTCACTACTTACAAGCACAAAAACAACGTTTTCTAGAGGCTGTGCTTGCATGCTATTGCAACTCAGTCCCATGAATAAGGCTTTAGGAGGACTTTTGATCAGGCCCCCATCCATCAGACACTGTCTTGTGGATAGGTTTGTCCATAAAGGTAGAACCGTTTTTTAACACTACCATTTCCACCATCTTGGAAAGGGGCGATCAGTTACACCAGTTAACTTTTTATTTTAATCTCATACAACCTAGAGTATGTAAAATATAACAAATAAGGAGCAGAAACTCACAGCTGCTGCACTTGTGGATCCTGCATTAGGCCGGCTGCCTAGGAGATATAAAAGATACAGTTTGTTAAAGGCACCTTCACTGATAAGAATTTACTATCATGTCTTTGCTGTCCATATGCACCAATCATAGCGCCATGTGCCATGAGGCGAGATGAGTGTCTTGCCTCAGGTGGCTGATTATAGAGTCCCTGAGGGGGTGGCACTGAGTGGCCACTTTCTAGCTTTCCATCCCACTTCAGATTACGCCCTGTCCTCAGACCCTATCTTAGAACTTTGCTGTGGGGCTGCCATGGGAATCAACCACTACTGGAGCTTACAGGATGCAAGAGAGGAGAAAGCAGTAGATGTCTTCTCCGGGTCACAGACACTCTATGGTCTGAGGACAACTGGGAATGTGACGTGGCTGCTCCTGTGTGAGTGATCCACTTTTCCCTCTCTCCGGTTCAGCGTTCAGTGACATAATGATGACAGCAGATTGCTTATTGCATTTCACAGACACATAGCAGCAAATTCATTAATGATATGGTGCAGCACAGAAGCTATATATATATAGCACAGAAGCTATATATATATATATATATATATATATATATATATAAGCTTATATAGTTGGTAAAATGTGCCCATATTATGGACATGTGTGAGTGGAGTAAAATTAGAACTCCTCTACACTTTGGAAAGGGTCAACAGTACAGTTTAAACAGGACTTTTCATGTCCTCGAAGATCAGTAATATTATTTACCACTGTCAGTTTTTCCAGTATACGCCCGGGTTCTAGAGATATAGCCATTAGTTTCACCACTGCCAGAAGGGCAGGTCTTACAGCCTAGCGTCATGGGCTGTGTGGATTGCCCATGTTCCCCCCCAGTACTCTTCCTTATATTCTTGTGCTAGCAGGGGGTATTCCTCACAGTCCAGCGATGATCAGTAAGGCCTGCCCTTGACAGTGGAGGGATACCAGTGCCGAAACTAACAGCATCAATATCTCCTACCCCCAGATGCATCCTGACAAAGATGAGAGTGGTAAATAATACCGATGATCTTTGAGGATATGAAAGGTCCTGTTTAAGCTGTACTGTTTGACCCTTTCCAAAGTGTTCTTATTTTACTCCACTCTCACATGGCCACCATATACGCACATTTTACCATCTGTATAATGGACACAAAACTTGACACAAAATGTGATTTTGTTTTGTGTGCATAATATGGATACTAAGATGTTTTTGCTAAAAAAAAAAAAATAGCAAGAATTCATAGCTGAATGATATGCCATAAAGGTCTATTATCAGAAAGCCATTGGTACTAGTTGTAGTTATTCCTAGAGACTCTATTAGTATCTCGGTATGTATACATTGCTATAAAATACAATGTATATAGATAAAGGAATGTCTCACCATGCTCACGAATGCTGGGTTGTTCATCAAACTGGCCATGTCAAATCCCCATCCTGCACTTGTCTACCAATATAAAACAGAATTAATCAAAAGCTGTCAAACGTGAATTAGAACTTAATCTATCTATCTATCTATCTGTCTATGCTACACCCTCCACTGGGTGATAATCTTTTCAAGAAAGTGGTGTGGGTGGCACAGAAATTAATAGTCATAATTCTGTTTGCACAAACCAATGGTGACTTTTTACGGCCAACAATGCATAAGAAATCTGGGCCATTATACCAAAGATGCGCCATATTTATATCGTAACCACAATAGTAGAGTTTTATGCAGTTGTAACAACACATATAGGATAATAATATCAATGCGAAGTCTTCAATAATAACCATTCAGGCATCAGAAATCTGGAATTAGGTCACAGACTGACTTACAGGACTGGGTACTTGTCTGACTTTTTGCTCCGCTATCTTTAGATAGGACTTGTAGGACTCATTTTCAGGATCAAGATCCAAGGCCTTCTGGTAGCTGCCGATCGCCTCTTTAAACTTATTCATTGCTGCCAAAGCTCGACTATAGGGGAAGAAATGTCATAAATTTATTCTCCATACAATGCATTATGGCGCGTTTTGAAGACAAGGATATGTCTGCCCCACACGGCTACCATGGAAAGGCGGCCAATAAACCTAAGTGGAGTTTATTCAATGCGACTACCTGCCAGCCTGATATCCCTGACTAATAAGGAGGGATCGGGCTGACAGTGTAATAGTGTCAAAATCTGCCAACTCCTTAAAAGTCAGTATTTGCAACTAGACTGGAAACACATTCTCCTTGAACTCTGCCCAAAATCTTTACTCTCACTGGTATCTTACTCCAGCAAAAAAAAATGGGCTAAAATAAAATACAAGTACTTCTTGCTGGAGGGCAAGCATCTTAAAATGGACTTGCTTCCATAGGTCTTGCCCAGTGATCTAAGCATTCTGGACTGAGGTTTTCTCTTTCATACATACAGCTCATTGCTCAATTTGACACTTACTCTCACGTCTCTCCCTCCTCAGTATATATCTTACGTGATAGTCACTGCCGACTTGAACAATTATAATTTTGTAAGTTCCTGGGCTTGCTTTCCAATACACTACTTTGCCATAATGTAACGTCTTATTTTGACTGTACTTGAACCCTACAATTTGAGAAGTGCTGCGGAATATGTTGGCGCTATATAAATAAAATGAATTATTATAATTATTGCTGTCCCTAGACATTCTTTTCCTGGCCAGAATTCATGGGTAAATCATTATATTGATGGCTTGTTAGGTCACAGTTGTGATGGATTCCCCCCATTCATCTCCTAGCCCCCACTCTGCTTATGAGTCTCATGGGTTGACTCTCGCCTTGTTAAAGAGCTAGTGCACACTAAGTGCCTCTGACTCCTACTAATGGCAACGTGCTCCAGGCTTTATAAGGGTTTGTTCTCACATCACTTTCGATCTGTGCAATAAGTCTAGATTGTTCCAACGCCATACTGTTTCAGCTTGGTTTTTTTTTTACCTCCTTCTCATGTCTCCTGCCTCTTCCGACCTCTGCCTGACCAAAGATTATACCTGATTCCTGCCTACTGTTGCTCTACTGTAACATGGGAACTCTATTGTGTCGGTCTGTCATAAACTATGAGATCAGTTTTGTCATCAGTTTCCTCTTCCATTATTGTAATACTCCAGACGTGTGAATGAGTCTTGAAGAGCTTCTTATTCTTGGTTTTCCTAGTTTTGGGGCCTCCAATGTATGAATTACCTAATGAACTGAATGTATGGAATTGTTATCATTTCCTATAAAGAGATTCAAGTCAGAGCACATGGCTGTGTAAGTTAAGGATTTTCTTACCCCATTCTCCCATAGGCCTTGCTGTACTTAACATCAATAGATATGGCCTTCTCGCAGTCTGTAATGGCATCGTTGTGACGGCCTAGCTGACTATGTGCGGCAGCCCTGAAAATGGATAAAATAGGTAAACCTGTCAAAGTGAGCTCAGTATTGCTGAAAATTATGTAATAGGAACTTAGCCTTAGTAACTGGCATATATACTGCTCATAATTTGAGTACATACTGCCCATAATCGATGTAGATACTGCCCATAATCGATGTAGATACTGCCCATAATCGATGTAGATACTGTCCATAATGGGTGTGGATACTGTCCCTAACTGGTGGGGATACTCTAAGTATTTGGCATGGATAGTGTAGCTAATTAACATGGATTCTATCACTAATTTTCTACCCACACTAATTAATTAGACATTAATGCCCATGCTATTTTTAAGGTGGATCTTTCACCTCCACCAACTCAAACTATTTAATAGGTGCCATTTCACTGATTCCAGCACAGTTGGAATTTTTTTTCTCTACCCCCACCATTCCCAAGCAATTGGTGCTCTCAGCATCTCTACGGTCAGTTGGGCAGTCCTATTTCTGGAGCAGACAGACATGGACCTGACAGTAGAGAGCAGGATTGTGCTATAACTAAGAGAAATGATAGCTCAGAATTGTGGGGGCTAGGGGCAACATAGTGGCTCAGTGGCAGCACAAGGAGTTTGTATGTTCTCCCCATGTTTGCGTGGATTTCCTTCCATTCTACAAAGACATACTGTTAGGAAAAAAAAAATGTACATTGTGATCCCTATATGGGGCTCATGATCTACATAAAAAAAAAGAAATGGTGGCGGCTACTGGAAAATAAATTGCTCCAAAATCAATGGAGTGTCACTTATTGAAGAATGCAAAAAACTGGAGCTGGTGAAAGATCCTCTTAGCTAAAAAAACAAAAACATCTTGGTGCACAAGCATCCCTATACAGTATACGATATAAAAGGCTACTACCTGTTGCAGTAATACACAGCATTGTTTGGATCCAGTTCTACAGCCTGTGAGTAACAATCCAATGCAGCCTCGTAGTTCTGATCCTTCATATAGTTATTTCCTGGAACAGAAAACAATAATATACACATTACCAAAGCTCTAGACAGGCTGCGATTCAGGGACAATACTATGGTCTTAAATAATCAGGGGCACAAGCCTCGAAACAATGGGGAAGGTTGATCCAGTTTTATGGCATACAAAGTACAAAAAAATAGCAGTTTTTTGGCAAATCTGGTCCAGAACATGCAGACAGAAAAGTACTTCACGATCTACTTTCCTGTCTGCATGACTCATGCGTAGACCATGCAGACCCCATTATAGTCTATGGGATCCGTGTGCTTTCACTGCACACCGCTTGGCAATGTGTTCGGTAGTCCGTTTGGGGGGGATCCACATGTGGACTCCCCCGAATGGATTACCGACGCAGATGTAAACATGGCTTTAGGCAGATATACATCTCTATACACCTTTTCTGTAAATGAAGGCTTATTTCACAACAACACCAGAGTTTCTGTAATGTCGAGATCGGCAAACAAAAAAGTCCTGTACGCAGGATTTTTTCCTTCGCCGGTTACAACTCTAAAACAACGCACACCTGACAGACCCCCATTATAGTCAATAGGGTACACTGCACTCTGTAACTGCTATTATAGCGGTTTGTCTGTCCGTTGTTCTGGTCCTCCGACGGACCAGAAAACAGATAAGCCAACGCTAGCATAACACTGCTGGCAATGGACAGTTTCCCCAGATATCACCAATGCACGATGGTTACCTTCATCTTTCAACTGTTCAGCTTTTTCTATGGCAGCTGGTGCTGAGGAGGGGGATTCTGCTGGTGTAATGTCATCTTTCTGGAGAGAACAAATCATAAACATATTATGGGTTTCTGACAAGTCCCAGACCACGGAGTGTTCCTGATCTCATGGTCATATCCATTGCGACCGATCTAGACAACAGAAAATGAACACTAAAATTATTAGAGAAAATCTTCAAAACTTTGCAAAATCCTTCCTCAGAGCCTTCTGGTCGGGCCAGTGAGGGCTGTTTTAACCCTATCTCCACCATCCTTCATACCACTCCTGACTGCCCTCTACCTTGTAGGTTATGTATTTTTCATCATTGCACCAAAAATTATGTGGTTTGCCATTTTCAGCAGAAAAGATACAAAGAAAATGTTGAGATCACAAGGTCTAGAACAGGGGTAGGGAACGTACGGCTCTCCAGCTGTTGCAAAACTACAACTCCCAGCATGCATACTGGCTCTGCTGTTCTGGGAACTCCCATGGAAGTGAATGGAGCATGCTGGGAGTTGTAGTTTCACAGCAGCTGGAGAGCCAAAGGTTCCCTACCCCTGGTCTAGAAGGTCCCAGGTCAAGATATAAGAAAATACACAAAAATATATAGCTAATAGAGATGAGCGAGTAGTATTCGATCGAGTAGGTATTCGATCAAATACTACGGTATTCCAAATACTCGTACTCGATCGAGTACCACTCGCTATTCGAATGTAAAAGATCGATGCAGAACCAGCATTGATTGGCCGAATGCTGTACAGTCGGCCAATCAACGCTGGTTCTTCTCCTACCTTTAGAAGTCTTCTCCGTGCAGCTTCCCCGCGGCGTCTTCTGGCTCTTCATTCACTCTGCCAGGCATCGGGCCTGGGCAGAGCCGACTGCGCATGTCCGCTTGTAGTGCAGACATGCGCAGTCGGCTCTGCCCAGGCCCAATGCCTGGCAGAGTAAATTCAGAGCCGGAAGATGCCGCGGGATCGCTGCAAGGAGAAGACTGCTCGGAGGATCCAGCCCGACCCTCACTCGTGGACTTGGTAAGTATAATTTGATCGAACGTTGCCTACCCCTGAAACGAGCATTTTCCCCCCATAGACTATAATAAGGTTCGATATTCGATTCGAGTAGTCGAATATTGAGGGGCTACTCGAAACGAATATCGAATCTCGAACATTTTACTGTTCGCTCATCTCTAATAGCTAACAATCCATAAATCCATCCCTGTGGGCATTGGGTCCTTACATAGTAGGGGGTTAGATAAGGAAAATCTATAATCCCTAAAGAAAGAACAGTAATCTGTTGACTGTAGGATGAAGACATGTCATTATAAATCTAGACGCCATAGATTATATCACATTCTGTGCAGATTTTGCTTCTAGCATCTGACAGTGCAAACTCTCATCATTTAAGATATAGAAACTCACTGTGACATCTCGAAATTTCCCTAGAGGTGGAGAACAAGAAAACCTCCGGCTTTTTGGCTTTGAGTTTTTAGAATGTGTAGTCACAAATGTTCACATTTCAATGTATGTAAACTCCATAGAAGATAAAGATTGTCAACAAAGCTATAAAAGTTTGATTATAATCTTCTGAACACTATAAACTAGAAGAGTATGTAGAAGTCACATGTAGAAGAGTATATTGGGGGTGTCATACCGAACAGATTAGGCCATTACATAAACTACAACATACAAATACCGATACCCTATTTTTAACTCTACCTATTGGGCCAGTGTTGGAAAAATATTCCTCGGGCCCACGAGAGGTCAGATCCACATTCACTGCATGAAATTTTTTGGTTGTTATTATTGTCCACAGAGGATATAAGGTTTCATAAATTACATACAAATCATCTAATGCTAGGTTCACACTAGTGTTCGGTTCTCCATCGTTCAGGTCCGCATGGGGACCTGAAAGATGGAGACCCTGTCTGCTTAAAAAGTGGTTACCAGTGGAAACCTGCGGACCCCAGAGATTATAATGGGGTCCGTCAGGTTCCAGCCGGTTTTATACTGAAACAGGTAGTGAGAAAAGTCCTGGTTGCAGGAATTTTCTCTCTGACGATTTTAAAGGCATACTACTATTAAAATCAAATTTTTTCTTATTGACATGTAGGAATAGTCTTAAGAAATGCTATTCTTCTCCTACCTTTAGATTTCTTCTCCATGCCGTCCTTCAGTATAAATGCCGGTTTTCGTCGGTATGCAAAGGAGTCCTCTCGCAGCACTGGGGGCGGGCCCCCAATGCTGTTTGGGTCCTGGGGCCCACCCCCAGTGCTGCGAGAGAACTCATTTGCATACCAACAAAAAACGTGCTTTATACCGAACGATGGCACGGAGAAGACATCTAAAGGTAGAAGAAGAATAGCCTTTCTTAAGGCTATTCCTATGTGTCAAAGAGAAAAAATGTGATTTTAATGGTAGAATCCCTTTATGCGGAACCTGACTCCAACGCAGATGTGAATCCAGCCTTAGACAAATGATTGATTGCAAACTCAGCTCCAAAATGGGGTTGCCTTCACCCGGATCATTGAGGCCCATCACTGTGTCAAAGCAAGAATCTCCTGGTAAATTCTGGGGCCAGTCTGATCTGCCACTCAACAGGAGGGAAAGTCCTTGCAAATGGTTAACTCAATAAGATAACCCCATTTCATGGACATCATAGAGAGGTCTTCTGCTTCAGACCCCCATTTATCAGCAGCTCCTGCTCTGGCATACCCCATGTATCACATGTTCAGATTTTTTTTTTATTGCCCCCCCCCATATAACTCTACATTTTCCCTTCACCAGCCATAACATCTCTAACAATTATAGATAATTGTGGGTTTCTCTAATGTCAGGTGGGTGGTACCGGGCTAGAGCAGACCGGTACAGACCACCCACTTGACAGCAGACAGCCTTATTAACTTATTGAGTACTGGAGATAACAGAACTGATTGCTTGGGAACGGTGGGGGCTAGAGAACAAATTCCAACTGTGCTGGAATCAGCAAGGAGAAGCCTATTTAACAATGCAAAGAGTTGGAGTTAGTGGAGGTGGTAAAAGGTCTTCTCACATCGAATTGTATGAATCTAAAGTATGAAAACACAAAAGAATAATTGTGGCCGCTGTATTAGAAAGGTGCCCCCTAGAGGTATCAGGTGGTAGCACATCAGGCTATTGCAGTTCCATAATTCCACCATTCTGTGCAAACAGCGTGATATCTAATAGATCATCACTGACAGAAAAAGGAAGATATTGGCAGCCCCAATACCTATTTTAATGATGGGTGGGGGTGAAGCATTTTAATCATTGCAGATGACAAAAGAGCTACACTCACTATAATAAATACCCCGTCAATAAAACACTCAACATGATACATAAAACCTGCCAGTATATTAGTTGACATGATAAATATGATCTCTCCACATAACACAATGGATGCAATCTGGCAACGACGCCTGCAAGGCAAACACAACACAGAAGTAATTACTTATCCAAAAAGCAAGAAGCAATTTATAGCATAGCACAATCTGTGATCGCTTACTGTACATTTGACAACTTGCCATCTCAACCTGTCAAGGCCTGTGTTACACTACAAAATACATCAGGTTTAAAAAAAAAAAAAAAAAAAAAAATCATGATTAAAAAAAATAAAAAAAATAAATCTATATATATATATATATATATATATATATATATATATATATATATATATATATATATATATATATATATCCTATTAATATTATAAATGTGAAAGTTTGTGAGTTTGTGGGGTTGTGGGGTTGTGTGTTTGGATGTTTGCATGTTCGGATGTTTGTTCCTCAATCACGGAAAAACCGCTCCACCGATTTGGCTGAAATTTTCCACAAACATAGTTAATACACCCGATTAAACAATAGGCTACTTTTCGTCACAATAGCGCACATACATTTGTGCCAGGACCCCCACAAAACCCAAACTCACACCACCATCTCTGCAATCTCACACACTTTGGACCATAGCAAGCCACAAAATTCATATTGCCCTCTACAGCCTCGCCCCTAACCCCACACAATCTCATATACATATACTTTACCACTTTGCCCCTCACCTTAACGATACTCCAGGAGGCGCTCTTTAACACTCCGGAGCAGCCATGTTTGCCGACCCCCACAGCTCTGACAATCCGCGACACCGCCCACCCATGTCAATACCCCTAGGCGGTCTAATAAATGCAAAAAAAAAAAGTTTAATAAAAGTAAAAAAAATATTTAAAAAAAAAAAAAAAGGATTAAAAATTCAAATCACCCCCCTTTCCCTAGAACACATATAAAAGTAGTTAAAAACGGTGAAACACATACATGTTAGGTATCCCCACGTCCAAAATCGCCCGCTCTACAAAGCTATACAAATATTTTTCCTGTTCGGAAAACGCCGTAGCGGGAAAAATGGTCAAAAGTGCCAAACTGCCATTTTAACACTGTTTTGATTCTGATAAAAATTTGAATAAAAAGTGATCAAAGCAATAACATTTCCCGAAAATGGTAGAAATACAAAGTACACCCAGTTCCGCAAAAAAAGACGCCCTATACATCCCCGTACACGCACGTATAAAAAAGTTACGGCTGTCGGAATATGGCGACTTTTCAAAAAATAATTTTTTAACACAGTTTTGGATTTTTTTTAAGGGGTCAAAATGTAAATAAAACCATATACATTTGGTATCCCCGGAATCGTAACGAAACACAGAATACAGGGGACATGTCATTTTGGTTGCACAGTGAACGCCCTAAAACCAAAGCCCGGAAGAAAGTCGCAGAAATGCATTTTTTCTTCAAATCCACCCCATTCTGAATTTTTTCTCTGCTTCCCAGTACATTATATAGAATAATTAATGGTAGCATCATGAAGAAAAATTTGTCCCAGGAAAAATTAAGACCTCATATGGCTCTGGGAGCGGAGAAATAAAAAAGTTATGGGGTTTAGAAGGAGGGGAGTCAAAAACGAAAATCAAAAAATGCCATCGGCGGGAAAGGGTTAACTTCAAATACTTCTGTCCCAAAGTCACTATGTAAAGTTTCTCACAACACCGTATAGCAGCTCAAATACAAATGAACTTCAACACAAAAGTCTCACGTATTCTCTGAATTATAGCGAAAACAAGATACAAACTTACATTTCATATCCCAGACCTTATACACACTACGAAAACCTTATCCATGCCTGTATATACCCACTGCTACAATCACCGCAGACAAAGTCGCGGGTAACAGCTAGTATGTATATATACAGAAAAATAAAATACGATTGACAAAGTTGTATTCTAAAACATAAAAGCAATTCCTTTAAGTTACTCTGGATTAGGGTGTAAGGGACAGGAGCGCAGATCTTTCTAGCATTGACATTGGAGGCTACGCAAAGTTCTTGACAAATTTAATAACACAGTTTTACAAGGAGTAGTCCAGTGTCTATAATGTAATGCAGCAGAATGAATTATAATATTGCAGATGAAAGATGTGCCTGTCAACAAAAGCCTGATGGATTCTAAATATAAATCAGCATATTTCTTACTGCAGCTCTGGATGTGAATGGAGAGCAAATGAAGATGCATGATAAGCAATGCAAGATGTGCCAATTCACTCAGTTTCAAGGGATTGGTGCATTGCTGCAATACACTTCACAGCTAGTGAAAAACTAAATAAAAAAAGAATGCAGCATTTAAAGGGATCCTATCTTTCAAACCCTTTTTTTTCTAACTAACACGTCGGAATAGCCTTAAGAAAGGCTATTCTTCTGATACCTTTTGTTGTCTTCTCCGTGCCGCCATTCGCTTGAAATTCCAGTTTTTGTCGGTATGTAAATGAGTTCTCTTGCAGCACTGGGGGCGGGCCCTAGCACTCAAACAGCACTGGAGGCGTCCCAAATGCTGCCAGAGAACTCTCCAGCACCGCCTCCATCTTCTTCTGGAACGAGGTCTTCACCGCGTCTTCTTCCGGCGGTGTCTTCTAACTTCTAGGCCTCGGGCCTAGGGCAAGCCGACTGTGCATGCTCGCGGCCACAAGAAAAATGTCCACTTACACAGTATTGTATGCGGCCATTTACTCGAGGCCGGCGGGCTTGCCCTGCCCTGGCATGGTTTAAGGGTTGGTTCACATCCGCGTTTGCATTCCTTCCGGGGAAGTCCGCATGGCGACCCCCCCCGAATGAAATACCAAAATACCATGCGCTGTGCAGTAAAAGTACACGGATCCTCATAGACTATAATGGGGTCCATGTGTTTGCCGCCAGATCTCTGCCACGAACATGCGGACAGGAAAGTAGTTCACAATCTACTTTCCTGTCTGCATGATTTGTGCGGGCAGCGCGCGGCAAACACACGGACCCCATTGTATTCTATGGGGTCTGTGTGCTTTTACTGCACAGCGCTTGCAATTGCGTTTGGTATTCCGTTCAGGGGGGTTCCCATGTGGATTCCCCCGGACAAAATACTAACGCAGATGTGAACAAGGAGTAAGGAGTTTTCATTACTAGCTTCCATATGAATTGCTATGTGATTCTATATCGATATATGACTGCCTTGTACTAATCCAAGTGGACAAAGAGGGTTGTTTCCTGGGAGGTGGATGACTTGGTAAATACAGTTCTTTGTAATCTCCAATTTGACTATAATTTTTCTGTTGGTACTGGATAACAAGAGAAACTTTGGAGCTGCTGTAAGGCTGTAGACCTAAGAAGGGGAACATGATTTAAAAAAAAAAAAAAAAAAAAAGCATAGAAAAGCAGTGCCTAGTCATGGTTGGACGGATACAACAGAGGATCCTCCATTGGACCCAGATTGCAATATTTAGTTGTTTCCTGTGTTGGAAACAGGGACATAATAATCGTGATTGTAGGGGATGCTGATCTCTGCTGCTGGTAATATATCATCTTTACAATGGAGACAACAGTTGGGGTACCAAGCTTTCCCCAACCCCTGTCATGAGGACATGAAAGGTCCTATTTAACAGGATGTAATTACATTACTTGGTCCTAATAAAACAGACAAGATGCGATGTAAACAGTGAAACGGTGACATCACTGATCTCTTATTGATGGCCTATTCTGAGGAGAGATCATCAAAAGCGAGTAACTGAAATACCATTTAAAAATTGATGCCATATTATTAAGAGAGGGCATCAATTTTAGAACGGTAGGGGTCTGACTGTCAGGACCTAGGTGATCAGATATTTCACAGAGCGCACAGTTCCCAGCTTTGTTTTCTGTGCTGCTTACTCATCGTATTCTTGATAAGAGCAGATGTGGGTACTATAGCTTTATCCATTTCAGAACTGCTGGACGCCGCAGCAAGTACCATAACTATCACGAATACGCTGTACGAATGGGGTAGGGGGTCATGGTTGAGGTCTGCATCGGGGCCCACAGGATTTTAGTAACACCACTGGGAGGAAAGTCTCCCTCTAACTCTAGTAAGACCAAAGGTTCTGACATCCAACACTGGCACTGAGTTGAATATATATATATATATTTATTGTCAGGGTCTGGGGTTGCTAGGTGGGGTGGCATAGACACAAAAGTCCAGATTATTTAGTCCAAAACAAAGGTAGAGTTTATTTTCACTCAGTAAGGTAGTGCAGCAACAAAAGGAAACAATACAAAATAAATCCCTGCCCGGCTAGGCTCGAACTAAACATAGAATAGGTTACCTCACCTAGAATAACAGAAATCCAAAAGCCAGTAGAATCATTCAGGACACAGCTCCAAAAATATGACCTCTCTGTCAGCTCTCCAGCCAAGCTCTGCCAAAGTGTTACTGCTGGAGATGGCTTCTTAAGCCTCCCTTGACGAGGAGACTCTCTGCAGCTGAGTCGCTGCTGGAACATCCCCAAAGTGTGGACTGGAGGGGGGTGGAATGACAGGTCCCACTACCAACCTACCTGCCATTCCTAAAAATCCAGCCCAGTAACTGGAACTCCGAAATAACCCTCAGCAGACAATAGTTATCTGCTGAGAATCGTTGTTTCTGGAGTTTTCTCATCTCACCCACCTTAGTAGTCTGGATGAGATGTACACCCCCTCCATTACCTGACCAGCCATCGGCTTACAATATATTTGGCAAATTACCTTCAAGTGTGCTTGTGAGAATACTTCTTCCAAGGTATAAGGTGCTGCAAGTTGAACATCTTCAGAATTGATTTTGAAGACAGTCTCCAGACACTGTATTGCCACTGACCAAGAAAGACCAGATGTAAAAGAAATGTAGTTTCTTCAGGATTAATTGAAACTTATACAGTCTATATACTAGGATATCATGCACGACATCTTGCCGTATGACATTTCATACTGTCAATCTATGTACTTTCTTCTAAGTTGAGTCTTATACACATGTATGGGCTACCAACAATAAATGAATCATTGTATATGTGGCAGTTACGTTTGATATGCTTTTCTTCTATATAGTTGGAGTGCCGGCTTTATATTGAATATGTTTTCCTTCTATATATTTCAAGTGCAGACCCTTTGATGAGCCCAAGTCCTCAGTCTGACCTTCTCCATATGTACTAAACCCTTACTAGGCAGCAATGGAGTAGTAAACATACAATAGTGCTAAGTAATGTATGAACCCTTCAGGAAATCCATTAACATAAAGCACTCAGCGTAGCCCTTTAGCTTTATGACATTTTGCATGCTCTGACTCTGACTATTGACCGTGTTAATTATTTACCTTCCAGACTTTCCTGCTCATCTGACGTGTAAACATCCCGCTGACTCTGCTCTCTTAAGAACTGGATGACTGCGTACACCACATGCTTGATGGATGACATATTTGTTCAGCTGACCGGCAATACCTAAATAATGAGCGCAGAATTTAGTGGCAAAAAGTGTTCTGTATAAAAGATTATAATGCAATAAAAAAGTATTATAATTCAATAGATGTATGGGTTTATACATAGAGGAATATAAAAATAATCAGATCTGAGATTAATCCTTGTCATTCCCTTGAGTAGCTCATCAGTCAAAGATCAGCGGAGGTCCAAAACCCCAATACCCCTACTGATCATCCACTCATGACCTATCCTAAGGATAGGATTTGGGGCATGCAAGGCATAAAAAGATGCACAAATATATAAGTTTAAATAAGCAGGAGGCAGAGAAAGAAATTCAAAAAAAGCATACTCCCCTGTCCCCGTTGCTCCGGTGTCCTCCTTCACCTCCCAGATCATCTACTCCAGCGGCATTTTCTGGCATTGTGCTGAAGCCTGAATGTCTCTACCTCTGACATCACAGGTCCTCTTCCTGAGGCATGCTGAGGCCGCTGATTGGCCTCAGTGGCCATGTGAACGTGGCTTCAGTACAACGCCAGAAGAGATCTGGGAGAGAAGACAAACTGGACGTCACTGGAGCAACGGGAACAGGTGAGTTTTTTTGAAATTTTTTTCACTGCCCCCAGCAGATTTAGACTTTAAAAGTTTGGACTGGACTACCCCTTTAATATGCAACTTGCTCCCTTAGAGTTAGTTTGGCATCAGCCTTGTTGTGCCTCTGTGTCCTAAAATGATGTTGTTGTTTCCCACATTCCAGCGTAGATGTATGTGCTCAGATCAGTTGCTTATGTATTTGATAGATCTCATGGAGATAATCCCTAACCATACGTCCTATTAACGATTAAGGTTCCCTCAACACACTGCCACAACAGCACATTGGTACCCCCTATTTCAGTGGCTGGGGGACTGGTGGCGATGAGGGTGAAAAAAAAATAGACCGGAACTTTAAGATGCCATGGTCACTATTGACTGCGACATATAAGGGGTTAAACATCTAGGATCCATGTTATCTCCAATCCTGGGCACTGCAGTAGACTGTTGAAACTCGCTGCTGATGGTGCTGGCCTATCTCCTAAGCCATGTTGTATGTTTACAGCAGGGAGCTTTAAGACCATGGGAGAAACTTGATGGGATGCAGAGGGTACGGTCGTACCCAGGCCCTGGAGCCTTAGGGACACAGAAGTTGCGTCTTCCAAATATGAAACCAGTTCTATACATAATACATTGTAGTTGGCTGGCCTGGTACAGATTTTGAATGGTTTACAGTCATTGTGAAAGTAATATTTACTTTCTAGAGGCAGTTCTTAAAGGGGTTCACGTAAATGGGAGCTGAAGGGCAACGTCCACTAAATAGTATACAGAGTGTATCTGTTTCCAGCTCCATAAAATGTGCAGATCTGACATCTGCAGCATGTGATTCCTGGGGTTCTGGGTGCATGCCTCCATCTTTCTTAAGAACAGGCCATCAATATTTAGTATCCTTGCAGTCCGTAGTGAATCCCATTCACACATTGCAAAAAAATATGCCCATCTGAAATGCTGCGATTTCCAAAATCGTTAGAAATTACACCTATGGAAACACTGACGCTTTCCCTATAGGTGAAGCAGAAAGTCCTGCGCTGCGCTATATAATTAAATACAATAAATAAATAAATATATAAGATAAAAAGGATTGCAGTTGTCAATGTAAAAACTGAATATCTTGGCTCAGAGAGCACTAAAAATGTTCACGATGATAGCATTCAGTTTCATTGCAGGCTACAATATCCGTCACTTGTATTATATAGCCTGTTTAGTCATTTGACTTCAGTAAATGTGAAAACAGATCTATTTGTAGAAACCGTAGATGGCTGAAAATGTGACAAAGTGCATACGTCTCCTTGTTCTCCTCCACCCGATATCACTTGTCTTCTTCATTCGGTACATTATGTTGTAGGCGCACAAGCTCATAACAGAATAAATGAAATATAATTCTCTAATGGGAAGAGTGGTACAGAAGTGAGGACCGAGTCCAAGACTGAGATTAAGTGATGAGAAGAGGACCCTGGAGCTGCATCTGTATAATGTTCAGGAAAGGAGTCAATTAGTAAATCCTGTTCTAGAGGCAGCACAGAAGCTTCCTCCGAGAGCATCTACGGTATATCCGAGCCAGGATCAATCACAGCTATTTATTTGGGGACCGAGCGGCTGAATACAACCAAGACGTAGTGAATCACCTCAAACTGTTGGGCTCACAATGTACAGTAGCTATACAGACATACTGTATATAGAGTACGTGTTCAATAGGGTATGTCATAGTATGGGGGGTATATAGAAATGATAGAGGTCCTATACAGTTAGTTATATACTCAATAGGAGCTGCATAAATCTGTATACAATTCATTCCCTAATGGTGTCTCATGCAAGTATGGGAAGCAATTCAGTTCTGATCACCCTAAAGTCATACATGTCCTCTATGGGAAGCAGGGCTGTGGATGAAGTCGTAAAAAAGTTAAGGTAGATTCGCTAAACATTGATTAAAGAGGACGACCTTTCATCATCACCACCAAATCCAGTTCTAAGCATCTGTTAATAGGTGCCACAATGCTGATTCTGGCACAGTTGGAATTTTTTCTCTAGCCCCCACCATCCCTGCTGTTAGCAGGGGCGTTATTACCAGGGTAGCAGCGGTAGCGGCCCGGGACATTAGGGAGCCCAGTGACAGCCGCTACTGCTACGTTTTTTTTCTTTTTCTAATAGGCCTAACTCCAGCCGGTAACGGGCCCTACTTACTTACCGATACTGGCAGGGGCCGAGATTGGTAAGTGACACTGCGGGCCCCACAAGCGGTGGGCCCCACAACAATTGGAGGCCCAGGAGGGGTAAGAGACCATAAAAAACAGTGTTACTTACCTCTCCGGGATCCATGCAGGCTTTGGGCCTACTTGTGTAATGTCCCTGACGTCACATGACCGGGACCTGCATACATATGGGTCGCGACGCAGGCCCCGCAGTCACATGACGCCCCGGACGTCTTTGAAGATGGCCGACAGCAGCAGAGAGTGCAGTGGAGCCAGAGTTAGGCAAATAACAGTGTTTTTTATGTTTTTATCCCCCTCCCCCCCCCGGTCTCCAATTACAATACTCTGGGCTCTGAAAAGACCCCAAAGTATAATAATTGTTCATGTGTATCCACAATGGGGCATAATACTGCGTCCAGGGGCCACTATGGGGTATAATACTGTGTGCAGGGGCCACTATGGGGCATAATACTGTGTGCAGGGGCCACTATGCGGCATAATAGTGTGCACAGAAATGCAGGGGGGGGGGGTGTCGGTTGGTTGAGGTCAAAAGTTAGCCATGGGGCCCCTGCATTCCTAGTTACGCCACTGGTTGTTAATTTTGGTCCCTGATAAGCTATGTAGGTCTGTACTGTCAGGAGGGCGGTGTCAGGCAGGAGCGGACAAGGGGTGTGATTCTGAGCTCTGACACTGGCTGTCTTTGATTGCAGCTATGACTCACACCCCTGCCTGGCACCGCCTCTCTGACATTATAGAGCTTAAAAAGCACATTGGGCATCAAAACTAACTGCACTGGTTGCTCAGGAATGGTGGAGACTAGAGAAAAAAATTTCAACTGTGCTGAAATCATTGCCTATTAAGAGATGACCATGAATTGGTGAAGGTGGTAAAAGGACCTCTTTAATGTCTGTGTGATGTCACACGGCAGGTAAACTTAACATGCTGCATTTTTCAATAACGCAAGCATTTTTTAAGCTCTTTTTTTCTTTTTGTGTAGATGAGATTGATGAAATCTTATTCACTTTACTGCTACTGTAAAAAGCAGTATTTTTTTCAGCTGCATTTCCACAGTAGTCAAAAACACTGTTTCTGCAATATGGGGAGATTGTAATGTTTTAGAAATAGACAATTAAGGTTAATGTGCAATAGAGTTGTTCTTCCAAGGGCTGAGACTTTGACAAGTCCACAAAAAGAGGACGTTTTACCCCATCATCCAATTTAAGTTCTAAGAATCAATGAATAGGACCCACTCCACTGATTCCAGCACAGATTTTTTTTTCTAGCCCCCACCATTCCTGAGTAACAAGTGTAGGTAGCTTTGGTGTCTGATGTGCTATTTAAGCTCTGTAATGTCAGAAGGGCAGTGTCAGGCAGGGGGTGTGATTCAGAGCTCCAATCAGAGACAACCAGTGTCAGAGCTCAGAATCACACCCCTTGTCTGCTCCTGCCTGACACCACCCTCCTGACAGTACAGAGACTAAATAGTATATCAGGCACCAAAACTAACAGCATTGATGGCTCAGGAATAGCAGGGGCTAGAGAAAAAACTCCAGCTGAGTCAGAGTCAGTGGATTTGGTGCTTTTGGTTCCCCTGTTCATTCCTCTCTCTGGTCCAGAGTCTTCAAGGAGCAACAGATGAGATGTAAGTAATGTCACTTTATCGCACCTCCTTCTCCTAGGACACTGGGCACAAAGACAGTGGCTGGGTGATGAAACATGAAGCGGATGACTCCCTACTTCATCACTGTCTTCAACTCCAGACACCAATGAGTTGGGGCAGACTGGATACACTGATCTGGATAGCAGAATAGCAAATGCAAATGAACGGCTGTCCAAAGGGGGCCCTCGCTACTATAGTGCCTGGTGCAAATACACAGTTGGCCTTATGGTTAATGCAGCCCTGGGTGCGCCTCATTTATGATAAGGCGCACACCTCTTCATAAATCCACTGGGCCATGCATTTGTGCCACGTGTGAATACTATGCCACCTCATAATAAATCTAACACACCACCCATGCCATATCCCTTTCTTTTAGAAAGTTATATATAGGCCCCTATGTTTTAATAAAAAATGTTTGCCTTTTGTTGGCAAGAAGAGGCGCATAAAAGAGATGTCCACACATGCATAGGGCTCCTCTTCAAATACTTACCTATCAATGATGACTTTAATGACAGATTTCTCTCTATTTGCATAGAGCGGAGCCAAGCCGCTGAATCAAGCCACTGAGTCAATTCACTAAGCCAAGCCACTGAATCAAGCCACTGAATCAAGCCACTGAGCCAAACCACTGAGCCAAGTCACTAAGCCAAGCAACTGAGCCAAGCCCCAAGCCATTGAGCCAAGCTACTGAATCAAGCCACTGAGCCAAGTCACTAAGCCAAGCCACTAAGCCAAGCAACTGAGCCAAGCTACTGAACCAAGTCACTTAGCCAAGCTGATGAGCCAAGCCTGCTTACATCAGTCAGGAACTACGGACCACATGTCAGACGTATTTCCTGAACTAAACCTTGTACCAGGACCTGGACACTCAGCATCATAGTCATCTATGATACTAAGAGTCTCAGCATCCTCTCAGCTCTGCGATCTCTGTACTGAAAGCCTTTGGTATGGACAGCTAAGCTGAGGGGGAAGCAGGGACTCCTAGTATCATAGATGACTAGGATGCTGATCCTTGTACAAGTCTGTCTGGGAAATACAGCCGACATCTAGTCTGTATCTCATGGACCAAACCTGCCTGTGTTTAGCAAGTCTAAAGATTGTTTTAGGCTGGGCCCCACAAGGCATAAACACCATGGTTTGCCCGTGGCAGAAATGCTGTGGGAAAAAAGCTGTATTTTACAGTCACAGCAAAGTTATTAATGGCTATGGACTTCATATGAGGGTACTACCCCTACTCAAGAACCACCCGCTACGATTCAGAGTGTAGAGCAGTTACCAAGAACTTTAACAAGGTCAAAGGGACAAAACATTGAATTAGATGGCCCATCAAAGGTTTTTTTCCATCCAATTGGATTGCTAGGATATGTCATCACTTTGTGATCAGTGAGGGGTCTATTTTCTGGGACTGTCACGATATGAGTGGATACGCAGGAGGCCAGTGGTCCGGTTTCAATCCTTTATTGCAAAACTGACACAGGATAGACAAGCAGACAGTGAGGGCTGGCTGAGAGCGGGAAGGCGGTGCGTAACCAGGCAGAGGTCAAATGGATGTCAGGGCAGATAGAGTCTGTCGGTGGACGGGAATCCCGGAGAGCGGACCAGGTGGACGAATAGGCATCGGGGTCTTCAGCGACAGCAGGCGCAGACCTTTCGCACTTCCGTGCGGGCAGCGGAGTCGCCAGGTGCAGCAGCTAAGCCGAAGGATGTGTAGTCAGGTGACTGAGTCGGGGAGCCCAGCAGGGGTACAGCAGCAAGTAGAGATGATCCTGAGGTGGACTGCAAGGCCCAGCAGGAATGGGGAACCAGCGGGATAAAGCCAGCTCCAGGAGCTTGAGGTCAGCCAGAGGAAACTCCAACGGAATACACAAGCAATGTGTAGAAGATACCACGCCCCTTAAAAGGCATGTGACCAGAGGCATGTGACCAGGAGTCCAGCCCAGCTGCAGGAAACAGGAAACTTAGTTCAGCGAAGCCCTTCCCGCCATCTTGCTTCAGGGCACCTGATTCCAGTACACACGGTACACAAGGCAGAATCCTAACAGTACTCCCACCCTAAGGACGGCCTCTGGACGGCCCAGGACCTGGCTTCCTAGGGTACCTCTGATGGAACTGAGCGATCAGACGAGGGGCGTTGATGTTGGCTGGTGGCTCCCAGGAGTTGTCTTCAGACGGGTATCCTTGCCACTTGATCAAATACTGCAGCCGGTTCCGAAATATTCTGGAATCCACGATCTTCTCTACCAGAAAGTGCTCCTGGCCCTCCACTTCGACCAGACCCGGTGGAGCAGGTGTACGTCCAGGAAAAGGATTCGGAACTACGGTCTTTAGTAAGGAAACGTGGAATACCGGATGAATCTTCATGGTCTTCGGTAGCCGTAATCGACAAGCCGCCGCACCCACTAGAGCCATGACCCTGTAGGGACCCATGAATTTTTGAGCCAACTTCCTCGATGGGACCTTGAGTTTTAAGTTCTTGGTGGAAAGCCAGACCGCATCGCCCACCTTGAACGTCGGGGCCGGTCGCCGGTGTCGATCTGCTGCTCTCTTGTAACGTTCCTGGGCTGCAAACAATGTTTGTTTCAGGACCTCCAGCTCCTGCTGCAATGTAGCCACCCTCTCCGAAACAGCGGGAACCGGACCATCCACAGTCAGTCTCGGCACGACCTTTGGATGATATCCCAAGTTTGCATAAAATGGCGACATCTTCGTGGAAGAACTCTGTGTATTGTTATAACAGAACTCTGCTAAAGGCAGTAGCTGGACCCAGTCATCTTGCAGCTGTGAAATATAACAACGCAAGTACTGCTCCAACGTCTGGTTCATCCGTTCTGTCTGTCCGTTGGTCTGCGGGTGGAAGGCAGAAGATAGTTGTACCTGAATTCCAAGAGCTGCACAGAAAGCCCGCCAGAACCTTGCGGTGAACTGGACCCCCCGATCAGAAATTATGTCGTCCGGGACTCCATGCAGGCGAAACACGTTTTCTACAACTAAATCCGCTGTCTCTTTGGCTGATGGCAGCGCTGTGCAAGGAATGAAATGTGCCGCCTTCGTCAGACGGTCCACCACCACGAGGATCGTGTTCCTCCCCTTGGAAACTGGAAGCTCCACAATGAAGTCCATAGATATAGACCCCCAAGGACGTGAAGGGACCGGCAGGGGTTGTAGAAGGCCCGTAGGTGCGGATCGTGGCACCTTGTTCCTGGCACACACTTCACAGGATTGGACATACTTCTTAACGTCCCCTAGGAGTTCCAGCCACCAGAAGAATCGCCCGACCAGCTCTTGCGTCTTCTGAGTTCCCGTATGCCCGGCCAACCTGGAATCATGAAGAAATTTCAAGACCTTCAAGCGTGCCCCTTCTGGAACATACAGGCGCTGCCCCACCATCCATACGTGGTTCTTGAACCTTAATGACACGTCCGTAGATGGCTGCGCAAGGAAGGAGTCTGTCTCGTATGCCTCCTTAATGTTGTTCAACAGGTCCCGATCATGCAACACCGCCACGAAATTGGAATCTGGAACAATCGTCCTCGTAGGGACCTCTGCTGTGGCTCCCTCTGCAAACATATGGGACAAGGCATCCGCCTTCCCGTTCCGCGAGCCTGGCCTGTAAGAAATCAAGAAATTAAAACGGGTCAAAAATAAGCTCCACCGCGCCTGCCGGGGAGACAAACACCTGGCGGACCGCACAAATTCTAAATTCCGGTGGTCTGTTAATACAATAATCTGCTGAGAGGTCCCTTGCAGAAGGTGCCTCCACTCCTTAAAGGCCGAAATGATAGCTAACAGTTCTTTATTCCCGATATCATAATTCTGTTCCGCTGCAGAAAGTTGCCGGGAGTAGAAAGCACAGGGATGCAACAACTCCTTCTCCCCGACCCTCTGGGACAGTATGGCTCCGACAGCTGAATCGGAGGCATCCACCTCGACTATGAAAGGGTGAGCCGGGTCAGGGTGTACCAATACTGGTGCCGATGTGAACTTGTCCTTAAGTCTGTCAAAGGCCTCCTGGGCTTGTGGAGTCCAGCTAAAAGATGCTGCTTTTCTTGTCAGTTTAGTGATAGGGGCCACAATTTCCGAAAAGTTCTTAATAAAGCATCTATAGAAACTGGCAAAGCCAATGAACCGCTGGATCTCCTTGATGGATTTGGGAATCAGCCAGTTGAGCACAGCTTGGACCTTGCTATCGTCCATGCTAATACCTTGAGGTGAAAGGATATAGCCCAGGAATTGAACTTTAGTCGTGTGGAAGTCACATTTCTCCAATTTAATATACAACTTGTTCTCCCGGAGGCGCCTCAAGACCGTCTTGACATGCTCCTGATGATCGGCAATGGAATCAGAAAAAATCAGGATATCGTCCAGGTAGATGATGACGAAACGGTCCAGTAAGTCTCGAAAAATGTAATTGGCCAAATGCTGAAATGTGGCCGGCGCGTTACATAGTCCGAATGGCATCACTAAATACTCAAAGTGCCCATAGCGGGAGCGAAATGCGGTCTTCCATTCATCCCCCGGTCGGATGCGTAGCAAATTGTAAGCCCCCCGGAGATCTAGTTTGGTAAAGATCTTGGCATGCCGGACCCTCTCTAGAAGTTCGGGAATCAGGGGTAACGGATATCGGTTACGTACCATCACCTTATTAAGGTCTCTGTAATCTATGCACGGTCTTAAGGACCCGTCCTTCTTCTTGACAAAAAATATCGGGGCCCCAGCCGGGGACGAGGAAGGACGGATGAATCCCTTGCCCAAATTCTCCTCGATGTAAACTTTTAAGGCCTCTAATTCCAGCCCCGCAAGCGGGTAAATATGTCCAAATGGAATAGCCGCTCCAGGTAGCAATTCAATGGGGCAGTCATACGGCCGATGTGGAGGCAGAGAGTCTGCCCTGGTCTTATCACAGACATCTGCGAAGTCCGCATACTCCGGGGGGAGAACACCAGCAGTATTTAACTCGGCAGCCGGTACCTCAGTAGCTGCTGCATTCACTAGGGGCAGCGTTGGAAAGGTCACCTGCCCTGTTCCCCAGTTAATTGAGGGATTATGCGCCTGAAGCCAGGGGAGCCCAAAAATGATGGGGAAGTGAGGAGATGTAATCAACATGAAGGACAGCGTCTCTTTATGTTCCGGTGGGATGTAGATCTGTAAAGGTTCTGTTTCTAGATCCACTGGACCCGAAGCTAGGGGGGAACCGTCTACCGTCTCCATTAATACAGGAGCCTGTCTTTTCTTGATCCCGATCTTATTCTGAGCAGCAAATGTGGAGTCCATGAAATTTCCACTGGCCCCGGAATCAATCATGGCCGATGTCTCCAACCAGTCAGATCCCTTCTTAATGCGGACGGACACAAGGCAATGCGTTCTCTTGTTCCCGAGCCGAGGAGGAGGCAGCATAGAGGAAACAGTCTGAATAATTGCGTTTAATGGTAGATTCTGATCTGAACTGACAGACTCCTCATCTGATAACTCGTGATCAGCTACCGCGGCTACCATTTTAGGAGGTCGTATGGGACAGTTCAATAACATGTGACTGAGATCACCGCAGTACAGACAAAGTTTCTCCCGCAGCCGGTGCTCTCGGTGGTCATTCCTCTCGCGATGCTGCAAGGAGTCGACCAGCATGGGTTCGGCCTCCGGCCGCTGGGAAGGCTTGCTTGTAACCTCCCTTGGGAAACCCCATGAGGATGGGTCACTACTGCGCTTTAGAGCCTTCCATTTCTCCAGCCGGCGCTCCGACATCCGGGCGTCAATCCGGACACAATGATTAATGAAGTCATCCAATTTGTCAGGAGCCTCGGCCCGGGCCAATTCATCTTTCATAGCTCCTGATAAGCCCTTACGGAACAACGGAAGTTGGGCATTGGTGTCCCACGTGGTATCCACCGCCCATCTCCAGATCTCCATGACATAATCGATAACCGGACGTCTACCCTGTTTGAGCGCCAATAAGGTGGTTTCTGCCGTAGCCCTCCGGTGGGGGTCATCAAACATCTGTGTCATGGCGGCTACAAACTCATCAAAGTTGTTGAGTCGATCGTCGTCTGTCTCAATAAGGGGGTTAGCCCAAGCGATGGCCTTGTGGGTTAGTAACATTATTATGCACAGCACCTTAGAGCGATCTGTGGGAAATTGTGCTTCATGAGTGCCGAAATATAAATGGCATTGATTGATGAAGCCCCTGAACTTGTCCCGATCGCCGCTAAAGCGAAACGGGGGCAACTTAGGCAAAATTGGTGCTGGAGGCGTAGTGGGGCCACTGGAAACGTGATGTTCCAACGCCTGAGTACGAGCGCTTAAGTCCTGTAAAGCAGTTCCAATCTGCTGCGCATTTTGGTTGACCTGTACCTCCAGGAGAGCCAGGCGCTTCTTGACGTCCTGGACCTCCGTAGCCAGCGTCTGCGTGAGACTGCTCACCTGTTTCAGGCGAGCGTCTAGGGACTGAAGTGTGACGACCTCCATGATGGCTTGTGTATCCTGTCACGATATGAGTGGATACGCAGGAGGCCAGTGGTCCGGTTTCAATCCTTTATTGCAAAACTGACACAGGATAGACAAGCAGACAGTGAGGGCTGGCTGAGAGCGGGAAGGCGGTGCGTAACCAGGCAGAGGTCAAATGGATGTCAGGGCAGATAGAGTCTGTCGGTGGACGGGAATCCCGGAGAGCGGACCAGGTGGACGAATAGGCACCGGGGTCTTCAGCGACAGCAGGCGCAGACCTTTCGCACTTCCATGCGGGCAGCGGAGTCGCCAGGTGCAGCAGCTAAGCCGAAGGATGAGTAGTCAGGTGACTGAGTCGGGGAGCCCAGCAGGGGTACAGCAGCAAGTAGAGATGATCCTGAGGTGGACTGCAAGGCCCAGCAGGAATGGGGAACCAGCGGGATAAAGCCAGCTCCAGGAGCTTGAGGTCAGCCAGCGGAAACTCCAACGGAATACACAAGCAATGTGTAGAAGATACCACGCCCCTTAAAAGGCATGTGACCAGAGGCATGTGACCAGGAGTCCAGCCCAGCTGCAGGAAACTTAGTTCAGCGAAGCCCTTCCCGCCATCTTGCTTCAGGGCACCTGATTCCAGTACACACGGTACACAAGGCAGAATCCTAACAGGGACCCTCAGTGATCCTGAGAATAAAGGGGATGTTGCATTGAAAGCCTTTTTCAGTTTCTTGGGATCAGAAGAGATCCCAGAGGTTGGACGTACCCTCATCCTAATGTAATAGCATATACTAGTGCCATGTCACCACTAAGAGAGGAATACTACTGTAACCCTATTAACACTAAGTTAGTGCAACAGTACTAATGACATTTAGAGACCCCCATTTTCCGTAGTCAGACCCTCAGCAATCAGATTCTTATTCTCTAAGCTGTGGAAAAAAACTTAACCCTTTAAGGACGTAGGGTATTTGATATATTAATGCTCGCCAACTTTTTTCATATATTCCCTCCTCACCTTTCACGATTCACATCTTTTTTTTTTCCTGTCAGGGGCTTATTCTTTGCATGACTTTAATTTGCCACTATTTTGTGACACCTGTAAAGTTTTGATTAGTTTTATTAATGGTTTTTGGAGGTCCATGTTAAAACCCCCCACAATTTTATCATACATGTTTGCATTTTGTTTTATGGCGTTCACTCAGCAATAATAATGACATGGCAGTTTTGTCCGGTAGATCATTGCGATTACAGCGATACCATATTTATATTGGTTTTATTACGTTTTATTGCTTTTACAAATAAAACGTCAGTTGATGAAAATGAACGATTTTTCTGGGGTCACCGTATTTGGGCGCCTATAACTTTTTTACTGGATTTTTGATGGAGGACAAGTTGTACTTTCTGCTGGTACCAATGTTTGATATGTATTACTTTTTAGAATTTTTCATTGTTATGCTTTGCTGAAAGCAAAGTGTTCAAAATATGTTAATTTGTGCATTGCGGTATATTTTATGGTGTTGCCATACAGGATAAATAATGCGATTTTTGGAGAGTGGGGGCCGCTACTGTAGCTCTTCAGAATGGCGTTTCTGACAGTCAAGGAACGCTCTTCTTCACAGTAGCGTCTGTTGTGCTGTACTGTGAGAAGGGCGTTCCTTACCGCCCAGCAATAAGGCTGAGCGGTGAGGAATGACCCCTCCCCCAGTACTTGTCTATGGATAAGTACTATCTGGAGTAGGGGGCGTTCCTCACCGCTCACCGTCATCGCTGGGCAGTAAGGAACGCCCCCTCTCACAGTAAAGCGCAATAGACGCTACTGTGAAGAACAGCGTTCCTGACTGACTGTCATAAATGCCCTTCTGACAGTGAAGAGCTACGGTAACGGCACTGATAGCTCTTCACCGGGGGCACAGAACGGGAAAGCCGACAGTGCACTGAATTCAGCACACTGTTGGCTTTCTAGCGGTGTATTAAACCGCATGTGCTCCAGGAGGTGAAAGGTCCTCTTTAAGCCCTGATTTGCACCGTGTCCACCACATTCTGCGAATATGGGTATTGTGGGACGGGCTGAGGCTGATTTATTAAAGGTCATGGCATGAGTTATAATGGAAATCTACACCAGTCCCTACTTAGATTTCTATTCTACTGCCCAGACCTCTAACACCTTTCTGAAGCTGCGCGGCCGTTTACTAAGACTGGCGTAAGATATGAGACAGAAAAGTACGAATATGGTGGAGATTATTTGGTACAAACTATACCAAGTTCAAAATGGTGTAAGCTTAAAGATGAGCAATGGAGACAGATTTTTTTGTCGCATCAGAAAGTGAGACAGAATTTTTGTGTGTCAGAAAGCGAGACAGATTTATACATAGGTCTACGGCTACAAACGGGATCTGACAAAGTCAAAGTTTGACAATATTAATAAATCTTCCCCAGGGTGTTTTTTTCAGTTTGGGGTTCATGCCCTACTTTCTGTAATTGTGTCAAATTGCTTGCATTGTCTATTACCCTAGCACAGGGGTTAGCAACCTCCGGCACGCCAGCTGCTGTGAAACTACAACTCCCAGCATGCTCCATTCACTTCCATGGGAGTTAGAGCAAGTCTGCATGCTGGGAGTTGTAGTTTTACAACCGCTGGAGGGCCGAAGGTTGCCAACCCCTGTCCTAGAATGATGAGGGACATGTTGGATGGACAGATCTGCAGACCTGACCAGCAGTCCCTGAGCCTCAGCTCCTTGTGTGCATGAGGCCTAAGAACTATTGAAGCCAATGAATCCCCTCTAACAACACACATTACAATCAGCGAGCAAAATATCACGTACCCATACCAATACTATAATATCTAACATAACATGACAAGTCCCCTGACGATCTCATTCATGTACATACAGATATGCAGCAGCGTCCTGGGCTTCATGTACTTGGCATGCCATACACAGCAACCTTGCAACAGATAAGTAGGACAGGGCTTTTCTTATGCAATGCACAGTCACTTTCTGAAAAAAAAAGCAGCATGCCTGCATACAGGTCCACGAACGCCATGTATTCTCCAAGAATGACATCATACACAGGCTCCCCAGCATCACATGCATGCAGTCCCTTCAGCACCACCAACACTAGGCTCTATGGGGCTTCACTATAACAGGTATTTGGCAGGTGAACAGTCCATATGGCAGAGACATTGGGCCCTTGTCATCGGTCACTATGTCAGGCACTTTGGAAAGGACAGAGTTAAGGATATTATAATGAGGATGTCACCCTGAAAAACTCCTGTCACCGTCTACAGGATCTAGAGTTTTTAACACTGTCATTTCCAGAGCCAAGAGGGTCCAGCGGGCACATCCCAGCCAGCGACAGCAGCAGCAGCAGCATCCCTTACCGTGCACACCTGCAGCAGCCTGTGGAGTGTGTGGAGCTGACAGTGTCAGAGGGAGGCGTCTTGCTGACAATCACAACCCCTTAGTCACAATAGGTCCAGTGTGAACAGTTCCCTCCCTGCTGCTACCCTATTAGTTGCATCAGTTAACCCGTTATTGTCCGTCACCTGGCAGTTCCTTACCATATCCTTGTGATATGCATGGTTACATCTATTATTAAATCATCATTTGTTCTCCATTCACAAGTTATACTTCTATTCTCTAGCATACGGCTACCGTGATATCATTTTAATCACATTTATTAAAGGGATTTTCTTCGTCAACTTTGTAATACTCTCTGGCCCAGATTTACTAATAGTTAGTGTAAACTTAGGGCTCGTTCATAGGGGGCAAGAGGGGGCAGAATAATAGAGATCTACAGTATGTAGACCGCTAGATTTATTTTTTCCGTGAGCGGTATGTTCCAGCTCACGGAAAAAAGAAATGAGCTGCCCTTTCTCCAGACGGATTCCACGGCTGATTCAGCCCCGGTGTCTGCCTCGCGGCAGCACCCTCTGTACTTGGCCCATTCATTTGAGCCTACTCCGAAGGTACTGCAAGCAGCAATTTCTCTCCACATGATTCGTGCGGACACCGCGTGGAAAACACACAGACCCCATTATAGTCTATATGTGCTTTCATAGCTCATCGCTTTTGAATGCGTTCGGTATTCCGTTCAGGGGGTCCCCAAGTGGACTCCCCAAACGGAATACCGAACACAGATGTAAACCAGACCTCAGGTTCCCGCATCAGAATCAGGGCCAAAATGCACAGGGCTTAACCCCATGTGAACAATCCTTTTAAGGCTCAGCTCATATCTGCGTTTGGTATTCCGTTTGCGGAGTCTATTTGTGGACCCCCCGTACGGAATACCGATCGCATTAACAAGCGGAGAGCACTAAAAGCACATGGACCCCATAGACTATAATGGGGTCCATGTGTTTTCCACGCGGTGTCCGCACAAAGTCATACAAAGAGAAAAGTACCCCATATGGGTGAACTCCATTATACCCTATGTGTGCTTTCATTGCTCATCCAAGTGGACTCCCCAAACGGAATATCGAACACAGATGTGAACCAGACCTCAGATTTCTGCTTTCTTGATACTTTGCTACAATGTATCAATAGATGAAGTGTATCATCCAGGAGTACAGGGTTTCCTAACCCAGGTGCTAGGGGTAGATAACCTGAGACTGAAACGTTTAGGTACTATAGGCTGAAAGGGGCAACACTGGACTCCATGTGGAAAGGATGGGTCATTTTTGTGAATTGAGTCAGTATTATTTGTGGGGAACTTCCTAGTGGCACACTTCTACATGTGCAATGGATGCGCTGGGCAGATAAAGTACATTGTGCCCCTTACATATCTTCAGTCCACTATAGAATAATTTCAGAATGGTAGTGATTGGTTGGGTCCTAAAAAGAAGACATATCTGGGTCCAGGATAGGTGCAGTCACTAGCAGAGTCACAGACATATGTACATACACACACATATATACTGTACAGCTTGTGCTCACATATATACTTATATATACATAGACCCAAAAACTGAAACCCAATTAGCTTAAAAAGCAGTTACCTGCTGATCCCCGCAGACCTTATATAATGGGGTCAACTGGGTTTCCACACGGTTTCTGACCAAAAAATGTGGAGAGAAAAGTCTTGCTTGCAGGACTTTTCTCTTCATATTTTTCAAGTGGATTCAGGAACGGATTCCCCAAATGACAACTAAGTGCTGGTGTGAACCTAGCCTTACTATGAGCGCTCATAATACATCATTGTATTATTGTGCATCCTTGCAGTGGTCAGGCATGCTCACAGCATATCTGCACAGTTATCCACCACATGTTAGCATAACCCCAGGACAAGAGAAGTAGTACTGTGCAGTGTCCATATACAGGACAAGAGAAGTAGTACTGTGCAGTGTCCATATACAGGACAAGAGAAGTCATACTCTGCAGTGTACATATACAGGACAAGAGAAGTCATACTCTGCAGTGTACATATACAGGACAAGAGAAGTCATACTCTGCAGTGTCCATACACAGGACAAGAGAAGTAGTACTGTGCAGTGTCCAAACATGCAGAAATAAGGACAGCTACTTTGAATAAAACCCAGTATACACGGCATCATATTTTTTAATCTGCCAGTCATCCTGTCCTTTATGACTTAATATCATCAGAGCCTTAGGGACAAAATGTGTTAAATTGGTTGTCCATCAGTGTCCTATTGATGACCTACCAATAGGATAGGTCCATCAACATCAAATTGGGTAAGGTCTGACTTCTGGCACCTCTGTCTGACAATGGCTTATTGCCTGGTCCCCACTGAAAACACATGCAGGAATAATTGTTGGCCAAATTAGTGTTGTGATGCCAGCTATTGGAGGTTTATAGGCAGAGTATCTATTGCATATTGAAGTACAGGCTCTTAGGAGCAGAGTATCTATTGCATATTGGAGTACAATCATCCTATTATATTCAACTGGCGTACATTTCCCTCCTAGACGCCCAGCCCAATGGTGCATGCGCCTCAATTATGAGGAGGGGTGCATTGTCATATATAAGGTGCAACCTCTGCCAGGTCTGGGGCTATGGCTGTTGCGGTTAACTCCCCTCTTGCCTATTGTATGATGGAGCCCTAGGCAATTATCTGCTCCCACCTACCCCTTGTCTCGGGCCTGATGGTGAAAAAATGTGTACCATGAAGTATGCATGTACCCTAAGTTGCAAAGGGGAGCCCAAGCTGATTTACCGCACCATGAACCTTTAAGAAACATGAATTTATCACTTGTATTTGCTGCACAATGTGAACAGCACAAGACTACACAAAACCAGGGCGTAAAGAAGTATCCCTGCAGAGCTCCTGGACCCCAGCAGCATTCCCAAATGATTTTTGGGCCAGACCCGCTTACCTTATCCCTCTGAAGCGATGGTCCGGCATGTAGGATGAAAGGCCTGTGGAACCCCAGATGGCCCAGTTCTCCCTCCCGTAGCCTCCAGGGTTCCCTCCTGCACTGGCTCCTCCACAACTGGCCACACTGAGCTCATACCCCTTTATGGAAGCCCTGACAGCTCAGGCTCCTATGCCTTCTACTAGGCCCCTTTCAGTGGATCCTGCTTCATTCCATGCAAGAGATCCACCTATGACACCTGGGACCCTAGTTCTGTTATCTTACTCTGCCACTGTGCCACCACTACAGCATCGGGGTACTTCCTCTTCAGCTACGGCACCCTTCGGCCAGGATATGGACTTTTCTGCAACCCCAGCGGCCCTACGCTCCACTTTGTCGTCTGACTCCTCCGATTCTTCTCAGCAGGGTGCCTCCGCGTTGTCTCAGCGCCCCAAACGTCCTAAGCTTTCGGATATTTGGCTGCTCCTCCACACTATGCCCACCAAGACGGACCTGGAGGCCATGGTTGAGGAAAGGCAGGAGAAGATTATGGCGGGGTTTAAATCAGAACTCCAGTCGCTGTTGGCTCAAGTTACATCCCAGCAGTATCACACCATCTCTATTGATCAATGTCTGGTGGCTGTTGAACAATCCTTGGCTACCCAACACATGTTTAACAGACACCTACTCCTCCAGGTTGACGATCAGGAGAATAGAGGGTGCCGCAATAACATCAAACTTTGTGGCATCCCTGATGCAGTTCCCACCGCCAACCTCTGTTTTATTGCGACATCCATTTTTAACACGGTTCTCTCTAGACCGATGGACTTGGAAATTAATATTGACAGATACACCGGGTGCTCGGCCCCAAGCGATACTTTTCCTCGGAGCCTCGTGATGTCCTCAGTAGAGTACATTTCTATAGAGAGAAGGAAGACATCCTCCAAGCTGCGTAGCGGCAAGGCACGGTCCCCTACCTGGACAGCTCAGTGACTCTTCTTTCAGATGTCTCTCGCCGCGCCCTGGCCATGCGGCGCCTCCTAAAGCCTGTTCTCCAACTAATCCTGAACTCGGGTGCTACTTACAGGTGGGGTCACCCCTTCCATCTTCAGGTCCGCTGTAACGGGACGGTCTTTACTCTCCACTCTCCGGACCAAGCAACCTCCCTGGCACAATTTCTGGAGTTGCCTGACCCGTCCCTCCCGGACTGACTTGAATATTCTCTTGCCTCTGCTCCACCGGCTGACCGTACCTCCTCTTCTTCCCTGACCCGCCGGCAGCGCCGGGCTTAGGACTCTCTACCGACTCCTCTTTGACGAGATGTATTCTTTGTGTGCTTGCTTCCCCCTCGGGATTTGCCTTAATCATTGGACTCTTAAATGCCTTGTTCTTTCTGTAACCTTAACTTGTCCTTCTCTCTTCTTATTAGTCATGTTGTTCCTAAGTGCTTTTGCCCTGTTGGTGACCGCCGTGGACCTAGCTCCGCGTCGTTTGCCAGTGGTGTGTTCCACCCCTTTTCCCCCTCCCTGGGCTGGGGTGCCCCACGGCCTGTGGCCCTCCATCCTCTGGTGCACCGTATTCTGACCTGCTGGCCGCTGTTTTGGGGTCCCCCCGGACTCACCCATTGTACTTGGGACTGGCCCTCTCATTGCCTGCCTTAACTTCATTTTATTTTGGTGCTCGGGGAATGGGTAGCTTCGCGTTTCTGAACTACCTCTCTCCCCTGCTAGTTAGGCTTGGTAGCCCTCCGAGCGTATACTGCGTAGTTCCTCTGAGACCTGCTTTAGTGGGTTCTCCCACTGTTTGGTGTTGTCCACTTCCGGATTAGCTGGATTCAGAACAGTTTAATTTGTTAGTAATTGTTAGTACCTGTACATCTCAGCCCCTCCGGGGCTCAAACTCCCCCCCCCCCCCCCCCACCATTTTTTTTTTCTCTCTCTCTTTTTCTTCCCCTCCCAGGTCCCCGACAGTTCTCCATGGATTCCCCAGGTTTTTTTTAGGGCTGTTCATTTCTGGTCTAGCAGCTCCTGGTGCTGTCAGTGGATCCAAACCTCTCCCCCCCCCCCCAGACCCGTGGCGAGCCCTTCAGCTTTCTCACTTCCTCTCTTTGTTCCCTGTCTCTTCGGATTTTGACAGACCCTTCACGTAGTTCGATGTGGCTTGCTCCGGGTCGGGTCCGATCCGGCACTCCCTTTCTGAGTTTTACCTGCATTTGGTCTCTTCTCCTCCAGGCTACAGACCTCCCTTCTTTACCAAGTGGAAGGCGGACTTGAACATATCGCTATCTGACTCCCAACGCACTAGGATCCTCCAATTAGCTCACAAAAGTTCAGTCGCCAGCAGGTACCAAGAGACGGGCTACAAGCTCTTGACCCTCCAAATTACACCGATTTTATCCGTCCTCCTCTCCTACCTGCTGGCGCTGTGGTTCAGAGTTGGGGACCCTTCTGAACATTTTTTGGGAGTGTACCGTTCTGAAGGATTTCTGGAATGGAGTTCACAGGGAGCTCTGCCAGGTTTTTCAATCTTCCCTCCCATTCACCCCGGCCTTTTTCTTGCTCCATCTCTCAGACTTCCCTCTCCGCACCTATCGGAAGTCCCCTCAATGCTCAATGCTTCCAGGGCCTGTATTCCGGCACGGTGGAAATCACCCAGCCCTCCCTCCCTCCCTCCCTGCGTCCTTGGGTCCATATGGTGGAGGGTATCAGGGTTATGAAGGATCTCACTGCCTCTCTCCAAGATACGCATGTGGACTTGGTGGCCTGAGGCTCCTTGGTGGACGTTGGACTGACTGCAGATCCCCCCCCCCCCCTTTTTTTTTTCTTTCTCTCTCTTTTTTCTCCTTCCTTTCCTCCCTTTCTCTCCGCCCTTCTCATCCTTTCTGTGCCCGACTTAATGACTACGGCCTTGTTCAGCTGTGTTTCAGTTTATTCTGTATCACTCTGTTGTGATTGTCTACCTGTTATTTTGTTTTGTTGATCTTTGTTTTTGCACATTACTTTGTTTGCTTATAAATAAAGAATTTATTTAAAAAAAAAAAAAAGACTACATAAAACCAGTCTCCTCTTCCAAATTATTTCCTTCAAACCCTAAATCAGAAGCCTCCTGCTATACCGTCCTCTACCACTAGATGGTGCGCTATACCAGGACGTGTTCAGTGGATTGACAGGTAAGCACCGCCCGCCTCTGTTCCTGTGCGGCCATGTTAACTGAGGGCAATAAGACTGCACATATTCGTGAGTAATGTCAGCCTCTCACTGGTTATGTGTCAGCAGCTGGTATAGCACATGTCTTGTAGGGTATTGACGCTAAGGCTGCATGAATTTGGATGCTGGTGCGGAGACTACGACACTGTGCTGAAGCTGCAGCTATTGTTTGCACCGGTTACCGGGGAGACTTGCCCATATCAAATATGTCTGCCATCTTGTCCTTGACATGTGGCTAGTAGCCATGCCTGGGAGTGCACACTGAGCTGTCCAGGTCATGTATGCAGCACGTCTGTGTGTGGTCACCTTCTGCAGGTACCTGCATGTCAGCTATTTACTGGCTAGCTCTGCCCTATGGCAGGTGCATGCTGGGAGTTGTAGTTCCTAGTGGCAGAGGCTTAGGCTAGTACTGTGTACTGGGATGGCGTATCTAGTGATGACGTTATTGTATGCTGGGACTTGTAGTTGTATACACCTGAATGTCCTGTGATCTGAAATCATATAGTATGCTGAGACTTGTAGTACTGCCTGGGTTCCCTTGTGGAGGCATTGTAATGCATGCTGAGACTTGTAGTGCTCTGTACCTGGGCCCACAGTGACAGATTTTATGCTGGGAATTTTAGTTCTGAATATGTTGGAGTCCAGTGATTTGTTATCTAATTTGTTGTTTGCTGGAGCCTGTAGTTCCATGTAATGGGACATTTACACATTTATTCTGATATTTTATGATGGGACTTCTGTGTATTTGAGCTTCATGTGTTATGACATTATATTGTATGCTGAGACTTATAGTACAGTACTATCTAGGCTCTCCAGTTGTGGCATCATATTGTATGCTAGGACTTATAGTTCCAAATATTGAAACTTTTGGTTTATTCTGGTATTTTATGAGGGTCCTTGTAGCTCTGGATATCTGCAGATGACTTGTAGTTCTGGATATCTGGAGATTTCTTGTAGTTCTGGATATCTGGAGATTTCTTGTAGTTCTGGATATCTGCAGATGACTTGTAGTTCTGGATATCTGCAGATGACTTGTAGTTCTGGATATCTGCAGATGACTTGTAGTTCTGGATATCTGCAGATGACTTGTAGTTCTGGATATCTGGAGATGACTTGTGGTTCTGGATATCTGGAGATGACTTGTAGTTCTGGATATCTGGAGATGACTTGTAGTTCTGGATATGTGAGCTTATGCCATTATACAGTCCTATGAAAAAGTTTGGGCACCCCTATTGATCTTAATCATTTTTAGTTCTAAATATTTTGGTGTTTGCAACAGCCATTTCAGTTTGATATATCTAATAACTGATGGACACAGTAATATTTCAGGATTGAAATGAGGTTTATTGTACTAACAGAAAATGCTCAATATGCATTAAACCAAAATTTGACCGGTGCAAAAATATGGGCACCTCAACAGAAAAGTGACATTAATATTTAGTACATCCTCCTTTTGCAAAGATAACAGCCTCTAGTCGCTTCCTGTAGCTTTTAATCAGTTCCTGGATCCTGGATGAAGGTATTTTGGACCATTTCTTTCTACAAAACAATTCAAGTTCAGTTAAGTTTGATGGTCGCCGAACATGGACAGCCCGCTCTCAAATGATCTGAAAACAAAGATTGTTCAACATAGTTGTTCAGGGGAAGGATACAAAACGTTGTCTCAGAGATTTAACCTGTCAGTTTCCACTGTGAGGAACATAGTAAGGAAATGGAAGACCACAGGGACAGTTCTTGTTAAGCCCAGAAGTGGCAGGCCAAGAAAAATATCAGAAAGGCAGAGAAGAAGAATGGTGAGAACAGTCAAGGACAATCCACAGACCACCTCCAAAGAGCTGCAGCATCATCTTGCTGCAGATGGTGTCACTGTGCATCGGTCAACTATACAGCGCACTTTGCACAAATAGCTGTATGGGAGAGTGATGAGAAAGAAGCTGTTTCTGCACGTACGCCACAAATAGAGTTGCCTGAGGTATGCAAAAGCACATTTGGACAAGCCAGCTTCATTTTGGAAACAAAAATTGAGTTGTTTGGTTATAAAAAAAGGCGTTATGCATGGCGTCCAAAAAGAAACAGCATTCCAAGAAAAACACATGCTACCCACTGTAAAATTTGGTGGAGGTTCCATCATGCTTTGGGGCTGTGTGGCCAATGCCGGCACCGGGAATCTTGTTAAAGTTGAGAGTCGCATGGATTCCACTCAGTATCAGCAGATTCTTGAGAATAATGTTCAAGAATCAGTGACGAAGTTGAAGTTACGCCGGGGATGGATATTTCAGCAAGACAATGATCCAAAACACCGCTCCAAATCCTCAGGCATTCATGCAGAGGAACAATTACAATGTTCTGGAATGGCCATCCCAGTCCCCAGACCTGAATATCATTGAACATCTGTGGGATGATTTGAAGCGGGCTGTCCATGCTCGGCGACCATCTAACTTAACTGAACTTGAATTGTTTGTCCAAAATACCTTTATCCAGGAACTGATTAAAAGCTACAGGAAGCGACTAGAGGCTGTTATCTTTGCAAAAGGAGGATCTACTAAATATTAATGTCACTTTTCTGTTGAGGTGCCCATACTTTTGCACCGGTCAAATTTTGGTTTAATGCATATTGCACATTTTCTGTTAGTACAATAAACCTCATTTCAATCCTGAAATATTACTGTGTCCATCAGTTATTAGATATATCAAACTGAAATGGCTGTTGCAAATACCAAAATATTTAGAACTAAAAATGATTAAGATTAATAGGGTTGCCCAAACTTTTTCATAGGACTGTATTGTCTGCTGAGGCTCACTTGTAGTACTATAGACCTGGGGCCTCTAGAGGTGACATGATGTATGCTGGGACTTGTAGTTCTATAAACTAGATCTTCATGTTATTTGAAAATATTTTGTATACTCGGGCCTGGTTCACATCTGCCGTCAGGTTTCCATCCGGGGAGTCTGCTTGGGGAAACCTATATGCATTAAAAAGCAGATTTATCTATTTATTTATTTATTTATTTATTATTTATTTATTTATGTTACATATTTATGGAACTCTCAGGAGCACCTTAACGTGGCTCTATCATTGCCAAAACGTGTTTTGAGATACTGATATGCCTGAATAGTCTTTAGGCTAAGGTCCCCACGTTGCAGAAACACAGCATTTTTGTTGCAGATTTTGTTGCGTTTTTTTGAGCCAAAGCCAAGAATGACAACAAAGGGAATGGGAAATATAGGAATACTTATACTTTTACCTTTTGCTCAAAAAACCGCAGCAAAATCTTCAACAAAAAAAGTTGCGTTTCTGCAATGTGGGGAATTAGCCTTAGGCTGTATTCACACAGAGTAACGCCAGCCGTTTTTTGTGTGCTTTTTGCACATAGCGCCGCGTAGCGCCGCGTTAACGCGGCTCTATGTGCAAAAAGCACACAAAAAACGGCTGGCGTTACTCTGTGTGAATACAGCCTTAAAAAGGCTATCAGGTGCTGCCACTAGGTTTTTAAACGACCCCCCCCCCCCCCCATTTTTCTTAAATATTGGTAAAACCAATATGCTGATGATGCTCATCGAGCACTCTGGGCATTCCCCAGGGCCAGCGAGCACTACCCTGCGTCATACCCCTTTCACACCCCTCCGTGGCTTGTGCTGTGTTATGCCCTCCTCCACACTTGCTGTAACCGCCTCCACCCAGTCTCGCTCCTGCGCTTTCAAATCCCGGACATGCGCAGTAACGCTCCGTTCTGAGCGCTACTGCACGTGCCCAAGCGCCATTTTCTTGTAGCTCACTATAGAACTCAGCAATGATAGAGCCCCTTTAAAATAATGAACATAGGAGTCCCCATGTGGAGCAGATTGGATTAAAGCAGATACATAAATGCTGAATGCTGCCACCTTGTGGTTTTGATCGTGTGAATATATGTGGCATATTTCTTTAACATGTTTGGTTATAGTATTTTTTCAGGAAAAGTGGAGTTGACCCATCTTTCATCATGCAGGAATTTCACTCTGCTATATTATTAATATAATTGTTATTTCCATTTTTAACCACAGGTTACAGAGCAGGAGATTTGTATTTAAGATGACAATGGGGTCCGAACATCCCAAATCCATCAGAATGGCGTCTAATATGGTGGCCAATAAGAACGTCCTGCAGTGGGACTTAACTCCAGAGGATATTCATACCAGAACGGAAGAACTTATAACAAGTACTAAGAGTGTGTATGATGCCGTAGCTGCCCTGGAGATTGAGAAAGTCACGTATGAAAACACTGTCAAAGTTTTAGCCGACCTGGAACTAGAATATGCAGGTAATAGTCATGGCAGTAAAGTGGGCTCAGAGCATCAGCGAGAACGTCACATGAATTTGGCCATAGACATTTTAGACATAAACTGATTAAAGGTAACAACCCCTGTTTATAAGCCCTATTAGAATATGATTATATCTGTGTAGAAGTCTCAGCCTGGAGCTTATTTTTTTGCAATGTGTGGAGGGGATTAGCCAGAATCCCATCCACTTTGCAGATTCTGAAAAACGCAGCATTTCTGCCTCTGCAAAATTGCGCTGTTTACACTACGTGGGCCCTGGCCTTAGGATTATTGATGTAAGAGCTGCATGCTTGTATTACAGGGCGGCCGTTCATCTGAGTGACCGTCATATAATACTTTATCTTCCCTGACATCACTGGTCTGAGCGAGAATATGCCCTCTTAATATTCACCATTATAGTCATGATTTCAGTTTATAAATATATGTAATAATTCATATAGATTTTCTAATATTTTACTAATTTTAAAATATTGTTACAAATACGTTTTTGCTTTGTGCCAGTGGAACAAGTGAGGGTTGATCCTTTTTTTTGTGTAGAGAGCTGTAGTTTTTGTTGGTACCATTTGGGCGGACAATGACTTTAAAGGGCTGACGATGACAACCTCTCATCAAACCCCTCTACATTTTGCGGAAAGGGCTTCCACATATCAGGGGAAATTTGCAGAATACTAGTTCTCTCTGATTTTAGGTGCTACAGGCAAGAGCATATGCCATATAGAGATGAGTGAGTAGTATTCAATCGAGTAGGTGTTCGATCGAATACTACGGTATTCGAACTACTCGTACTCGATCGAGTACCACTCGCTATTCGAATGGAAAAGTTCGATGCAGAACCAGCATTGATTGGCCGAATGCTATACAGTCGGCCAATCAACGCTGGTTCTTCTCCTACCTTTAGAAGTCTTCTCCGTGCAGCTTCCCCGCGGCGTCTTCCGGCTCTTCATTCACTTTGCCAGGCATCGGGCCTGGGCAGAGCCGACTGCACATGTCCGCTTGTAGTGAGGGCATGCGCAGTCGGCTCTGCCCAGGCCTGATGCCTGGCAGAGTGAATTCAGAGCCGGAAGACGCCGCGGGGACGCTGCACGGAGAAGACTTCTCGGAGGATCCAGCCCGACCCTCACTCGTGGACTTGGTAAGTGTAATTTGATTAAACGTTGCCTACCCCTGAAACGAGCATTTTCCCCCATAGACTATAATAGGGTTTGATATTCAATTCGAGTAGTCAAATATTGAGGGGCTACTCGAAACGAATATCGAACCTCAAACATTTTACTGTTCACTCATCTCTAATGCCATATACTCCCATGCAAAATATTATGTACATGTATGTTACATGTCAGGAAGGGCCTATTAAAAACAAAATTGTGCATGCGGTTGAACATTCCAGTCCCATTCATGGAAGACCTTTAGATGTTGTAAATCAGAATAAAAGTCTGACCGGATATAGACGTTTCTCCAGGAGGTTCTGTTTGGTGAACCTGTTCGTTTCATGAACACTTTTCCTCTAACCAAAACTTTCTTGCTGTCCCACAGTGGAGCGGAGCATGTTAGACTTTCCACAACATGTGTCCCCGAGCAGAGACGTGCGGATGGCTAGCACACAAGCTGATAAAAGGCTGTCTGATTTTGATGTTGAGATGAATATGCGGGAAGATATATTTCGAAGAATTCTCCACTTTCATGTGAGTACAATATGGTGGACACAACTCCTTACCATCCATTTTAAGAAATTGGCATTAGCACTCCTGGTTTGGACTTCATAAATTACATCTGAAAACCTGAATGTGTGAACACACCCAAATACTAAGGGACCACAAGACTGGTCCACTGCATGATGTCTGCTTTCAGACGTGATTCCAGTGTGGTCCACCCCAAGTTTACAAAGAATAAAAACCGCGGCAAACACGCAGCAATTGTTGATATTCTGTCTATTCAAAACCCGTAGCACAAGAGATTTTTAACGTAGCTTGCAGCAAGTTAGCCACTGGTGGTTTTGCAGTGGCCAAAGCTAGTCTGACATATCCACAATGTGGCTGCATGTTATTGTATTATGGCTGGAAGACCTTGATTCCAACCTTCTGCGTTCTACCAGACAGAACTTAGACCCTATAAACTCTATAGACCCTGACCCTATAAAACCCTATAGAGTCAGGTCCACACTGTATGTTACAGCTCAGGGTCATACTATTATGCTCATGTGATAAATCTGCTTGTGAATATTGTTTATAGAAGACACAAGACCTGGAGAAGCTGCAGCCGGAGGTCAGGCGATATCTGGAAAAGTCAGTCCAGCTTGGAAGACGCAATGGACTCCATCTTCCTGCAGAAGTACAGAGCGTGAGTATTACAGAACTGCGTATACAAGTTGTCATTTATTATGCTACATGCACCAAATGTGTACGTGTGCCGCATCCGTGGTTGAACGTCACAGAAGACACATGGATGATATCTGTGTGCCACCTGTGGCTTCACTGACCCATTCATTTGTTCAATGAGCCTGGATGGCAAAATGGCCAGGTATAGGATTTGTGATGAGTTTTAACCCAGGCTCACAGACCAGGGATTATACGCGGGCGTATGTATGGAGTCATAGAAAATACACGACTAGCACTCTATCAATGCACGTGTTTATGTGCATGAAGCCTAACATGTAGCTTATAGTGAACATGTATGTCTGTTCACTATAAACTAATATATGTCTGTGTATAATAATATATATATAGAGAGAACACTTGCGCCACCTAGTGAATATTACTATGAAGTCAAATCAAATAGGCTTTATTGGCACGTCCGAATAGATATTTGGCATTGCCAAAGCTAGTAAAGGGGTGGGGGGGGGGAGTTGGAGTCGGGGGGGAGAGTTGGGGGTTGGGGGGGGAGAGTGGTGGGTATGGGGGGGTGGGGGGGGTGATTTGGGTATAACAGTCCATGGAGTCTCATCTTCCTCTTAGTTGGTGACTGCTGTATGGGGTGGGGTGGGGGGGGGGTGATTTGGGGTATAACAGTCCGTAGAGTCTCATCTTCCTCTTAGTTGGTGGCCGTTATATGGGGAGGTGGGGTGGGGGGGTGATTTGGGGTATAACAGTCCATGGGGTCTCATCTTCCTCTTGTTTGGTGGCAGCTGGACACGTATTGGGCAGCGATCTCCACAGTGGCCTCTTCTTCTCCCAGTAGGATGTAGAGTTTCCTCTTCTCGTCTGCAGATATGAAGTCTGGGATGTGGGCAGAGAGTCTTTGGTAGTAGACGGCCCTCACAGCTGAGTATTTGGTGCAGTGTAGCAGGAAGTGGGTCTCGTCTTCTAGGGCCCCCTGGTCACAGTGCTGGCACAGTCTGTTCTCCCGTGACTTGTACGTCTGCCTGTGTCGCCCCGTCTCCATCTCCAGGCTGTGGGCGCTCAGTCTGTACCGGCTCAGGGTCTGTCTGTGTTTGGGGTGGCGTATTCTCTCCAGGTAGGTGGCCATGGTGTAGTCCCTTTGCAGTGACTGGTACACAGTGAGTTTCTTGGAGTTATTTATTGCGCTTCTCCATTCCTCGATGTACTGCTCTCTGTCTCTCAATGGCTCCTTTTATTTGATCCTTGTTCAGGGCATGTTGGGGGTTTTGGCTTGGCAGATGGCTGATGCTTGGTTGGGGGATATCGGGTTTGCTCAGGGCTCTGTGACTCATCCAGGCTTGGTGGTGGTAAGAGCCAGGGGAAGTATATTCTGTATGATATCTTTCAGTGTTGTATGATTTGTTTTATATCATTGTTAGGCTAATGTGCAGACTTGTATGTTTTTTGCTTGTGTCAGGGGTATCTTACTTTACATCCTCCTTGTGCAAGTCTGTCATACCCATAAGATCATGCAGCCGATCAATTTTCTGGGATATAATGTGTGTGTACAGAGACTAAACTGACTTATCAGGGAGTTGGTTTATAAGTACATGGAGCCGCTGAGACTTCTGCAAATTGGCAAATAATTGGTCTAATTCGGCCGATTATGCCATGCACTTAGTTTCATCTAACAGACCAACATGTCCCATTTTAACCATTCACATGTCCAGCAGACAGACGCCTGCTGTCGGCCATCGCAAACAAAGGAGTTCATTTTTTAACTGACTTTTAAAAGGGGTGTAGTGACATGGAAGGGGGCCAGTGTCACTACTCATACCCTGCCCACTTTCGCGAAAGCGTCAAAGGCAGTGTTAAAGAGAATAAATGATTTAATGTGGGATATATTGTAATACAGTATAGGATGCCTTATTGAGACACCACATGATGGTTGCCTGTTTCGTAGTACAGTGTCAGGATCAGTTCACACTGTGTTTGCAGTGTATGTAGGGAGGCATACAGTAATATTTATCACTTATAAGGTCACATGTTAAAAAACCCCAAAAACATGCATTTATAAACCATGCTCTGAGTATTCAACTACACTATTCCATTCAGTTGAAAAAATGTTATACTGACATATAGGAGCCCTACAGATGCAGAGAGGGGCACTCTTTGCATCTAGACGTTGGATACGTATGATATATATTTCTACATTTTTTCTGGTTTCATGCACCGAATGGACACTGACAGCACAGTGTGAATACATCCTTACAAGTTCAGAGAAAGAGCGGCACTATAGCTTAGCTCCAATTACTGATTCTCAATTGACACATACCTGGCTTGAGAAAGCGCCTGTGCCGGCGCGAAACGGCTATTGCCCACGCGATGCATGTCATTCTCCTGGTTTGCTTTACCTTCATTTCTTCAGTAAAAGACTAAGTTTTAAGAAATAACTTCATATGGGTGAGTGCCCTCCGTTCTTTTTTCTCTTCTTGTGAATATCCTTATAAGTTCTTTGACTCCATATAGCCTCCAGGACCTTATACTAGACAGAAATTCTCGGTAGATGTTATTGTACTTGGTGATTCATTCTCTCCATTGTGCCTGTGTATCTCAGTTATGGGTCAGCTTTCAGTCTCATTTGTTGCTATTATTGAGGTTTTCTTCTCGTTTCATTTTTTTTTTTGTAACTTTACCCAGGAAATAAAAGTCATGAAAAAAAAGATCAGCGAACTAAGTATTGACTTCAACAAAAATCTCACCGAGGACAACACAAGTCTCGTGTTCACAAGAGCAGAACTTGGTAAGTCTGTGTTTCTTCCATAACCTTACTGTAGGCTTGCGATGTATAAAGTGATTGAGGTTACCCTGTATCAATAGGATAGGGAATAACTTCATGATTGGTGGGGGTCTTATCGTTGGGACCTCCAGTGATCCTGAGATTAAAGAGGACCTTTCATCACTTGGGGCACATGCGGTTTTATATACCGCTAGAAAGCCGACAGTGCACTGAATTCAGCACACTGTCGGCCTTCACAATCTGTGCCCCTGGTGCCAATACCGTTCTTAGTCAATACTTGTATTCCCCATGTAATCACCATTCTGGAGCATCTTCTTATAACTCTGTGTTGTGCTGTTCCTCTGTTATTCCTCAACTTTCCTAAAAATTTATGACTAAGTTGTCAATTGGGTATTACTATTCTCATTGTTATAGGGGTCTATCCCTACGTAGTCCTTACTTTTGGCGCTGATTGGAAAGTAGGAGAATGTAAAGGGACAACTCACCAACTAGTAATGCCCAGCTGTCAACTTATCCAAAATTTCTAGTAGGAATAACAGAGAAACACACAATGCAGAATATATTCTCCAGAGTTGTTATATAATGAGGAATATGTTTCTTCACTAAAACAGACATGTTGGGAGAGATGACAGATCCTCTGTAAAAGTTGAAGGAGTTTGCCAAGACTTTAAGACTGAGGACCTTTCCTTAGGATAGGTGATTAATACCCAACTGGTTGGTGGATGACGTCCAGCACCAATACCGATCAGCTGTTATGTCATTCTCTCCCACAATGGGATTTTCAGAGAACATAACCATATTTAAATTTGCAGAGAACATTTTTGCAAAGTTTTAAGAATTTTTGGTAACCATCCTAGTGGTGACAGTCTGTCCTGATCAGTTGCCAATGGATATGACTATGAATGCAGAAACTTTCTACGGTCTGGAACTTGTTAGAAACCCTGCCATGATGTCCTTATTGTGGACAGGAACTCCTGGGTTTGGCTACAAAATGAATGGGAAATAAAAAGACTCTTTGAGGGTAAGTTCACATGGGGTTTTTTGGTTCGGAACCTGAGACAGAGGCCGCCTGAGGTTCTGCACCAATATACGGGTAGTTACAACTGGATGCCGGTGCAGTGCACTGGCATCCAGTCACGCACTCCGCTCCGGACTAGGCCCAATTTAATGGGCCTAGTTGGGAGGGAGTGTCTTCAGGCGGATGTCGTGAGGCGAATCCACCTGAAAGAATGAGCATGTCGCTTCTTTTTCCAGAAGCTGGAACAAACGTCTCCCGGAAAAAAAAACTGACCGGCTCCCAATGATTTAAATGGAAGCTGTCTTTTTGGTCAGGATTTTGAGGCGGATATGGCCTCAAAATCCTGACCCAAAAACCCCTTGTGAAATTTACCCTTATACTTCTCCTCTCTGCTCACCCCATTCCTAACTTTAGCTTCAAAAACTGCAGCAAAATCTACAACATAAATAGCGACTTTTCCGCAACGCGGGGCTTTATCCTATAGTGGGTTTCCGGACCCAAATTGATTTTTCATACTGTTGACACCTGGACCCCACACAGATCAGCTGTTTCAACAGCATCCGGTGCCAGAAGCTTGTATGTGCAGCACTGGACCTATTCAAGTAATGTAGGTGGCGCATTCATTTATTAAGTAAAAAACTATCAAAACAACCAGGATCTATGTGAAAAAAAAAATAATAGCCCCATACCCCCACACCCCATGAATTTCTGTTGTGAACCACATTTTTTGGAAAGCTGAATTCAGATTCACTAGGCAGAGCTGAAGAATCCTAAATAAAACCTGTCTGACAATATTAAGTAGGCTAAAAGATCTCAAAAAGCAACACATTATGCCCCGATCTCAAGAAATTCAAGAACTGGTGAAAAGCAAAGTCATTGACATCTATCAGTTTGGAACAAGTTACAAAGCCATTTCTAAGGCTTTGGGACGCCAGCGAACCTCAGTGAGAGCTATTATTCACAAATGGAGAAAACATGGAACAGTGGTGACCTTCTCAGGAGTGGCCGCCTACCAAAAATACTCCAATAGCGCATTGACGCTAAAGAACCATAAACAACACATGAAGTGCCTTGCCTGAATCAACAATAAGAAAGAGACTGGGCAAAAATGGTGTCCGTGAGAGAGGCAAAACCAAAAGGCTCAGCTCACAGTGGACAAAAAACATCCTGATAATCCCCAATGTTTGGGAAAATATTAGGTTTAGGGGGCAATTACTTTTTCACATAGGGCCCTTAATAAATGAAATAATTATTGAAAAACCTGCATGAAGGATTTACGATATTGTCTACCTGTAAGCATTCATGAATGTCAGTAACATTGGTCTCTATTGTGGTATATTTTACAGAGGGTCTTCCCACTGACTTCGTAGACAGCCTAGAAAAAACAGATGACAACAATTACAAAGTAACTCTCCAGTATCCACATTACTTTCCTGTTGTTAAAAAGTGTTCTGTTCCGGAAACTAGGAGGAAAATGGAGGCAGCTTTCAACAGCAGGTGTATGAAGGTGAGTATCTACAGTCTACATTGTGTCCTACCCCTGACTTACACATTCTAATGATTATAGTATTAAATATGGTAGACAATACTGGTTCAGTGGTTTCTGTATTCACATTAATGGGGATGTCTCATAATGACATTGCTTTGTTTAATTAGCCTAGTTTGTCCCATAGTGGTTACTCCACACCGTATAATGTCCCATAGTGGCCCCTCCACGCAGTATAATGTCCCATAGTGGCCTCTCCTTACAGTATAATGTCTCACAATGGCCCCTCCACACAGTATAATGTCCCATAGTGGTCCCTCCACACAGTATAATGTCCCATAGTGGCCTCTTCACACAGTATAATGTCTCACAATGGCCCCTCCACACAGCTTAATGTCTCATAGTAGCCCCTCCACACAGTATAATGTCCCACACTGGCCTCTCCATACAGTATAATGTCCCATAGTGGCCCCTCCACACAGTATAATGTTCCATAGTGGTCCCTCCACACAGTATAATGTCCCACACTGGCCTCTCCATACAGTATAATGTCCCATAGTGGCCTCTCCACACAGTATAATGTCTCACAATGGCCCCTCCACACAGTATAATGTCCCATAGTGGTCCCTCCACACAGCTTAATGTCTCATAGTAGCCCCTCCACACAGTATTATGTCCCACAGTGGCCCCTCCACACAGTATAATGTCCCACAGTGGCCTCTTCACACAGTATAATGTCTCATAGTGGCCTCTCCACACAGCTTAATGTCTCATAGTGGTCCCTCCACACAGTATAATGTCCCACAGTAGCTACTCCACACAGTATAATGTCCCATAGTGGCCTCTCCACACAGTATAATGTCCCACAGTAGCAACTCCACACAGTATAATGTCCCATAGTGGCCTCTCCACACAGTATAATGTCCCATAGTGGACCAGTGGACCCTAGTGTTTGTTACAAATTTTGAAAAAATTTTGGGTTCGGCCAATTCCAAATATTTTAGGGTTCACCACTCATGAACTATTATACTCTGGGGGTCTTAAGAGAGTATAATGATTGAAGACCCTGCAAAGGTGATCAAATAACTAACAATAGTGTTACTCGCTTCTCTTGGGCTCCAGCAAGAACCTTTGGGCCTTCCAATTGTCTAATATTGATCACCTCTCCTAAGGATTTCTTTATAGTTAAAATTATGTTTTAAAGATCACACTGGAAAAATCTTCTTCGGATTTTCTTATATTAATAGAAATCCTTAAACATCGACATAAGTATGTATCAGAGATCAGATAAATATGATTTTCTTATATATAACTGTAAAATATAATTGTTTTTAAGCTGGAATTCATTTTTTCCATCATGTTTTCCACTTTGACCCTTTATTAATGTCCAGTTGGTCTTGGTCTGAATTCACACATACCATAATTGTACACCCCAGATAAATCTGCTGTAAAATCTGCATGGCTTACATCTTTATTATGATGCACGTTGCTGTGGAATCGCTAAGTGTGAAATTCCAGCAAATCTACATCAAAATCTGCAAAAAGAGCTGAATATTCAGAAGCCTTGTAATGAAGATATGTCTTAGATGATTTATCTTCTGCATCTTCCTATGTGATGAGGTTTTTTTTTTCTTTCTTTTAGGAGAACACTGCAATACTTGAAGAATTGATAACCCTTCGGTCTAAGCTGGCAGAACTTCTGGGATACCAGACACATGCAGACTTTGTACTTGAATTAAACACGGCGAAAAACACAGGCAATGTATCTACCTTTCTAGGTAAGTCGTAGTTAAAGGGGTTGTCCACATTCTAAACAGAAGTGTAAAAACAGATGCAAGAAACACTACTCAGCTCATCGTTTTTATACCAATCCAGCACTGACACCTATATGATCCTCCTAACCAGCATGTGGCCACTACAGCCAGTCATGTGCAAATGTCATATGTGTGCTACTGCTGGCATCACCGCCTGCGCAGTTCTTCAGTGAAGCTAAGAACGTACACCCCGTCTTTGCTACACATTTGCTGGAGATTCAGGACATGCGCACTGAAGCTGAGGTGTACTCCTTTGGCTTCATTGGATAACTGCGCTGGTGGGGTTTACAGGGGCAGGGGAGGTATAAGGGTCCATTCACATGGAGTTTTTTGGTGCTGAATCTTGTCAGAATCCACGTGTAAAAAACCCCTCCCCATAGAGTTCAATGGGTTCCGCTAGCTCTTTTTATTCCGCTAGCGGAAAAAAAGCTTCCTTCAGGTGGATTCTGCCTCCTAAAACCAATGGAGTCAATGGGAGGTGGAAAAAAATCCACGTGCTATTGGCAAAAAAACGCATGGAAAAAACGCTATCAGTTTTTTCAAGGTCCATACACTGTGCTGGAGAAAAAAACATTTCCTAATTCCTGAAGCAGATTTTTTCCTCACCAAAATTCTTGCCAAAAACTCAGTGTAAATGGACCCTAAGGCCCCGTTCACACAGGGAGCGGATTGACGGATTTTGGTCCTGAGAGTGACGTGGGAAGCCACGTCACAATAGGGTCAAAATGCGCCTGCCACGACTGTCGCGGCTTCCCCTTCCGGTGTATTCTCAAAAGAATGGGCCTAACACGGAGGTTGCTGCCACGAGGCGGGCGCCAGGACTGAACCAGCCGTGGAATCCGCCTGGAGAACGGTCATCTCGCTTCTTTTTTCCGTGAACAGCATGTTGCCTAAGTACATAGACCTCCATTGGGAGGGGGTGGATTATGACGTGGATTCAGTGCCAAAATCCGCCCCCCTCTTGCCCTGTGTGAACAAGCCCTGAAGGTTTTTTAATTTTTTTCAGACACAAATGACTATTACAGGGAAATTTGGGACACTAAACCCCTGGTCTAGTGGGTGGTTTAGTGTCCCAAATCCCAAATATTTCTTGTACGTCTCTTTATAGATAATCTAAAGACAAAGGTAAAGCCTTTAGGTGAAGAAGAAAAGTTGCTTATTTTAAAGATGAAAAGTAAGGAATGTGAAGAAAGAGCTTTGGAGTTTGATGATAAAATCAACGCTTGGGATCTACACTACTACCTCACCCGCATTGTGGAGACAAAGTACTCTGTAGATCAGGAGAAACTACAGGAGTATTTCCCTATGGAGACAGTCACCAAAAATCTGCTGCGCATCTACCAGGAATTGCTCGGTCTTCGATTTGAACGTGTGGAGAATCCTCATGTGTGGCACGAAAGTGTGACTCTGTACGCCGTATATGACAGTGCCACTGGGGACGTTCTGGGGCAATTCTATCTGGATCTCTACCCAAGGTAAATTTGATGCCTTATTATACTACACATATGGCTACCGAAATGCAGATAAGGATAGTGGGAAATAGTCAGTGTGGTACTGTGGACAGGTGATAAAGCAGTGACTTAGCTAGCATTGGAGCCAAGGGTCATCACTAGGAAATCAGTCTGAATGCAACAGACCAGAAGATGATCCAGGATTGTAGTCAGGAACCAGAACTAGAAGTACAACAGGTACCTAATGGACAATGCAAAAGGAAAAGGCCAGTGCATGGTCAAGGAGGTTGCCCAAGCCGAATGCTGTAGTTCAGGTCACTTGTAGGCAGGCTATGTTATCTTCAGATGATGGTTGCTTTTCAATCCATTGCTGAGCTGGGGAAATAGAAGAGCTACTATGTGATCTAGCGGACAGGGAGACATTGCTGGAGTGGTGTAGGCTTCTAGTTTAGGTCTGGGTTTAGTAGCTGGCAGTAGTGTGTAGTAACAACAGTATGTTCATAAATTTCTCAATTTTCTAGCAACTTGTAAAATCGCCTCCTCATATAAAACTTTATAGACTTTATAAATGCAAGTTGTGGCGCCTTGAGTGGCTATCTCTTGGAAGTAATTCAAGCCGGTTCCATCTGAGCTATCTATTCTAGTTAACCCTTATTTACATGTAATACTCGATGTAAGAAATCTGTTTCCCACAAAGCAAGTGGAGCTTAGGATGCTGACAGTCCTATGTTAATGTGGTTGATGTAATTGGTCCTTATAACAAGTCTTTCCTTATCTTAAGGGAAGGAAAGTATGGGCATGCTGCGTGTTTTGGACTACAACCCGGCTGTCTCCTCCCTGATGGAAGCAAAATGATGTCTGCAGCAGCAATGGTGGCAAACTTCAGCAAGCCTTCAAGTACGCGGCCCTCTCTGCTCAGACATGATGAAGTGAAAACTTACTTCCATGAGTTTGGCCATGTCATGCACCAGATATGTGCACAGGTCAGTATATTTTTGATTGTATGTACTGACAATACCCTGGTGGATCATCCAACCGAGAGCTAGAGCATGTGAATTGACTATGCCATAGTAAGCTGAAAGATACTTGGCTAAATAAGCTAGTTAAAGGGTTTTCCCATAGAAATGTTTTACAGAACACGGTCTCTTTAGATTTGGTAGTTGGGGCTTTTACTGATCCCATGAACACGCCAGTATTAGTCCTGAATACGCAGTTGGTAAGGTTTAAAACAAAGACAGAGGTCCCTTATGTACAACTTCTCATCCTACTGTGATGATCCAGAGGAAGGCAAAAAGCCCTGTGAAGGAAACGTGAGTTGCACCATATTGGAAAAATTCCTTACCAACTCCAAATCCGGCATTCAGTCTTAATCCCTGGGTCAGTGCCCCATCTCTAGAAATCTAGTACCCATAATGTGCAATATTAGATATATTTAGTCTACGTTCGCATCTGTGTTTTGGTGCCTGGCACAGAGTCCATCTGAAATCACAGACTAAAAAGTCCTGCAAGCACTGTTGTCCAGCAATGTCAGTGCTAATATAATGGATACCTGGCGGAACTCATTATAATCATTGTGGGACCCTCGGGATCCGTTGTTACTGGTCACTAGATGGGTTTGTTTTTATTGCTCAATCTGTTTTTCTCGCACTACGATGTGAATGGATTAAATGGCGCAAATATGAATGCACTCCTAAGGAAGACATCCAGACCCCTCCTGAACGTGTTTAGTGAATTAACCATTACTATATTGAAGCCCTGTCGTTGGCAGCGGTGGAGCTTTCTTTTCTCTATACATAGCTGATACTCCTTTGTCATATAGATTTGAAAATACAGATCAAACTGTATCTTGAGTAAGAAGTTCAATATGGTTTCTCCAGGTCCTGTCCTTTGAACTTTCAGATTTCTAAAAACCTTCACCATTAGGGGGAGTTCACACGGAGTAACGTACCGCGTGATGTGGCACGTATACGGCGTGTGAGATTTTGAGCGCCGTATACGCTCCCATTGATTTCAGTGGGAGCTGGGATCGTATACGCCGCGTTATTTTGCGGCCGTGATTTTGCGGCCGCAAAATAACGCCGCGTATATGATCCAGGCTCCTATTGAAATCAATGGAAGCGTATATGGCACTCAAAGTCTCACACGCCGTATACCTGCCACATCACGCGGCACGTTACTCCGTGTGAACTCCCCCTGATACTGACGGCCATCATACTTGTAGATAGTCCAATAGGTGAAACATTTTTAGATCTATGCAAATGAGGTACAAGTGCAATGAGCACGTGCCAGAACCTTTGTATTTCAAACCTGAATGCCAAGCCACACCCTGACTGCACTTGAGTCTAATTTGCATAGGTATAAAATATCTTGTACCGTTTCCTTGTGAATCTATTGGTATGACTGTTCTCTGTGTAATGTCCCCTACATTGCACTGTGGCTGGTTTGATATTGAGTTTCGTGGTGACTCCCTGCTATAAATTATAAAACTACTAGGAGTTATCACCGGTAGCGTGATGTATGAAGCCATGTCTACTGTAATGCACAGTGACATCTGTCTGATCCCATTGCTTGGTGACAGTGCAGTTTTGTTTGTACAGACTTCACCTTAATATAAAGTCTTACATCACAGTCTGCAATAAAGAATTTTTTATGGGATTTCGGATAGGAAAACTCAGTTTTATAGTTAAAGGTTACACCATCATATCTAGATGTGTATGAAGCGTGAAGAGGTCGAATGTGAGCAGACTACAGTAATACTTGTGATAACATTTTGCTCATGTACGTCCCTCCTCTGTCCTGTCCTCAGGCTATATGATAATAAATAAGATAGGTGATAGGCCGCCAGTGTTGGTCTGCATTGTAATAATGGATCTGAAGGGCAGGATGAAAAGGGGAGGACTAAACCTTGAGACATGATAGAGAAAACGGAACAAAAAAAGCTATCCTCCAACATTTCCTTATGCTAGGTTCACACTAGCATTGTATCTCCGTTGTTCTAGTCCGTCGGAGGACCAGAACAATGGAGAGACAGACTGCTAAAATAACACATATCATCTATCAGACCATTAACTATAATGGGGCCCATTGGGTATCCATCACTGTTACACAGAAACCAGCTGAGGAAAAAGTTCTCCGTGCAGGACTTTTACCTCCTACATCTGCAACATAGACTACAGCGTAGATGTGAGCGTAGCCTTAGGGTCCAATCACACGGAGTAAACGTGCGCTCATTTTGGCACAATACTCGTGTAAAAATAAGACTGCCATTGACTTCAATGACATTTTTTACACGTGTAAAAAAACGCACCAAAAACGCGACGCGTTTGCTTTGTAACGGCTCAGGCAAATTCTGTCTGCTATTTTACCACCCCTAAACCAGAGAGCCAACATTGGAATCCGACACTGAGATTAAGAAGTCGAATATTTTCATGTATTTTTAATCATAGAGAAAAACAGGTCAACTTCATAATATGTATTTCTGCAAATCTAAACTTGCACATTTGCATTCATCTGCATGAAGAACGGAATAACCGATACCATGCCGTTCTTCAGTCTTTGCTTTCTTCATGTTGTGATGGGATAGCATTGCCAGAAGCTAGAAGACAAGTACAAAGGGTTTGTGGGAGAGAGGGAGCTGCTATCTGTCAGATGCTTCTGTTTATAACCCTAAATTTAGTTTTTGGAGAGTGCACAGGAATCTAAAATAATACGGCTTTTAGACTTCCCGCATATAGCATTATGCCGAACGTTACTATCGTATTTTACCACCGCAGAGACAGGTAGCAGATATGTTTTTGAATCCGATGTATGAGTAATATGTTTTCTTCCTCGTTGCCATCAGCAGGATCATTATCATTGTCTATTCTTAGCGTGATAGTGATTATATGTTTGTTTGTTTTTTGTCGCCAAAGATTTTATTTTTTGATGCAGCAGCACCAATGAATATGTTTAAATAGTGTTTTTCCTAAAAGACCAGCAATATATAAAATAAAAGTCAAAAATGCCTTTAATCTTGCATTATTGGACCATCATGCTGTAAAGGTAGACAATGCAGTTACTTTGGGGGCCTGTGCAAATAGGGACCCCAACCCTTATTGGTCCCATTCCCTTCTCTGTTGGGTGGCCTTAGTAGAAATCCCCTTTTCAGAGGGACTGGATTGTTAGCAAACAAGTGAATAGGAAATTCACCAAGGGGTCAAGGGAAGATCAAAGGGGGAAACAAACATCAGGCCGCCTTGACCATAATGGAGGGGCACATTTTGATCTTCGTTATGGGGTCCCCCTCTGCTGTATATTCTAATACTAAGGGGGCATTCACACGGAGTAAACGCCAGCTTATTCTGAACGTAAAACACGTTCAGAATAAGCGGCGTATAAAGCAGTTCCATTCATTTCTATGGGAGCCGGCATACGAGCGCTCCCCATAGAAATGAATGGGCTGCTTCATTCACTACGAGCACTCCCATTGAAGTGAATGGGAAGCGCTTTACAGATATTGTCAGTCACTGTCCCATATAGGGCTCAAAATCTACATTCCCTATCAGTATGTCTTTGGTGTGTGGGAGGAAACCGGAGTACCCAGAGGAGACCCACGCAAATACGGGGAGAACATACAAACTCCTTGCAGATGTTGCCCGTGGCAGGATTTGAACCTAGGACTCTGGTGCTGCAAGGCTGCAGTGCTAACCACTGAGCCACAGTGCTGCCCATGCAGCTGTACGGACACATTCACATGACAGTTCTATGGCCCCTTTGTTCTACTGAATGTTAGGATTCCTGGGCACTATCAGCCATCCATTGGTAGTCAATCTTAAAGAGACACTCCGAGGAATATTTTTATCTTTTCCTTTATCTCCTTTTACTTATAATTGGGCCTCTATCCCTTGCCTATAGGGATACCGCTAGGTCACATGACCTATTTTGTGTCTATGAGACTGGCACCAAGGCTGTCATGCCCATACATGTGAAGATTTCCAACATGTGTTTACCCAATACACCAGAGGAAGACATTTTACCAGATTATTTTTATGTTTTATTTAATTTCCAGAATAACCTATAACTTTATCATGGCTGCTGATCCAAGCATACTGAAATAGAGGCCTGAGAAAGGGGAACTCAACCTAGATCTTCAATTTAGAAAGAAAAAACATTTTTTTAGAAAATGGTAAACATAAGGAAGTTGTATGTGAAGAAAGAAGTACTACTAGTATGAGGAAACATGTACCAAGAGTGCTAACATCCACGTCAGCAACAAAAAGGAATCCTGTTGTTTAAAGAGGATCTTTTATATCCCCAGGGACATGCGGTATTATATACTGCTAGAAAGCTGACGGGGGCGGAGTTCCGTCAGCTTTCCTGGTATGTACCTGGGTGCCGGAGATATTGGTGCTGATATCCCTGTCAGAAGGGCAGGACTTACAGCTTAGTGTCATCGCTGGGATGTGAGGAACGTTTCCCCCTGACAGTACAAGCATATGGAAGAATACTGTCGGGGGGTGTACATCACAGCCCAGTGCACTGTTAACTTTCTAACGGTATATAATACCGCCAATGTCAGAGGAGATGAAAGGTCCACTTTAACTTTTTTCTTTTTTTTTTTTTTTTTTTTTTCTACTCTTTATTTAAAGAATGGCACAACCAAAAATAATACAAACATGCAATGAAAAAGAACTTCGAGAAGGGGTGGACACGCGCGGGCGCCACCCCTGAGTAGAAGGCCAACATTTTTAACATTTTTTAAAGGGAAAGAAAGCTAAAGAAAATGGGGGGGGGGGGGGGGTTAGAACGAAAGGGGGGGGGGGGGGGTAAGACAGTGTGAGCAGAGCACTTGAGTGACGCTAAACCTGATGTCTGAGCTTAGCGAACCGAAGCCAGGGGGACCAGGTCCTCAGGAATGATGAATGGTTACCCGAGGCCCAACTCGAAATTTCTTCAAATCTACAAACTTGGTTAACTCTAGCTACCCACTCAGTATGAGAGGGAGCAGTGGTCTGTAGCCACTTCTGAGGGATAAGGAACTTAGCAATCACAATAAGGTGCGTCTTGAGGTCTTTTTTGGAGGGAGAAAGCTGGGCGTCGGGCAACGCTAGAGCAACATGAGGTAGAGTCAATTTGAAACTAGCCCCACATATGGATCTAATTGACATCTCGACTTCACTCCAAAAGCTACATATAACAGGGCAAGACCACCAAATGTGCGTCAGCGAACCCTTCTCCACGCCACACCGCCAACAAAGGTCGCTATCTGACAGTTTATATGCGAATAGCCACTCAGGGGTTTTATACCAACGTGACAATAATTTGAAGTGGTTTTCCTGAAGCCTCACGCAGCTGGAAAACCCATGTGAATGAGCTAGCACTTGTTTAACCTGATCGTCAGATAGAGTCACACCCAGATCCCTCTCCCAAGACAATATGTAAGACGGCCTAGCTAGGTTCTGTTTCTTAAGGTACGTATGAAGAACTAGAGACATTTTCCTAAGTTTGGGTAGAGGGGCCAGAAGGAGCTTTTCAAAGTCGGTGGAAGCTTGCCTGATAGTGAATTTGGAGCCGAATTGTAAAGTTAGTCGTCTAAGATGTTCTTGGTGTAGGACATTCAGTGGCGGCAAATTCTTGAAGAGTGAGGTAGCAGCGTCCGACAACAAAAGGGGTAGAGACATTAGAGTTTCGTGGGAGAGGTGGGACCACAAATTGTATGAGTCATGCGAAGAGAGCACATGTGGTAGTAGGGATAGAGGCATAACTCGGGAGGGGAAGGGCGCTAGAGAGGGCTGTAGTTTCAACCATACCTGTATCGGGCCTGAAAGGATAGGGCTGATTCCTGATCTGCACTCCTTTGCTGCAGTGCCCAGCCATAGATCCCTTAGGAAGGAGGGCCCGTGCGTGGCCTGAAGGAAGCGAGAGACAGCTGGGTTACGTACCGGACGTGCCAGCTCGATCCATCTCACTAGTTGAATGGCTCTATAATATTCAAATGTATCAGGCAGTCCCATTCCCCCTGTCTGCTTGTGTCTAACCAATAGAGAGTAGGCCAACCTAGGTCGTCTGCGTTTCCACACAAATCTGCTAAACAGAGATCTTACTGTCTTAAAAAAAGTATGCGATAGCTCTATGGGCACCATGTTCAGTACATACAATAGTTTTGGCATTATATACGTCTTTAGGAGGTTAATTCTGCCCATCCAGGAGATGAGAGGAATATCATATTCATCTAGTAAAGCAGATATGGCGGAAAGCAACGGCTCGTAGTTAGCTTTATATAAGTCCGACAAGCAGGAGGGAATCGAAATTCCTAGGTACCGAATAGAGTCCCTGGCCCAGCTAAAGGGGGTGAGTCGTTTCAAACCGTTAACCGAAGAGGCGGACAAAGTAATGTTGAGTAACTCCGATTTCCCAAAATTAACTTTGAAATTGCTCAACGTACCGAACATCTCCAATTTACGGGCGAGGGCCGGAAGGGAGATTTCAGGTTTCGTAATCAGGAATAGGAGGTCATCCGCAAAGGCAGTTGCCTGAAGGGGTACATCCCCCGCTTGGAGCCCCGATATTTCCGGGTCTTGCCTAATACTCTGAAGGAGGGTTTCAAGCACTAAAATAAATAATGTAGGGGAAAGGGGGCAGCCCTGACGGGTCCCGTTCGCAATATCAAAGGAGGGAGAGAGAGTGCCATTCACCTTCAGTCTAGCGGAAGGGCAGGAATATAGGGTAAAGATAGCATCAATAAATTGTGTGGGTATGCCAAGTTTTGATAGCGTATGTCGCATGAAGGTCCAGGATACCCTATCGAAGGCCTTCTCGGCATCAATGCCGAGAAGGACCACTGGTATTCTACGAGTGGTTGCAAAATGGATAGCCTGGATAACTCTATGCGAGTTATCCTTGCCCTCCCTACCAGGTATAAAGCCAGACTGCTCATTGTGAACTAGTTGAGGGAGAAGTTTTTGAAGTCTACATACGAGTAACTTGGCCCAGATCTTAATGTCGAGGTCCAGGAGGGAGATGGGTCTATAGCTACTACATAAACTTTCATCTTTTCCCTCCTTCGGTATGAGCGTTATATGAGCTTCTAAAGCTTGTCGTGGAAAAGAATGGCCATTTAAAAGGGCGTTATAGGTACAAACTAAGTGTGGGAGGAGAATCTGTAGGAATTTTTTATAATAAGGGAGGGATAGACCATCAGGGCCGGGGCTCTTTCCTGGTGGGAAGCTTGATATTACTGTTTGGACCTCATCCGCCGTGATTGGTGCGACCAGGGCTGAGATCGATTGTGTCGGGATCGAAGGTAAATGCAAGGAGTCAAGGAAGGATTTGATTGCTTCCTCCTTCGAAATCCCCGAACTATTTGCAGACGGCTCTTTCAGATTATACAGTTCAGAGTAAAAATCTCTGAAGGCGTGGGCAATATCTGGGGTAGCATGAACAAGCACGCCACGACTATCGACAATCCGAGGTATGTGTGTCCTATCTCTAGCTTTTTTGATCAGGGCAGACATCAGACGACCTCCTCTATTACCGTGGGCAAAAAGTTTCTGCTGGTAGAGTAGGTGAGATTTATTAAACTTAATATTCAATAGCGATTTCAGGCGTTCCCGTAGTGATGTCAGTTCTGTCAGGGATATTGCAACCGCTGAGGCCTTATGGGCCCTTTCTAAGGACGAAATTTTTTTTAGTAGGTCATCAATCTCACTCTGGGTTTTCTTTTTGAAACGCGACCCTACAGAGATCAAGATACCCCTAATATAGGATTTATGGGCCTCCCAGATTACCGGGTAAGGTGGAGATGGGTTGGATGCGGTGTTCTTATCGAAAAAGAGTTCAAGGTGTTTTTGAACCGTCTCTGCGCCCTCCGGCCAGGATAAGAGAGCCTCGTTTAAGCGCCACTGCCATTCTCTCGGGGTCAAATGAGCCAGAGTGAAGGACAATGAGCAAGAAGAGTGGTCCGAGATTGTGATACTACCGACAGTGGAGTCTCTGACCTGGGACAATAAGGAACCAGACAAGAACAGGTAGTCCAATCTCTGATAGGTGTCATGAGGGTGTGAATAAAAAGTATAATCTCTATCATTTGGGTGAAGAGTACGCCAGCAATCGAATAAATTTAGGTCCTGAAGTTTAATATGAAGCTTCCTCAGTGCAGCCTGTGAGAGGGAGGATCTCTGCACAGAGGAGTCAAACAATGGGTTGAGTGCCACATTAAGGTCGCAACCTAATAGGATAGGTCCCTCCGCAAAGAGTCTCAGTTCATCTAACCTGTCTAACAACCAAGATACTTGGCCAGTATTAGGTGTATAAAGGTTCGCTAGTGTAAACACGGAGGAAGCCAACTCGCCTTTAAGGAAAAGCACTCGACCGTCACTATCTCTATATTCAGCTTTTAAGCGAAAGGGTACAGAACCCCTAATGCCGGTTGAGACTCCCCTTGATGAGGAGTTAGGACTACCGCTATGGTACCATTGGGAGAAGGTGCGAGTCGGGAGTTTGGGTATTCTATCAGACTTGAAATGTGTTTCCTGGAGAAACAATATATCAGTTTTTGCCTTACGCAGCAAGGAGAAAACATGACTTCGTTTGCAAGGGGAGTTAAACCCTTTAACATTATAAGTGGTGGATGTGATCAACGACATTGCTCGTCAACACTGTCAAGAACTAGTAGAAATAAAGTAACAGAGAGTAAGAGTAGGGAATGAGAGAAAAGGGAGGAGGAAAACAAAAAGAGAGGAAGGTGAGTAAACGTTCAAAACAAATAAGTAATTCGCTAAAGATGAAAGATAAAAAAAAAGAAATAAAAAAAAAAATAACTAGAAGAAATGCGCAGCCCAGAATAGACTATGATCTGTTACAATAACAACTGGAACACTGGGAAACAACAGTTCAGTCCCGGTTGAGGAACCGCCCCACTATATAAGAGGGCAGGGGGTAGGAACTCCACAGGGATGAACAAATAAGTGTAACCGTTAGGTAAATAAACATATATGTATAGTATATACCAATATAGTGATAAACTGGAGAACTGGTGGCATCCAACTACAACCCATTAGCGCACGTACCAATGAGTGTGGAGGAGGCAGCAAACATAAACAAAGTAGATAGACAACACATCAACCATGTGTAACTTCCTAAATCATTCAATACTTGGGGGGGAAGAGACCAATCCCCTAAATACGGAGCTAGTACATAACAAAAATTGAGGGACTATTCGTCCACCTCCAATAACAGCAACAATAAGCATGAGATAGGTACAAGAACCAAAATATCAGAGTGAGGCGTGAACACCAAAGGAAATATTAACCATAGGAGTAGTCTAGAGGTGTCCACTATATGCAGGAACATAAGAATAAACAGAGATGTAAAAACTATTTTGTTATCTGTCGTTGCGGCTGTTTGTGATCCGAAGTTGAGCCCGAAAGTGCAGATGCTGAGCTTGAGCCAGGGGTCATCATGGAGGCCGAGGGTAACCATGAAGGTATGGCCAGAGGCTGCATATCCAATAAGTGCCACAACTTATCCAGGTCTCCCGGTGAGGTGACTACCAAACGACGGCCCCGGTACGAGACCGCTAAGCCAAATGGAAACTGCCAGGAGTAAGGAATATTTCTGGACCTCAGCACCTCCAAGATCGGTTTCATCAGCCTTCTCTTCGCTAGGGTGGTTGGAGCGATGTCCTGATAGACATGAACTTCCGCTCCGTTGTAGAGAAGTGTGTCACTGTCTCTGGCTGCCCGCAGGATGGCAGACGTGTCCACGAAGGACAGCAGGCCACAGATGACATCCCTGGGTGGGTCAGATGGTCGAGGGCGAGGTCTCAATGCCCTGTGGATCCTTTCAATTGTAATCTGGGCAGCTCTCTCATCACCCAGGAGCGAGGCAAACAGAGTAGAGGCAATTTGAGGGAGATTTTCAGTAGATTCAGTCTCAGGTATCCCCTTGAAGCGGATATTTTTACGCCGACTCCTGTTTTCTTGGTCCTCAATGAGGGCAAAGGCTCTGTCTAGGTGTTCAGTGTTTCGAGCTGTGCGGGCAGAGAGTGACTCAGAAGTGGATGTGAGAGCAGAGCACGTCTCCTCAAGTGTGTCAATCCTCTTGCTAAATTGGCACATTTCGGCACGCATTGCTGCTATTTCCGAAACCAAGGGCTGGAGGGCCGCTGACAGTGTTTTGCGCAAGAAGTTCTTAGTAATCACTGTAGGTTGGGCATCATCTGCAGGTAATTCGTAGTCCATGCTCGCATCATCAGACCCAGTGGCCTCTGATAAGGGTTCGGACAACTTCAAAGAACGAGCTGGAGATTTTTTCCGTAGGAATTTCTGCAAATCTCCGTGCGTTTTGGAGGTTTTGGGGGTGACAGGAGGCTCGGCCCCCTTGTTACCAATCTTTACCATCCTTAAAGGTGAGATGCCTAGTTGCAAGGTTGTCAATCGGATGCCACCAATGTGGGGGGGAGGAGTGTCACATAGGTGTCTTAAGCTGTTTCAGGGGGGAGGCAATAAGAAGAAGTCCAAATGTGATTTCCCCTGAAAAGTTGGAGAGTCCTCCGGGTTATAGTATGAGATAACGTCTCTTATGAGGATATGATGTGATATGATGCAATGTGATGTGGGGGGGGGGGGGGGGCAGACCGCAGGGTAAGCAAGGCCCGGGAACAGTCTCTAAGACCAGGTGCTCTTCACACTAAAATGGCGCCCAGAGGGGTAGTCAGCACCTACCGGTATTCCGGGTAACAGCAGTCCGGATATGTGAAGAGGCAGGAGTGAATCAGTCTTAAGCCACCGTCGGAGCAGAAATGGGAGCTGCGAGAGTAGTTCTACAGGCGGGGAGCAAGCCGGGAGATGTCCGGCAGGCGTGGTGGAAGGCCTAAGGTGGCGGCAGGCGGCTCCCGACGGAGCTTAGGCCTCAAAGGTCCCGGGCTGTCCGCAGGTCGGCGGGAGATGGAGAACACCCGCAGTGCACTAACTGAGGTACGGGGGATACCTCCGGGTGTCCAGCTGCACACTAAGTCAGGGAATGGTGACGGTATATCCCTCTTTCCTGGTACCTGAAGCAGAGCTCCGAGATGTGCGTCTAGTCTCTTCAGCAGCTAGCCACGCCCCCCACTTTAACTTTTTTCTAATATATCAAAGATTTATTGGCTTCAGTAGAGCAGAACTTTCATCTATGACTACAGCTTAGCTACATTGCCTATAGGGAGTCTAAGGTAGTCTGAGACATGCCTCTTTCTCATTATTGACTCAACAATGAAGTTCAGTACGCCTTTACAACCATCTTCTTCTAAAATGGCAATCTTTGTAATTGCTCTTTACTAAATATGTCCTAAACATTTTTGAGGTCCATGCACATGACGAAGCGTGCAACCGAGTTTGGGGCCAAGTTTACCATGGAAATGCATTTGGGTGACATCAGACTGCAATGTGTGATACATTCATGTCTATGGGGTTTCCAGATCCATTAACATAGAGCAGAATAGGACGCGTTCTATAATCAGCCGTGTTTTCAAAATGGAATGGATTTCGGAAGCTCCATAGATATGAATGTATCAGAGATGTTATCTGACTGCAGTCTGTGATAAACTCGGACCCCTAACCTGAATGCATACATGGTCATGTACACGGACTCTTAGGTCTACTGCTTCTATGTAGTTGTATACATCTCCAATGGTAACAGACACCAAACAACTCCTGTGTAGTCTGATTAATATTATTTTGTAAGCAAGAAGTAGGCGACACATAAGGGGGATTATGTCTGAAGAATGTAACCATGAAGGCTTATTGGTCATTGGATTTTAGGAGATTTTGAAGATTGGCATCAATAACATCATCTCTATCTGATGTAAATCTAGCACCCTTGTATTGCACCGCATGCACAGTGTAGATTCTCTTATGGTCATATGGTTTACCATTTACAGCTAAGAGAAAACTGAAAGCTTGTTACGTAAGTGGAGCAGGGCAACATCTACGTCGAGCGAGGATACAATGAATCTACAAGCTTAAGTTTTTTTTTGTTACTTTAGTTCCTTTAAAATTTCACTTCTGTTAAACTACTTTTGCAAATGTAGACCTGCTGAAGATCAGCTGATATGGATGAGGGAAGCTGCGGGGAACCACATATTGCAAGAGAAGTCTAGTTTCACATAGAGTGCCGCCAGATGAATATATTTTACATACTCATGTCAAGTCCTCCAGAGTGGAAGCCACATTTTCATCAGCAATTGATATTAAAGCTGTGTCCTGACCAGGGAAACCTCCTATGTCCAGGGACGTTTTAACACATTGATGGGCTCTGTGCAAGGGTTTCATAAGTGGCCCCCCCCCCATCATCATCACCTAGAAATACCTGACCTGCACAAATTCTAATGCCCCCTCGATAGCCCCCACATAGTATAGCGCCCCTTAGTGGTTATTGCCTCCCTAGTGGCCCCATAATGCCCCTCATATTGTCCCCCTCCAGGTTGCCCTACAGATTTGTATCCGTCACCCCCATGGCTGCCCCTACAGAGTCATGTATCCCCCACCCCCAAGTTGCCCTCACACTGTCATGTTCACCTCGGGGTGCCCCTACAGTGTCATGTCCCCTCACATCCCAGGTTTCCCCCACAGTATTTCCTCCACAGTGTCATGTCCCCCTCAGGTTACCCCCACAGTATCATGTACCCCTTTTTCCCCAGATTGCTTCCACAGTTTCATGCCCCCGCTGTATATAATCACCTTCCCCCATTCACTCTTCTCTCTGGCCGTGGAGCCTTGATGGAGTAATAGGCACGATGTAAGTGACGTCACTATATCGCACCTCCTGCTCTCAGGACCCCTGGAGCAAAGACAGTTTAAGTATTCGATAGATACCTTTTAAAGAACCTCCAAAATTTTATAGAAAATGGTGCTGCCTGCCACTAGAAGGCGCTGTGTATTAAGCGAAGAGCCAGACTACTTCTCATTCCAGATTTGTGCCATTGAGTATAGAATATCTGATTAGAACGTAGAATATCAGTGGAGACATAAAGCGATGAAAAGCTACGTCGTCTACCTGTTAAATGGCACTCAAGCTGTTCTATCTGCAGCGTCCGACTCCGACTCCATTTCAGTCATTTTCCCAGTCCTGCTGTATAATTACTGACTCCTCACTCTCACTTTTCATCACAAAGGACATTCTTCATTTCCACATTTTAACCGCAGCTTTCTGTCTCTGGTGGAAGACTGATTTTTCAGCTTTTCTGTTTTATGGTTCCCATTGCAGTTATATGGGTAATTTCTAATATAGTAAGCATTTACATTAGGTAGAGTATATTGTATGTTAATCTATCAGTATGTTACATACATTGATTTTGTTATTCACAAAGGCAATATAAACCTAAAAAAATTCAGTTTTTTTAACCGCTCACACAGCTATTCACATGACCGTTTTTTGGGGGGTTTTCATGGACCATCAAAAAATAGAACATTCTCATTCTCACAGGTAATATATAAGGCATCTGTGAAAAGGTGTATACCTTGGGTGCAAAAAACAATGTTCTTGTGAATCCAGCCTTATCCCACATTCACATGACTATAAACCATGAAACTTGGTCCGTGTGTTGGCCACATTTACCGGTCTGAACAGTATGCCGGGAGAGGGACTCCTAGCAGTATAGTTATGTACGACGTTAGGAGTCCAGGACTCCGAGCGGCATACTGTCCTTTAATATAATCACTACGAGACAGTATGTCACTGGTAGGTACAGACTCCTAACTCTAATGCAAGGAGTCCCTCTCCCGGACCACTGTGCAGGTCAGATAATCCAATGAACACATGGACCCAGCGATGCGAATGCGCAGTTAGCCTTTCCATAAGATACTAGAGGCCTGTACCATTGAGCATTGCTGTAGGAAAGAGTGCATGGTACAGTATGGAATGGTCATATAATCACTATATACTTGCAATGAAGCTCGTGATGAAGGAATACATAGGGGATGACTATAGTTCTGCCTGGACATGAACTCGCCCCTGGTGGAGGTCCCTGAGTTTGTTATTGGAGGACTGAATTGTCTTATAGACATATTGTTAATATCAGGATGGTGGGTCAGAAAAAAGTTACCAAATCCAGCTGCAAAATATAATGATGAATCAATTTTGATTATTTTCTATTAAACAATATTGTATGATTATCTAATTACTCATACAGTTTTAATCATCGTATAATATAGAATAATCAACAGTAATTCATCATTTTATTTTGAAGCTGGAGTTGGTCACTTTTTATATTGTCTGTCATGTAGTTTCTTTCATAGGAATTCAATCACATTTAGTGAATTTGAGCATCTTTATTGCTTCGGTGTGACCATGGCTGGCGGCCATTTATGAAGGAGTTGAAGTTGTGGGGTGGAAAAATTAAGGATCCAGAGTCGGTGCTTTAGCCTTCAAACTCCACAGCCCTGGTTAGTCTTGCACATGTATATAAGATATATACTGTATGTAGCAGGTGTGCCCCGTTCATGAGACCATTAAAGAACCTCATCTGATGTACGGTTTTCCCCTGACTGCAAGGGTTGTAAATTTGGAGCGTGGACTTCATTTGGGTTACTTGTGTAGTGTATTGTGTAGACTGTGTCCTGAGCATATGTGTCCTACAATATGAAGTTAGTGGCAGATACCGAGTGCACTTTCCTCAGTCCCCCAGGCTGTTGTTATCACTCCAGATTTCTATCAAGAGCTTGAAGGATTTGACCATTAACCTTTTTCAGTGCCCTAGATCATCAGTTGTGTGTCTGTTAACCCTTTCCCCGAGACCATCAGGCATTTACGCATTAACCCTTTCCTTTAGGCACCAGACATTTGCCTATCAACTATTGTGATAAAGGGGGCCTTTGGTCCCTCTAATTGACTTAGCACAAGACAAGAATGGAGCATAATCTGTATTCTGTAGTCTGGACAGATATGAAACACTCTCTTGTCGATTCCATTGTCTCCCAAAGACTTATGTGTGAGTGCCCATGTCTATACAATCTTCTCCCCGTTCTTTCCCTTCCTTCTCATACCCAAGTCGGTTAAAGAGAATGGTAGACAGGGGGTCCTTGTTCTCCTGATCAGTGGGAGTCTCATATGGCCCTGTAATTTAGAGAATAAGCAACATTTACTTGTTCACATCAGGCAGCATATAGGCTCCATATACCCAGTACAGCTTGGTTATCTGCCTCTTACATGAATCCATAGGGTTACAGTTAAGCAAATACCAAAAATATAAGGTGTGCTTTCATATATTAGACCATGAAGAGGTGCCATAAGTGTAATAAAGATGGATTATCACTTTTATTCCGACATTAGATATTGGTGGTCTCTCCCTATGGAGTGATGATATCCCCTTAACCCTGTCTAAGCCTCTCACCTCTGCCAGATCAGTCCTCTCTGTGCCAAGCTGACGAGATGCAAGTACATCGAAGCAGCTGTCCTTGGCTGTGAGTCTGTATCTGGTATAATCCCAACATCATTGCAAACAAAGGCCTCTGAGAAGGTCGGCCTGAAGTTAAAGGGAGCGCCCTCTATAGGCTTGCTTGACTGAGATTCTGTCTTCCTAATTACATCATGGAAGACAGACTTGCACATTCTCAGTCAGCGCCCTCTATTGGTGTACATACTTGAGGCACTGACATCCTAATTACATCATGGAACTCAGATTTGCATATTCTTCCGACATTAGATATGTAATGGACTTTATACTACAGGTAATGGGTTATAGTGTTGCAATAATAAACAATACATAGGGCTGGAGTAAGGTGCTCCATATATTACATGAGTACGTCTCGTAACCACACACTTGTTATATGTTTAGGTATTACTCATTTGACTAAGCGTTCTTAGGACATGCCAATAAAAGTTTTATAATGTTGTAGATCCTGAAATTCGTGTCATTCTGATAAACTGCCTGGAGTAATGTGTCTTATGTGCACCAGTACAATACAACTGGAGCGAGAACCTACCGCTGTTTCATAAATGAGCGAACATGTTTAGCAGGTTCATATAATCCAGTCTTGTCTTTATTACCATGGACGTGGCAAGTATTGTGGTGACATGATCGTTTTTATCTCTGCGTCACGTGCTACAGACGCCTCCTTCTGTAAGGGCTTCTTCCTACCTTCTGTCTCTGGGTCATAAAATGACCTTGTGGAGATGACTCGCAGTTTATGACATTACGACATCATTGTGAAGAAGCAAATCCTGGGTATCTCCATAACAAATTTTTTTTTTCCATTCAAACAACCAATATGAGATTTTATCAGGATATTTTGACTTAACAGAGCAAATTTCCCACTTGTGGTTCCCATCGATCAAAGTGGAGAGCAACTACAAGGCACCTCTTGCTCTGGAGGACCTAGCACCTCCATGGAATTACATGGATTGCCCTTTGATTTCAGTGGACACATGCAATGCTTAACTCCTCCTGTGGAGGCACTGCAGGGTAGGTGAATACTTGCTGTCAGGTTTCCCCACAACTCATTGCTGAAGGCCACAGAAGTGAAATGCCCTGGGATCATTTTTTTTGGGAGGGTGGGAACTTTCTACCGTACTGGACACCTGTTTTACAGAAGACTTCCACCAGAAACAACCCCCTATGAGCAATCTATGTAGAACAACCATTTTTTATGTATACGTATATGCTTTTTTAAGCTTTTGTGCCTTTTTTTAACTTAAACTTTTTTTGGGGTTCAGATGCCAGCAAATGCTAAATTAGTACATGCGTTAGGGTCTAATATGCTGTAGAACAGTATAGTTAAGGTTAAAGTCACATCTGGGGTTTTGTGCTGTTTTGATGCATGTCCCAAAGGAGTCTGTCACCAGGGATGAGCACATGCAAGCAAAAACATTGTTAGATAGTTTACGGTCATCTGAATGTAATGGCTCTTTCCATTTCCAAATCTTGGCCTTCCTTACAGAGATAAGTTTGCGGTCACCAGGCTGGTAGAGTGTGTGGACAGAACCAGCTGCTCCAGCCTGGCATGTAGTGAGCGGTTCTGCACATGTGCCAATAGTCTAGGGGGCGACCCTGGGATCTCTGCTTGGCCCTGTCACTCTCATATAGCAGCGACAAGACGACCAATCGATCCCATTAATTAAGTAACAAAATCATGTCCCTGAAACTTCATTCACCCTGTGGCTGTATTTGTAGTAGCAAACACATCCAAAGCTAATCCAAACAATGCTGAATATATACCTGTGGAAACGGACTTGCAGTGGGGATTTTACACCCACAGTATGTCAATTTATGTTACAGATTTTCACCATGGATTTCACCCTTTGCAATCCATAGTGTGAAATCCGGGACAAATCCTCTCTGTCCTGTGTAATGTACATAATAAATCCAGGCTACACTGACTTTCTCTGCAGCTGCTAAATATATATAGTTTACATATATATATATATATATATATATATATATATATATATATATATATATATATATACACACACCCTATATACTCGAGTATAAGTCGACCTGAATATAAGCCGACCCCCCTAATTTTACTACAGAAAAATGGATAAACTTATTGACTCGAGTATAAGCCGAAGGGGGAAAATGCATGACATTGTTTGTGCTCATGTTAATCCTAGTTGGCTTCGGGCCTGTATGATAATGTCTCAGACGTCACGTGTTACCATTACCATATAGGCTCAAAGCCTGTGGTAGTAGTAATAGCCTGTTACTGCTAGCACAGGCTTTGGGCCTGTATGGCAACAGGCTATTACTGCTACCTTAAGGCTTTGGGCCTGTATGATAATGCCCCAGACGTCTGGGATATTTTCTGTCATCTGTCATCTGAAAAGACCCCGAGTATAATAATAGCGGCAGTGGGATCGCAGCCTGGGCTCGGGCCTACTCACTTCTGGCCTCCATGGCCTATAGTATAAGGTGAATCGGGGGTCAGCAGTGAGCAGGCCCGGGGAGGTTGGTAAATAGGCCAATACCTGCTGGGAATACTTCAGCAGGTAGCGCTCTATTATAGAACAAACATTAAGTTCTCATACTTACCGACCTCGCGCTGCTGCTGCCGCCGCTGCTCCTCTTCTCCTGGAGCTTGCTCGTCTTCTCCCACCAGTACGCTGCGTCTCAGTGTAAGGGGTGTGATGACGCCGCCTGCGCTGAGACGCAGTAAGACGTCATCGACACACGCCAGGTGTGGGCCTGAGCTAACGTGGCCACGTCACCCGGCATGTGATGTAGCGGGGGGAGGGGGCCAGGACTGGCGCGGAGGCCCACTGCAGTTGAGTTAATACGGTCAAGTCAGTTACCGTATTGACTCGAGTCAATACGGTAATTGAAAATGTCACATGACTGGTCCGCAGTCAACGACATCTGTGGGCGGCCGCTGGAGTAGCGCTGCTGCCGATAGGTGGGTGGCTAGGCAGCACTGTCTCCAGGGCAGCCTTAAGATGTTTCCAAGGCAGAGAAGATGCTCTGAAAATATCTTGGGGCTGTCCTGAAGACAGCGCTGCCTCACCACTCGCCTATTGGCAGCAGCGCTGCTCCAGCGGCCTCCCACAGATGTCTTTCACTGCGGACCAGTCATGTGACATTTTCAATTACCGTATTGACTTGAGATAAGCCGAGGCGCACTTTTTCAGCACAAAAACTGTGCTGAAAAACTCGGCTTATACTTGAGTATAAACGGTATATGTATAATATACATAAATATATATACATAAATAAATATATGGATATTTATGGATCTACAATCTCAATATCTCAATAAATTAGAATATGATTGAAGAGTGAACTTCTTCAAGTTTTTCTTGTATGATAGTGATAAGGTAAAAGTCGTTTTTATGACTAATTGACCAATAATCCTGGGTAACTGTCGTCGTTCTTATTAATTAGGCTGAATGCCAGGCGGTGAAGAAGTCATACCACTCTGTATGTTAGTAAAGAAAGGAGCTTCACACGAATATATGCCAACCAAACCAACGTGTTTTATTGGTAGAGCGTGATGGAGCAAACGTTTTCGGTCACAACAGACCTTTTTCAAGCTCTACACAGAAAAAATAATAACAATCAATACCAGTATATACACTCACCGGCCACTTTATTAGGTACACCATGCTAGTAACGGGTTGGACCCCCTTTTGCCTTCAGAACTGCCTCAATTCTTCGTGGCATAGATACAACAAGGTGCTGGAAGCATTCCTCAGAGATTTTGGTCCATATTGACATGATGGCACCACACAGTTTCCGCAGATTTGTCGGCTGCACATCCATGATGCGAATCTCCCGTTCCACCACATCCCAAAGATGCTCTATTGGATTGAGATCTGGTGACTGTGGAGGCCATTGGAGTACAGTGAACTCATTGTCATGTTCAAGAAACCAGTCTTAGATGATTCCAGCTTTATGACATGGCGCATTATCCTGCTGAAAGTAACCATCAGATGTTGGGTACATTGTGGTCATAAAGGGATGGACATGGTCAGCAACAATACTCAGGTAGGCTTTGGCGTTGCAACAATGCTCAATTGGTACCAAGGGGCCCAAAGAGTGCCAAGAAAATATTCCCCACACCATGACACCACCACCACCAGCCTGAACCGTTGATACAAGGCAGGATGGATCCATGCTTTCATGTTGTTGACGCCAAATTCTGACCCTACCATCCGAATGTCGCAGCAGAAATCGAGACTCATCAGACCAGGCAACGTTTTTCCAATCTTCAATTGTCCAATTTCGATGAGCTTGTGCAAATTGTAGCCTCAGTTTCCTGTTCTTAGCTGAAAGGAGCGGCACCCGGTGTGGTCTTCTGCTGCTGTAGCCCATCTGCCTCAAAGTTCGACGTACTGTGCATTCAGAGATGCTCTTCTGGCTACCTTGGTTGTAACGGGTGGCTATTTGAGTCACTGTTGCCTTTCTATCAGCTCGAACCAGTCTGGCCATTCTCCTCTGACCTCTGGCATCAACAACGCATTTCCGCCCACAGAACTGCCGCTCACTGGATGTTTTTTCTTTTTCGGACCATTCTCTGTAAACCCTAGAGATGGTTGTGCGTGAAAATCCCAGTAGATCAGCAGTTTCTGAAATACTCAGACCAGCCCTTTTGGCACCAACAACCATGCCACGTTCAAAGGCACTCAAATCACCTTTCTTCCCCATACTGATGCTCGGTTTGAACTGCAGGAGATTGTCTTGACCATGTCTACATGCCTAAATGCACTGAGTTGCCGCCATGTGATTGGCTGATTAGAAATTAAGTGTTAACGAGCAGATGGACAGGTGTACCTAATAAAGTGGCCGGTGAGTGTACAACACCAACACTCTTCCTATTCACAATATCCCAAATATATACATATGAACATTTATATACATAGAAGAACCATGTTATAGTTGTTGTTATTATATTCCGGGTGATTTCAACAAGAATGACTTAGAGAGATGATATATAGCATAAAGTCAAGGTAGGTGAACATGTCATAATAAAGTTGAAGTATACATAGGTGTAGAAATAAGCCATAATGTCATGTACAAACCATGGTACTATATATAGAAAGACATAGAGGGCAAAAACCAGAAAACAAAAGACAGAAAACAAAAAAACAACAGATACCTGTAAGTTGATGTAAATAGTCACAATTGACTAGAGTCAGGAGGTAGAGAGATGTCCAACTACCTGGGAATACCATAAGGTTCCAATTAGAACCAGGGTTGATATATATATATCAATATGACATCAATGCTCGTCTCAAGGGGTCCTTACCTCTGCCGCCGCTACCCAGAAACCCGCTCTCTCAGTAGGGAAAAATGAGATGAACAAATGATGAAATGCGCACAAAAAGGTTGTTAGCCGCAGGGAAGCGTGAAACAGTGGCGTCTCCCCTGCCTTTAAAAGGACGCCGGACCTCCTGTGATAGGTCCGCTATGCGTCTGCGTGTACCCGGAAGTGCGGGTGACATTATGGCTTATTTCTACACCTATATATACTTCAACTTTATTATGACATGTTCACCTACCTTGACTTTATGCTATATATCATCTCTCTAAGTCATTCTTGTTGAAATCACCCGGAATATAATAACAACTATAACATGGTTCTTCTATGTATATAAATGTTCATATGTATATATTTGGGATATTGTGAATAGGAAGAGTGTTGGTGTTGTATATACTGGTATTGATTGTTATTATTTTTTCTGTGTAGAGCTTGAAAAAGGTCTGTTGTGACCGAAAACGTTTGCTCCATCACGCTCTACCAATAAAACACGTTGGTTTGGTTGGCATATATTCGTGTGAAGCTCCTTTCTTTACTATTGATACGGGGTGGGACCCTAGCTTCGACACTGGAACAACAACTGTATCCCTGCGAAATTGACCACTCTGTGTGTTGGTATTAGTTCCTCTCTCAGCTGAGAAATGTGTGCTGACACACTTTTATTAAAACAACATGCGGTTACATAGTTGCAGAGAAGGGAAGAGAGATAACGACAACGTAAGTTTTCATATTCATTCCTGATTGGTATGGTACATTTCAATCGAACAGAAAAAGTTTAAGCAGTTCCATATATAGCCAGCTAGTCCCAGCCCTGCGTGGTAACCTTGGGGAGATGTCTTCTGACAGCAAGCCAAGCATTTGTTTTTCTTGCACCCATCCTGGATGCAGGTGACATCTTATTAAATAACATTATACCAATTTCAAGCATAAGCAACTATATCTAGCGTTCAGCTTTTAAGGATAACAATGTTTTTCATACATTACATGATTATAACCTTTACAATAGCAGCCTTCAGCTCATCTGCGTTGTTGATTTTTAGGAATGACAGGTAGGATTGGTAGTGGGACCTGTCATTCCACCCCCCTCCAGTCCACACTTTGGGGATGTTCCGGCAGCGACTCAGCTGTAGAGAGTCTCCTCATCAAGGAGGCTTAGGAAGCCAGCTCCAGCAGCAACACTTTGGCAGAACTTGGCTGGAGAGCTGACAGAGAGGTCATATTTTTGGAGCTGTGTCCTGAATGATTCTACTGGCTTCTGATTTCTGTTATCCTAGGTGAGGTAACCTATTCTATGTTTAGTTAGAGCCTAGCCGGGCAGGTATTTATTTTTGTATTGTTTCCTTTTGTTGCTGCACTACCTTTTTTGAGTGAAAATAAAACTCTACCTTTGTTTTGGACTAAAAGAAACTGGACTTTTGTGTCTATGCCACCCCACCTAGCAACCCCAGACCCTGACATATACAGTCCTATGAAAAAGTTTGGGCACCCCTATTAATCTTAATCATTTTTAGTTCTAAATATTTTGGTGTTTGCAGCAGCCATTTCAGTTTGATATATCTAATATCTGATGGACACAGTAATATTTCAGGATTGAAATGAGGTTTTTTGTACTAACAGAAAATGTGCAATATGCATTAAACCAAAATTTGACCGGTGCAAAAGTATGGGCACCTCAACAGAAAAGTGACATTAATATTTAGTAGATCCTCCTTTTGCAAAGATAACAGCCCCTAGTCGCTTCCTGTAGCTTTTAATCAGTTCCTGGATCCTGGATGAAGGTATTTTCGACCGTTCCTCTTTACAAAACAATTCAAGTTCAGTTAAGTTTGATGGTCGCCGAGCATGGACAGCCCACTCTCAAATGATCTGAAAACAAACATTGTTCAACATAGTTGTTCAGGGGAAGGATACAGAAAGTTGTCTCAGGGATTTAACCTGTCAGTTTCCACTGTGAGGAACATAGTAAGGAAATGGAAGACCACAGGGACAGTTCTTGTTAAGCCCAGAAGTGGCAGGCCAAGAAAAATATAAAAAAGGCAGAGAAGAAGAATGGTGACAACAGTCAAGGACAATCCACAGACCCACCTCCAAAGAGCTGCAGCATCATCTTACTGCAGATGGTGTCACTGTGCATCGGTCAACTATACAGTGCAGTTTGCACAAGGAGAAGCTGTATGGGAGAGTGATGAGAAAGAAGCCGTTTCTGCAAGCATGCCACAAACAGAGCCACCTGAGGTATGCAAAAGCACATTTGGACAAGCCAGCTTCATTTTGGAAGAAGGTCCTGTGGACTGATGAAACAAGATTGAGTTGTTTGGTCATACACAAAGGCGTCATGCATGGTGTCCAAAAAAAACAGCATTCCAAGAAAAACACTTGCTACCCACTGTAAAATTTGGTTGAGGTTCCATCATGCTTTGGGGCTGTGTGGCCAATGCCGGCAGCGGGAATCTTGTTAAGGTTGAAGGTCACATGGATTCCACTCAGTATCAGCAGATTCTTGAGAATAATGTTCAAGAATCAGTGACGAAGTTGAAGTTACGCCGGGGATGGATATTTCCGCAAGACAATGATCCAAAACACCGCTCCAAATCGACTCAGGCATTCATGCAGAGGAACAATTACAATGTTCTGGAATGGCCATCCAGTCCCCAGACCTGAATATCATTGAACATCTGTGGGGTGATTTGAAGCGGGCTGTCCATGCTCGGCGACCATCAAACTTAACTGAACTTGAATTGTTTTGTAAAGAGGAATGGTCCAAAATACCTTTATCCAGGATCCAGGAACTGATTAAAAGCTACAGGAGGCGACTAGAGGCTGTTATCTTTGCAAAAGGAGGATCTACTAAATATTAATGTCACTTTTCTGTTGAGGTGCCCATACTTTTGCACCGGTCAAATTTTGGTTTAATGCATATTGCACATTTTCTGTTAGTACAATAAACCTCATTTCAATCCTGAAATATTACTGTGTCCATCAGTTATTAGATATATCAAACTGAAATGGCTGTTGCAAACACCAAAATATTTAGAACTAAAAAGGATTAAGATTAATAGGGGTGCCCAAACTTTTTCATAGGACTGTATATATTAGTTTGCAGTATAAAATGAGTCATTTCACCATCTAATATCACGACACCCCACAAATTACATTCCCTCTATATCAATACAAGTCAGTACTTGATCTGTGACTCTTGGAGCTGATGTCTCCTGCCATCTGTACGCCACAGTGATTATTTCGGCAGTCACATTCTAAACCAGGAGATCTGGGCGCTCCTACACACTTTACAGGCATGGATTTGTTTAGTAAATGCTGTGACTATAAAATATTTAATGGCCTTTCATTCCGCGTTTCTATTGCACAACGATTATATTCTCAGAAAAAGCTATTGCACGCGATGACATTGGATCCATTTCTGACACCATTACTGTATTGTTATTATCACACCAGATAACCTTACAAAATGCCAGTGTGATTGTGACATAGTCCAGTTCTTGTATTAAAGAGGACCTGCCGCCTTTCCTGACGTCTCTGTTTTGGTGCTTCTGTTTCCCAGTGAGTAGCGATTTGGGAATATTATTGCTATAACTGTACATGGTGTGGCTCTTCTGTGTAGGAATACAAGTATGCTCCTTTTGGGGTCAGTTTATGTGACAATGTCTGTAAAGAGCTGCAGAATATGATGGTGTTATACAAATAAGCATAGATAAATAAGTAATATGTAGATTTCTAAGAGGAATAACAGAGGAACAGCACTATGCAGTGTTCTAAGAAAAGGCGCTCGCGTTGCTATTTAATGGGGAAATGGACATGTCTGAAGAGGACTCGGATAATATTTAAAATCTCCCCATTTAATTCTCCAGAAGTGTATTTTTATTTTGTGCACTTTCCAGATAACTGGCATTACAGCATTTAGCCACATAACAAGATGGTGACTTAGAAGTAATACCCCGTCTAGTTTACCTGGCCTGTCTTTGCTGTACACTTGCTATGGTGCACGGTAATGGACAGCAAGAATAAGCCATTAAAGGTTTGTACAAGATCTGAAAAAACTTCAGCCGTGGAGAACAAGTCCTTGGCGTCACATGCTATTCTGATGACAACATGACTTCCACCACGTAAACAATGACCAGCAGTGTGGATTGGAGCTGGGATGTTGCGGCATCAGGTCTCCCATTGCATTCTGTGCATGCTCAGTGTTGGGCCTAAAGTGAAGGGGTCTCAGCTGTCACATATTGAGCATTGGTTATGTGTTTGTAGTGACGTCAACAGTCCCTAACATTTGACACCTGAGGTCAGTGACTGGCTGCAGTGTCACCCAAGCTTCTTCACTTCTAGCCTGACCAGAATGGGCACAGGGTGGTACTGGAGACCCGAATCTGGGGTAGTTGAGTATCTGTTTTGCTTTTTGGGTTTCCCAGGTTGACTGGAAACCCCTTCAATAAGGGTGTCTTTATAACACAGTGATGTGTTTGGTCCATTAAAGCAAGAGATGTTCTCAGTAACCACCCTGTGCTTTGACTAATAGATTTGGGTCCTGAAAAAGGCCCTCCATCTATTCACTATCATGTCGAAACTTGTTGACATACCAGAAGTTTTTTGCTCGGTTGGGTTGAATTGCTGAACACTTCTGCCTATGGTTCCAGTTGTCCGTGTAGGACCCAGAGATCAAAACTTTGACATGTGAATAGTTTTTGTTTTGTTTTTGTTTTTTAAGACCTCCAGTGAAGCATACCCTGAAGGTAAAGACCATCCTCCAGGTCCTGAAACATCCCTCAAAGACCATGACATGTGCAGAGTTAAATATGATTTACACCGCTCAGCTGAGGAATTATGCATGAACTATAAAAGCATGTCCGTGTATTTTAGACGACAGGGATATCTTATGCTTCATGTCTTCTTACAACTGGTAAAGTGGCCATGGAAATATTCATCTTAATTCCCCTGGATTATTTTAGATTGAATGTCTAAAATTAGCCCTAAAAACGAATGGCAGACCTTGCATGGTGAATGGAAAAAGCTGATTAAAGAAGTGTGACAAAGGAGGAACGCGTGGGGATTCAATCCTCATTGCTTTATTTAACCTGCACTTATATTTGTTTTCTGTGTCAACAGAAAATTGCCATTATGTGCACTGAATAAAGATGATTTGTAATATGCCCGCTGCCAGTTTTAGATACATAGGAATTGGCAGACAGACCATATCTATAGAACGGGCATCTTAGCCTACAATAGTCTATTTGAAGTGGGGCTGATAAATTTGGTGCTATAAAAAAGACTTTGTAAGTACTTGCTGAAGTGGCAGAATGTGTTTACAATGGATGCCATGTCTCATATCTAATAATGGTGATAGATCAGGTGCGTGCCAGAATTCTGAAAAGTAACAGCATTGCCACAATAACTAATAATGGGGCACCATGGCAAAACTTATTTTGCTCTGCATTATGTACAGGTAGGGTGTACATAATGATGCCAAAGTAGTGGGATCATGTGCAGAGTAGGGATCATACACACACTGTTAGGCCCCGTTCCCACGCAGTAATGCGCTGCTCATTTAGACACGTATACACGTGTCTGTGTGAGGCGCTTCAAAACCGATCCCATTGACTTCATAACTTATAACCCATTGATTTCAATTTGTAGCGGGCGTAAGGCTCCGTTGACACGGAGATAACATGCGCGCATTCTGACACGTATACACGTGTCAGAGTGTGAGCGCGCAAAACAGATCCCATTCATTTCAATGTGTCGACTTACGGGCGCTATACATTGAAATCAATGGGAGGCTTTTTTCCCTATTGCTTTCAATGTGATACGCGCAGCGTGTTACTCCATGGGAACAGGGCCTTACAGCACATGTATAATAAACTCAGTGATGTTACAGTACAGGGTTAATGCATATAGTCATGTCACAGTAAAGGGATAATGTGCACAATGGTGTCTCAGTAGTGTGACCATGTGCAAAGTAGGGAATGTGCACACAGTAATGTCACAGCACAGGGATAATGTATTCAGTGATGTAACAGCACTGGGATAATACATATTGTAATATCACAGTACAGAATAATATACACAATGTCACAGTATATGGATAATACATACAGTAACATTACCATTGTGTACTATTATCCATATACTGTGATATCACTGTGTGTATTGTCTCTGTACTGTGACATCACTGTATACATTATTCTCTGTACTGTGCACAGTAGTGGGATCATGAATCGTGCACACTGTTACATTACAAGTAATATCACAGTACAGAGATAGTGTATACAGTGATGTCACAGTACAGAGATAGTGTATACAGTGATGTCACAATAAGAAGATAACAAACACAGTTGTCTCAAAGTACAGGGATAATATAGTGATGATCTCACAGTACAGAGCTGATACACTCAGTGATGTCACAGTTTAGAGCTGATGCACTCAGTGATGTCACAGTTTAGAGCTGATGCACTCAGTGATGTCACAATGTCACAGTGCAGTTGTTATCTTAGAGGATTCTTCCCTAGCCCACTGTGTAGTCCATATGTGTATGTGTCAATTATTTATACCAATAGTGTAGGTGTGTCTTACGGTAGAAACTTATTTGTTCTTGTCACTATATATATTTATCAATAAACAGTCTATGACTTAAACAAGCAGTGATCAGACAATATATAATGGTTTCTCATGTATGCATTAGAACTACTGTATAGGTATAGTGCGATGATGAATAATGCAAAAAGTAAGAATCCACAGATGGGATATTGCACACAAGAGTGCTAGCCATGTACAGAGACACCCCATTCGTCCTTTCTTGGTTATCACGAATGGCACCTGATGTCTGAATAGAAATGGGTCCCCTGAGTAGAGAAGACAGCTGTTATGTCTGCTATTTTGCTATCTACTCCTTTCAACAAGTGTATCCAGAAAAAGTCACTGCAAAACTCTCAATAACCGTATTATCCCTTTGGGATTAGTTGGACCTCCAGTAATAGTATCAACCCTGGGACCTCCAGTAATAGGAACAGCCATGGGAACACAACAAACAGCAATAACCCCTACATTACCCCTAGGTAAAGTGACTGCCGCAGCTTCCTAATAATGACAATATTGGTAGAAAGATCAATAACCATAAGAGACATAGAATCTACATTAACAGTGACATCCTCGGAACCCCAGAATATACTGTACATAAGCTATGTTCAGTGCCATTATAGAAAAACCATACTGACCTATATAAGGTGACAAGAATGGAGAATGGTACTCTCTGTAGAGGTGTATACCTGTGCTGGTAAAGGGCAGTAGAAAATACAGTATGTGTCAAATAACAGCAAAGAAAGTGACATTATTTTATACCATATTTTTCCATGGCCTGTCCCTTTAACAGTTGCATTGGGGAACCTAAAATGGTCATGTTCTCTCCGAAACCCCATTATATGACCTATAGGAGATTCCGGCTCTGATCAGTTCCTTCTCGATTACAAGACGTGCTGCTGTCGGTTTTAGGCTAAGAGGCTTTTTAGAATGGACACCCTCCTTTATGTAATCTAAGAAGTTAACCTATTAACCACCTCTAGGAGGATGTAATATCCACAATAGAGCCATGAAAATTAATCGCATGGAAATAGCGGTTGTTTAAGTTTATTATGTTTTATAGTCCTTTAATGATGGCCGCTCAGGACTTTCTTATTTCTGCTTAGTACAGTGTTTGCATGGTCTGATGACAACATTAAAGAAAAATTACAGTCACAACTCCTGGATTAATATGCGGCTTTATCCTTGTTTTATGTGAAGATCTGCGGATCAGTCATTTATAGGACCCGCCATATACCCCTACAAACACAGCGTTGAGTGACTACTCTACCTTAGGCCCACCACAGGAAACCAGGCCCCTCCCCCCCTCCCCCCCCCCCTGCATTTATTCAGGCTTAGGACACATTGACACATTTACATCAAATATTTTTGTTTAACCCCCTAACAGTTCCAGTAGAATTGCGAAAACCCTCCAGAAAATATCACTTTTTTAGGTTGTAGATTTTTTAATTCTATTTTCTCTATATGATTATGAGCCGCCATGTTGCTTGAGCGTCTCCTGTTTTGTTAACAACATTTAGTGATATGCTTCACAGTATAATTGTTGCCTTAGTCAGCAAAAGTCTTGAACCAACTCATTGAGGTCTATGGGAGAGTTTTCTAGACCGGAGTACAAATCACCTACTGTTAATGGTTGCAATGATGTCTCACTTTGGGTATTATCTTTAGAGGAGTTAGCTTCAATTGCTATTTTATCTGCCTTGTTTGGTATTTGAATAAAGTAATCGCTGCGATGAAAACCCCTACAGAATTAGCAAGTCTCAGTTTATTATTAGGATTGGTGGTCAGAGTTAAAAATTGAAGGCTATAGTACTTTTTCTTTTAAAGAGGACCTTTCATGGTTTGGGGCACAGGCAGTTCTATATACTGCTGGAAAGCCAACAGTGCACTGAATTCTGCGTACTGTCTGCTTTCACAGTCTGTGCCGGTACCGTAGTTCTTCATCATTAGAAGGGCGTTTCTGACAGTCTGTCAGCAACGTCCTTCTGCACATAAGAAGTGCTAACCACTGACTTTGTGGTGGACTTTTGGACCCATTGGAGATTCCTCTGGTGGACATGTGTGACCTTGATGAATCTTTCAGATGATAAAACTAATCCCCCTAACTAAATAAGATGAGCAGGACGTGTCACATTTTTGTGTTTTGGCTCCTATCATGTTCTGCTTCCATAGTTATATTATTCTGTGAATGCAGATCTGTCAGTGAATATCTTAGTGGTTTCTTAGATCTTACAAGTCTGTCTTCCTATTTTGGAGGATATGATACAGCTACACATTCCTGCGTTGTGGCGTGCTCTTGACACACTATAATTTCAGCTAATAAACTTCTTCTATGTGTAGTTTTAGGCAGGAGTGGTTCTCATCTCTAAGCTATTAACACGCCAGAATTTCTAGATAGTCTTGCTTGACCACACGCGACTCCGGTATTCGTTTGTTTTTTCTTTTTAGCAATCCACTCTTGTTTAAAGAAATTTTCTGTGACTTCTAGTTGATGGCCTATTCTATCAGTTATAGATTTGTGGGAGGGGGGTTCCCTTGACCTGGTGATGGTTGATGTGGCAGTAGCACTTCTGCTTCTTAGGCCCTGTCACGTTACATACATCAGTTACATGTTGCCGATAAACATTGGCGCTGTACTTGGTAAGTACCGAAGAGGCGGCAGCACTCACGTGAACGCTGCAGCCTGTTCAATCAGCTGATTGGCCTGGGACCAATTTTTGGACCTCTGTTGATCTTTAATTGATGACCTATTCTAAGGATATGTCGTTAATGAGCAAGTCCCTGAAAGCTCATTTAGGCTAAAGCCCTGTAGCAGTAACAATTCCGTACTGGGCCATACATCAGGGTTAGGTTGGGTTACCATTGGTGCCACCTGTGCCACTCTACGGGGGCCCAATAGGTCAAGGGGCCCTGTCACCTTAGCAGCAGCTTATTACTGTCTATTAGATTGCAGGTACATGTCTAAGCTAAGGACTTTATGCTTAACAACTACTGGTGGATTGTTAGAGAGTAGGGTTGAGTGATCTTTTTAGGTGGGATCGAGATCGGTGATTATTTCCCACAATTCTTTGCTACTGGCCAAGCATTGTGGGAAAAGCTAACAATGTTAGCCTTCACACTGAGTATACGCCCCGCTCATTCTAAGCGGAGTGTATACCTAGTGTGAAGGCTCCGCTGAGGTTCCATAGGAATAAATGGAAGCAGCCGGCACACAGCCTTAACCTCCTGCGCGCTGGCTGCGTCCATTCATTCTAATGGGAGACTAGCTAATATCTCTAGTAGCTACTTACCTGCAGAGATGGCTGGTTCGGTGCCCGGTGTTCTCGGTCTTCTTCACCTCGCTGCCCCCGCCTCCCAGGTTAGTGTTAAAGAGCTAGGAAGAAGGCGGGGCTTGTGGCTTAGGAGAGTGTGGGCAGGTACAGGGCGGGGAGACGTGACATCTCCCCTCCCTTTACCCGCCCACACTCTCCTAACCTGGGAGGCAGGGGCAGAGAGGCGAAGAAGAATGAGAACACTGGGCACTGGACCAGCCATCTCTGCAGGTAAGTTGACACCAGGGGGGATTAAGTAGCCAGAGGATTAAAAAAAAAATCCTCTGGCTACTTAGTGATTAAAAAAAGATTCTAACAATTAAAGCGTTCAATTGTTAGATTCCATGCTGTATAGTGAATAGGATTGTTATTAAAATCCGATCTCCGATTAGTAAAAAAAAATCCCATTGACTTGCATTATGATCGGAATTGGGCTCGAGATCAGGTTCAAATGAAAAATTATCGGAAATCGGATTTCAAAATCAATCCTGAAAAGTCAAGATCGGCTCAACCCTATTAGAGAGACATATGGGGGTGCTCTATGCTGAGATATTGGAAAACAAGGGGCCCATTGCTGTTCTTGTACAGGGACCCACAGGTTGTATGATGTGATAATACAAATCTATTTATTTTGATCTATGAGTTGATAAAATGTCAATAAACATTCCCATAGATCTATTCTTGTACATTTTTAGCACCGATTTTGGCTAACTCTTGTTGATAGATGGACATAATAATGACCACACGGGATGTGGCCTCGTATCTCCTCCATTCTTCTATAGCTATCTGCTGGAGGAGAGATGATCTCATTCTTCTTCATTCTCCTGACACAGGATGTACTAATAAACTGACACTTGAGATGCCGAATTCACTTGTTGCACCTAGCTAGAGTCAATTATGTTAGGGTGACTCATTTCTGTATTGCCACACCATGCTGTATTTGTTCCTCTTATAAGCCATAATAGTCTCTTCCGTTCAATGGCGGATCTGAATCTGGAAAAGAGAACACAACCTGAATAACAGAATGCTAATGTATGATATGTACGCCGGAGCAAGGACGTGATGATTTATAGGGGAAGAGGCCTTAAGAATATAAGTAGAGTATGTCAGGAAGAGCCTTTTACAAGGAGTGAATATTCGTTTTCAATGAGGACACAACACTATAAATGTTAACAGGACAATCCTTTTTTATTAGTAGGGTGCCTCAACAATAAGCTGATGACATGATGTCATGACCAGGCTGCACTGGTGTCTGTGTGAGCTTGAAAACCTCAATATACTTCTTTATATACATATTGTGTTAATATTAGAGATGCGTCTCTCTACTGTATACATTATATGTAGATAAAAAGACTGTATTACTCTGGGGACTGGAGAGGTCCCTGATCAAATGTAATTTATCTATGATCACAACAACATGTGATCCCTACAGTGACACCAGAGGTGAAGTGAGGTATTACACGATTCTCACTGAAATGAATGTTCTGTCTCTGTTTGGTCCTCCAGAGCGAGAGACACTTTTTGTAGCAGCTCTCCTCTCTGTGTAACAGATAAGGGTGCTAAATTTTGATGGGACCGTGATATGATTTACAAATTTATTTATTTATGTATTTAATAATTTTATATAATTTATTTAATAATGTGAATTACAGTATTTTTCTCTGCTTTTAGACAAAGTTTGCTCGATTTAGTGGAACAAATGTAGAAACAGATTTTGTTGAGGTGCCATCACAGATGCTGGAGAACTGGGTGTGGGAGAAGGAAGCTCTACAGAGAATGTCCGCACATTATGTAGATGGCAGCCCAATACCAGATGAACTACTGGACAAACTGATTGAATCCAGACTGGCCAACACAGGTACATACATAAGTCATTAAGGGCAGGTTCACATCTGTGCCCAGTCTCCGGTTTAGCCAATCTGGGCGGTTTGCATCTTCTGCCCTGCAAAACTGGACAGGGGACGGAAACCCAGCAGTCAGTTTACAAGCCCATTCACTTGAATGGGTTTGCAGAGGTGACTGCCCGTGAACGTCTTCTGCCTGTCCGCGGGGAAACTGTTTTTTTTTTAACCGGACACAAAGTCCTCCATGTAGGATTTTTTTGTCTGCAAAATATAATGGACATGTGATGTATTTGGTGTAAATGGACACTAACGGCACTAATGGACAGCTGATAAAATTCCATTGAAATCAATGAAATTTTTAAAGGATTTGTGATGGCTCTGCTAGTGCCCCTTGCTAAAATCTTGTAACGAACACTAACAATGGACACCACTGACGGTCTCCATTGGTAGTGTGAACGACCCCTTAGTCTAAAAAATGCTGCAGAAACTGATCTGTGCGGGTCTAGCCACCTTCATTCAGGAGAATGAGGGACCAAAAGTCCTCCTAAAGGCCCACTTGTGAGTGGAATACCAGTGTGCTAGCCAGACCAATTCTCCATTCACTTCTGTGGGGCTGCGGGTATGGTGGTACAGTCTCTGTAGCCCTGTAGTAGTGAATGGGCCACCAGTCACGTAAGCACAATGGGTAATCCATTTACAATACTCGCCCATAGCCCTGTATAGTCAGAGGCGGCGTTCGTTACCGCCCAGGAATGACGCTGAGCTGTGAGGGTCAGCCCCTTCCCCAGTACAAGTCTATAGACGAGTACTGTTAGGGGCGCGTTGCTCACAGCCCAGGTAGACTGTCAGGAATGCCCTTCTGACAGTGGGCAGAGATCGGTGCTGACCATAAGAGTACTGATATCTCCAGCCCAGGGGCACATAACAGGAAAGCCAGTGCACTGTCGGATTTCTAGCGGTATATAAAACCGCATGTGCAGGAGGACATGAACAACATTAAAAGTACTGACTATTGTTAAGAAAACCTGATGAAACTGTGAATATCATCTAATAAAGCCTTATGTTTAAAACTTTGCATTTTTGTGTCTGTCAGGTCTTCTGACTCTTCGACAGATTGTACTCAGTAAACTCGACCAGTGTCTCCACACAAAGTCATCTGCTGACACAGCCAGTGAATATGCCAAGTTTTCGGAGGAGATTCTGGGCATATCGGCCACATCGGGTATTGTATGAGTTTTGTAGACCTGCCTGTTCATGCACAAAACGTGCAGCTGATATATAGTATCCATTCATTGCAGGATTGAAGACTCAAACTGGTTTTCTTGTTCAGTGATCCAAATACCTTCTGCCTCTGTCTCTGTTATACTTGGGGTTTCCATATTTCCATACTGTTTCATGTTAGTACATTTTTGACTATTTTACTAGGGGAAAATATAAAACTATGAAGCCAAAGCCGTTCCTCCTCTTTATGGCCATTTTTTATTTGACGCATGGATTCAGGTCATCGGGATGTGGCTACCACTGTGGTTTGGCCTTTTTTCTTTGCCTTTTTATGTATTTTCGTATTTTTTGCATGGTCTTTTTTTCTAACCCTGTAAGGCCTCCTGCACTCGACCATGTGTAGTGTATGGCTCAGTAAAAACATCACGGGATGACATAAGGAGTGGTCCCATTGAAATGTTTGCAGCTGCAGATAAAATGCATGAGGCCTACCTAGGACTGAATTATAGTCCCCAGTAACAAGAAGGCTAAAGGTACACAACCTTGTGTATGTATGGGTCCATGAAAAAACAGAATAGACGGCACACAAGTGGCATCCACGCCCATGTGCTTTCCACAGACCCATACACCACAAATGGATCATAATAGAACATATCCTAGGACTCACAGACCCAACACAGATCTTTGAACATCATGGTCAAAGCTCACAGACCAAAACATACAGTCATGTTCATGTAGCAATAGATCTGTTAAGACCTAGAAGTTCCTGCACTTACTCTACAACTGTGATCCCTGAGACTGAATCGGAATGTGACATTGCTGTTCCGTACTTCGCACATTCACACACACTTTAGAAAAGGACTTGAAACGCGTCGTGTGATAACGTTTATTCATTTAGACCAGCGCGCCCATTTTTATACACGTTGGAAATTTCGCACATTCAGCACTTTTTAAGCTCCGTGTACTCAGCAATCGGGAAGGTAGAGAGAGCAGGAAGCGCAATTCGTTCTCTATGGGACTTCTTTCTGACAGCTTTCATGCCGTTTCTGCCTATGTTTAATTTCATTGTAGCTGCAAACTCTACAGAAACACCTGCACAGAATCATATGTACACCCAAATTTGGGTTTTTAACAGTTGGATGTAGATTTATTATGGTAGGGATGAATAGGTATAAGAAATCCTAGAAATTATCAGCATAGAGTCGTGAGAAAAACAAAGAAACCCCTCTCTAAATTCTTCTTTTTTTTTTTTTTTTATAAATTCTTTATTTATAAACAATGTACAAATAAGCAAAACACAGGGCAAAACAATAACATGGAAGGCCCAGAACTAACGGACCCGCAAACCAAGCTACACACAAGGACCCATCAAAACAGGACAAAGGGAGAAAGGAGGCGGAAGGGAGGGAGGAAGGGAGAAGAGAAAGGGGTAGCGGAAGAGAGAGGAAGAGGAGGGGGGACAGGAGGACAACCCCGAAATTCGAAAGGTGGGAAGGAGAGGCAACCAGCCAGGATTCAGGAGGCTAGAGACGAGTAGAAAAAAACCCTCTCCAAATTCTATGGATTTACATATCATGACTCAATAAAAAAAAATAAAAAAAAACTGGTCCTTAGAAAATCCTAAAATTAGTTCAAGACACCCTCTGATAAACTACAAGACACAACAGATTACACCATCTTATTATTTATTTAACAAAAACTAGACCAAAGGCAGTGTGTGAAAAATTAAGTACACCATTTCTTCTTCTATGTGGATTAAGATGGTAACTAGTCAAATGTCCTTGATTATGTGACCACCTTATAAAAGCAGAAGTTTTGGCAGTTTGCTGGTATGGCACATTCAGGTGTATTTAACATAATGTTAAAGAGGAAAGACATCAGCAATGATTTTAGAGAAGCAATTTGGGTAAGGTTATATGGCCATTTGCAAAGTTTTTGAAGTCCATTATTCTACAATGATAATGTTTTCTTCTGAATAATCTTTCAACCACTCCACCAAACATAGGTCATAGTGCATACTACCATGGTCTGTCTGCTATTTACCCTGAAGAAATGAGCTGCTCAGACTATATGCATTTGCTTATTAAATGTATATATTTTATACATCTGAATTTTTTTGTGCCTTTATGACTTAGGTACCAACATGCCGGCAACGTTTGGTCACCTGGCTGGAGGATATGATGGACAGTATTATGGATACCTGTGGAGTGAAGTCTTCTCAATGGATATCTTTTATAGCTGCTTTAAACAGAAAGGAATAATGAACCCTGAGGTAAGTCATGTTGTCTTCCTATCATTAGTTCCTCTTTGAAGCAAGGACAAAGACTCCCCGTCCTTCAAAAGAGGCCATGCTTTTTCTTCAATGACACTTGACTTGAGTCTTCTTCAGCAACATCAAAGTTCTTAGCTGTGACTAAAAATCTTCTGACAGCTGAACGGAAGCTCGATTAACCTAGATACATCAAAAACTGATATAAAGAGAACAACTTATGTATAATTCTGTTATTTGCACCTTGTCGCTTCCTAAAATGTATGTGAATAGTTATTCTCAATGGAGAGCAATGGTTGTATGATATACCCTGTAAGGAATCCAAAACCCTGCCCACATGCTCTATTAAGGCATAAGGATGTCATGGGGAGAAGCAGAGAGCAGCAGTCATTGTGGAGTGACACAGTAGATACATGGTGCCCCATGACACCTCAAGGGACCAGGGTGGTTTATATTGTCGTTACTATGTATAGCGTACATTTCCCTGTTTCTGGAAAGGGAATGTCACCAGTACTTCACACACACACACACACACACTTGACCCAATCATACTTACCTGTCTTCCTATCCAGAGTTCCTTCTGCAGGGACAGCTCCTCCTCCTCTTTGACTCTGCCAGTGCTCGATATCTGCTCCACAGGCCTCGAAGGGACCTCCGGCTTGTGCATGCACCAACAGAGTCAAACAAGACGAGGAGCCGCCCCTACAGAAGGGAAGTTTGGACAGGAAGACGGGTAAGTATGGGGTGGAGGAGTGGGCTGAGTTAGTTGGGAAGGGCTAGTAGTGGGCGGGATAACTAGGGAGACCGAGAGGGGATGTGAGAGGAGTGAGAAGGAAGTAGTTTGAGTCAGCCTACAAATACCATGATACATTACATGAGCTAAGACAGCAGGAAGCTACACCAGGTAAACAAATGCAGAGGATGCCAGGAGCTCCCAGAGACACCCAGAAATCACACAAAACACTAATAAAGGTATTTGGGTGCACTTATTAACCTATCAATAGCACTAACAGACCTTTTTTTAAAAGAAAAAAAAAAGAAAACATTTTTTGCCAAGAAAATCCCTTTAAGATTTAAGAAGGGAATTAGAAGCTCAAAGACTTTAAGGTTACATCCTATATTTGGGATCATAAGCAAATAATAACACGACAATGCCAATGTCATTCAGTGGTCCATTCCTTATGTGGATTGGATATCCCCTGTCATTTTGAGCCATGGCAATTATTTTCAATCATTTACATACAACTATACAGTGCACTAATTGTTGTTTTTTTTTAAGGTTATAGCGCGCATTTGCCTACAGTGCCCCTATACAACTGCAGATATGGTAAAGGCCCCATTCATACTCCTATATTCAGGATTAATATTATTTGGTTCACATAGTTAATTCCTACATTGTAAAGCCTTGTTGAAACATAGTATCACCATAATTACCGTATTTTGTCCACAGTGTATGAACCCAGTCTTTAAAAGGGTGTCTGGGATGGGGCACATTTTTGATACTGATCACTTATTTTCATGATCGGTTATGAGTATCAGATTAGTGGTAATCCTGCATCCGGACCCTGGACAAATCTATGAATCTAGGGGTCCCTACCCCTCCTTGACTCTACTGTCCTGTACTCCATCCAGTACTGCTGAGAGCTACTGGGACATGGAGACTGCTAGCATTATACTTCACTATAATGCAAGGAGTCTTGGTCTCCAGATCAAATTCAGTTTGGGAATTGCAGGCAGTATATGGTTTGGATTTTCTAGCCTGGATTTTCCCGCATGCAGGAGGCCTGAATGTGAGCAGGGCTGCAATACTCTGGCACCACCTCTATACAGTAAAGGGAGTTCTCTGCTTTCGGTTCTGGAACTAGAGGCTTCCTGGGACAGCCTATCTGTGCAGGGCTCAGGTATTAAGACTACCACTAATCTGACACTAATGACTTATCCTGAGGATAGTTCGTCAACATCAAAAATGCCAATACCCCTTTAAAGATTTAGTGCCATTTGGACTTTCTCTAATGTGACTCCCCTTTGTTATTTCGAAGGGATGACTAGACAAAACCTTGACCATTTGCATGGACACTGTGCAATGCTACATGTGTGGCTGTCTGTAGCTTGCTGGAGATTACAGCAGCGGATTCTGCATTTAGACATTGTTCCGACTGGACAAACCCTTTATCCTTTTTGCCTCTTAGGTAATAGTTATATATTCCTTTGGCACCTTCCCCTCTGCGGTCTCAGCTGTGCACTTTCTATCTACATACTCCTCTTAATAAATGTATTACATGTTTTCTTATTCTCATTTAGGTTGGATTGAAATACAGAAACCTTATCCTAAAACCCGGAGGTTCCGTAGATGGCATGGATTTACTGCGAGGATTTCTAGGTTGTGAGCCAAACCAAAAAGCTTTTCTTTTGAGTAAAGGACTGAGCCCGTAAAACACATCTAACCCTCCTCACTGTGTTTTCTAATAGGCCTTTTGGAAATGAACCGTTTTGACAATGTGCCAAACCATACACAAATGTGTCACAATGTTATGCCAAATGTGGCTTATAGTACATAAAAGGCTTGACCTCTCCATCGTCTATGGCATTTCCCAAAATAAGAACAATCAGGTTTTTCGTTTTCTACAGATCTAAGCTCAGGCATTTCACTGCCCCGCTGCGCGTCTTACAATCCAGCAGGTAGAAATGACTTGACAGCCGGACTTTGACATTCCTTACTTCACTCCTCTATGTGATGTTGTGGTCACAAAGGGAAAGGATCAGATGTGGGCTGCTAATAAGATGGAGCTTGGTTGTATAAAGTGCATGTACGGTTTATATAATGGATTTGCAGTGTATGAGGCAATTGCCGGTGAATTTAAAGCACAGTATATAGAAAAAATATGGTGTAGAAGCCGGTGGTCTATAAATCTAATCTTACTGAAGTTAATATATGTCTCATAATGAAGATGTCTGCCCACTTTTAGTACACTGCCATCTAATCTCATACATGTCCCAGTAACAGCATCAAAACTTGTGATTATGAGATGACTCTGCTGGTTCTGTCTCAGTTTACAAACTAAAGGTGAAAAGCAGAAAGAAAACGGTAAATGTTTCATATCGTGCGCTTCGCATTTGCTAAATATAGAAACCAGAATATTTCTGGATTTGATAAGTCACATAACAATCCCATATACCAATACAATATGGCATATTTGTAGTATTTTAGCGATTACAGAAGTATACCGTATATACTCGAGTATAAGCCGAATTTTTCAGCACAGTTTTTGTACTGAAAAAGCCCCCCTCGGCTTATACTCGAGTCAGTAAAAAGGAAAAAAAAAAAATTTTTTTAAGGAGGGGGGGGGGGATTTGTCTATGACCAGCTGAAATATCAATGTATAGAATCTCCCATAAAATAGTGGAAACAAAAAAGAAGCTTTAAAAAAAAAAAAAAAATATGACAGTTGTAAATCCCTCCTTTCCCTAGAATAGACACAAAAGTAGAAAATTACTGAAACACAAACACAAAGACAGTGCCCGGTCTACTGAATATAGGGGATCTGCAGTGCTTCTGTTCCATCGGGAAGGGGTTAATAGGAGCACTGCAGATACCCTATATTCAAGCCATCCTGAATTCCAAGTGGGGGAAAAAAAAACAGTCCTCAAGCTCAGGGAAGGGGCAGACAGACAACCAAAACACCCCCTCCCCTTCCCCAGCGCCCAGCATGTACTGCACCCAAAAATTCCGGCCATTTTAATTTTTGAAATTTTCCAGTAGCTGCTGCATTTCCCGCCCCCCCTCGGCTTATACTCGAGTCAATAAGTTTTCCTAGTTTTTTGTAGTAAAATTAGGGACCTCGGCTTATATTCAGGTCGGCTTATACTCGAGTATATACGGTAAATCATTGTGACCTATATAAGGCACAGTGAATTACACAGCTTTTGAGTTTGTTAACATTCGTGTTATTATTACATTTTATAATATTCTATATTAATGGTTTTTGACGTCATTCCGTGAAAATGTGAAATCCGTCGACTCTGTATTCTTTCTCCTGTTATGGGCAGCAGAAATCCTCATAGCTTCTGGCTGTGAGTAAGGGGAGTAGAGTGATCCCTATGTGCACCAGGACATATGTGTACAACATGGTGCACGTGACTAACTATGGTGTCTGCTCTGAATTTTTTTCCAGCTTCCCAGTACGTTGTACAGAATAATAAATGGTACCATTTTGAAGTACAAGTTGTATGACTCATATAACTAGGTAAATGGAAAAATGAGAAAGTTGTATCATTTTTATAAAACATAGAACTATAAATATAAATCCTGACTGTGTTTTCAGTTTGGAATATTTCTGGAAATAAGATAGAATCTAATCTTTCATATGACACCAGAATCACTGTTCTGTGCTTTATAATACCCCAATTATAACTGATGCTATAAGTTTTCCTGCTTTAGGCTAGGGTTCCACAGGACGGAAACACCACAATTTGCCCGCGGTGGAAAAATCATGGCTTTTTACAGTAATGGCAAAGTGGATAGTATTCTAGCAAATCCCATGCCCACTTTGCGGTAAAAACTGGTGCGGTTTTGGAAATTGCAGCATGTCAGTTATACCTACAGGAACGCTAGCGGTTTTCCCATAGGTATAATTGTAACAGAAAGTCTGCGGAGGAACACTCTGCGAACTTTCTGTCTAATGCGCTGCAGGAAGAATGGCGATGCATTGCCACCGTTTTTTTTCCAGCAGTGCTTTATTGCTGCTGGACGTCCTGTGGGGCCTTAGCCTTACACTCCAGTAAGAAGCAGTGAAGAAAACAGGAGAAAGAATACAAACTGGAAAGAAAATGGATTCCAGAACAGAATTTTACAGACGGGAGACAAAATCCATGAATACAGTATATTACAACAATTGCTAATGACTAGTCCGTCAGAGAGAGTCTGTATGAAGTGGCTCTCTACAGTGACTAGTAGATAAGGGTCCTGAATGGGGGACTCTCCTCTACGACTGTGTTATACATCCTCTAAACCAAACATCCTTTTAATTCAGTGAATTACATTGAGTGTTTTTCTTCTGTATTATCTATCCAACTTTATATTCCATTACAGGAGATCCTCTCCGCAGACAGCTAAGTAACACTACTGTTAGCTAGAAGGTCTGTCCTGCCATACAATGGTCTTTGCAATAAAGGTTCAAGATTAAGGACAATGCTTATGGTACATACAGCATAACTATTTACTATGGTGTTGCCTGGGGACCTAATTTACTGATCGTGGCCACCATGGACATCTTTAGGTCTGTGCACCATACCTCTTATTTCTACGGTAAAGGTCACCTAGGATGTGTAGATTGTGAGCCCCATATAGGGATCACATTGTACATTTTTTTCCTATCAGTATGTCTTTAGAGTATGGGAGGAAATAGACGAAAACACGGGGAGAACATACAAACTCCTTCCTGGTGGAAATCAAACCCGGGACTCCAGCGCTGCAAGGCTGCAGTGCTAACCACTGAGCCACCGTGTTGCCCCTTAATAGGCAGAATTTTTTAAAGAGAAATTTTTTAAGTCTGTTTTCTTAGTGCAATATTTGATAAATTTGGCACAAATCATACAACGTATATTCCATGTTTTATTAATATGGTGCATATCTATAAGCCATCCCTTTTTTAAAGTACATCTTCATCCAGATATTATTGTTTGATATTTGTTATGGTGCCCCTGGTATTCTGCTGATTCTCTCTAAGACCCTGTGTCCAGCACTCCGTGGTCACACATGCTCAGTCGCCCTGTTTCACCGCACAGATCCTCCATGAGCATTGGAGTGAATCCTGTTGTGTGGGCCAGCCAGTAAGCATGGACGCACTACAAGTGGCTCATTATATCTAGCACTGAACATCAGGGGGTGCAATAGCAAGTATATCGCATCGATATCTAGACAGTAGAATTTTTTTTAATGTAATTCCAACTGAAAATGTATGTTTTCCTGATCTGACAGTTATGTAATAGTAAATGGGTTGGAACAGAAATTTTTATTTATGGACTATTAGGATAGACCATAAATATGTGACCTGATAGGACGACCTCCGCTCAGCTTTTGACCACGTACTATATAGTGCACGGAGCCTAATGCAGATGGCTCCCTATGCTGTATAGTGACCGGGCACGTCAGTCCCACTATACAGGGACCAGAGCCAACTGCATCTGGCTCCTTGCAGTGTATAGTATAGCCGGAAGTGGCCTCACACAGCTGATCCTTCCGGGGGCCTGCCTGTCCACACCTCACGATCAGATCATTCTTGGCCAACCTCTTTAATTCTAAGACAGTCTCTTTAAGAGGTTATCTTATTTATTTTACATACCAGGCCAGAAATTAGATTGCAAGCTCTCTATAAAGTGCCTCCTAATAAGATCTGTATTCAGCGTGTTGGTAATCTCCGTCACGTCCACAGATGCCTTAAGTTACTTTAATTATTTTAGAGGTCACACATTGAAGCCGAGTTGTCTTGGCCGTGTATGAATATTAAATTCTTAACTTCAGAGTCCCTGAGGAACGGCTGGCAGACAGTCAGGGCTTTTCAGATTTATGTTCTTCACGCTGGCTAAGGGGGATCTGTTACACCTCAGACTTCCTAGGAACGGCTGGGGAAGGTTAGACGAGAGGCCGGCTCACATGATTAAGTATAGTTAAGGATAAAATAAGATTTCTTTTTGATGCACATGATATACACAAATCTATTACGTACTCGGTAGTAAAACTCTACACTTATTTAGCATCAATGTAATAGATCTTCTGAAAAAATGAGTTAGGGCTGGAGAACCCCTTTATCTCCTACTATTCACTGGATGTCAGGTCTTAAAACATGGCAGCCACTCAGAAGCTAAACAGGCACCAGGTCTCTACTGTTTTGTACAGTGGAAACACGTCTGTAATATCTGGAATCATCCCTTTGAAACTGATACCCTTCCCTAAATCTCAAGTAAAGACAAATAAACCAAAATAAACATGAACAAATTATCTATATATTAACTATGTATCCTACTAATATTATAAATGTGAAAGTTTGTGTGTTTGGATGTTTGCATGTTTGTGAATTCGGATGTTTGTTCCTCAAAACGCCTGGACAGATTTGCGTGCAATTTTCCACAAACATAGTTTTCCCTTAGGATTGAGTCACAGGCTACTTTTCGTGCCACTAAACAACATGGCTTCCTAGCAGGAGACTCACAAAAGCAGGACTCCTAGCCCCAGCTATAGACTCACACACACTGCCTGGCATTTCCTGCCTCAACCTGCCTGCACACTCCTTACTGTCACCTCAGGAGTAGCCCTCACTCTACTCACTCACATTTACATATAGCTTTCACTACATACACAATATAACAGATCACATTGTCTGTATCACTACATACACAATATAACACATCACATTGTCTGTATCACTACATACACAATATAACACATCACATTGTCTGTATTACTACATACACAATATAACACATCATATTGTCTATATTACTACATACACAATATAACACATCACATTGTCTGTATTACTACATACACAATATAACAGATCACATTGTCTATATTACTACATACACAATATAACACATCACATTGTCTGTATTACTACATACACAATATAACAGATCACATTGTCTGTATCACTACATACACAATATAACACATCACATTGTCTGTATTACTACATACACAATATAACACATCACATTGTATTACTACATACACAATATAACAGATCACATTGTCTATATTACTACATACACAATATAACAGATCACATTGTCTGTATCACTACATACACAATATAACAGATCACATTGGTCTGTATCACTACATACACAATATAACACATCACATTGTCTGTATTACTACATACACAATATGACAGATCACATTGTCTATATTACTACATACACAATATAACAGATCACACTGTCTGTATCACTACATACACAATATAACACATCACATTGTCTGTATCACTACATACACAATATAACACATCACATTGTCTGTATTACTACATACACAATATAACAGATCACATTGTCTGTATCACTACATACACAATATAACAGATCACATTGCCTGTATCACTACATACACAATATAACACATCACATTGTCTGTATCACTACATACACAATATAACACATCACATTGTCTGTATTACTACATACACAATATAACACATCACATTGTCTGTATTACTACATACACAATATAACAGATCACATTGTCTGTATCACTACATACACAATATAACACATCACATTGTCTGTATTACTGCATACACAATATAACACATCACATTGTCTGTATTACTGCATACACAATATAACACATCACATTGTCTGTATCACTACATACACAATATAACACATCACATTGTATTACTACATACACAATATAACAGATCACATTGTCTATATTACTACATACACAATATAACACATCACATTGTCTGTATTACTACATACACAATATAACAGATCACATTGTCTGTATCACTACATACACAATATAACAGATCACATTGCCTGTATCACTACATACACAATATAACAGATCACATTGTCTGTATCACTACATACACAATATAGCACATCACATTGTCTGTATTACTACATACACAATATGACAGATCACATTGTCTATATTACTACATACACAATATAACAGATCACATTGTCTGTATCACTACATGCACAACATAACACATCACATTGTCTGTATCACTACATACACAATATAAAACATCACATTGTCTGTATTACTACATACACAATATAACACATCACATTGTCTGTATTACTACATACACAATATAACAGATCACATTGCCTGTATCACTACATACACAATATAACAGATCACATTGTCTGTATCACTACATACACAATATAACACATCACATTGTCTGTATCACTACATACACAATATAACACATCACATTGTCTGTATTACTACATACACAATATAACAGATCACATTGTCTGTATCACTACATACACAATATAACACATCACATTGTCTGTATTACTGCATACACAATATAACACATCACATTGTCTGTATTACTGCATACCCAATATAACACATCACATTGTCTGTATCACTACATACACAATATAACACATCACATTGTCTGTATCACTACATACACAATATAACACATCACATTGTATTACTACATACACAATATAACAGATCACATTGTCTATATTACTACATACACAATATAACACATCACATTGTCTGTATTACTACATACACAATATGACAGATCACATTGTCTATATTACTACATACACAATATAACAGATCACATTGTCTGTATCACTACATACACAATATAACAGATCACATTGCCTGTATCACTACATACACAATATAACAGATCACATTGTCTGTATCACTACATACACAATATAGCACATCACATTGTCTGTATTACTACATACACAATATGACAGATCACATTGTCTATATTACTACATACACAATATAACAGATCACATTGTCTGTATCACTACATGCACAACATAACACATCACATTGTCTGTATCACTACATACACAATATAAAACATCACATTGTCTGTATTACTACATACACAATATAACAGATCACATTGTCTGTATCACTACATACACAATATAACAGATCACATTGCCTGTATCACTACATACACAATATAACAGATCACATTGTCTGTATCACTACATACACAATATAACACATCACATTGTCTGTATTACTACATACACAATATGACAGTTCACATTGTCTGTATTACTGCATACACAATATAACACATCACATTGTATTACTACATACACAATATAACAGATCACATTGTCTGTATTACTACATACACAATATAACAGATCACATTGTCTGTATCACTACATACACAATATAACAGATCACATTGTCTGTATTACTACATACACAATATAAAATATCACATTTGCTATCCTACCAAACTTTTTAGAGCACTTTTACAGTTTCACACGTCTGTGTCCGCCCAATTCTCAAATCACCGCAGATGAAGTCGCGGGTAAAAGCTAGTAAATTATATATACAGTATGTATTCCCAAGTCCAAAAATGCCCAAAAACCGAAATGGCCAAATTGCTGTTATTTCGCCTCCCCCGAAAAATTTTATAAAACAGTATAAATAAAAAGTACATCTGGTCCTTCAAAAACAGAATTTTAGTTTAGTTTAGTTTAGTAGTTTAGTAGTCAAAGTTTAGTATTTTTTAGTATTTTTATGTTAAAGCATGATAAACACTAAATAAATTTTGTATTGCCTTAGGCCTTGTTCACATCTGTGTTATGTAATCCGTTTGGGCAGTCCGCATGGGGACACGGATCCCCATAGACCAGGGGTGCTCACACTTTTTCAGCATGTGAGCTACTTTATAACATGACCAAGTCCAAAGATCTACTACCCACTTCTTGTGGGCTGGGCCTGTGGGCGTGGCCGGAGTGGGGCAGAGTGTGAGAGCAGGAGGCAGCGGCATTCTGTGGTTGCCTAGTAATGGCCCTCGCTCAGCATGATGGGAAGCCACAGAATGCCCACAACATGAAAGCAAGGCGGCTGCCCAGGGATCCCCGGTGTCTGCTTGTTTACAGCTCAGGCTGAGAGTCATCTGGAGATGACTCTCAGCCTGCGCGGTGAACAAGCACTCCGGACACTTGCAGGCCGGGCAGCAGCAGCTCCGGGGGATGACGCGCTCCCCGCTCTTAGGGATGGAGGGAGCCGGGGTGCTGCTTGTTGACAGCACAGGCTGAGAGTCATCTCCGGACACTGGCAGGCCGGGGCCGCTGCAGCCCTGACTGCGAATGAGTGCAAGGGCCTTGCACTCGTTCACAGTCAGGGCTGCGGCGGCCCCGCCTTCAAGTGTCCGGAGATGACTTTCAGCCTGCACTGTGAACAAGCTGACACTGGGGATCCCTGGCTACATCCCACGATCGACCGGTAGATCGCGAGCGACGTATTGGGCACCCCTGCCATAGACTATAATGGGGTCTGTGTGCTTGCCGTGAGATCTCTGCAGGAACATGCGGACAGGAAACTTCACAATCTACTTTCATGTCCACATGTTCTGCGCGGAGCTCTTGCTGCAAACACATGGACCCCCGTTATAGTCTATGGGGTCCGTGTGCTTTCACTTCACACCGCTTGCAAATACGTTCGGTAGTCCGTTTGGGGATCCCCATGCGGATTCCCTGAACGGATTACCGAATGCAGATGTGAACCAAGAGTTAGTCATAAAGACCCACAGAATACAGGATACCTGTCCTTTTGGCTACACAGTGAACATACTAATAACTATGCCAATAAGAATGCCGCACAAATGCAATTTTTCTCTAATTTCACCACTTTCCTTACATTGTATGGACTATTATATGGTACCATTAAAAAGTACAATTTGTCCAGCAAAAATTAAGCCCTATAAATGTTCAAAATAAAAAGGTTATGGCTTGTGGAAGGCTGGGAGTAAAAAATGGAAATTGTAAATTAGTTGACGTTGTAAAGGGTTAAATAGGTATTCCCATCTCTGATATTTTTGGCATAACCTACCTCAGGGTTTCACATCTACCTGAAAAATAGGAAGCCCTAACCTTGCAGCTGCTGTAAATGGAGAGGTAGGTACATTTACATGACCCTCTTCATTGACTTTAATGGAGTACTTGCTCCGCTCTTTTCGGAACTCACATAGAAGACAATGGAAAGAGCTGTACCTACAAGGTCCACTTCTCCATTTACTATGGCGACCAAATGGGTCAGGGGACTCCTTATTCTTGAGATAGGTGCGGGTTCCACTTCTGGGACTTGTCGTCTCATAGTTGTCCAAGGCGGGAATACCCCGTACATGTAATACCTTGTAATTCTACTGAATTGTACCTGAAGTAGACATGTAGCAGAACCACAAGGGTCCAAGTCTTGTGATTGAAATACAGACACTAAAACAGCGCCTAAAACCAATGTCGTACTTTTAGTGAGTAACTGTGCCCAGTTCTGAATGGGGCGATGGGTCTGATTGTCTCATTAACATCTTCATACCCCCTGCATGGATACCAAGTATTCATCCATATGGTAATGATAGGATGTGGATGTGTTAATGAGCGACAGATATTCATAGGATTCATAGGATACTGACCTGAGCAGCCCTGGATATTCACACAAACCATCATTATAATAAGAATTAAGTCATAATGAGATCTGTCTGCGGCAGGTAGCAACAGGAGGTTTTTCTTCCCTCCGTGAAATAGAAAATGAACTGAAAAATAACATAGCAAAAAACAGGACTGATGATATATTACTGAATGCTAGATTTTACATTTACACACTGAATGTTGACTTAACCACTATCAGGGTCAATAAATTACTCCATTGCACTTGTGGTCCTCCACTTGCAGTGGATTTAGAGGGGGTTTCCTAGTGTATGGAGTCCCATCCTAGAGTTTTCCCAAGATTTTATGGAAAATTTTTGAGTTCAATGGGAGCTGCATAAACCCCTATGCACTGAGCTCCCTCTAGTGGTAGCTGCAATCAGGCAGAATGTTGCAGGCACCCAAATAATTATGTAAATGAACATAGGATCTCTGCATTGGAAAAAAAGAGGATTTACCTCTGTATAGAGCTCAATATTAAAGGGACTCTTTAATTGAACACTTACAGGATAGGGGTTCAATTGAATATACGTGGGGGTTTGACAATGGGATGCCCACGGATCAGCTATTTAAAGCGACAGCCCCTGAGCACTGCTTCTGTTTCAAACACCATATGATGATATGTTTATTGGTCATACTTGATCACAGCTCAGTCCCATTCAAGTGAATGGGCTAGACGATGATAAAAAGCACAGTAGCTATACAATATACAGTGTTGTGCATGGTCAGTACTGAAGAGGCAGCGCTCACTGAAACAGCTGGTGTGCCAAGTGTAAGACCCCTGCAAGTCTTTAATTGATGACCTATCCCCGTGATCGCGAACCTATGGTACAGATGCCAGAGGTGGCAATCAGAGCCCTCTCTTTGGCCACCCATCCGTGGAACAGATTATACTGTGTGGGGGCCACCGTGGAGCAAATTGCACTGTGTGGGGACCAGTGTGCAGCAGATTGTACTGTGTGGGGACCTCTGTGCAGCAGATTATACTATGTGGGGACCACTGTGCAGCAGATTATACTGTGTGGGGACCACTGTGCAGCAGATTGTACTGTGTGGGGGCCACTGTGCAGCAGATTGTACTGTGTGGGGGCCACTGTTCAGCAGATTGTACTGCGTGGGGGTCACTGTGAAGCAGATTGGACTGTGTGGAAGTCACAGTGGAACAAAGCTATATAAAGCCCTATTCATATTGTTGAGGGAGAACCCCCGCCAGAATACGGGTCACTTACAGTGGTCAGTCACCTGCTCCAAATCAATCATGCATGTGCGCGCTGACAAAGATAAACACTGACATTGATGCAGTTTCAATCTCAGTCCATGCAATGAGCGTGATGCCTATTCACACAGAACTGAGGTTTATTGAGGAAGTTACAGTTTTTATACAGGAATGCAAGAAAGATAAGAAAAAGGCAGGCTGTAAGCATATACGTCTTGTATCCGAATACACTGGCGATCAGTCATTGGCTGTTAAATTTCAACATCTCTTAGCTTTCGAGTTCCCAGGAAATGATACTGTCTTTCTTGTAAACCACATGACGATCATGTGCGTCAGCATCTGGGTGCGGTACTGGATACAGGCGCCATCTTAATGTATAAACGTTGCACAAAGAAAAATATAATTTCTTAAGCAGTATAAAGCATGTATAAAAATAAGAATGGACATGGTCTACCTTCACATTCCCCCCTAAATTATATTTTTCTTTCCCTACACAGTGTTATCTGGAATGTGAGTACAACATTCTTCACCAATCATGGAGCAGACTCCACCTCTTTCTGCTGTGATCATATCTATAGCTAGACGGGTTTGGAGAGAGGAGGAGGGTGTGGTAGAGTTTTCCATGCAGAAGTCAGAGCCAAATATGCCTAGTTTGACTCCAGATGTTTCAATGACAGTAAAACAGGTATAGTTACCAGCATGTATATACACATGACCTTAATAGTCCCCCCTTGAAACAGCTTCCAGACAAAGGGAATGCAGGGTGGGATGTCTGTCCCTATCTCTCACTACTGGACTGTAAGGAAATACCCTTCAGATCTTATAGAAAGCATATACATTGACTATTGTCAGACCTATAAGCAATATGAATATAATAACTATAGAAACATAACAGGAATATAAGTTCAGATAGATCCAACAGTCTTCAAATTTTCTCTTCTCAAAGTCCATATCCTCTAACAGTTTATTGTCCCATTTATTTTCAAGAACATCATCAAGTGGGCGAAGGTTTAAGGTTTTCCTTATACTCTCACAGCTGTACTGGCGATCAACAGGAACCGGAAGTGACCATTGAATCTCATATATCTCCTTATCACCATCCAATCTTTGGGTTTTAGTTTAGAAGTTCCTTCCACTGACTTAGAATCTGGAGGGAAAAAGGGAAAAACTCGAGAATATACATTAATCATATGTCTTTGATGATTCGTCACATAGTCAGTCAGTACAACATATTACATCTGGAACATTTATAAAAGAATACAATCCAAAGACAGGGCTAAATATCAATTTTCCTTCTTCTCAACTTAGTGTGAAACACACTGCATACTTATGGACAATAGATTCAGGTAACCAATAATGACACGCGTAGACACGTCTGCCCCAGAACTAGTGGACTTTGTACACGGACTGTTTGTGGTGGTTTTTCCTCACCAGATATGCCCCAAGCCATCCTGAAGGGAGACAACTACACACAAGCACGTACTCATACCGTCTCACTGTATATACTCAACCTGCAATCTCTGGAACAGGTACAAGGGCTTCAGGCCTGGCTCTCCGGCCTAGCACATGCCATGCAGGCTCACATATATATCTATATATCTGACTATAGTGATGCTAAATCCTGCAGCTGCCCATCCTCCGCTTACCAGGTCACACATGGCTACTACTAAACAGTGCACTTAATAATAATAATCTGCTTATGCCATCAGTGGGAACAATGTTCTCAGTACATACTCTCTTACCACCAGACACCAGGACTTGTACATCCTCTTTCCAAGTCTCCTTTCCTCCTGGACCATCTACGGTGCATCAGTGTCATAAAACCTGAAAAGAGAGCTAAAAGGTTTGGGTCTTACCAGTAAAACATGTCCCCTAGGCTTCCGCAGCTGGGCTAATGGCAGTGTCTGCCCACATGCTACCTCTACTTTCTTTCGTATCAGCCTTGACTTCTGACTATACCAACCTATGAGCAGCCGCAGGGTCTCCATCACACAAAAGTTCTTGCCCTCCAGATCGGACCATAATTCTACTATATCAACCACCTACCCTTAGACATTGTACCATGTTCAAGCGATGGCTTCAAGTTCACCTGAGACCCGTGGAGTCCCATAATAGGTCTCCTTACGCTTGGTTTACCTCATATACGGTGACTGTGGCATATCTGATGCAGGATTCACCATCTTTCCCAAATATAAGACCATCTATAATAGAGCTCAATCAAAAAAGTTATCAACAGATTCATATCAGCAAAGTTTTCTTAAGTTATCTTATGCTTCTTCACCCCCCCCCCCCCCCTTGAAGATATTGATAACATCACGGTTCGGTTGTGTCAATGCCCAAACAACCATATACTGAATGCTGCATGCACCTCTATGGGAATGGGGTAGAAAAACTCTCCCTGGCGCTACTGGCTGACTAGGCCCTGCCTGCGGGTGTTGGTCAGCTGTTCCCAAGCTAAACTTGGCCCCGACAACTTCTGGCTCTCTAAACACGAAGACCTAACAGACAGGTGGGGTGAGAGCTGAAAGAGGCTAGGGACTGGGATACTAAAGATGGTCACCCCTAATGAAAGAATAGGTGCAGCTGCCAACGGTAACAAATAGGATGGGGCGTGCAGGAAAACAAACAACAATTTCCCAAACAACTCAGATCCTGACAGTTAACCAGTTAAAAAGAACTTTTAGTGCAGAGTGGAAAGGCTACATTAGGAGACATAAACACGACACACTTCAACAAGACTCATTCCCATCTTTACTTCCAATGTGAGATTTAATCAGTGTCTTCTTGTGCAAGCAGCTACACATCCCACACATGACTGTGCTGTCTTTCCCCCCTGGAAAAAAAACAAAAAAACAAACAAACAAAAACAAAACAAAAACCTTCTAATGCAGCAAGCAAATGTGACTTGTCAGAAAAATGAACTTTAACACAATCTTAATGTTACGTGGACTGGACCCTTTTTTTTTTTTTTTTTTTTTTTTTTCCAAAAGTACTTCATGTTCTGTGAGAGAGATACATGTCTGACGGGGCGCAGGAGTCTCTGCAAGGTCAAAGCTAGACAATACAAGAAGAGCCAGTACTATCTTATCATGCTGCAGCTCACATAGCTGCTCATCCCACTCATAGCTGCGGCTGGGTATCCCCCCCTGTATCTCATAGCTGTGTCTTGTGTAGGACTACAGACTTCAGCAATCTCTCTTAAAGAAACAGAAACACATTTGTACAATCTCATAATATCAATACAATAAGGTTAGGCACATATTCAGAACATATATAGAACATATATATATATATATATCAGCAGAGAAAGCAGAAACATTAACTGAGGGATCAAATCAATCTCCTGGTCACACAACAAAATCATACACACAGAATACTATACAACAGGTATGAGAGTGACTTCTAATTCTTTTTTTTTTTTTTTTTTTTTTTAGACACAAAGGAATTTTTCTCTCTCTTTCCTTTTTCCTACAACCAAAACATCATTACAAAGATAATCTGTTCTACGTCTTTTTTTTTTATCAACATACACACACACGTTTTCAAATTCGGACACCTTACTGAGTTTCTAAGTTTCAATAACAGTTTTCCTATAATGGGGACAATCCTGGTTTCAATCAGCTTATCTCAACCTATGTTCACTTTCTTGCGCAATCTCTTCACTTGCTGGAGCAATCTTTCCACTTGCTTCACCCTAAAATCCGATACCCATCCTATTATGTGCATATTATCACATCACTTTATGTTTCAACATTCCAAGTTCCATCTCTTTGACATCCTAAACTTAGACAACATACTTAAACCTCCTGTTTCTTTCCACTTTCTGGCACCTCTTCATTACATCAACATTTTTCAACCATTCATTTCACGATTCACATAATCTAACACATTGTGACCACTCATTGACTAAGATACATGTTTAACACAATTTCACACTATATTCCGGATTATTGGATGGACGTCTCAAAATTCCAGATTATCAGAATTTTCCTAAAATTTTACTTTTAAGATCAAAATGTTGCTAACAACACAGTCCTAACAAGAAAAACCTTCTACCGTACCCCTCTTATAGCACTATATGTTTTTCCAACTATCTTAAGGGGTCGGGTACGGCTTTAAAGAAGGCAACACCAAATGCTTTACTAAGACAATTCTATGTGGGATCAGTGACTACATAAGAAGAGAACGGAAGCTAGTGTGAAATTGTGCACACTTCTGTATGATACAAATTATAAAGATTAATATACAAAGATTAAAATACAGCACAGACCAGATGAGTTACCTTCCCTCATAACCGCGATCTGAGTCAGCTCAGGAAAAGGATTCTGGTCTCTTATGGTAAATTTTTAGACAAGAAGAAGACACGTTAGAATAATTAGCAGAACACAACGGGATATAAAATTCCAACATAAATTTCAACACATAACTATGGGATAAGACACAAAGAAGAAGTTTCATCTCATTATTTCCCACTCCCATAAATAAGACATAAACACATAGAAATATAACCAAACAAGTAAAAATCAGAATATTCTCTGTAATACATAGATGATACCAGTAATCCAATCTCTGTGTGCCGTGAACCTTTGCACAAAGATTTTAACTTGGGGTAAAACCCCAACTTGTAGGTTGGCGAGGCGACAGAGGGTGAGTGGCCGTCTCCCCCTCCGTGACCTCCCATACCCACGCTGTGAAGATTCAAAACTTCTCACTATCACCTTTTTGCTCTTTTGTGGACACAACAGTTTAAAAGACAATAACAGACAAACAATAATTCAAAACATAACCATTACATCATATGCTTGGATATCCCTATATACACATTGTCATTATACGTTACTCAGGTTAACCCCTTTTTTTTTTTTTTTTTTTTTCCTTTTTTTGTACCAAATCACTTCTTTGGATATAATGCATAGACTGTGGACTGTGGTGCTGGCACAAAGCCAAGTTTCATCTTCTTTGCTCTTCCTCCAGCATCTGGCAGTCTATGAGATAAACGACCTTGAAGCTCTTGGCAGTCAATTAAAATGCTTTGATTGCCCTCTACAGAAATAAAAATAGGAATAAAACTCAAACAGCAGTTAATATACTGACACCAAAATTACACATTAATATTTTTGCACAATTTTTTTATTTTCATAGCAAACCTCACTCTAGTAATTACCACAAGTGTTCAGAATCTCTTAAACTATACTTGAAGTTAAGAGAAATTTACCAGACCTTCCCAATTTTCCTTTTCTTTACTAGATCCCAACCAAAGTTTTGAACGTATAATCCTCTAAACATCATAATAGTGGTATACAGTGAGGTCTTTTATAGCTGAACTGGGCATAGACACTCGGACACTCGGAAAGGGGGCGGGGGTTTGACCTCTTCCGGGCTTGAGGGTTTGTGATAGGAACTGGATGTGGCTATCACTGGAATCACCGGATAAAGGGGGCGTGATCTGAGGGGCGGTGAGGGCCGGAGATGTTGGTCTGGGTGTACTAACATGGCTGCCAGTGGAAACAGCCATAACCTCACTTCCGCCATCCCTGGGCGTTGGTCCGGAAGAAGAGACAACAGGGGATGGGCGGGGAGCTCCACAGGCTACACAGACATCTTGCAAATCAGGATTCAGCTGCCTACGGACGTCACAGATCCACCCATTTCCACTACTCTCGGCGCCATTTTAGGGCAGTGGCGCACAAGCAATTATACTCGGCATAATTATACTCGGATAACCAAACAAAGAAACAAAGGTTCAGCATTTTCATATCCCTCACGTTCTAGAGTCCTTGCGACCCTGTAATGAGCTTGGGCGGCTTCCAGCAAACCTTTATCTTCTAACACTCCCCGTGACTCTTCTAACATTTTTCTCCACATACTAGGTTGCAATCGGCCCATAGGAGGCACCTCAGCCAGTTTATACATTCTCAAAGCTTCTTTCACGTATTTCTTGCCCTCCCCAACTCGAACCAAATCAACAGCAGTCTGTGCCCCGTCAGGCAAAACATGTTTCCTTTTGAACAACCGCAACATTCTCACGGTCCCAAATATTGCTTATCCGCCTGTGCACTGACGGATATGTGACCCCACAACCTCACCACCAACAAAGTCACCTTTACCGGTTTCAGACTCTTGTTGTCAGGTCCCTGACCACAGGTTGCAGTCACTGGGCAATATCAAAGCCTAAAACAATCCAACAGCACCCGTCCTCCTCCCTGACGGCCTCATGCAGTGGATCAACAGTCAAATCACACCCACCACCGCACCCGTCCTCCTCCCTGATGGCCTCATGCAGTGGATCAACAGTCAAATCACACCCACCACCGCACCCGTCCTCCTCCCTGATGGCCTCATGCAGTGGATCAACAGTCAAATCACACCACTGCACCCGTCCTCCTCCCTGACGGCCTCATGCAGTGGCTCAACAGTCAAATCACACCACTGCACCCGTCCTCCTCCCTGACGGCCTCATGCAGTGGATCAACAGTCAAATCACACAACAGCAAGGCTTAGTGCCAGGGACCACTAGTTGCGACCGTCCAAAAAGATCACATATACTACTCTATATCAAGGAGGGCAAGAAATTCACTTCCTGGAATCTGCAGCACCACAGGTGACTGAACACTCGGTGATATATATATACCGTGAGGAAAAACAAGTTCAGACTACGGCTCTAGGACCCACCTATCTGTATCACTCAGACCGGACAATCGATCCAACTGGATCACCTGTCAGCCAGACAACGACACACCGACAGTCACAGGCAAATGACACACATTCATATGAATATGCATACACTTACCGTGACTCTAATGAGGGTGATCAGGCCTCGGGTCGGTGAGACGTCGTCCGGCGTCCAGGGTCCTGCGCGGGTCGGTCATCCGCGGTGGTCCCATGGCCGTGATCCCGGGTTTCGGCACCACTTGTTGAGGGAGAACCCCCGCCAGAATACGGGTCACTTACAGTGGTCAGTCACCTGCTCCAAATCAATCATGCATGTGCGCGCTGACAAAGATAAACACTGACATTGATGCAGTTTCAATCTCAGTCCATGCAATGAGCGTGATGCCTATTCACACAGAACTGAGGTTTATTGAGGAAGTTACAGTTTTTATACAGGAATGCAAGAAAGATAAGAAAAAGGCAGGCTGTAAGCATATACGTCTTGTATCCGAATACACTGGCGATCAGTCATTGGCTGTTAAATTTCAACATCTCTTAGCTTTCGAGTTCCCAGGAAATGATACTGTCTTTCTTGTAAACCACATGACGATCATGTGCGTCAGCATCTGGGTGCGGTACTGGATACAGGCGCCATCTTAATGTATAAACGTTGCACAAAGAAAAATATAATTTCTTAAGCAGTATAAAGCATGTATAAAAATAAGAATGGACATGGTCTACCTTCACAATATGACCATATTTTTCCGGTCTGTAATTGTGTGCAATTATGGGTCCGCACATTATTAAGGTTAAATTGCCATGTAGACACTTTGTGATACATTAGTGGGTTTTGGGTTGCAGTTTGGGCACTCGGTCTCTAAAAGGTTCGCCATCACTGACCTATCCTAAGGCTTGGTCATCAATTCTTTAACATGGCAAACCCCTTTGGGTTAACGTTACAATATCGTGCCCTAGATCACCACCATTAACCACTTTACCATCCAAGACCACCAGGAATATTAGGTGTTAAAGGAAACCTGTTACTAGTTTTGGGGTCCATGAACCACCATTATGTTCTTCAGTTTGGGTTTAGGGTCCCAGATATTATATCCTTTGTACTTTTTTAGGCCTTTTATTTAACACCTACATTCCTAGCTCACAAGATCTGAAAGGTTTACAATGTTCTCTGTACTTTTCTTCCATGCCTTAAATGTAATGTTTACACCCCTTTCTTTAGATCACAGTTTTATACATACGCCATATTGCCTTGCACACAAAAGAAGGTTTTACAATATGTAAAGGGTTTGTGTCAGAGAAGTATTTATCTATAGGATACAGGATAAAAACCTGATCGTAGGGGTCTGACCACTGAGACCTCCACTGATCTCAAGATTGGAGGGGGGGTTCTTTCTTCCTGTTGTGCCTTCAGCCCGACCACATCCAGGCTGAATGTAGGCATGACTTTGGTGGACGGCGCTCCCATTCACTTCATTGGGGTCACCAAAGACGGACCAAATTCAGCACTCGTCTATCTCTGGCGCTCCCAATGAAGTGAATAAGACGCCATCCACTACAAGTAATGCCTACATTCAACCTGGATATAGTCAGACCGAATGTGCAGTGAAGGAAAGGACTTCTCTTTCGTCTTGTGACACATCCCCTTTAACTTTTATGTAGTTGTTGAGCTTGGCTTTCCCTGTTGGGGCTGTTATAGATGACTCTGGATTATATTGGTGCCACATGCAGGAGATCAGCAGGGATTTCATTACGACCACTGCCTTATTGTTACTTACTATTATCGGCATTTTCCTGCTGATAAAATGACTACTTTATCATAGAGAATTTCTCCTTAATGTAACAGCGGCTAAAATTTCACTTTAATAGGAGTCTTGTAAGAAGGAGCATCTATTAGATTGAGTGCGATGTATGTACAGAAGTAGGTACCTCTCACCATGGTCGTGTCTCTATTCAGCACTGTAGAACAGTGTCGGTGACCACACGGGCTCCCTCTTTAATGATACAGTTTATTACAACTTTTTAATAATGTGCCAAACCGCCATGCACTAAGAAGCCGCCATGACGTTTCTGTGTGTTTTGCAATAACTCTATATACTCATATATATGTTCTGTGCGATGTGCTGTCTTGTGATGTACTGTGACTATAAACTGCTCTGCAATACTGTATACTGTCCTGTGATTATCTGATTCTACATTATTCTTGTCACAAAACTGATGCTTGCTTTTTGATGATATCTGAAATAATACCGCCTGGTTATTTCACTGGGGAACGGTGAATAGCGCCATATTGATACAAACCGTAACCCAGGATCAACAGTTTCTGAACGAACTCAGCAGGGAGTTGGTTCCAGACATCTTGAAGAACTAAGCACCGATCTTCTGTGGATGTAGGCTTGCTCCAATCCTTATCTCTCTTCATGTAATCCCAGACAGACTGGATGATGTTGAGATTAAGACTCTGTGGGGTTCATATCATCACTGCCAGGACTTCTCCTCCAAAGGGCAAAGGTCTCACCAAATATTGATGGGATTAGGTTTCTCTTTCGTTCATTGACTTCATTTTTTTTAACAACAAAAATAAACTATTAACACTTCTATTTCTCAAAGCATTCATAGGGAGGGTTCACAACACTGTTATTCAATGTCCGTTGCTGTCATCTGTCACAGGGTGAAGGCAACGGACATTAAAGGGATTCTACCATTAAAAATCTTTTTTCTGTGGCTAACACGTCGGAATAGCCTTTAGAAAGGCTATTCGTCTCTTACCTTTAGATGGCATCTCAGCCACGCCGTTCCTTAGTAATACCGGTTTTTACCGGTATGTAAATTAGTTCTCTGGCAGCGATGGGGGCGGGCCCCAGCGCTGAAAATGCGATGAGGGCGTCCCCACCGCTGCCCGAGAACAGGATCCTGCGCTGCCTCTATCTTCTGCTGGATCCTTCCCTTCTTTCTTCGGCGGCTTCACCTCTGTCGGCTCTGATACTAGTAGAGCTGAATTGCGGCCTCAGAACTATGGCCGTGCATGCGCATTCGGCTCTACTAGTGTCAGAGCCCGCAGAGGTGAAGCCGCCAAAAAAAGACGAAGAAAGAAGGGGAGGATCCAGCAGAAGATAGAGGCGGTGCAGGATCCTGTTCTCGGGCAGCGGTGGGGACGCCCTCATTGCATCTTCAGTGCTGGGGCCCGCCCCCATCGCTGCCAGAGAACTAATTTACATACCGGTAAAAACCGGTATTACTAAGGAACGGCGCGGCGGAGATCTCATCTAAAGGTAGGAGACGAATAGCCTTTCTAAAGGCTATTCGAACGTGTTAGCCACAGAAAAAATTTAATATTAAAATTTAATGGTAGAATCCCTTTAAGCGCTGCAGAATGTGATGCAAAATAAATACATTCATCCAGCAACTATCTACATGCAGTCAGAAGTGAAGAGATCACCTGACGACAGCGAGGACAATTTATCAAAACTAGTGCAAAGGTTCATCCGAAGAATACACTACTCCATACTTAGATGTACTTGTGTTATAGAAATCATAGATAAGCTATAATGAATGTCATCGTCACATAATCTCAAGAATAAGACGCTTTTACATTCTACCTAAGCCCATAAGAGATTATGTAGAACATCTCGTAGAGACAATTTATGCCACAAAGAGCCGAGAACCCGCTAAATGAAGCCATTGCTCGTCATTCTTTCATGTGAAATAGTCTTTTATATTTAGCCCGGAGCATTAGAGCACTGCCTGTGTTATACCAGAACATCAGCTTTTATCCCCAGTCATAAGAATGACGACCGCCGATACTTCCAGAATTCTGATTATTCCAGCACATGAAGATTTATATAGCGAGAGCGCCAAGCACAATAAAATCAAATGAAGGGAAAAGTATTCAAAGGAAAATGTGATCAATTCAGTTCTTTCAAGATGAATGAAATAATAACCTTAGAAAATCTTATTGGATAACTGGAACTAACTGTCAATCTCTCATGAAAGCCGGTTCAATATAGAATTAACACGAATACAGACTCAGCGCAGGGACTTCAACAAATACAAAGGCGCTACTGTGCAACTTCTATATAGAGGGATCCTTTGCGCTCTATTTTTTCTGAAGTTCTAAGCACTTGTCTTAAATACTATACATACACCATTTTTTTCTGGGAAAACTGCAGAAAAATAAGTCATATCCACAGCTTGGTACACTTTGAAAAAACAATACACTGGCTGTATACAAGATGGCGGAACTGGACTATTGCAGTCCCATTACTGGGTACTAATAAAGTCTCCTTCTTTATTATCCCCAAGACTGACAGGGCAAATAGCGCAACAACCTTTCTATGAATCTTTCTCTAGATCTATCCCAAAATGCTGACCCAACACTAGACACCCCTGACTCTCACTGATCATATAGATATACTGAATGCTAACCATAATTTGCAATACTGAGAATTCCTGGGGTCATATATAAGAGCCCTTTATTTGTGGGGCAATTTGTACTTTTTATTAGCAGCAATTGTTGGTATAGATGACTTTTGGTTCACTTTTTATTGCTATTTTCTGGGAAAGTGAGGTGACCAAAATATGTTAATTTGCACATTGTGGTGTATATATATATTTTTTAACAATGTTCACCGCTATTTTTCGGATATTGGGGGTTTACACGTATGTGGGGATAACTAACATCTCTAATCCCCAGTGCAATAACACTGTGCATAGGTTCCTTATGGAGAATGTGCATAGGCAGTCAGGAGGCTCCCGAAAATCTGGATGTTGTGGTTGCTATTGATCACGACATCCAGGGGGCAAATCTGTCAGAGTCGGAGTATCTTCTGACTACTGCAGCTAGTCTCAGGCCTCAGCTGAGTGCTGAAAGTAATAGTACTCGCGGCATTACAGCTCCGTACTATTATGTCATTGAGTGTTAAAGGGTCTTTTGTAATAAATGGAGTAATACCTTACTGATGTGATGTGTGACCACTGCAGTCAATCACAGGCGGTGGTCACCCCTGAGGTCATTGGAACAACCAGTGATTGACTGTAGTTGTCATATATTGTCATCAATGGAGTTGGATGAACAAAAAACGATGGCGGATCAGAGAGGCATCAGCGCAGGAGCAGCAGGGGATCGGTAAGTTATTACTTTTTTTTTTCTTTTATATCCTTGAAAGCCCAAATCAAGGCAAAAACATGACTGTTAATATAGGTATAGGGAATCAATATGTATAACCACTCTGAAACTGAAAGAGAAGCTGTATCCTAAGCAAAGTAATGGTGGGTTCACACCTGCGCCCGGTTTCTGTCTTCTGCCCGCGAAACTGGACAGGAGACGGAAACTCAGCGGTCAGCTTTCAAACCCTTTCACTTGAATGGGTTTGCAGAGGTGACCGCCTGTGTGTGTCCTCTGCCTGTCTGCTGGAAAGCCGTTTTTTTTTTTTTAGCCGGACATAAAGTCGGACATGCAGGACCGGTTAAAAAAAACCTGGTTTCCCTGCGGACAGGCAGAGGACATGGGCGGTCACAAACCCATTCAAGTGAATGGGTTTGAAAGCTGACCGCCGGGTTTCCGTCTCCTGTCCAGGTTCATGGGGCAGGAGACAGAAACCGGCCGAATTGGCTAAAGCAGAGACCAGGAGCAGATGTGAATATTTAGACACATGCTGAAGCTCGCTCCTCTGATGATGATCCGATTTACATAGGATCGGGGAAACGTGTCCGTGTCGGGAACCTCTATTTTTGGTTCCACGCTCAACTTCCAACTAGCTGTATTTAGATCTATTACCCATCAGCTAATATATAGGACTGTGGTATGATCTCCACTGAGAATGTCTCCACATCCTCCTGTATGTAGAATAGCTGAGAACCAATGGCGTAACTACCGTGGTAGCAGCAGTAGCAGCTGCCACAGGGCCCGGGACATTAGGGGCCCGGTGGCAGCCGCTACCGCTGCGTTTTTTTTTTTTTTTAATAGGCCATTACCGGCTGGAGTTAATCCAGCCGGTAACAGGCCCTATATACTTACCGATCCTGGCAGGGGCCGGGATCGGTAAGTGACACTGCGGGCCCCACAAGCACTATTATACTCGGGGGTCTTTTCGGACCCCCGAGTATAATGATCGGAAGTGCAGGAGAGGTAACTGAACATAAAAAACTGTGTTACTTACCTCTCCAGGCTCCGCGCAGGCTTCGGCCTACTTGTGTGACGTCTCAGGCGTCACATGATCGGGGCCTGCGTCCTTATGCGTCGCGACGCAGGCTCCCGGTCACATGACGTCCCTGACGTCATTGAAGATGGCCGCCAGCGGGGAGTCGGGAGACAGGTAAGTTACAGTGTTTTTTTTTTTTTTTATGTTGTTCTTCCCCCGGGTCTCCGATTATTATACTCTGGGGTCTGAAAAGACCCCAGAGTATTATAATTGTTAATGGGTGTCCACAACGGGGCATAATAGTGGGTGAAGGGGCCACAATGGGGGATAATAATGTGTGCAGGGGCCACTATGGGATATAATAATGTGTGCAGGGGCCACTATGGGATATAATAATGTGTGCAGGGGCCACTATGGGGTATAATACAGTGTGTAGGGGCCTCAATGGGGGATAATACTGTGTGCAGGGGCCACTATGGGACATAATACTGTGTGCAGGGGCCACTATGGGGGATAATACTGTGTGCAGGGGCCACTATGGGGTATAATACTGTGTGCAGGGGCCACTATGGGGTATAATACTGTGTGCAGGGGCCACTATGGGGTATAATAATGTGTGCAGGGGCCACTATGGGGTATAATAATGTGTGCAGGGGCCACTATGGGGTATAATAATGTGTGCAGGGGCCACTATGGGGTATAATACTGTGTGCAGGGGCCACTATGGGGTATAATACTGTGTGCAGGGGCCACTATGGGGTATAATAATGTGTGCAGGGGCCACTATGGGGTATAATAATGTGTGCAGGGGCCACTATGGAGTGTAATAGTGTGCGTAGGAATGCAGGGGGTGGGGTCGTGCAGAGTTTTCGGCGTTGGTCGGGGATTTCGATGTCAGCCGGGGGGGGGGGGGGGGGGGCCATGTCAAAGGTTTGCCACGGGGCCCCGCCATTCCTAGTTACGCCACTGCTGAGAACCTTATGTGTGTAGTTCTTCTGACCAGCCTCTTGCCAACCTACATGCAAATCATTGTAGACTAGAAGATGGTAGTATGCTCTTTTTAGATGTAATCAGATTTTATTACATTTTTCAAAGAAAAGAAAACAAGGAGTACAACATGGTGAACAAAAATAAAACAAACGACAAAGGCCAAGTATGGAAAGAAGGGCCATAAGTCCAAGGTCCCCTCAATAGACCATGCAAGGCAATAAGTATAACCGATGTCAGGGGGAGAACCCCTGGTGATAAAAGCATATAATGGGAACCAAAACAACAGTTCAAGAGGTAACAGGAGGATAGCCCCTGATAAACCACAGGGGGGGGGGGGCAGACAACATAAGGGACAATCACAAGAAACAAGAGAAGAAAGACACAACAGACAGGGAAACAAAGGGGAAAGGGAAAGAGAGGTCAATGGTGAGGCATAGTAGGGGAGGACTTTCAATGGGAGGGGAGGACTGTTTTCAATGGGAGCCGGTACCGTATACGCGGCGCTATTTTGCGGCCGTGATTTTGCGGCGGCTGCAAAATAGCGCCGCGTATACGGTACCGGCTCCCATTGAAAACAATGGGAGCGTATACGGCCCGCAAAAGCTCCTGCGGCGTCTATGTGCCACATTACGTGCCAAAATACATCGTGTGAACCCGGCATTATACTGTACAATAGATAGTTGAGGGAAAACTTATCTGTCTAATGCACCTGAGATCCCTTTTATATTTCTGGGATTTTTTTCAGCCAGCATTATTTAGGGGATGCCTAGGGGATATCCTTTCTGATATCTGCAGGTCACCCTGTATTTTTGCACTTGAACAGCTGACATCCCTATAAAAGATTTGGCTGTGGTACACTACCTATATAAACGTATAGGCTGACAGTTTTTTACCTCTAGCTGGTCATATTTAAGGCTCTATTATCTCATATATAGTATAGCCCAAGTTTTTTCTACACAGTTGACATTGTTTAACACTATTTGCAATGTCCCTATTAATTCTGGACGTTGTGGAATAGTGATTTACCCCTGGCAGAATCTAGGCATGACACTCATATACATACTTATTGTTATCATGGACCCATGGAGATCTAACACGGTTATATTATTACGGTTGTCATCCAGTTATGTTACACAATATCTTTTAATGTTACCCAAATAAAGGTTATGTTTTATTAATTTCGGTTCATATTGAGAGTCCTGTCAGTTAGTCCCTATATTCTTTTAGCCTCCAACCAGCTGTTCACTCATCAGATCATAGATTAGAAGCTATCTGCCTCTATAGAGGACACCAGCCACCTTAACCCTGTCCCGATGTCTTCCGATGCAGCTACTGTGCTTAAGTATTTAAAGTTAGTGGGTGGTTGGGGTGGCAATAGCCAATGTGGGAGAATTGGCTCAGTGGTAGCAGCAGCAGACCCTATAGTCAGAGACAGACACAAAAATTCAGGTGCAAACAGGTTTTATCCTGACGTTTATTTTGCAAAAAAACGGCAAAACAAAATAAGCCTTAACTTCAGGCAAAACAATAACATAAAAAAATCTTACGGCAAAAGCTTAACTGTATGTGTGGCTTGATCCAGCCACATGGGCAACAGACAGGGCAAAAACAATGGCATTTGTACACACTGGACTCTCATCAGTTTTTAGAGTGTTGAGACAGAACCCGGCTCCTCCACTCTTTCCCCCCAAGAACTGCTCGGGTTGAAGTCTTGACAACCTCTTATAGGCCTTGAAGGCTCCCTCCTGCTGTAGGACAAGAATTGTTAACAGAAAGGCCATCTCACAGCTGAGGTTTTGTTATAGACCTGTGTTGTAACCTTACTTATGCTGGGTTCACACTGGGATTTTTGGACAGAATTCTGACACGGAGACCGCCTCAGAATCTGGTTCAAAAAATGGCTAGCTGTGACTGGATGCCGGTGCAGTGCATACAATGCACCGGCATCCAGTCACGGCATTCCGCTCCGGATTAGGCCCAAATGAATGGGCCTAGTCGGGAGGGAGTGTCGCGCCACGGATGTCTGCAGTTGATTCAGCCACAGAATCTGCGTCAAGAAAGGGAATGTTGCTTCTTATTTTTGCTTGCGGAAACAAACCACTCACAGAAAAAGGTACCCATTGAATTCAACGGGAGGCGTTTTTTGAGCCGGATTCTGAGGCCGATTCTGCGTCAAAATCCGGACAAAAATCTGTGTGAACCCGGCTTTACCATACATAAGTGAGCAATCTGGGGGAGATATAGTGACTAGAGATGAGCGAACAGTAAAATGTTCGAGGTTCGATATTGGTTTCGAGTAGCCCTTCAATATTCGACTACTCGAATTGAATATCGAACCCTATTATAGTCTATGGGGGGAAAATGTTCGTTTCAGGGGTAGGCAACGTTCGATCAAATTATACTTACCAAGTCCACGAGTGAGGGTCGGGCTGGATCCTCCGAGCAGTCTTCTCCTTGCAGCGATCCCGCGGCATCTTCCGGCTCTGAATTTACTCTGCCAAGCATTGGGCCTGGGCAGAGCCGACTGCGCATGTCTGCACTACAAGCGGACATGCGCAGTCGGCTCTGCCCAGGCCCGATGCCTGGCAGAGTGAATGAAGAGCCGGAAGACGCCGCGGTGAAGCTGCACGGAGAAGATTTCTAAAGGTAGGAGAAGAACCAGCGTTGATTGGCTGACTGTATAGCATTCGGCCAATCAATGCTGGTTCTGCATCGAACTTTTCCATTCGAACAGCGAGTGGTACTCGATCGAGTACGAGTATTTCGAATACCGTAGTATTCGATCGAATACCTACTCGATCGAGTACTACTTGCTCATCTCTAATAGTGACCTTCCAGAACTTTACCAGTCACCCGAAGAGCCTCAAAACCTGAGCACTCACTAAATCTGTCACTTCCTGAGCACTGGTTCCTAGCCATGCCACGTACCCCTTTTGGTGCACATACCACCGGTTGAGAACAACTGATCTAGAATATAACTATATTACAATCATATACAAGTCTTAGTCCAGACACTTCTTAAAGTAGTTATTAGGTGTTAGATTTTTAATTCTAACTTCAAACACAATCAAGAGTTCTTCATGGAAAGGAATGGAGAATAATTTATAAATGTCCAATATATAATGTAAGTGAGATGGTGGTGACCTCCGGCAGCGCAGTCAGTCGTTCCAGATTTCATAATGGTGGATAGAGATAATATTTTCACAGCTTCTTAATGTGTCATTTCCAAAGGCAGATGCTGACAGAATACATTAGGAGCTCCTGACATCTTGTCATTAATAGTAAATGTTTTCCTCCTCTTCTTTAGTCCACTGTGGCTGGAACTCTCTCATTTATCTTGGTGTTAACAGCTCGAGTCTTATCTCAAGGCATTTTATCATGGATGTGTTGTTAAATAATTAGGCAATTACCCCGTTTTCTATGGATTGTACATTCAGAAAGTGAGCTCATCTATCTTGTCAATATTAATTGAGGCGGAATATTGAGAATTTCAATGAGAATGGCAGGAGCCATTGAATTTTTGGCAACTGATTTCTTTATTATGGTCTCCAAGCAAGAGATTGGAATTGCTGACAAATCCCTTTATTTTATTTTTATTATTATTATTATATTGTTATATTACGCCCTAAAGATTTGTCAATTCTTACCTTTTGGTCTGTTACTAGAGAATCTTGTCATAGAATGTGTGCCATTCCTCTCTTTATGGCTAGATTCGCAAGAAAGACGTGCACCTATGATCACGAACTCCCCCATACAACCTGACCTATATTTTGGCAGCCCGTGATGGTCCATTTAAAAAAGGTCATAATATATGAATGTAGCCTATGAGTAAATTAACAAAAGAGTGTTACCATTCCTCTCAATAACAAATGGCGACCATGCGTGAGGACTGGACAGTGTCTAAGACCGGGGCCCCATGTGATGTAAATGCTGCAGAAAAAAAGTGTGGCTTCTTACAGTCCCTGTAAAGTGGACTCTAACTAATCCCATCCACACATTGCGGAACAAAATAGGCCCAGCGGACACGCTGCAAGTTTCAAAACCACATTTTTGGCAGAATGTCAATTATACCTACAAAAATGCGCCTTTTTTTAATGCGAACCACTATGTCGGGTCTTACCCTTGGTTCACATCTGCGTTTGGTAATCCATTCAAAGTCCCCCGAATGGACTACCAAACGCATTTGCAAGAGGTGTGCAGTGAAAGCACACAGATCTCATAGACTATATTGGGTCCATGTGGTTGCTGCGAGATCTCCGCATGAGTCATGCAGACAGAAAAGTAGATTGTGAACTACTTTCCTGTCCGTGGCAAGCACACGAACCCCATTATAGTCTATGGGGTCCGTGTGCTTTCACTGCACCACACTTGCAAATGCGTTCGGTAGTTCGTACAGGGGTGTCCCCATGCAGACTCTCCCGAGCGGAATACCAATGCAGATGTGAATGAGGCCTTAGCCTAAATGCGTAGGACAAACCTCCATGACAAAGGGGGATGGTAAGGCCAATTACCAAAATCCTCAGCTGATAAGTTAAGCAACAAAACCATACAAAAGCTGAAGCCCCCGTGGCGTAAACGCTTTGATTTACCTGCAGCAGAAATGCAGCGATTTCCAAAACCATTGCATCTTTGGAAATTGCAGCATGTCAATTATACCTATGGAAACTCTGGCGGTATAATTGAAGCAGAGGAAAACTGTGCGGACTTACTGTGATCCTTTGAGACCAACTTGTATTTGTAAGTATAAAATGGTTGAATTTGATGGACTTATCTCTCTTTTCAATGCACTATTTAAGAGGACCTTTCATGGTCCGGGACACAGGTAGTTTTATATACTGCTGGAAAGCCGAAGGTGTGCTGAATTCAGTGGACTGTCGGCTTTCCCGATCTGTGCCCCGGGTAAAGAGCTATCGGTCCTGGTACCGTAGCTCTTTACAGTCAGAAGGGCATTCCTGACAGTCTGTCAGGAACGTCCTTCTCCACAGCAGCGCCTATCACACTCTACAGTGTGAGCGGGGAGGAACGCCCCCTCCCCTCCTGATAATACTCGTCTATGGACGACCACTGAGAGCAGAGAGAGGGGGTGTTCCTCGAAGCTCACACTGTACAGCGTGATAGGCGCTGCTGTGGAGAAGGACGTTCCTGACAGACTGTCAGAAACGCCCTTCTGACTGTAAAGAGCTACGGTACCGGGACCGATAGCGCTTTACCCGGGGCACAGATCGGGAAAGCCGACAGTGTGCTGAATTCAGCACACCGTCGACTATCCAGCAGTATATAGAACTGCCTGTGCCCAAACCCATGTAAGGTCCTCTTTAACCATGTAAATAAGCAATTGTCAAAGGATGTTGTGGGTTGCACAGAGGTGATAGTATTGCCATTGGCTAGAACAGGTGGAAAGCATTTAGGAAATCATGCAAATAAAATCCGCTGCATCTAGCTCCGATGTCGACCTTTATGGTTTGCACAGGACAAGCCCAAGACTGTATAGGGCTAATGACATCCAAAATTCACCAAAAATATGTCCAGCAAACCAGTGTATATAAAATATAACTTTTACTTCATATTCAGATAAAACACAAACATCTTCCATGTTCCAGGAGCAAGAAAAAAGAAGATACCCCAGCTTACATGTTTCAGGACATGGTGTTGCTTCCCTTACTCATAGCATCAAATGCGTACGCTCTGGTATCTTCTTTTTTCTTGCTCCTGGAACATGTAAGATGTTTGTGTTTTATCTGAATATGAAGTAAAAGTTATATTTTATATACACTGGTTTGCTGGACATATTTTTGGTGAATTTTGGACCATGTGCAGTCGGCCACACTGTTGTCAGTATGTGTTCCACAACCAAATTGTAAATGTGTCATTTAGACCATGGATGGTTATGATGGGCTCTCTTCAAAGTATATGTTGAATCATAGGTCCAGATGCTTGCGGTATATCATTATTATTATTTCTACGTCACATTGACTATTTATATCTTTTTGGCTTTGTCGGAGCAGTAAATCAGAAGTGTGGCTACGTCTATCTAGTGGAGCTATTTCAGTACTATGGTCTGCAGGTGTTCAGCGCCCGCACTAATGTCTGACTAATCCGCTCGCTGGTCACTTTCCACTAGCTCATTATGTGATATACATTTTTCCAAGTTGAGAATGAATGTCGTACTAAAGGCCGCTTATGTGCAGCGTATACATTCTTTCCAGGAGGTTTTATTGATTCAGTCTTACTATTTTGGGCAGATTTCATGAGCACAAACACTCTGACAAGTGACAACCATTCCGTCTTTCTCCAGTTTTAACTACAGACATCTCTTCTCATACTCCCTTTATTAGTACATGACATCACATCATGGCGCTGTAAGATTTATCATTGTAAAAGGATCTGCCGTGTTCTTCTTCTGTCTGACAATCTTATCTAGATTCCCTTTTGTATCGAGTCCATCTTTAAACATCAGCCAGTCCATTGATGCTGTGCAAAGTCTGTGAAGTGTGATGTATCTTGATATAAGTCATCCTAAATGGACTGATGTATAACAGTATATTGTGGAGTTGTCCTGTCATCGCTCCTGACATGTCTGCTTTAGGAAACACTTGGAGCATTTTTATTCATAAGGCTGGTTTCACATGACTGAGATTTACGGATTTACTGGTCTGAACGCTATGCGGGAAAGACGGACTCCTAGCATTATAGTTATTGAGCCCCTTCCTCCCAGCGAAATATTGTCCCATGGTGACTGCAGTATAGGACAGTATCTCTCTAAGAGGCAGGGACGGCTAGCATCATGGATAGCTATAATACAAGGAGTCCATTGTAGTGCTTACACCGGTAAATCCAGCGCACACATGGACTGAGTTTTATGGCCGCAACTTGGTTGCATGAAATCATATGACCTTATGCTTCATGCAAACCATCATTGCATCATGCATTATCAGTTTGCTGCCATGTTTTTCATTGTATTTCAATAGCTCAATACACATGCCTGTGTATGATCATGGGCATGTGTATGGGGCAGTGAGCCCGGGCCAAAATTCAGGGAAGGTCCTTTCTGTTTTCCAGGTTAAACTCACAGAATCCATGGAGTCATGGACAGCACATGTGCATGTAACCTTAGGCTATGTTCACATTGCTATTGTCCATCATAGGAACGGACAATAGCTGTAACGGATATAGATGGAGCCCCCTCTGTCTGTGCCCACTGCTATTGACTCTAATGTATACAGGTGAACATAAAGGCTGCTGTTTTCCATCTTATGTAATTACTTTTGTAGCTGAAGGAAAAATTCTGCAGGCACAAACCAAGCCATGTATGCAGATTTTTCAATATCTCAGCATAGACTTTGGGTTGTCCAACTCTATATTTTTTTACAGCTTATAATTGTCTAATATAATGTAAGGAGTGATCCCGTACCAATCCCCCTGAGGTCACTGCTGCGGTCCGTACTTAATGCAGTGTTAGGATCACATCCTCCATCTTATATTCTGTCAGCCATCTTGTAAGCTTTTTCTCATATAAGCTTTATAAGAATGTCTGTTTAGAGTCTAAGAGACCCCTTTAGGGGATAAGGCGTGTGGAATGTTAATGGTTGGGTTATAACTCCTTATCTATTTGTGGTCATCTTTGAGAGTGGGTGTAGAAACCGGTTCAAATAACCTGTTTGGTCGTTAGCCCCAAGGCCGGAGCGGACCAGTACGTGATCATTATCTCTCTTTCTGTGATATACATCTAGAACTAGTGTATGATGTTGGCTTACACATAAATATCTTAGATACTTTTTCATGTCATGAGAAAGGTCATCCCAGGTTGGAGTGTAATAATGATATGCAGACCTCAGCCAATAGTCATGTGCCAGGCTTGTCTTATATCTCTATAACCAATCGTGTTGTACCTGATTAGAATAGCCAAGCCAGCTCTTTGTCTGTAATGTATTTAAACTACCTTTTTCTTATAATAAATCAGAACTCACTTAATACACTACACTGTGTGTGCGTATCCGTGACTTCTCCAAGCTTGCATATTTAAATTAGACCTACTTCAGCATACGTAAAGGGTCTTTGCCCTAACAGCAGCTATGACGTGTCATATTGGCACATCATCAATGGGGCCAGGTGAGACTGTTGGTGGATCAGAGAACCATAAGTACATTAGTGGTAGGGCATACGTAAGGTATTACTTGTTTCTTCAAAATCTATGATTGTTCCTTCATAATCCCAAGAAGAATGAATGCTCTTTTGAAGGCATAGGCATCGGACTCCAGCTTCCAGGAGCCTTTCTAACATTCCAGGAGGGATGGGAAGTATGAACACATCATGTATTACCATATCTCCCAACCAGCCCTGATTCAACGGAACAATCCTAGATTTTGCATTCTGTCCCACTGTCCCAGTTGGTAGGAGGCATACAGGGGCAGATTAGCAATATATACCAATCAACTGTCTGGATACTGAATATGGGGCACTCAGCAGGTAAGCTAACTGTCCCGTATGCTGGGGTTTGCCACAAACTAAACAGACCCCTCAGACTATGGGGTTTAATAAGTGGAGGCCCAAGGTAAGGAAAAATGCCAAACAAATAGTCCTATGAAAAAGTTTGGGCACCCCTATAATCTTAATCATTTTTAGTTCTAAATATTTTGGTGTTTGCAACAGCCATTTCAGTTTGATATATCTAATAACTGATGGACACAGTAATATTTCAGGATTGAAATGAGGTTTATTGTACTAACAGAAAATGCGCAATATGCATTAAACCAAAATTTGACCGGTGCAAAAGTATGGGCACCCTTATCATTTTATTGATTTGAATACTCCTAACTACTTTTTACTGACTTACTGAAGCACAAAATTGGTTTTGTAACCTCAGTGAGCTTTGAACTTCATAGCCAGATGTATCCAATCATAAGAAAAGGTATTTAAGGTGGCCAATTGCAAGTTGTTCTACTATTTGAATCTCCTCTGAAGAGTGGCATCATGGGCTACTCAAAACAACTCTCAAATGATCTGAAAACAAAGATTGTTCAACATAGTTGTTCAGCGGAAGGATACAAAAAGCTGTCTCAGAGATTTAACCTGTCAGTTTCCACTGTGAGGAACATAGTAAGGAAATGGAAGACCACAGGGACAGTTCTTGTTAAGCCCAGAAGTGGCAGGCCAAGAAAAATATCAGAAAGGCAGAGAAGAAGAATGGTGAGAACAGTCAAGGACAATCCACAGACCACCTCCAAAGAGCTGCAGCATCATCTTGCTGCAGATGGTGTCACTGTGCATCGGTCAACTATACAGCGCACTTTGCACAAATAGAAGCTGTATGGGAGAGTGATGAGAAAGAAGCCGTTTCTGCACGTACGCCACAAATAGAGTTGCCTGAGGTATGAAAAAGCACATTTGGACAAGGCAGCTTCATTTTGGAAACAAAAATTGAGTTGTTTGGTTATAAAAAAAAGGCGTTATGCATGGCGTCCAAAAAGAAACAGCATTCCAAGAAAAACACATGCTACCCACTGTAAAATTTGGTGGAGGTTCCATCATGCTTTGGGGCTGTGTGGCCAATGCCGGCATCGGGAATCTTGTTAAAGTTGAGGGTCGCATGGATTCCACTCAGTATCAGCAGATTCTTGAGAATAATGTTCAAGAATCAGTGACGAAGTTGAAGTTACGCCGGGGATGGATATTTCAGCAAGACAATGATCCAAAACACCGCTCCAAATCCTCAGGCATTCATGCAGAGGAACAATTACAATGTTCTGGAATGGCCATCCCAGTCCCCAGACCTGAATATCATTGAACATCTGTGGGATGATTTGAAGCGGGCTGTCCATGCTCGGCGACCATCTAACTTAACTGAACTTGAATTGTTTGTCCAAAATACCTTTATCCAGGATCCAGGAACTGATTAAAAGCTACAGGAAGCGACTAGAGGCTGTTATCTTTGCAAAAGGAGGATCTACTAAATATTAATGTCACTTTTCTGTTGAGGTGCCCATACTTTTGCACCGGTCAAATTTTGGTTTAATGCATATTGCGCATTTTCTGTTAGTACAATAAACCTCATTTCAATCCTGAAATATTACTGTGTCCATCAGTTATTAGATATATCAAACTGAAATGGCTGTGCAAATACCAAAATATTTAGAACTAAAAATGATTAAGATTAATAGGGGTGCCCAAACTTTTTCATAGGACTGTATAATCCCCTCTCCTAGACATCTGGTGGTCCTCGGTCCTCTGGTTTGCTCCTCTGGCCTCTTCCGGCCCCTGGCTTGTGTGATGTACTACAGTGTCAGCGCTGCGCATGTGGGCTGCGTTGACATAATGACTCTAGGTCAAAGCGCCATTATATAGACGCGCCACCGCTGAGACATGTGGTTTTGTCCTCAGCATACATGCGTGACGCAGTGATGTAATAGTACTAGGCTAATCTCATCCACTTTGCAGGTAATGTAAAACGCAGCACTTTTGCAACGTCAAGCCCCGACCTGAAGGCTTTATCTGTATAAATCTAACTGAAACCAAATTGCATCATTTTTCTTTGCTGTACGTAGGGAGGTGTTCCCCATACATGCTCATACTATGGGTTTGGCAGCACATGCAGACGGACGTCTCTGTACTAGGGAGCCATACATGCTCCGTACACATGCCTTTACCATGTGCGTAGGGACCTGAAGTGCATTTGCTCATATAATAAAATGTGATAACTGTTTATCTAATTGGTGCTAATTGATGAGCTAAATATTGAAGTATAAGCTTAATACGTGTTATATCATTATGTATGGCACAATGAACACGGTGCATTGCAACATTAAAGGGATTCTACCATTAAAACCCTTTTTTTGTGGATAAGACGTCGGAATAGCCTTTAGTAAGGCTATTCGACTTTTACCTGTAGACGTGGTCTCCGCTGCGCCGTTCTTTAGAAATACCGGTATGCAAATGAGTTCTCTTGCAGCAATGGGGGCGGTCCCCAGCGCTCAAAAAGCGATGGGGGCGTCCCCACCGCTGCCAGAGAAGTGCCTCTAAACGCCGCCTCCTTCTTCGTCCGCAGCGTCATCTTCAATGTCTTCTTCCGGCGCAGGCTCGTAACTTCTAGGCCTGGGGCCGTTGGCAGAGTAGACTACGCAGGCAAACAGGTCAAGGGAAAATGGCCACTTGCACAGTATTGTTAGCAGCCATTTTCCCGTGGCCTGTGCGCCTGCTCTGCTAGAAGTTACGAGCCTGCGCCGGAAGAAGATGACGCGGCGGACGAAGAAGGAGGGGGCGCTTGGAGACACTTCTTTGGCAGCGGTGGGGACGCCCCCATTGCTTTATGAGCACTGGGGACCGCCCCCATCACTGCGGGAGAACTCATTTGCATACCGGTAAAAACCTGTATTTCTAAGGAACAGCGCAGCGGAGACCACGTCTAAAGGTAAGAGATGAATAGCCTTTCTAAAGGCTATTCTGACATCTTATCCACAAAAAAACGGGTTTTAATGGTAGAATCCCTTTAAGGATGGTGTCAATTCAGACTGGGGCTTTAATAGCCCCATAGCTCAACCAACCGAAATGTAATTCCTTGGCTGCTGGCTGAACGTCATATCATTTATTTCCTATACTTACCGAATGTTATTCCATGCAGTTTTACGGCCTGGATATACTAGTGTGACACCAATATGGGGCCTCCAGGCTATTAGGAAAGGTGTCTGTAGACACGGAGATAAGGGGCTGTTGATTCCATGTGTCTGTCCTCCTTTCAGTGTTCTTGAACCTTCGTATGTCATTCTCTTTTTACTGAGGTCTCCAAATCACTGGCCAGGATGTGGCTTTGTTACAGCAGATGCATAGAGAGAATGAAGGGAGGAAAGGACATGAACAGAACAAGATGATAGACAATAGACAATGAAAACAAATGGAGAAATGAATGCAGCGGTCCGGACTAGAATCAGGCAGGATTTGCTGATACTATTATTTTCTGCACAATTCAAGCACAAATGCTTATTCCGGTGCAGGAAATGAAGCACCTAGTAGAAGCGAGCATATTGTATTTTTAGCTCTTAGCTATGTATTGGTTTTATCTTAGATAGAGGCCAGTAGACCACAATGTTGTGTGAGATAACAGCACGGCAGGTGTACATCTGTATTAGACACATTCATCACAAGTGGCATTCTGCTAGGATTTATACCCACAGAGAGCAACCGAGTGATGTCACATGTCTATTGATATCTGGATCCATGTCCCTCGACAATGCCCTGTGAATGTGGGTGATGTAACCATTACCTTTGTGTTATATCAGACGCTGGAAAGTCAATGTCAGAATCATCCCTGTGTCTTCATTACTGCAACATTTTGCATGGATATTTTGGACATAAAAAGCAATGAATTGTCATTTCTATCACCTTCTTTATGGCAGATCTGAGTACTACCCTGTTTCCCCGAAAATAAGACCCCCCCCCCCCTTCACCTTCTGGATCACATACAACCAGCAGTCATGCCGGCGCTCCGCTAAGGAAGCATCAGCATGACTGCCAATTGTTCCCCGCTCCAGCCGCTGCATAAGACATCCCCCGAAAATAAGAAAGTTATTTTCGGGGAAACAGGGTATATGACCAATCTTCTACTGGTTGTTTTGGGATCGATAGTGGAAAGGGTTACATATGGGGGACACAACCTGTACAAATCATGATGTAGATTCATCAGCTGTCAGCAGAGCAAAATTCCTTCCCGACCTCCCCACATACATGCACACTCAGCTTCTGCAAGAATGGGGAATTGGGAGAAAGAGTCCTCTCCAAGATTGTAAGGATCAGGCATATGTAACCTGCACAACCCTTTTCTCCCCCACCATGGGGGATGAGTTGGAGGCCCCTTTACACATTAGATCAGGGATAGGGAATGTACGGCTCTCGAGCTGTTGCAAAACTACAACTCCCAGCATGCATACTTGCTCTGCTGTTCTTGGAACTCCCATGGAAGTGAATGCAATATGTTGGGAATTTCAGTTTCACAGCAGTTGGAGAGACGAAGGTTCCCTACCCCTGCATTAGATGGATGGCTGGTCCTACTGAAAATGCCATGCTAGGCTAAGGCTCCACGGGCCGTAAACGCAGTGCTAAAGCGCTGCGAGAAGAACCGCTGCGTGAACACATTGCGGTTCTTCCCGCAGCGCTTTGAAGAGAAAGTTCACTGAGTTTTCCTCTGCGGACTTTCGCTTACCATTATATCTACGGGAAAGCCGCCAGCATTTACCATAGATATAATTGACATGCTGCAATTTCTTCCGCAAAGCAGATACTGTATTACACCACGATTTTTCCTGCAGCATCTCCACCGCGGGCAAATCGCGGCGTTTCCGGCCCGTGGGGCCCCGCCCTTACATAGCCTTCTAATGGGTATGTCCAGTGTAGCTCAGTTATCATTCATGCAGGGTAAGACTAGGGCTACACAACAACATGTATTGCATGACATAAAGTAAGCTTATATAGATTATGAGTGCTATTTGGGATAGTGATTGACAATGTCTGCAAAGCGGAGCAGAATATATTAGCACGTAAAAGAAAGAATTAAACAAATAGGTAAAGTTGCACCACAATTTCTATGATGTCACCTTACAACGTGCAATGGTTTTCCTTGCTAACAATACAGTAGTTTTGAAGGCTAAAAATAATTTTACACCAGCCAATTTCTTCAAACCCAGTAAGCCATTTCTTAGTTATGCAAAAATTGGAGAATAGATCAAAACACAACAGAAGACTAGTCTGAAGATCCTGGGTTCAGTGCACAATATGCAACAGATCCTTAGCGCCCTCTTAGGTCATGTCTACTGCTGGGCTCATCATAAGGGACTGGTGGACATTTTGGGCCCTTCACTTCCAGTAAATTATTACCTTGGATCTGAATAGGTAATATACTTTTCTGTATTCAGTAACTACAGTACTGTGCCAAGGGTTTAGGTATGCATAGAGAAATCACTGCAAAGTACGAATGTTCTTAAAAATAGTGTTAATAGTTTATGTTTGTCAATTAAAATGGTATTCCTACTGACCATATTTAGAATTGGAGACCATTAAAAGTTACAATTTTTTGCAAATATAATTAATTAAAAATTTTGCAACTTTAAAGACTTTCTCTAACCATCTTAGTGATGAGAATCTATTTTCTCAATCTGTTAAATATGACCATTAATCAAAGAGCTTTGTTTACTCTTCATGTCTGTAGTGTCCCCGCTTGATAACCTGTGCACAATAAGGACATCATGGATGGATTTCTGACACATTCCAGGTCATAAAAAGTTCCTGCATTCATGGTCATATCCATTGACAAACGATCAACAAAAGATGTCACCACTAAGATATGCAAATCTGAGTTCCATGATGTAATTAGGATGCCAGTGCCTCAAGTATGCACACCAATAGAGGGCGCTGACTGAGAATATGCAAGTCTGTCTTCCATGATGTAATTAGGAAGACAGAGTCTCAGTCAAAGAAACCTATAGAGGGCGCTCCCTTTAACATCATGCCGACCTTCTCAGAGGCCTTTGTTTGCAATGATGTCGGGATTATACCAGATACAGTCCTTCTCAGCCAAGGACAGCTGTTCCGATGTACTTGCATGAGAAGACTGTATCTGGTATAATCCCAACATCATTGCAAACAAAGGCCTCTGAGAAGGTCGGCATGATGTTAAAGGGAGCGTCCTCTATAGGCTTGCTTGACTGAGACTCTGTCTTCCTGATTACATCATGGAAGACAGACTTGCACATTCTCAGTCAGCGCCCTCTATTGTTGTACATACTTGAGGCACTGGCATCCTAATTACATCATGGAATTCAGATTTGCATATTCTTCCCATGTTCCTTTGCAGTGGAGCACTCATGGCTTAATAAGACTCCACACACCTATATGGTGGTCTCTCCCTATGGAGTGAAGATATCCCCTTAACCACTAAGATAATCATAGAAAATCTTTAAAACACGGCAAAATGTAAAATTATTTATATTTGCAACACTATGCAACTTTTAATTGTTTACAAATCTAAATATGGTTATGTTCATGAGAATACCCCTTTAACTTGCAGACAGTTTTTGAAGGGACTCAACAGGGAGGTTATTCCAGACATCTTGGAGAACTAAGCACAGATTTTACTCCAATCCTTCTGTCTCTTCATATAATCCCAGACAGACTGAGATCAGGGCTCTGCGGGGGCCGGATCATCACGTCCAGAACTCCTCCTCCAAAGAGCAAATATTGATGGGATTAGATTTTTCTTTCCTTCATTCACTTAATTTTGTTAAATAACAAAATAAACTATTAACCCTTTTGTTTCTGGAATCATTTTTACTTTGCAGCAAAATGTCCACACCTCTATAAAACTTTTGTATAGTTCTGTGCACCTATAGTAAAGTACGCATACTTAAAGCTGTTTTTTAAAGAGTCACTGGGCTTTTAATGCAGCTCCTTTTACCGCGCCTGGCTCATTGAGCTCTTGGGATATTCCGGAGTTCTTTTTGACATGTAAGAACAGTTGCCATCTGTGTTAAAAGTTGCCAGGAGATATGCCGAGCAAGGACAAGATGTGATATGAGATCTCTCAGGGGTATTATCTGCTTATACTTTAAAGTGTGACTCATCTGTCAAATGCTGCCTTGTAAGTGCTGGACCTCTGGGTATCTCCTGTGTAGTTAATCTGAGTTCCAAGTTCCAACTATTGATTTTACTTGTTAGAATGATGTTTCTGAGTTGTAAAGGAAATGCTTATTGGGGATGTAACAGTAACCACACGATGGGCGTCCTCTGCTGCCTTAATGGGATCGGACAAGTGAATGAATTAATTAGTGAAAAGCCATTAGTTGTCGGCAGCAGTAGGCGAACACTATACCTCCTCAGAGACCTGTCTTTGTGTTGACAGAGCAGCAGGAAAATGGTATAATGATGCTGGATAACACAAAACCTTGGAATGTGATATAAGCAACAACACGAGGGGTTAAATGAGATTGTAGCATATCTGTATATATTGCCTCCCTTTATGTAACTCTTTTGAAATAAGACTGGCTATGTTTTAAAGGGAACCTGTCACATGCTGTCCAATCTGTAGACAAGATGTTACAGAGCAGGAGATGAGCAGATTGATACATAGTTTCCTGGAAAATAATGTTTGGCTTAGTAGATCAGTGGGCGGACATACTCAGTAATTGGACTGCCTACTGGACTCTTAAACCAAGAATAAACAGGGATTAAAAGAATTGTCTAGGAATTAGACGAATTACAGAGAAGGCTGGGGAAGGTATAACATAAAAAAAAACTCATAAAATTTTATGTTTCTAGGGGGAAATACCTCTGTAATGTAGCATCTTATGGGGGACACAACAATTATGTTCCCTACAGACTGATATGGATGGCTTTTAGAGGTATAGTATGGCTCCATAGCAGACTATATAGAGGTACCATAAGGCTCCCATAGCTGACTATATAGAGGTATGATAAGGTTCCCATAGCTGACTATATAGAGGTATGATAAGGCTCCCATAGCAGACTATATAGAGGTATATTACAGCTCCATAGCTGACTATATAGAGGTATGATAAGGTTCCCATAGCTGACTATATAGAGGTATGATAAGGTTCCCATAGCTGACTATATAGAGGTACATTACAGCTCCATAGCAGACTAAATGTTGCTGCCACATACATGTGAATGATACAATTTACTTTTTATATAAACTGTAGTTTTAGGGGCTGTGTTATTTAGGTTTAGGGTTCCTTTACATGTCTGACTTCAGAATTTGGTGATCTTATCCTTAAGAGTTGTTGGTGCAGATCTTAATTATTACAGAAGTTATATCGCCTGTATATCAGTACAGAATATTATCACTATAGGACAGTATCAGGTTGGATGAGGCATATTTTTTCCAGATCTCATATATACAAAGAAAACAACCATATCCACAAATAAATATAAAAGTATATTTTATTACTATCCAATTAAAAAGTTTTTCACATGGACATACAATAATACATTACATAAATAACATAAAGTAAACGGGCTAAACCGTAAGGTTTATAGGTGCCAGCAAGCCAAAGTGATGTGGGTGAGACAAAGACATAGGTATTTGAAGTCAGTATTTAGCCATGGGCAGGGCAACTAACGGGTTAATTGAATAGTATACATGCATACATATATACCATGATAGAAAAAAGGACAACTAGTCCATTAATATGTAAAGTTACACATGGCATAACAATCAAAGATCACAGAACTCAATTATATCCCAAAGTGCCCACATATGAATAAGAGATATGCCTTAGCTCACCTTAACATCATATAAACTGTTTTTTCCAGAGAAGCTTCTGTCATATTAAGGACTTAAGTGTAAGTGCTGATAAGGAGATTACCTGAGGGGTGCGGCCCTGTAATATTAACCCTGTCGTCACATTTCATAGTTGCCTCATGTTTCATTAGTCAGCGGGTGTTGTTCTTATCTCCCATAAACCACCCCTTCCGCTGACATGCTCGCTACCTGATGTCATTCTGATAAATTACATGCTTTATGTATATGACGTATACCTGCATGGCCTGCTATATATATATTTTAATGGGCATATATGGATCTGGTTTCAATGATATCATAGTTTATGTGCTAATAAGTTGCACAATAGTGAAGTGATCACACTGTTATAGCCTATGATTAATATAGGATGATCACGTTTGGAATGTATTGGATATCCAGCTTAGTTTATGACAAATACTCTTTATTAATGATACAGACAGATTTATTAAGGCTTTATTCACATGGCCGTTCAGTTTGTTTTTGACCATGACCTGACTGTTTTGAAACCCTTGAAAGTCTATGAGTGTATTCACATGTATATTTTTGTATCTATAAAAACAGATGAAGATAGAGCGTGTCCGATTTTTGATGGACGTGTAAAATGGTCTATCGATAAAACGGAGAAGTGAATGGACCACTCAATCCGTAATGTGAATAATGCCTAAATTTAGGCAGAACTATAGTATATGTTCCAGATTTATCACAGTGACTGTATGATAAATATGGTGCATCATTGTATAACTTTATGCCTCTTCTAGGTTGGCTTACTTTAGACCTATTTTTTGCCTCAAAATTTTGGTGCAATGTAAACATTTTAGAGGGATCTTATAATTAAAATCACATTTTATGTCCCTAACACGTAAGAATAGCCTTAAGAAAGGCTATTCGTCTCCTACCTTTAGATGTCTTGTCTGCGCCGCCGTTCTGTACAAATCCAGATTTTCGCTGGTATGTAAATGAGTTCTCTTGCAGCACTGGTCCCCAATGTATCCCCAATGCTGCGAGAGAACTCCCCAGCACCGCCTCCATCTTCTTCAGGAACGGTTCTTCTTCGCATCTTCTTTCGAGGGTTGGCTTTAAACTTCTAGGCCTTGGGCTTAGGGCAAAGCCGACCGCACATGCCCACCGATGTACATTGTGATCCCTATATGGGGCTCACAAGCTACATTAAAAAAAGAACTACAGAGGCAAACTCAATACTATTTTAACCCCTTTCCCTTTTGTTTCCACTATGGTAAGTTACAGCAGCTAGAGATTCTTACCAGCTGATATAACTGTATCCAGTCTACTGTCTGAGACTGACATAAGAGGAAGAGAGGGCAAACTCTGCTTATGGAGCCATAACAATATGGTCATGTGCAGGTCTAGAGGACCTTGGTCTCAGTCTTGGTTCTGGGATATAGGACTTCTTCAACTATACTCGTATATCTCAGGGTTTACCTTTTATCTCTTAAATGAGGCACTTGAGGGATAGCAGCTCTGCTGTAAGGCTATGGTCCAGGTCGTTACACCATCTGCACATAGTGTTGGAATTTCTAGCTAATGAGACAGTGAGACTGAATAACAATGACATCTATGTAGAAGTCGATTAGTAAAATATTCAGAAATGGATGAAGTATTTAAAAACATTTTTTAGAAAGCTAACATTCACTTAGCAACCAGTCACACCATTATCCTCATAAATATGGAGTTAGCTAAAAGGTCACTCTTAGACACAAAGCAACAGTCAAGGACAATGAGTCACTTTGAGACGGAGAGCCAGGTTCAGGTTCAGCTTGAAATATGACAGACATTTCGATTCACTAGAGAAGCTTCCTTTCTACCCATTTCAAGGATGATTTTGCTTTTTTAATTGCCTGTGTTCCATTTTCCGGAGGTCACGGACAGAATAATTAAGTCCTGTTCCAATTCATACAATTCCTTACACAAAGCACTTCCAGACTTATGCAAGAGTAAGCAGCATCACTGACTATACAGCCGCCTGGATCCTTATTGGAAATTTAGTATTCACATAAGGCATCCCATAAACTGTCAAGGTTTGCTTAGATTTGTAGTCACCCAGATTATATTTAGGTCTATTGACTTGCAGTATATTTGTTGCAGATATTTCTATGGCTACTCTCCATACATCTGAATGGGATTGTTTATGTAATATTGATTTCTGCATATTCCATTCAGAAGGAAAGCAGAAAATTCTGGTATGAATTAGCCTCTAGGGTTGAGCCGATCTTGAGATTTCAGGATCATTTTTAAAATCCGATTTCTGATCATTTTCCATTCGAACCAGATCCTGATCCCAATTCCGATCCTAATGCAATTCAATGGGATTTTTTTAATGATCGAAGATCCGCTGGGAGTAGGCGGGGCTTGTTGTGACTTAGGAGCGTGTAGGTGGAGAGACGTGAGTGGATCATTCACATCTCTCCTCCCAGTACCCGCCCACACTCTTCTGAGCCACAAACCCCGCCCTCTCCCAGCATCTCTAACACTAGCCTGGGAGGCGGGAGCGCACACGGCGCTCTGAAGGCATGTGAAGGAGAAAGAAGAGGAGCAAGAAGAGCAGGGAGCGGCAGCAGATCTGTGCAGGTAAGTTGAGCGATTGGTATCGGAATTCCGTTCCCGATCTTTTTTAGGCAGGATCGGAACCAGATCATGACGGTGAAATTGACTCGATCGCTGATCGGGATCCGATCTTTTCCGATCCCGATAGCTCAACCCTATTAGCCACATATACATATACCTTAAAGCAGTCTTTCTCAAAGAGGGCGATAACGCCCCCTTGTGGGCGCTGGAGGCCTATAGGGGGGCAGTAAAGGGCACAGAGAAGATTGGGGGGGCGTTGAAGCGGTTTAGGGGGCGATGGCTAATTTAAAGGGGTGGTATCATAACAATGATCCTATCTATACTGCTTGTTAATGTGGATTTAAGACTTTTCCTAAATACACTGCTTCAGCAAAACTGCTTTGTTTGTCCACTATCTTACTTTATTCACTTCATTATGGACACTAGCACCTGGCCCCCTGCTCATTGCTGAGGGAGCCACATGACATAGCTCCCTGCTGTGTGGGGGCTGAGTGTACAGAGCCAGCCTTTGTCTGCACCACACATACACATCACATACACATCACCTAGCTCCCTGCTGTGAGATAGAGGGGGGTGTGTGGAATAAGTGCCACTTTCTTATATAAAGCAGTCTAAATCCTACTGGGCTAAAGGACCTGGTCTCTCTGTTCACTAGGATAAAGCTTTATTATATAGAGCAGGCTGCTAGTGGGCAGAGGAGCCAGGTCCTTTAGGAAACTCCCTACAAGGTAAATCCAAGTCTACAGGACCTTTTGATGACATCACAGGCCCTTCAGTCATCCCATAGGATCACACTATGTGGTGGGCGGAGCTACACACTAATTTGGGGGCGGGGCTAATTGACGCGAGCAAACAGGAAGAAAGAAGATTTTTAGGCAGCTTAGAAGGCAGATCAAGCTTCATGAGGCTACACCTTTAAAATTGTTTTTTTTGCTTTTAACACAAACTTTACTGCTCCTTTACGCTTAACGCGCGTTTCCTCGTATAACACCATCTAGGGGACTAGACAGTAACTATTTCCTGTCCAAAAGTTGTCAAACTGTACCATAGATGGCGGTAAGCTCCAATGCGAAGCGAGAAGTTTCTAGTCCATTCTCGAAAGCACTAGGCCCACCCGCTGCCTCATATAAAAGCGCACGCGCCATCATGTCACAGCTAGGTAAAGTGCTGTACGTGCGGTGGTGAATACTGTGAGTGGTGTCATTAGCAAGTTTTTAATACTCAATTCTTTACTTCGGCATTTTTGAAGACAAAATTATGTCGGAAGCAAAAAAGAAGAAACGGCAGTATAGCGCGGAATATATAAAATATGGATTTATTGAAAATCCCACAAATCCATCTTTGCCTATGTGCCTTCTTTGTCAAAAAACATTCCTTCAACAACGATGACTTGCTTGTTTACTGCCAACATTTGGAGAACCTCCACAGTGATTTCGCAGAACGATTCCAGGACATTTTAAAATTGGAAATACCGGACTGGGTGTTGGATCCTTTTTCAAATATCAACACAGCAGGATCACCCTAGCTGGAAGAAGAACTCATAGAACTGATAACGAACGAGGAAATAAAAATAAAATTCAAAAATGGATACCAAGAATTTTGGCTACAAAAGCCAATCCCACAATTGTACCCTGGATTGTGGTCCATCATTCAACGATTTTTGATAGCATTCCCATCATCGTATTTGTGTGAACGTGGATTTAGTGCTGTGGCAACATTGCTAACTAAAAAGAGAAATCGGTTGCAGATTACCGAACGCGGTGACTTACGGCTGTTTTTGAGTAAATTCGAGCCTGATATTAACAAACTTGTTAAAAATCATCAAATTCATCCTTCACATTAGATTAGTTTTAAAATTAAAATTGAAATGTTTGTTTTAATAACATGAATAAAAGTTTTCCTAATATTACAAAATGGTGTTTTACATTACCCTCATCAGAAAGTCTTATTTTCACATGACACACATAATTTAATTATTAACATAATGACTGCGATTGTGATTCTTAAGATGTAGTAAAGTAAAAAAAAATTTGGGGGGGGGGGGCACTAGAAAATAATTAATTCTCGAAGTGGGCGGTAGACAAAATAAGTTTGAGAACCTCTGCCTTAAAGGGAGTCTACCAACAGCGCTTGTGAACCACTTTTATACTACTAGGGGCAGGTAGAGGTATAGTGAACATGCCTTTCTTGTGTCAAAGTGCAATCATGCTACTGAGATATTTATATGCTCTTGACCGGTTTGGTGCACTCAGGGTGGGGCCACACATTCTAGAGCACCATCTTATTTTCTGATCACTGCAAATTGCTGTCCATGAAACAAGTCAGTCTGCCCCAAGGGCGACACTAAGAAAAAGAGAAAGAAAACGTGATCCTACCTGAGTGCACCGAAGAAATCATTTTCATATTGAATAAAAGTTGAGTTTCTAAGGCTGGGTTCACATTAGCGCTTGGTCTCCACTCAGGGATTCTGTTCCCCATTCCCCTTTAAAAAATGCAGAGAGAAAAGTCCTACATGCATTTTTGCACCCTTTTTGGGCTGAAACAGGGCGGAAACCCAGCTGACCCCATTATAGTCTATAGGATCTGCGGGTTTACGAGACTAACCACATTTTAAATGGATTAAGTTTCTGTTTGGGGAGTCCCCAAGTGGAGCCTCCAAACGGAAACCCGAATGCAGGTGTGAACCGATCGTATGCAGAAAGATGGCACCTTGCCAGAACAAAGGTATATTTAATACAGCACTGACTAGCCCTATAACAGCACCAATAGCATATAGGCTTTTTTTTTAGAAGTGGTGGCAGACTCCCTTTAACATGGCCATACACTTCAGATGGACTTCCCCTACCTCTTGCAGCTTGCTCTGGTGGCTGCTTCTCTCTCCTAAAAAACAAATGGGGGTTGAATACCATTAATCTAATGCTTATGACTAGCTTTATACGGTAGATAAAGGTCTATACAGTGCACTTTTTTTTTTCCATCCTAAGTGGCGGGGGAAGGGAAGTCAGTGCTTCTTAAAAAGCGAAGGTGCCGATTGTACAATGGCCACCCACGAACCCTTATTATACTCTGAGGTCTCTTCTCACACCACAATATAATGATCGGAGACCAGGAGAGGTGTGTAAACATAATAAACAGTATAACTCAGCTCTCCTAGGATCCAGCACTGATCTTCCTGTGTGTTCTGATCACAGTCACATCAGTGTCTTCGCACAAAATTACCCCGTCATGATGTCACATTGTTTACACTGCCATCATTTTGACACTGACGTGACCACTGAGGCCCAATCACAGGCTTCTGCAGTCTCTGACGTCATCCAGAGACATCTCTATGAACAGAAGTGGCCGGAAGACAAAATTACGCCAGCATGATGTCACGTGGGCTATGCCACTGCCGTTTTGCGTCATGGCTCTCATGGGACCACTGAGGCCCAATCACAGGCCTAAGCAGTCTCTGATGTCATTGAGAGATGACTTTGTGAATGCGTAAACACCTCCCTGAGGCCTCTGATCAATATAATATGGGATCTGAAGAGACCCCAGAGAATAATAATGGTTCATTGGTGGCAAACCCCAAGAATTTTAGGCTCTTCCAAGCCTAAAATCTTTGGAAAACTCATAAAGAAATGGGTCACAATAGGGATTACTATGGGGGCATTATACTGTGTGGATTGGCCACTATGGGTCATTATACTGCATGGAGGGGCCAATATGGGTCATTATACTGCATGGAGGGGCCACTATAGGTCATTATACTGTGTGTGGAAGGGCCACTATAAGGCATTATAGTGTGTGGAGGGCCCACTATGGGGTATTATACTGTATGGAAGCCACTATGGGACATCATTAAATATATTTTTTTCCTATTTTCCTCCTCTAACACCTGGGTGCATCTTATCATCAGGTGCATTTTATAAAGTGAAAAATGACCAAGCCATGTGCAGAAGAGCGGTCTGCGGTCTTAACAACATCTATTGTCAGGTCATGACAGACTTGTTAGAGTATTCTTACATCATGAAAAAGTAATGTAGGCGTCAAACTCTCCAAAGGAACTCAATATCCATCCAGTGCTTGATCCTGAGAAACCTGAGCAGGATCAAATCAAAAGTGACATACCCTGTTTCCCCGAAAATAAGACATGTTCTTATAATTAATTATCTAACGAAATATATGACCTTTCTTATTTTCGGGGGATGTTTTATGCAGCGGCTGGAGCGGGGAACAATTGGCAAACGAAGCGGGGAACAATTAGCAGAGTGCCGGCATGACTGCCGGTTGTATGTGATCCAGAAGGTGAAGGGGGGGGGGGGGGGTGTCTTATTTTCGGGGAAACAGGGAGAAACCTGGGAGAAACCTGGAAAGAAATATGGTACACCAAGATTTTGGGAAAAAAAAAAGACATAGACTGCACATCCCATACATTTATCTATGCTTCAGGAGGGTCTCAATATACATTTTGATCAAGGTATATAAGCCCACTAGCTACTTCTCAGGGACTTCTGTAAAATGGATCCCTATTCTGTTGGGTGCGGCACCGCATGGCTGCTACCACCACTGCCGCACAGCACCAAACATCACCATTCCTACAAGGCTAAGTAACAAGACGCGACATAAGGCATTTCTCTACTCGCTCTCGGTCCTTTAACTGGAGCCATATAGTAAAGTGAACTTTTTGACATCTGTTCATATGGTGCAGGGGCTGCATGTTATCTGCCATTGCTGTTGTGCTGTGCCTGTGGGGTGTGTGGCCTGGAGCCTGGAGCGTAGCCTGATAACAGGGGTGTTGTTGGGCTATGAGGTTTCTCCTCCTTTGGGTGTTATGTTGTACCCACTATACTAAGGTAGGAACCCCATATTCAGTTTCGTAGATCTTGCTGAGAAGCATAGATCAATGTATAAGTCTTGGATGTGGAGACCATATCACTAAGGAAGAGCCTACTCCCAGAACATATTATCTGTGGGATTTTATGGGTCTGAATATTTACTTAGTGATAATCATGTCCTACAACTTGATCAACAAAGTTGTTCTTATCGCAACTACATAAGCAAAGGCTTTGCACATTGCAACTGAAAGGTTTGCTCTCTGTATTGATCTAATGCTGTTAGGGTAAGGCCAAAAGCAAGATTTTTTTCTGTGACTAAATATCATTCATGAATATGCACATGTGGTTCGGGATAGCTGGCCAAGCCCCCTTTTTTTTTTAACATGACCAGTAATATTTGTGCCCATACCACCGATATAAGAGAAAGCCCAGTAGATCCTGGACCATTCCACCAGGCCTTGCAGAGTTTCCCACTCTTTTGAGAGTTCAGGAGTTCAATCCTTTTCTAAAACCCTGGCAATTCTAACTATATATATATATATATATATATATATATATATATATATATATATATATATAAATGGTGTGTCCTTTTGTCTATGATTGACATAGAGCAGTGTATGAGCTTATAGGAAGTCTGTGGACTCTAACTTCACCTCTCCGACGCAAGCCATAAAAAGCTGACTGAAGCCAACCAGAACCAGTGCTCGATACCAATGCTGAGCATAACTGCCTCTTCTTTCTTGTAGTTCTTGAGGGTTTGATCGGCCACAACCTTCCCAATCCTAATCTTCCTAATCCTCCATAGTCTAGTGAACCAAAGCCAGAGCTGGTTTTGAAGCAAGAGAGTTGGGACCAACCCCACACACCATTTGGGTGTTTTGCCGTGTAGTATACTTCATCTATACACGATGGCCCCATTGAAATAGATAAAGGAGGGGAGCACACTTCCAACTACCGCGCCATTCAGACCAGGGTGAAAATCTTCCTCCCTTCTCATGATCGATGTGGTCCCAGTGGTCAGACCTTTATCAATCAACAACTTTGTAGATAAGGGGTTACTTGTGATCAGTCAATGGGTTAAGGCCCCTCTCACAGCTTTTTTTGCTGCAGATTTTGCTGAAGTTTTTTGAGCCTAAGGGTGCATTCACACGAGGAGAATGGTACTGAATTTGGTGTGGAATCCGCGTCAGATTCAGCGCTGAAAAAAAGCCTCCCATTGACTTCAAAAAGGAACCCATTGAAGTCAATGGGAGGCTTTTTATTCAGCGCTGAATCTGGCGTGGATTCCACACCAAATTCAGCACCATTTTCCTCTGTGTGAATGCACCCTAAGTCCGGAGTGGATTTAACAGAAGGGAAATATGTAAGAGCTCCCTTTATATTTTCCATTCCTTTTCAAGCCATTCTTGTCTTTGGCTCAAAAAAATAGCAACAAGATCTGCAATAAAAAAAAACTGTGTTTCTGCAATGTGGGGCCTCAACCTTAAAGCTGGGGCCCCATGTGGCATAAATTGCGCAATTTGTCCACAGCGGGAAAAAAAACGCAGTGTTTTAAAATCAGAGCAAAGTGGATGGGAGTCTAGCGATCCCATGCCCTCTTTGCAGTAAAAACTAGGTTGCAGACATGCCATAATTTCGCAGCATGTCAATTATACTTACTGAAACGCCAGTGGTTTCCCCATAGGTATAATTGAAACAGGAAGTCTGCAGAGGAAACCTCTGTGAACTTTCTGTCTAAAGCGCTGCGAGAAGTGCAATGGTTTTTTCCATAGTGCTTTTTTGCTGCTGAACGCCATGTGGGGCCTTAGCCTAAAGGAGCTTTCCAGGATTATAATTTTAATGACCTATCCTCACCCCTACGATCAGCTGTTTGAAGAGGCTTTATTATTTATTTATTATACTTACATAGTGCCATCATATTCCACATCACTTTACAGATATTGTCAGTCACTGTCCCATATAGGGCTCACAATCTACATTCCCTATCAATATGTCTTTGGTGTGTGGGAGGAAACCCACGCAAACACAGGGAGAACATACAAACTCCTTGCAGATGTTTTCCTTGGCAGGATTTGAACCCAGGATTCCAGCACTGCAGTGCTAAACACTGAGCCACCGTACTGCCCTAGCGTTTGGTCAAATGCTGCGGTTTCTTCACTATGTACCAGCACAGCATTGTGCATTGTATAACAGCTGTGCCTGGTATAGCTCAGTCCTATTCATGTGATTGGGACTGAGCTGTCATCACTGACCTGTTAATGGAAGCAATGATAATCCTAGTGCTGTTACCACATAGCTGTGCAGGTGCCAGGTGTCAGATCCCTCCAATATGATCATCATGACTTATCATACGGCTAATGATAGGAAGGCAAAATGAATAAATGTACAATGTGCACCATACATTACCACACTACAGCAATAACAGTATATACAATATCCATTTGATATTGTTATATAAGGACTACATAACATATCAGTAGCCTCAAATCAATATGTTTTTATGCTAAAACATCCTGTACAACAATATGGCAGTACACAAGCAGAAGAGAATAGAATGGATTTGCAGGTCATGTAGATACTGCAGTGTTCTCTGATCCATTTCTTAGAAATAATGAGAATTCTGATAATGTAACAGTTTATTGCTGGGGCAGGTTTACTTGAGCATTACTGGTCTAAGGTCATTGAAAAACCCTATCAATGTCTCTGTAGTAATAGTGATCATAACATATGTAAAACCGCGCTTAGTCATAGGTCACATTAAGTTACATGACAAGTGTGATATTACCGTCAGTGTTTACACAGCAGCCTTGTGAAAGCTCGGGGCTTTATTGACAGGAGCGCTGGCTATTTAAACATGTCTACAACTTCGTCATTGGTAAGTCTTACATAGTGCACAGGGCAGGCCGCATATCGCAGACACCAAACAAATCGAATTGAAACTTAGAACAAAAGATTCCATGGTAAGAACAATATCAGAAATAACTTCTCTGTGTTTCCTGTTTCCAAAGCAGCAGTGTCTCTGTACTATCCGAGTCTGCCTGTCCATCAATGCTCTGCTGCTTTATCTAACATAATAGAAAGCGGCTTCATTATCTAATGGGACTCTTAGGTCCTTACTATTGACTAATGAAGATCGTAAAGAAAGATTTGGCTTATGTCACAGGTATAGAAGATTTCCCAAAGTCTACTGAATCTCCGCTGTATAGGCAGGCAGTAGGATATGTTGCCCTATCCGCTTCCATATTCTGGCTTTCCATGCTGTGGAGACCAATAAAAAACTGTACACTAAACATATACATTTTTTTTTTAACCATGGGACCATATGTCAATGGATACCACAGTATGAACCTAGATCATACGGGACACAAAAGAGATGTAAATGGACGGAACCCTTATTGACACACCATATTAAATACATTTCAAAAATCTTTCAGGAGGTATTAGAAACATTTCCTACTCTTTCACTTGGATGGAGGATTTTGGCGGAATGCATATGAAGATTTGGCAGGATGCTTATATTTTTAGCTACCCAAAAAAGAACCGTCTGCTTCGCACTGAAATAAATGGGCGGCAGAATATTTGAGGCAGATTCTGCTTAAAAGATGCTGCTGTGTGAACTTGCCTTAGGCTGAGTTCACACGGGTTATTTTGGACCGGATTTTGACACGGAATCTGTCTCAGAGTCCGGCTCATAAAATCACCCCCCATTGACTTCAATGGGAGCTGTTCACTTCCTCGCGGAAAAAAGAAGCAAGCTGTCCTCCATGGATGTCCACGGTGCGACACTCCCTCCCAACTAGGCCCATTCATTTGGGCCTAATCCGGAGTGTAATGCTGCTACTGTCGTAATGCTAGCGCTAGCCGAGGGGGGTGTTTTTTGGACCGGATTCTGAGGTCCCGCGTCAAAATCCGGTCCAAAAAACCCAGCCTTAAAGGATTACCCCACTATACACGTTTGTTATGCATAGGTTGGTCCAACTGCTGGGACCTCCATAAGCCATGAAGTGTCACAAGTCCTCCTGAATGTGCCATATGAATGGAGCAGTGGTGTGTATGCATAGCTATGGTAGTATTAACTTATGTAGGACTGCTGAGAAAACAGCCTCTGGCAGAACCATTAATGTGAATGGACCAGTACCCGTGTGCACCATCACTCCATGTACATGGAGCATTTAGGAAAGGTGTGATCCCCGCACTTCTGACTTCACAGCATTTCGGCTGTCACATCCCCTGTAAACAGACACTTATTCCCATTCCACTGCCGAGTTAATAAGTGTATACAGTGTTACGTGATTATAAATCTTTCCACTATCTTAAAAGGATACAAGAAGGGGCAACACGATTGTTCAGTGGTTAGCACTGCAGCCTTGCAGTGCTGGTGTCCTGGGTTCAAATCCTGCCAGGAACAACATCTGCAAGGAGTTTGTATGTTCTCCCCGTGTTTGTGTGGATTTCCTCCCATTCTACAAAGACATACTGATAGGGAAATAAAAAATAAAAAAAAGTACATTTTGATTCCTATATGGGGCTCACAATCTACATAAAAAAAAAGATACAAGAATTCTCTTCCTCTTATTCTACATAGACGAGATTATTTCCATTTTTTCATCGGGTGCAATTATTCGCAAACCCGTAGACCTGAATGGGTGAATCTGGACCATGAAAATGGATCACAATAGGACTTGCCCTAAAGTTTATCAGAACAGAACTGTTAAGAAAATGAGTCCTATTTGTGTGTCCTATGTACCCCATTTCATTACTGTATGTGGGTGCCCTTAGGTCTGATACAAATAACCTCCAAATACTGCCAATGTATGGATAGATACCTCTATATACGTCATCTGATGGAACATCTATTTTGTTTCTGTTGACTTCTCTGGTTACGTGTATGGAGCATGGCCGACTGTACCATAAACTGATGTTACGCTGCAATTCTTCATGACAAATCGACATATTTTCTGCAATATGTGACACAATGTTGGCGCATAAAACCGCGGCTGCTTAGTAAACAGTGTTCCGTTTTCTATAATAGCAGATCCCGTGACAACCTGAGCTGTTAAGGCATGAAGCTTACATTATAACCATAAAGAACATGTCACGCTTCAGATCCCCTTAGTAGAGGTAAGCCTGAGTGGAGAATGTAGCATCATTCACATATAAAGGGCAGGTATTAGAAAACAATGCACATGGACTTTTCACACACTCAGGACAAGTTCATCCACACCATGTACTGTATATTCAGGCATTTTGGGTGTGTTACGGTATTTTCTGACCTTCTAAAGTATTTTTCCGTATATCTATGCTGGGGACGTTGATACAAATAGCAAAATGAGAATGACAAACACTTGAATTGCTCTTGAATCAAAGCGCGAGGAGTGGGGGAGTTATTGGCCGCCGTACAGGCGCTCATCCCCAACACCCATAAGAGTCAATATGACCTATCAGTATATTACTGGCATGTGGGATAAAACCGGAGTACTGGAGAACATACGTGGTGCTAATAAAGATATGAACTCAGTCTAACCTACACTTACTAACACCAGAATACCGCTTTAGCTTCACACCTAATGATCGGCCTTATAATCCTTGTACCAGATGTTATTTCTGGGCCTATGTTGTTGGCGGTGCCCTGTGCCCACTCTGATGCATGCTGAATATGCCAACCGTAATTGCTTTTAACTTGTTATTTCTTGCGGTTTCCTGGAGATCTAAACTCTCTCTATTTTTCTAAGACTTTAACTCGATCATTCTTGGTTCATTACCTCAGTTTAGGCAGCAGCGCCTAATAGCGGGTCCGTCCCGCGTCGACTTCACACCTTAATTTAATGGCATCTTAATAAAGGAAATTATTACATAAGAACATTTTCCATCTTAACATCACAGCTATGGAAGGGGCTCTACCACGTTCTTTCATGTGGAGCTGTGCAGCCTGAACGCTGGGTACTTTTACTACTAAGTCAGTGAATATTTCAATTTCCATTCTAGCCCATGTCACCAAGGAGGAAACCATCTGTATAAGGAGCGATCTCTAGCTGCCTGCACCGGTCTCATAAATCCTGTTATTAAATCAAGTTGGAAAAAGGATTAGCACGGTTATATAACTTTAACAACCTCTTACTAAGTTTGCTTTAAAGTTATGATTTGGGAATGGCGGTGGTCCATCGTTTGGTGCATAGGTGTCAATGAGGACCTCATCATTCACAGATCTTCAATATGGCTTCTTGAAGCAGGGCTGGCCTTAGGGTGCATCATTGACCCTCCACATTTTGCCTAACAACCAAGGCTTTTATTTAGAGTACCTTGCACATCCTCATAAATGTGGATTTGCATGTGCTTTCCCTATGTGTGTCCTGATGTGGGGAGATATCAGTGCTGTTAATTTCGGCACCGATATCTCCCCACTGTCAGATGGGCGGGCCTTACTGTTCAGTGCCATTGCTGAGCCAACCCTAACAGTACAAGTCTCAGGAAGGGGGGGGGGGGGCATGCCTCACAGCCCAGCAGTGGCGAGATATTAACAGCACCAATATCTTCAGCAATGGGGTGCCCACAGTGGCGTAACTAGAAATGGCGAACTTTTGACATGGTCCCTCCCGACCAATGCTGAAGACCCTGACCAACCCCCCTTCCGCTTTTCTGCTTGTGCACTATTATGCTCCATAGTGGCCCCTGCATGCACTATTATTCCCCATAGTGGCCCCCGCATACAGTATTATGCCCCATAGTGGCCCTTACACACACTATTATGCCCCATAGTGGCCCCTGCACACAGTATTATGCCAAATATTAGCTCTTGCGCACAGTATTATGCCTCATATTGGCCCCTGTGCACAGTATTATGCACCATTGTGGATACCCATGAACAATTATTAGATTCTGGGGTCTTTTCAGACCCCAGCATATAATAATTTGAGACCGAGGGGGATACCAACATAAAAAACACTGTTACTTACCTATCCCTGGCTCTTCTGCACTCCTCGGTGGTGTCGGCCATCTTCAATGACGTCCGGGATGTCACATGACCTGGGACGCAGGCCCTGGTCATGTGATATCAGGGACGTCAGACAAGTAGGCCCAAAGCCTGTCTAGAGCCTGGAAAGGCTCTAGATCCGTAAGTAAATATGGCCTGTTACCATCTGGAGTAACTCGAGCCGGTAACGGCCTATTAAAAAAAAACAAAAAACCTGCAGTAGTAGCGGCTGTCGCTGGGCCCCTAATGTCCCAGGCCCTGTGGCAGCTGTTACCGCTGCTACCCCTCTACCCCTGGCCCCCCTCTACCTACTCACAGGATATGTAATCTCAGCCAAACTGAACCTGCATGTGTGTTGGGGGTCGGAAGAGATATCTGTCACCCAAATAAGTAATCGGTCAGCAGCTACATGGCCAAGAATTGGTTGAGTGAATAGGGTGAAAGACATTAAATACTTTTACGAGCTTCTATATATACTTATCTACATGATCTAGATGTCCTGTGTGATGAAAGTAGATGCAAAAGTTTTAGGCAGGCGTGAAAAAATTGCAGCCAAGTAAGAATTCTTTCAAAAATAGAAGGGTTTATAGTGACCACAAACTATTTATCACCAATATCTACATAAATGTTCTTGAAAGCGGGACACAACTTAGTTGCACTTAATGCTAATTAAAAGAATAGAACATACAGTACACTTTGATCCAGATATTAAAAAAACCTACAGATTCTAAAATGTTGTAAAAAGTCCCTTGTATCACCAAAAAGATGCAAAAAATGGAAAAAAAAGAAATCCATAACCCTATAAAATGTAATCACATTGACTAATATATACTAAGTGTCATAATATTTTCTGTCTGTATCTATTATTTATTGTCTCTGGGGTTGTTGCGTTTGTGTTGTCCTTTTATGGATCTAGGACATTAAAAGATGAGATAAATATAGGAATGAGATTTAGACAGCGCCCTAACACATTCAATATCCTGCACTGAGAGAAGATCCATCTGGAACCACGGAAGATCCGGACCATGACAGATGCTTCTTTCTTATTTAGGAGCCTTCATTAGTATTATAGTAGGTCGATCAAAGACAATGCATCCTTCCTTAACGCTATTAATGTTGTCTTCAACTTTCCTGTGTGCCAGTTAGCAACCCAATGAGACCAAATGTTAACAATATACTAAGTCAAAAGCGAGACACAAGTTAGGTGAATACTTTCTTGTAAAGTTCTCTGGTGAATGATAATTCTCTCCAGATAATTATAATAAAGCAGATTTATTGCATCTGATGTGTAAAGTCAGATAGAAAGTGCAATGCTATTATCCTCATGGTTGGTTTTACCTTCATATGGCTTGGCCCTGGTCAATCAACGGCCACTGGGCAGGGAGATCCATTAGGGCATCAGGCAGAGCAGTGAGTGTGGGCCCTGTGACACGTGTAATCTCTGATGTGTTCTTGTCAGCCCCTGAGGGAAAGGAGGAATAGCTGCCCAAAGGGTGGGCCATTGGATGGCTGTCCAGCAGGCTATCTTAACAAAAACTAAAATAAACAATAGTCTGCAGAGCCCAACTGGACCCTGAACTGCAGGACACCCTGGTGTGAACAAGGCCTGACAAATAGCATCACTGCCGGGCTATACCACCAACTGAGTGCTCCCTGTTACCTCACAGGGAAGCTGCCTCTGCAGCACAGAGCAGACGTAAATGAATTCTAAAGTCTTGCAGTTACTCCACTGCAAGACAAACATAAACTATGACCGTGTGCTCCCAGTAGCTTTCTGGTCCGCACCCACTACAGCCACCTGTTGTTGCAGCACAGCCAGGGAGCTGACAGACTGTGTGAACTAAGTCCTCGATAAGAGCCTAAATTTCGGAAGGGAGTCGCACTTCCACAACACATAGGACACAGACAAAAACATATATCAGTGCTGGGTCAAACACAGAGACGCAGCACCACACACAGTCAATTCAGAAATGATACAGAGTTGAGGCTAGGGCACAGGGCTGACAAAGCTGCCTCCATAAATGGAGGGAAGGCGGGCCTGATCAGTGTGATGTTGTTATAAGTAAGTTCTGTATGTTCTGTTCTGCTTACTTATTCTGCTTTGTCTGCCTAGCAACAGTGAGGTAGTAAGGGAGGAGGAGCTGAGCTTAGGGGGAGGAGTTGTTAGACAGGGAGCCATGATGGAGCATGGAATAAAGTGTTCTGATCTACAAGAGTAACCATCTCATAGTGGACTTATTCCAGAAGACCTCCATCCTCACTACAACACTACAATCAGCAAGCCCAGGTGCCCAAGCCAGGTGCTCATAGGCTGACACCACTGTCAGTCAGGAGACCGACCACACCCACCGGGTGCAAAGGAATTAACTCCTACTATGCTGCATTGCCAGCAACAGAGAGGGAATGACAGTGTGTCACGGCGTCACAACAGAAGAACGGGTTGCAACCCAACCCCTGGGCTGCATCTGCCACACTGTCCTAACAACGGGTCATAAGAAAACTAACTACAATGCATATTTAATTACTACATTTATCCATTTCCCTAATAACATATATAACATCACCTATGTGTAAAGGGGAGTGTTAATAGTGCTCCCCAAAAGGTAATAGTCTCCACTATGCGTACAAGTAATGTTCATAATGGGGGTGCAATATTACTGTAATAGTGCCCTAGTATTGCTCCCCACGGGTAGTATTATTTTGTGTGTATGTGTGTGGGTTAGACTATTACCTGGGGAAAAAGGGGCAATACTAGGGCACTATAACTGTAAAAATGGCCTAATAGTGTCCCACCACACACACATACTGTTACTATAATTACAATTACATTATATTTACCTGCTTACTGTTACAACTCCTGGGATCTCTTCTTCCACACAGGATGTGTACATCTTCTGTTCTGCTCCCCGGCGGCCCCAGCAGCACCATAGTGAAGGTTCCAGGAGCAGAATAGAAGATGCACACAACCTTTGTGGAAGAACGGGTCCCAAGAGCAGCATTAGTGACCTGGTAAGTGGAAATTGATCTGCTGGTGTAGTCTACACCAGTAGATCACTCTCAAAAATGGGCCCTGTGGACACTTTCCAGTATTCTGCCAATGCTTGTGTGCTGCATATTACATAGGAGTATCAGCTGACATAACCTACAGAGGTCTCCAATGACCAGGTCGGTCCGGTGGTAACAAGTGATCCATAGCCCGTTACTGGTCTTTGACCCAGTCATTGGGGACCATTGATAAAAGAAAGAGTTATTGGTCCTAAACAATGGTAGCAAGTAATTTTTGCAAGTAATTTTGGCTCAAATACAGGAAGGAGCCTTACATAGGTGCTTGTCTATAGCAGTAAGGCATGGGCAATTATCTATACAGGTCCGATGATTATTTCTACAAATAATGTCTGATACTTGGTCAGAACACTTCTGAGAGCTACAGTATAAGGTGACTGGTTGTTTCAAGCATGGTTTATTCTTCAGGGGGACAATGACGCCAAACACAAAATATTAAGAACAAGGATTTCCCTGAGAGATGATAGAGCTGAAATCAATACCATAGAATTGTGTAGTCATCAATTGTTTGAGATTATCTACAGGAGAGATAAGCAGGTGAGATAGAAACTCATTACTACAACAGACTCATTACTCAGCCAATCGGATTATCCAAAGCAGAAATGTCTTAATTGGCATATGGTGCACCAACAATGGCCTCAGTCCAGCCCCCACACCCCATCCCTAGAATAATTGGCAAACTAGTCATTGGGTGCACCTATATCCATTAAGTTCTGTTTCTAAGGACATCTTATGGATAATTTAATAATCATACGTACATAACTCAAGCAACAATAATGCTAACGTTCCAGACCTCAGTCCAAATTAGCCAAAGTAGAAAAGCCCACCATCAGGGCTCCGGGAACTGCAGTTATTACCCCAAATTCATTGCAAAAACAGTGATATCGCAACAGTGCGACAATGGAGGAATTCTCAAGGGGAAAACTGTTAGATTCAGGTGACCGTAACCTATCTATCAGGGTTGATATTTTGTGTTCTGGTGAGAGTCTTCTTTTTATACAAATACTTTTTATAAGACTTTAAGGTTAAGGCTCCACGTAGCAGGCCACAGCAAAAAAAAAAAAAAAAAAAAGCGCTGGGAGAAAAACTATGGAGACAACGCATTTCCACAGAAACTTTCTGCTTCCCTTATACCTATGGGGAAACCGCCAGTGTTTCTTTAGATATACAGTGTTGGCCAAAAGTATTGGCACCCCTGAAATTCTGTCAAATAATACTCATTTTCTTCCAGAAAATGATTGCAATCTCAAATTCTTTGGTATTATTATCTTCATTTAATTTGTCTTCAATGGAAAACCACAAAAAGAATTGTCAAAAAGCCGAATTGGATATAATTCCACACCAAACATAAAAAAGGGGGTGGACAAAAGTATTGGCACTGTTTGAAAAATCATGTGATGTTTCTCTAATTTGTGTAATTAACAGCACCTGTTACTTACCTGAGGCACCTAACAGGTGGTGGCAATAACTAAATCACACTTGCAGCCAGTTGAAATGGATTAAAGTTGACTCAACTTCTGTCCTGTGTCCTTGTGTGTACCACATTGAGCATGGAGAAAAGAAAGAAGACCAAAGAACTGTCTGAGGACTTGAGAAGCAAAATTGTAAGGAAGCATGAGCAATCTCAAGGCTACAAGTCCATCTCCAAAGACCTGAATGTTCCTGTGTCTACTGAGCGCAGTGTCATCAAGAAATTTAAAGCCCATGGCACTATGGCTAACCTCTCTAGATGTGGACGGAAAAGAAAAATTGACAAGAGATTTCAACGCAAGATTGTGCGGATGGTGGATAAAGAACCTTGACTAACATCCAAACAAGTTCAAGCTGCCCTGTAGTCCGAGGGTACAACAGTGTCAACCCGTACTATCCGTCGGCGTCTGAATGAAAAGGGACTGTATGGTAGGATACCCAGGAAGACCCCACTTCTTACCCAGAGACGTAAAAAAGCCAGGCTGGAGTTTGCCAAAACTTACCTGAGAAAGCCAAAAATGTTTTGGAAGAATGTTCTCTGGTCAGATGAGACAAAAGTAGAGCTTTTTGGGAAAAGGCATCAACATAGAGTTTACAGGAAATAAAAGAGGCCTTCAAAGAAAAGAACACGGTCCCTACAGTCAAACATGGCAGAGGTTCCCTGATGTTTTGGGGTTGCTTTGCTGCCTCTGGCACTGGACTGCTTGACCGTGTGCATGGCATTATGAAGTCTGAAGACTACCAACAAATTTTGCAGCATAATGTAGGGCCCAGTGTGAGAAAGCTGGGTCTCCCTCAGAGGTCTTGGGTCTTCCAACAGGACAATGACCCAAAACACACTTCAAAAAGCACTAGAAAATGGTTTGAGAGAAAGCACTGGAGACTTGTAAAGTGGCCAGCAATGAGTCCAGACCTGAATCCCATAGAACACCTGTGGGGGAGAGATCTCTTGATGGCAGTTTGGAGAAGGCCCCCTTCAAATCTCAGGGACCTGGAGCAGTTTGCCAAAGAAGAATGGTCTAAAATTCCAGCAGAGCCTTGTAAGAAACTCATTGATGGTTATCGGAAGTGGTTGTGCGCAGTTATTTTGTCTAAAGGTTGTGCTACCAAGTATTAGGCTGAGGGGGCCAATACTTTTGTCCGGCCCATTTTTCGAGTTTTGTGTAAAATGATCAATAAATTGACTTTTTTTTTCATTCTCTTTTGTGTTTTTTTCATTGCAAGCAAAATAAGTGAAGATATTAATACCAAAGAGTTTGTGCTTGCAATCATTTTCTGGAAAAAAACTGAGTATTATCTGACAGAATTGCAGGGGTGCCAATACTTTTGGCCAACACTGTAACTGACAATGCATGTAAATCGGAACGTTTCCTCTGCGCGTATCATTCAGCAATGTGTGGATGGGGTTTGCTAGAATCCCAAATTACGTGGGGCCCCGGCCGAACTCATTGCTTCTGTATAAACCTAATCTGTAACGTAAACATCACAAGCACAGTCAAGTCTCAGAAAAATAGAGGTTAATAGTGGAGTGCCAGCAATTTAGGGAAAACCTACAAGAGATTCTGTGGATTTCCGCTTAGCTGGGTCTGGCTGCGTTTATCATGTATTTTAGGAGAGACTTGTAGGAGGATCTCACTGTGGTGTAGGAGGCAGAGTGCCTGGTTATATGACGGCTTCCAAACCATGATGTGCAGTGTTTGCCAGAATTCATGAAAGATGCAAAATAAAATTCCCTTCTCTGTTTCATTTCTTTATTATATCAATGAGGAAGAATTTTTTGTAAACATTATAGATGCCATAAACCATAGTTAGCAAATTCTAGCTTTCTGATTGAGAGTTCAGACCTTCGAGGATCGTCCTTCTAGTGATAGCCGCACATTTAATGCAGCACTCCAACAAACATTGTTATTCTCTGGCCTGTTAGAAAGGTACATGATATCAATGATAATGAAGATAATCTTCTTACCTGGTGGTATTTGTGAGTTATTCTCTTGCTTCTGTTCCTTGGTTATGAGGAGCAGCATGACCATGACCACCAATGCGACTTTGACACAGTGTCTTGAGTGTGGTCAGGAAGTCAGTTTCTCCGTTTATTCTTATGAGACTCACATTGAGGCTCTGATAGGAATTAATAGAGAAATTACTTCTTGTTCACGTGTAATGCTGGTCATGTGACCAGCGCTGCACCTCCCATGAGGCGACCTGAAGTGACAGCTTCAGGCGGCGCTATGTCAGGGCCCCGGGGAGGGCGGCATTTTTGCTTATCTAAGCCAGTCCAGGACAAGCTGTCACCGTCACCGAGAAGTGGATTGGGGAGGCCCTGTGGACGCAGCGCTGCTCCAGCAGCCTCCCCTCACGCTCAGGCAGAGAGTAGGTCCTCTCCCTGCCTGCTCTCTGCCTGCTAACGCCGCTCTGCCACGCCCCCTTCGCTCCGCCCCGCGGCTCTCTGTCGTCCGTCTCGGGCGGCGAAAAAGATAGGTTCACCCCTGAATGTGACATAGCTGAGGAATAGAACAAGTGGATAATAGAGATACTGTAGGTGAATTAGTTCGTATCAAGCAAAGTCCCGACCCCTATATCCCAAACTGTTCGATTTCTTAGAAAACCGAACAAATGGGAGATTCATCTTGGGTGACCTAAAATGGCTGCCACATTTTTTTCACCTCCCCAGGGCCTTCACCTATTATACTCTGGGGTCTAACAGATTTCAGAACATAATAATGTCACTTTCACTTTGACATAACTTTGGCTGTGTTTGCCATAGAAATTAGATAGATAGGTTTCTAGTAGCCCTGAGAATGTTCTACACAAAGTTTAAGCCAATTTAAGGTGTGGTTTGACCCAAAACAAATCAGAGAGCCGATCCAGCCAAACCCGAAACTAAACGAATCTTCAGAGGTTCACCCATCTCTAGTGGGTAGCAAATACAAGTAGATTACCTTCATTAATACGTTTGTTTGAGAGTGTTACTGTACAAATGATAAGGCAATAATAATGTTCAGTACAAGAATCTGTATGATAAATCCAACGCTGGCCATTCCCTAGCATAGACCATCCCCAGGAATAGGATACAGGCGGTTCTACTGTACCTGGTTTGGCCCATCTGGTTGTTAAAATTACAATCGGATAACACAACCAAGAAGAAGAGAAGCTCCAACCTCCGGATCTGTTGGTGGTAGAGCAGAGAGCCATAGGCTTCCTGCCTTACCACTGTTTGACTTGCCTGTGAGTGGTAAGTATTAGTACTGCACTTACCTCTCTGCTTCCTTGTCCCTCCTGCTCCGGGCACAGGTCACAGCAGTGCAGAGAGTGTGGCCAGGGAGAAAACAGAGAAGTAAGTACTATACTAAAAACCACTGTGTGGGGCCACTATCTGGGGACATTATTATGTATGGAGGGCACTATATGGGGGAACATTATAATGGCTGGGGGGGCACTATATTTGATGGAGGCTATTATACTGTATGGGAGCAGTGATGGGGGCCATGTTACTGTGGGCAGCATTATACTGTGTGGGACATTAGGGGGAATATATGGGTATGGTCACATGGTGAAGTCTGGCACTCATACTTAGTTTGATTCAGTCTCAAAATCAGTTCTGTTTCCACCCTAAATCTGACTCCCATTGAGCCACAGAGTCTGCAGCAAGAGATTCCCACTGACTAGGACCATTTATCTGAACCTAATCAGCGAGGGGAAGCCATGGTGGAAAGGCAAAGCTCTACTTCAGGATGCCACTTCAGGGTCTGCAAAATGAAGAGGAGCCTAAGGTAAATGCCTGCCTCAAATTCCTCTTCATTATTTGAATCCAGTCTTAAAGGGGTAATCTACCTTTCTTTTTTTTTTTTTTATAATGTAGATTGTGAGCCCCACATAGAGCTCACAATGTACATTTTCCCTATCAGTATGTCTTTTTTTTTTTGGAATATGGGATGGAAATCCATGCAAACACAGGGAGAACATACAAACTCCTTGCAGATGGTTTTCTGCCCTTGGTGGGATTTGAACACCAGGACTCCAGCGCTGCAAGGCCGCAGTGCTAACCACTGAGCCACCGTGTGGTCCCTGGTAATCTACCTTTCTAATATCAATGGCCAACAGCCAGGATTCCTGCAGATCAGCTGATCCAGAACAGCATTGCAATCAGTATTATTAACATGGCAGGAACTATATATGCAGCGATGCACATTATATGGTAGGTGAGCAGTGTGGCTCCTGCCATGTCAACATTACTGGTAGCCAAGCTGTTATGGAACAGCTGATCTGCAGGGGCCCAGACTGTCGGACTTCTGAATATAAAATATTGATGGTCTGTCCTAAGGATGGGTACCAGCAATAGAAATGGGGCATAGCTTTGTACCAAAGGGGGCATGAATTTCACAGCAAGCATATCCCCCCCCCAAAAAAAAAAAATACCAACGCAAACTGCTTTTCCTCGGCCTGTTGTTAAAAATTTGAATTCCTCCCCCCCTTTCGATGGTCATTCCAAGAGTGAAGCATGGGGGTAGTAGCTACAAGTTTCTGTGTAAATTAGGTTGTACACATTAAAGGGTTATTCCCATTATATTTGCACATCAGGTCTGATAGGCAGAGGTCCCACCTCTGGGACCCCCATCTATTTAAAAAAACAAAGGGCCTCACATTATTCTTTCCATTAGTTGTTATTGGAGTTTCTCCCATAGTGAATGGCCTCCTTTCCACCTCGGCCTGGGAGAGGCTTTATCCTTCAGCTTGTCAATGGTCAAAAAACACAAGGTTAAAGCTGAAATAGAAATGAAATGTGTTACTGACTCATATCCAACTATGTAGAACAAAAGGCACCAGGTAATTGTATATCAACAATGGAGTGACTCAACAAATATGAGATTTTTTGTTTCTCCTCAGTGCTGTGTCCTGGCTGCTCCCTGGTAGCTATAAACGTACCAGGGCTGTTCCCTGGCCTGATAACACCAGGCAATGACTCTGTGCTCACTAGCAGGACTGCTCACATGATAAAGAAAGATAAAGAAAGGAGTGTTTATATTTTAATGTAGTGTGATACACTGGGCTCTGTTCACACTAGCATCACGGCTTCTATTTATAACAAAGTCATGATTGATGTCATAGGGCCAGATTTCTAATCTTTCCAGTTGGACATTGACAAAACCCATTGTCCTGCATGTCAGACTTTGTGTCCGGGTAAAAAAAAACTGTATTCCCGCGGACAGGCAGAAGGCGCACACGGGCAGTCACCTCTGCAAACCCATTTAAGTGAATGGGTTTGAAAGCTGACCACCAGGTTTCAGTCTCTTGTCCAGTTTCGCGGGGCAGCTGACAAAAACCGGCTTTACGCACGCTCCCATTGAAGTGAATGGGAAGTGTTTTGAAGCGCTCGCGTGCACGGCTCGGAATGAGCCGAGCGCTTACGCCGTGTGAAAGGGCCCTAACAGCCTAGCTGGGCTGTGAAAAACGCACACCCTGACAGTACTGTCCATAGCCCTGTACTGTCAGACGGGGGCGTTCCTTACCACCCAGCGATGCGCTAAGCTGTGAAGAAGACCCCCCAGTACTCGTCTATGGACGAGTACAGTCGGGGGGGGGGGGAGGGGGTTACAGATATATCCAGCCCTGGGGCACATAACGGGAAACCAACAGTGCGCTGTTGGCTTTCTAACGGTATATAAAACGGCATGTGCTCGAGATCATGAAAGGTCCTCTTTAATTTTGGGGCTCAGCCAATGCAACGGCATGTAGCACCACCTGCAGCACAATCCTCTGTAGCAAAAATACAACACTTTGATGGGGTAACTGATGAAAAACTAAGAGCCCCTGAGACTGTAAACCTTACTTCTGGGTAGTATCAATAAGTAGAATAAGTAAGTGAACCTCTTCTCTGCCAAGAGCTATAGATTGGGTTTCCATTCCCAAGCAGCCAAACAAAACACAAAAGAGAGGAAAACAACTGGGAGTTAAAGTGAGGGACCGGAAAGGAATCAGCTCAGGGTGAGTATATTAGAAAGTCTGTGAGGCTCTGTTCATATATTGAGAGACTCTTAATATACAGTGATGTGCAAAAGTATTAGGCAGATGTAGGAAAATGATGCAAAGTAAGAATGCTTTCATAAATAGAACTGTTAGTTTATTTGTTTATTAATAGTTTATTTTTTCAATTAACAAAATGCAAATTAAATGAACAAAACAGAAATCTAAATCCCATCAATATTTCGTGTCAGTGCCCTTTGGAGGAGTCCTGGAAGTGATGATCCGGCCTACACAGAGCCTTGATTTCAACATCATCCAGTCTGTCTGGAATGACATGAAGAGACAGAAGGATTGGAACAAGCCTACATCCACAGAAGATCTGAGCTTAGTCCTTCAAGATGGCAGGAAGATTTCTCTTTTGTTCATTCGCTTTTTTTTTTTTAATTTACAAAAAAATAAACTCTTCTATTTTTGAAACCATTCTTGCTTTTCTGCATTTTTCCACACCTGTCTAAGGCTAAGTTCACATGGGGGATTTTGATCTGGAATTTGGCACGGATTCCACATCAAATTGCGGATAAAAATACCGCGTCCCATTGAGGTCAATGGGAGCCAGGCATTTCGTTTTTCCGCGAGTGGACTTGTTCTGCTTGGGCAAAAAAGAAGCGACGTGCCCTATCTTCCACGGTGGAATCAGATGCAGGAGACCGCAGCACGTTACTCCCTCCAGACTAGGTCCGTTCATTTGGACTTAATCCAGAGCGGAATTCCGCAATTGTAGGCCGGTGCACTGTATGCACTCCACCGTCATCCAGTCATGGATAGCCGTTTTTTGGTCCGGAATCTGAGGCAGCCTCTGCACCATATTTCGGACCAAAAAACTACTGTGTGAACTTAGCCTAAACCTTTTTCACAATCCTGCATATGCCATATAGTTAGAAAACGTCTGCCATTCACACCCAGATGTCTATCTGTGTATATGTGCGTTGCTTGAGCTGTAAACAGTCTTCAGCGCAATAATTAAATTACAAAAAAATGAGACTAATTAAATAAATTAAAATGAATTTTTTTCCAGAGGAATCACACCACTGATAATAATTGACTAAATCATGCAGCTCGCGAAGCCGCCTAGCCCAGATGTGTGAATCCATTTGCACTTCGCTTCTCCGTGTTCTCCAAATAATCCTGTCGCCTTCTCAAGTGTAAAATATATATTAATTAAATCTTCTGCATAAATAAACAATAAAAACTTGTCAGATACAATATCACACACGCAGACCCTGAATGTAAAAATATTCCAAAAATAAGGCACCTGAATAAACAATGACGTGCTTTGGGAGTCGTCATATGTTTTCCATTAGTAGATTGAGATCTCTGAGTAGAGATTTGCCCATCAACCTACAAAGGTATGTCTAGTATGTTTTGCTTCCTAGAGCTTCATTTATTTTTATAACATTTTTTCCTACAATTAACATAAGTGTCACATTTTGGGGTCATATTTAAAAAAAAATTGCATTTCATTCAAAATTGCAAATATAGATTTAAAGGATGCAGAGGCGGTAGGTGCATGTGAGGCTTGGTGGCAGAGGATACCCAAAGGCTCCTTGGCCATACAGAAATACACCAGTATTAGGCTACATGAACACAACCGGATGCTTTGTCATTGTGCTAGCCATGTATACCGCAGTGGGCCTGTGGCAAAACTCAGGATACGTCCTATATCTGTCCATATTGTGGCCTGGCTCACTCAGAGCAGTGAATGAGGCTGTGGAGGCCTGGGCGACACATGGATGCCATCCATGTGCCATCTGTGCCGTTCATTCACAGCCCAGCTACAAGCACACAGTTGTTTGCATGAAGCATTAGGCCCCAAGTACATGACTGTAGCATACCTCCCAACTTTTGAAGAACTGAAAGAGGGACAAATGTTCCTCCATCCCTGCCCCCAGATTCATGTCCTCTCCATCTCTGCCCCCAGATTCATGTCCCCACATCTCTGCCCCCAGTTTCATGTCCTCTCCATCTCTGCCCCCAGATTCATGTCCCCCCATCTCTGCCCCTAGATTCATGTCCCCACATCTCTGCCCCCAGTTTCATGTCCACTCCATCTCTGCCCCCAGATTCATGTCCCTCCATCTCTGCCCCAGATTCATGTCCTCTCCATCTCTGCCCCCAGATTCATGTCCCCACATCTCTGCCCCCAGTGTCATGCCGTCCTCTCCATCTCTGCCCCCAGTGTCATGCCGTCCTCTCCTTCATCTGCCCCCAGATTTACGTTCCACCTCCACATTAAACTTACCTTCTCCTCCGCTCCCTCGCCGCTCTCTGCGCGCCTCTCTCGTTGACACATGCGGCTGAAGGAAGGAGCTGACACAGGTCAGCTGCTCGCTTCGCCGCTGCCCGCCTCTCTCCCTGACACATGAGGCTGAAGCTGCTCGCATGCTCGCTTCGCCGCTGCGTCTCTCTCTCGCTGACACATGCTGCTGAAGCCAGGAGCTGACCTGTGTCAGCTCCTCGCTTCGCCGCTGCCGCCGGCTACTGGCTTGTACATCGCGTCTACAAGCCAGGAGCCGGCGGCAACGGCGAAGCGAGGAGCTGACACAGGTCAGCTCCTCACTTCAGCAGCATGTGTCAGCGAGAGAGAGACGCAGCGGCGAAGCGAGCACGCGAGCAGCTTCAGCCGCATGTGTCAGGGAGAGAGGCGGGCAGCGGCAAAGCGAGGATCTGACCTGTGTCAGCTCCTTGCTTCAGCCGCATATGTGTTCAACTCAGATCTGCGTCCTCTGGATATGTCACCCAAATCGTGACTGTCCCGCGGAAATCGGGACGGTTGGGAGGTATGCTGTAGTGACTTTTACGGTCCACAAATATGGATCTGTATTCTGTGAAAAAAATCTGTCTGTATTGCATCAGTATATCATCTGTTATCACTGATCCCCATGAAGATTTGGATTATTTCATATGCTTTTATGGATGAGACCTGGACACTGCTCTGTGATGACAATGGACATGTGTATGGAGTCATACAAATGAATGGGTTCACATACTACTGCAGCAGTCTGATGGAGAGAACCCAGAGAATAGGAGTAGTATTAGTTGAAGAAGCATATGGATAAGGCTGAGTTCAGATGGGGTTCTTTGGTCAGGATTTTGACGCGGAATCCGCGTCAAAATCCTGCTCAAAAAACCCGCCTCCCATTGAAATCAATGGAAGCCAGTCATTTCCTTTTTTTCCGGGAGCGAGAGCAAAGAAGTGGCCTGCCATTTCTTCAGGTGGATTCCGCGGCTGATTAAGCCACAGACATCCGCCTCGCAACACCTCCCTGCCGATTAGGCCCATTAATTTGGGCTTAATCCGGAGCAGAATGCCGCGACTGGATGCCGGTGTACTGTACCAGCATCCAGGCACTAATAGCCGTTTTTTGGTCTGGAATCTGAGGCGGTCTCCGTGTCAAATTCCGGACAAAAATCCCCATCTGAACCTGGCCTAAGAATCTCAATCAATTCCTCCAGCTCACCTGCTGACCTAATGGAGAGCAAAGGAGGCCTGCAGGGTACCTGATGGTGGCGGTTGTCTTCCCCCTGGTCCCTTTTAAAAAGTCTTCAGCTTGTTCAGTCCTGAGCAAGGTGGATGTTGGAAGGGCTCTTAATGGTAGTTGCACTACTGCCATACATCACTACTAAGGTCAATCAGAGGCCTCAGTGGTGGCCAGAAAGGGCCCAGTGATGTCACTCATTTATATCACCGAGCCCCTTCCTGTGGTGGTCATGTGTGGCACAGGACTTCAAGCGGCGGAGGTACAGTACAAGCTCAAATGAACAGTAGCAGTGGGCACTGGAGCCCTGAGGACAGGTGAGTATGATTTATATTTTTATGTTACACCTCCCCCTGGTATCCTCTGGGAGTTGTTGAATTCCTGGACAACCTTTTAAAGGAGTTTACAACAGTTACATATGTATAATATATACATGGGGTACAAGAACATGGCCAATAGAAATCACACAGTGAATTAAACAACTTAGCAATGTCCGCTGGGAAGCCGTACTATAAGCAATCACAGATCTGTAACTCTGGACAATATACTTAAAACAACTACAGTTGTGTGAATGGGGCCTTACATATGTCACATTAGGGATGCAAGCCTTGTACAGATTGTACACTGGCACCTACGTACTTCCAGTTACACCTATACAATACCTCTAGAAACAGATTAAAAAAAAAAAAAATTCTTCATGGAAAACAAACAATTAAAAATAAATGAGAAACAATGTATAGTGATGCTCCAAAATTATCTAGAATTATGTGCACTTCTTGCATTACATCTTCTCCATGTACCTTCCTGTCTAACCAGGTGCAATTTGTTACTGATGGCTATATTGTAAAGACCACCACATGTGCACGTCATGCTTTTGAAAAACATCATCAAAGAGAACAGTTAGGCCCAGATTTACTGTATATACTCGAGCATAAGCCGACACGAATATAAGCCGTCCCCCCTAATTTTACCAGAAACTTATTGACTCGAGTATAATCCGAGGGGGGGAAATGCAGCAGCTACTGGAAAATTTCTAAAATTTTTATGTTTTTTTTGGGTGCAGTAGTTGCTGGGTGCTGGGGAAGGGGAGGGGGTGTTTTGGTTGTCTGTCTGCCCCTTCCCTGAGCTTGAGGACTGGGTTTTTTTCCCCCACTTGGAATTCAGTCTGGCTGTATATAGGGTATCTGCAGTGCTCCTATTAAACCCTTCCTGACAGAACAGGAGCACTGCAGATCCCCTATATTCAGTAGACCGGGCACTGTCAGACACAGGGATACCTAATGTGTTTGTGTTTTGCAGTCATTTTCTACTTGTATATGTATTCTAGGGAAAGGAGGGATTTAGAACTTTTATTTATTTTATTTTTTTTATTATATTTTTTAAAGCTTCTTTTTTTTTTCTCACTATTTTATGGGAGATTTAATACATTACTATTGCAGCTGGTCATAGACAACCCCCCCCCCAAAAAAAAAAAAAAATAAATAAATAAATAAAAAGAAAGTTTTTTTTTTCTTTGCCTGACTCGAGTATAAGCCGAGGGGGGCTTTTCCAGTACAAAAACTGTGCTTAGAAATTTGGCTTATACTCGAGTATATACGGTACTATTGCGGTTACCACCAGTCACTGTCATAAATGGGGCACATAGTCAGCACAATCTGGCATATCTTTGGTATAATGTGGCACATCTTTCTGATTATTGTGCTGGGACTGTAAATCAGTGTGCTCATCACATGACCATGGACTGTACATCACATGACCATGGACCTATATTACATGACCATAGACCGTACATCACATGACCATGGACCTATATTACATGACCATAGACCGTACATCACATGACCATGGACTGTACATCACATGACCATGGACCTATATTACATGACCATGGACCTATATTACATTACCATAGACCGTACATCACATGACCATGGACCTATAATACATGACCATAGACCGTACATCACATGACCATGCACCATACATCACATAACCATGGACCGTACATCACATGACCACAGACTGATTTTTATCCAGTTGGAGTGTGTGGAGGAGCATCAATAAGATGTTATACTGTGTGGAGGAGCTGCAATGTGCCATTATACTGTGCAAAGTGGCCGCTATGTGACATTATACTGTATGGGGGGTCGATATGTGACATTATACTGTGTTAAGGGGCTGCTATAGAACATGTGTATAGGACCCGCTATGGGACATTATATTGCCAATATGGGATATTATACTGTCTGAAGGCCACTTTTGAACATTATAGTGTGTGTAAATGGGAGTTATACCATGTAGGGACCAAGAAAGGGGGCATTATGCCATGTGGGGGTGGGGGCCCAAGTCAAATGATTGTCGTGGGGCCCAGTCTCTGCTAGTTACACCCCTGTTCAGACAAGATGGCAGCCCCTATAGTCATCTACAGGAAATAGAATTTAAAAAAAATCTACAGAGAATAAAAATTTCTCAGAGACTAAAAACAGATGGCAAAAAAGTGATATATTTCACTCTCTGGTTTTAATAAATAAAAAAAAATTAGTGATACATTCCCTTTAAGCATGAATGATCTAATCCTCTGTCTGAGTTATGTCCCTCTAATCTGTAAAGATCAAATCCTAACATGTTATCAGAAGATAGAAATAGGAATTACATCTCAGTCACACCAAATGTAAAAGTTTTTTCATTTATTTTGCAGCCGGTGGTTTCCCATTAGAAGTTAGAAAAAAACCCAGAAATGTAATAACTTTTTAATAATGATCATAAAACCTTCTGATGAAATAATTTCAACTGTGTCTTTTAAAATAAGAAAAACAGAAGGGAAAGCAGCACATTCATTAAAATATTCATTAGTCTCTCTTTCTTCCTGTGCCACACAAATTTGTATATAATCTTATTTTCTTCCCTTCCCGGCCCCCAGGGAGCCCATTGTTGCCTGGAAACAAAGTATGATATGTGAAAGGTGAGTCTGCCTGTTGGAGAATGGCATCATCAGTCAGCCAGGGCAACAAGTATTACATTATCTCACATCGGGTTATTGGGCTCCATCTTTCACCCTGATATAATACGTTAGTGGATAGAATATTGATCTGTTTGGTTGTGTGCAATAATAATGGGCGTATAACAATAAAAAGTGCAAGTAGCCATAACTGTTTTCCTTCTCAATCTAAACAGGGATAGAGTTAGAACTCGTGTAGAAGTACAGTAGCAGTCGCACCTGGATCCGAGTGCTGGAGGGGTCCCAAGAGCCCCTCTGACTCATAACACACCAGTATTCTAAATGGTACATGAGAGGTGGGGATCTTGTTACAGATTTTGCAATGGGGGACAGTAACTTTAAAGGGGTATTCCCACGTCGCATACTCACCAGTCTTCGCTGTTGTAAAATCTTCTGTCTTCCTGCTTTGTTGCGTCATTGGTGGGCGGGGTTACATATGCAAAGCCAGCGGCGAGATGCCGCTGGCCCTGCGTGCGCGCTCATAGATGGTGAGACCAGTCACAGTTAGACCCTGGCACAGGTGCCTGCAGCATCGCTACGCTCCTGCCCTGCATGAAGCCAGCAGCGGCAGGAGCGATGTTGCTATTCAGGGGGGGAGGGGGGGCAGGCTTCATGCAGGGCAGGAGTGTAGCAATGTCGCAGGCACCTGTGCCGGCGTCTAACCCTCCCCGGCATCCGCCTCTCTATTACAGCTGATGCCGGGTCTGTATTGGCGGCCCCTTCTGCCAAAGTGTAAACTTCCCCCCCTCCAGGCTCGCTCCCGTGCACTTAGCCCCTCCTCCCTCCCCCCTGGCAGCAGGCAGATACATCACTTGACTTTTGACCAGATAAGTCAAGAGATGTGTCAACAATGAATTGAATAAAGTAAGATAGTGGACAAACAAAGCAGTTTTGTTGAAGCAGTGTATTTAGGAAAAGTCTTACATTCACATTAACAAGCAGTATAGATAGGATCCTTGTGATGGGACAACCCCTTTAAGTTACACCTCTGATATGATCAACAGTGTTAAAGGAATTTTCCTATGAACATAACCGGATTTCATTTTGTAGACTATTGAAAGTTAATATCTATGTGAATATAAATCATATACATTTTTGCAGAGTTTTAAAGACTTTTTGCAGAGTTTTATAGACTATCTGACACTAGGTTCACAACAGCGATTGTACTACGTTCGGGGATTCCGTTCCCCTCCCCGCATGAAGCATGCAGGCAGGCAGCACTTTTCTCTACGCATTCAGAAGTAGTTGATTCTATATGTACACTGGACAGTGAACCTTTAACCATAGGGCCAATGGTGTAGCTGCATCAAGGGCCCTATGGTTGCGGGGGCACCCTCAGCCATCCCTGATTGAACTGGATAGTTCCACATTTTGGATGCTGTCCCACTGTTCTGGGTGGCAGGCAGTAATTGTCCTTAGCTTTTGGTGCCATACACTGTGCAAAAACTGGATCGCCATCCATCTTATGTGGCCATGAATATTATCTCTTGGGAAACCCCTCCCTGTAGTATGACTATGAGATATTCTGCCAGAAATGTATTGTTCAACTTCACATAGCAAATATTATGTTAGGAACCTGTCCTGGGCAACTAGAATCCCCAAACACCGAGGCCAAAACAATCCTGAGTGTACTACGCTCTCCTAACTGGAGCGGAACCAGGCCCCAGAGGTCTTCGTCAGAGCTCCTCCTGGTGGAGTTGGACTTGGTAAATTCTGGGACCCAGAACTGCCCAGAGAGCGCCACACACTCAGCGAACCCCAAGCAATAGAGGACCCAGAAATACTAACCTCAGCAGATGAAGAGATGGAGGAGCTGGTCAGCAAGGAGAAAGATGTTCTAAGGTATGTCAGGAGATAGCGGAAGCTCCGCAGGTAGGTCGTACAGGCCAAGTCGGTACACAGGAGGTCTCGCAGGTTCCAGGGGATAGCCAAAACAAAGTCAATCAAGCCATAGGTCAAGGTAATAGGACAGCAGAGAAGCAAATGTGTAATCAGAAGAGCCGGGTCGTGCTCAAGAGGTCATGGAGTAGCCAAGCAGAGGTCAAGCAGGACTAGTCAGGAAACAAGCCTATGTCATCCACAGGAGGTCAGGAGGTAGCCTAACCAGGAGGTCAAGGAGAGGTAGTCAAAGGTAAGCCGAGGTCATACACAGGAACACAGGAGGACTAACAGGAGGTTCAGGGGTCAGTATAGGAATAGAAGTGCAGGAGGAGCTGGCACCAGGAATTTTGAATAACCAGCAACGGGCCGGAGCCAGAATGAGGCTTAAATAGCCCCCGGCCCGCTGCTGTCCTCACCGACCCCAGAAATAGGGTTTATGGTCTCAGGAGGAGACCGGAATCCCAGCAGACTATTGTGGAGGTTCCATCCCACCTTCATAGGACTGCAAGCGCTGATGCGCAACAGAGCAGGCCGGCAACCTCCGCGTGGTGCAGCGGAGGCTCCGGCTTGAAGCAATAACATATTACCATTGACATCTGGTTGTGTGTATGCCCTAAACTCCCTACCACCAGCAAGCATAATATTACAGTGGGAACAAATGTTTTCTACCATAAAGGGGTCATTGTAGAGTTCAGAAATATACCTTAACCCACTGAGAAAACATGCTCTAACTATAGTGTCTGCTACATTTAGTCGCTTAGTTGTGATCTTGGTACTCTATCTGCAATGGGGAATGTTTATTTTTATCTTGACCTTGGAAGTGGGATAGATCCATAGGGATCTATATGGACAGGAGGTAAGTAAACAAGCAGACTATATCCCAGTACAGCTGTGAAAAGCACTATATTAGGAAATCAGATCATAGTCCCTGGAAATCTGCATTGTATATTAATCAGATAGCAACCTACATTGTATTTGAGTGTATTACTCACTTATTTCATCTATATTCATATACGAGGTGTGTGTAGGATAACCCTCTTTTATCCAGTTATTGGTCAGTATTAGGATAAGGCAGGAGTTTAAGAATGTACCCCACTAATCTTAGTCCCTGATGTAAGCCACGGTAGCTTTCAGCTGGACAATCACTAATGTACTGAATTGCACCATCTCAGGTCTATGGTGTTGGTATATATTTCTATTTTTCCACATCTCAACTCAGGAAAACTATACATGCATCACATTAATTATACAATAATAAAAATGTGATATCATAATTAAAAATAACCAATAATTTTATTTAGAAGCCGGAGTTTTTTTATGAATTCACACAAAATTGATTCCGACTCCACAGCCCCACATGACCCTCTCCCCCATGGTACTATATACACCCTAGCCCTGCTTGTATTACTGTATCATTTGATGGAAAAAATTGTTACATTTTAAGTGTCAAAATATTGTCTTGTAAAGGTTACAAGTTCCAAACCCTCAGGGATTTAGATGATAGATTTTTAGTTAAGTGTTCTAATTATCTTCTCACTGGAGTGCTGCCGACCTGAGACAGTGTGAAGACAGCACATTGTTAAGATGGTATGCAGTCATATTCTGCACCTCTATGTAATAAGGAGATGTCAGATCATAGAGGTGCATGAGATTAAACTGACAAATAACAGTCTTAAAGGGAATGTATCGTCAGAAAATAACCTATTATTAAAAAGGACTCTATTATCACCAAAATCACGTCTAAACCACCTGTAGGTTATTGACATTATGACACAGTGAATATACCGGTTTTATATCACAGTGTAATCTTGCTGCCAGGAAAATCAACTTTAGGCTGAGGCACCTTATTTTGGAAAAGCAGCATTTTTTGTTGCAGATTTTGCTGCGTCTTTTGAGCCAAAGTCAGGACTGGATTTAACAGAAGGGAAACACCTAAGTTCACACAGAGTTTTTTGGACTGGATTTTGACGCGGAATCCGCCTCAGAATCCGGCTCAAAAAAACGCCTCCCATTGACTTCAACAGTAGCCATTCACTTCTTTTTTACGCTAGTGGTTTTTTGCCTCTTGCGGAAAAAAGAAGTGAGCTGCCCTATCTTGACACGGATTCTGCAGCATGAGACTTCCTCTCGACTAGGCCCATTCTTCAGGCCTAATCCGGAGTGGAATGCCGCGACTGGATGCCGGTCCAGTGCACTAGCATGCAGTCGCGGCTAGCCGTGGGAGGCGTTTTTTGGAGCTGGATTCTGAGGCAGCTTCCCGCGTCAAAGTCCGGTCCAAAAAACTCCGTGTGAACTCAGCCTAACAGTTTTTATTGTTTTTTTGCTTTTATATTTTACATTCCTTTTCAAACCACTCCTGACCTTGTCTCAAAATACTGCAAAATCTGCAACAAAAAATGCTGTGCTTCCGCAACGTGTGCTTTTGTCCTTAATCCGTATGCAAATAAACTTTGGTGCATCAGGGGCACCCATTTTCACCTGTGGATGCCACCCAACACTGTGCCCTAAGAAGATGATTGACAAGTCCTGTTGTGCAGCAATTACAGGCGAAAACGGGTGCTCCAGCCAAGTCCCGAGTGCACCAAATAGTTTCTTTGCATACAGATTACAGGTTTTATTTTTTACCATCAACATTGCACAAAATAACATACTCACAATGACACTAACTGAACAGAATGTATATGTTTTAGAAACAGTGTTTGGGATGGTAAATCCCCTTTAAATCATGTTCTTATACTAAACATGTTTTCAAATAATATTTTCCATATCAATATATAAAAAACCCTGAAATATTGAGTTTCACTCTGATGACTAAGTCTCATAATAAACTAAAACTTCCAGCTCTATAGAGATTACTTCTCAGGAAGGATTAAAATGAAAGGTAACACATATAACACCACACCATGGACAAGAGGTGATAGTCACAGCTCTCGTCCTCCAGCATCATGTGGCACATTTTAAGACTATGTTTACTAAGTCTACAAATTAGAGAGAATTAGTAAATATGGGCCAGAATGTTTTACAAAAATATATTGGTAATACATTCCCCTTAAGGTAGCCACAAACACAAGATAGCTGTTGGGCACTCAGATCCTGAATATAGTGTCAATAAATCTCAATAGGCCATGTACATGCAGTTGTATAAAAAAAAATGGTGGTGCAAACAGTTTGTAGATTCTGCATAAATAATTGGAAAAACTGCTGTAAATCCGACGACATTCTGCCTTATAAACTTTGTTTATCAAGAGGACTAGAGGAGGAACCTAGTGAAGGGTTGTAACAGGAGTAGTAAGAAACATGTAAACTGACTACACTGGGGCACTTTCATCCATAAGTCTATGCCACATTTTAAACCTGCCACACCACTTTCATGAAAGCTAAAGTGGGGTGGGCATTGCACTGCACATGCCTGATACCGCCAAACTGACAGTACATGGCCTTAGTATCAAAACTAACAGCAATTAATTGCTCATGAACAGTGAGGGCTACAGAAGAAATTCCTGTTGTGCCAGAATCAGCATCTATTAACAGATGCTAAGAACTGGAGTTAGCATAAGGTCCTCTTGGAAGGGGTCCTCTTGGGAGTCATCACTTACTCATGGGTTCCTAGCTGGTTCTTTGTCAGGGTCAAATGGTTAGAACCCTTTCCTGACCCTTTGAGTGGGCGCTAGCTGAACTATTACAATCATGTATTCAGACATCCCCCATGATACATAGTTACATATATACAGGTAACTAGAAGTCAACATGGGAAAGTAGATGGAGCAACTTGGGGGCCAAGTGCAGTTTCCAATAATGTGCCCCGAGGTTAGAATCAGCCATGAACCACTGAGTTTGTTGGTTACAAAGCCCCAGAGGAAGTACGAGATGATAGTCTTCCTGGAGAACCCATTTAGTGTGTTACCATTAATGTCAACAGTATGTAACATATTACATGTCAATTTTACATTTGCTACCACTGTGCAATCCTTTTATATACAGTATATCGAAAGTCCTCTACACTGCTCTCCAATGTAACAATGTGGCATTACACTGTGTGGAGAATACTAAAGGGGGCATTATATTGTGTGTGGGACACTAAGGGGGCATTATACTGTGTGTGGGACACTAAGAGGGCATTATACTGTGTGTGGGACACTAAGAGGACATTATACTGTGTGTTGGACACTAAGGGGGCATTATACTGTGTGTGGGACAATAAGGGGGCATTATACTGTGTGTGGGACACTAAGAGGGCATTATACTGTGTGTTGGACACTAAGAGGATATTATACTGTGTATGTGGGACACTAAGGGGGAATTATACTGTGTATGGGACACTAAGGGGGCATTATACTGTGTGTGGGACACTAAGAGGGCATTATACTGTGTATGGGACACTAAGGGGGCATTATACTGTGTGTGGGACACTAAGAGGGCATTATACTGTGTACGGGACACTAAGAGGGCATTATACTGTGTGCGGGACACTAAGAGGGCATTATACTGTGTGTGGGACACTAAGAGGACATTATACTGTGTGTGGGACACTAAGGGGGCATTATACTGTGTGTGGGACACTAAGGGGGCATTATACTGTGTGTGAGACACTAAGGGGGCATTATACTGTGTGTGGGACACTAAGGGGACATTATACTGTGTGTGGGACACTAAGGGGGCATTATACTGTGTGTGGGACACTAAGGGGGCATTATACTGTGTGTGGGACACTAAGGGGGCATTATACTGTGTGTGGGACACTAAGAGGGCATTATACTGTGTTTGGGACACTAAAGGGGCATTATACTGTGTGTGTGGGACACAAAGAGGGCATTATACTGTGTGTGGGACACTAAGGGGGCATTATACTGTATGTGGGACACTAAAAGGGCATTATACTGTGTGTGGGACACTAAAGGGGCATTATACTGTGTGTGGGACACTAAGAGTGCATTATACTGAGTTATTAGTGATAAGAGGGAACCCGAAAATATCAAATCCGCACTTAGCTGTGCAATATACACTAACACAATAATAAGTAGACATATCATACAATCAGGAGGGCCCGTTTACACTGGGCTTGGTTCTGTATTTTGTGGAATATTTATACCTGCCTCTTGGTATAGTTTATGTGAAAATTTTTGCTGGTTTTATTTATGCATGCATAAAATAACCTAATTAGCATAAATGCAAATCTATCTGTGCACCAACTTTTAGTATATGCCCCAAAGATTCTATAAGATTCTAGATGCCACTTCTATTTTTTCTGTCCTTTGCATCCTGCATTGAAAGCGGTTCAATAACATCTGCTCTTTTCTATTCAGCTCATGCGGTGATTGCTGGACCCTTTTAAGCCACGTGAATGGGAAAGGCACGCAGTATTGTAGAGCGCAGCTTTATCCATGTTGCTTCAGTCTCCTCCTTCTTTCATGTAGTTTTCTTCAGAAGAGCATGTCTGCCGCATGGAAAGGCAACGTATCGTATATGGGTCAGCGCCCCATGGGAAACGGGAATTACTGACTGATCCCAATGACTGAAATCCTCTGCTGTTTATATAGTGACCCAGGATTATATTCTTGTGTACAGTTCAGTTCTTTCTTGGGACAAAATCTTCATGGGTCTTTATTATGGACTGATAGTCACTTCATGTCATACCACAAGGCGCCCCACTGAATTCTCTAATAAAAATAATGGACGCATTTATTAAAGGGGTTGTCCAGGACATGAAGATAATTGATACTGTACCGCCGGGTCACCTGATGCTGCCAGAAGCCATGTATGAAGTCTATGGCAGAAGCAGACCCGCGCCTACACGTGATAACACACAGACATGTGTATGGGGCCATAGGACGTAATAGGACAGTGTGCTAAACACATAAAAACACCATGTTGTGTTTTTTCCTCCTCCCCTTGATTTCAATGGGGTTTTTCAAGGCGGAATGCATCTCTAAATCCTCCTGCAAATAAATCTGTGAAATCCACCTTAGACAGCGCAAACAGTGTACTCTTAGGGGGCATTCACACGGAGTAAAGTGCCGCTGATTCTGGCACGATAACTTGGGGCAGAATCAGGGCTGAAAAAAGCCTCCCATTGACTTCAATGGGTTCTGTCTTCCACGCGGAACACATTGAAATCAATGGGAGGCTTTTTAACCCATTGATTTTTTTCAGCGCTGATTCTGCCGCGACTTATCGTGGCAGAATCAGCGACAACTTCCTCCGTGTGAATGCCTTCTTATATGTTCAGCTGTCTGACCAACTATTGTTCAAACAGAAAAAGCTCAAAAACTGCATATACGGTAATATTACTTCAGTATATACAGTAATATTACATACTGATGTATATACAGCAACATTATTACACACTACTGCATATACATCATTATTACTACACACTGCTTTACATAGACAGTAATATTATTACACACTACTGTATATACATCATTATTACTACACACTGCTTTACATGGACAGTAACATTATTACACACTACTGTATATACAGTAATATTGCACAATGCTGTATATACAGCAATATTGTTACCTTCTGCTGTATCTATAAACTGCATATACAGTAATATTATCACACACCGCTGTATACACAAAGTAATATCACACACTACTGTATATACAGTAATATCACACACACTGCTGTATATACAAAGTAATATCACACACTACTGTATACACAATAATATTATCACACACTGCTGTATAAACAAAGTAATATTACACACTGGTATATACAGTAATATCAAACACTGCGGTATATACACAGTAATATTACACACTGATGTATATATACAGTAATATTATTACACACTGTTGTATCTATAAACTGTATACTGTATACAGTAGTATCACACATTGCAGTATATATATACAGTAATATTTCACACTGCTGTTTATGCAGTAATATTATAGTACACTGATGTATATACACAGTAGTAGTATGACACTGCGGCATACACAGTAGTACTATCACTATTTGCCCTGACAATACTGCTAGCTCATACACTTCCCCTCACTACTGCCGGCTCCCGGCTCAGTCTCACCAGGCTGCAGACAAAAGTACACAAGCACCGCCCATCTCCAACTAGACCTCACACCTCATTGGCTGATAGAGTTCTCTGCCCTATCTCTAATTGGCTGATGTAGTTCTCAACCCTGGTCCTGATTGGCTGTGACTCCGTTCCAAACAGACCTCTCCTTGCTGACCCTGGCCGGTAGAGGAGGGCGGGCTGCGGGCGCGCCATGTTCACGTCATGAGTGGGAAAGGTTGTCAGTGCATTAACCCGTGCAGGGAAGCTTATCAGACAGGCTTCCTGTGTAATGTATGTGACGTGCTGAGGCGCTGAGGAAGCCACAACCTGGTTACCTCAGCTTCTTATTGAATTACAAGTCCCAATATTTGACGAATGCTAGGAGTTGTAGTTTCACCACAGGTTATATTACCCTGTACAACTCAATGCACTGGTGGGGTTATGGCTGTGCTGCTTCCTCTATGCAGGGTCCTGTCAATATCAATTGTCTGTGCAGATTGGAGCAGGTTGTGCTGCAGGGAGAATCGATATTGTCCGGCTGGTGTGACAGGACAGATACAGACATCTTATAGGAGAAGTCACATATCGTATGGCTCCTTATACACATGAGAGTGATTAGCATATATACTAAGTGCAAAGCTATATAATCAGCCACAAAAAGAACCACAAGTCACAGCATCCTGGATGACTAGCATTACACTTAATACATATCTCTATCTATCTATCTATCTATCTATCTATCTATCTATCTCCTATCTATCTATCTATCTATCTATCTATCTATCTATCTATCTATCTCCTATCTATCTATCTATCTATCTATCATCTATCTATCTATCTATCTATCTATCTATCTCCTATCTATCTATCTCCTATCTATCTATCTATCTATCTATCTATCTATCTATCTATCTATCTATCATCTATCTATCTATCTATCTATCTCCTATCTATCTATCTATCCATCTATCTATATCCTATCTATCTATCTATTTCCTATCTATCTATCTATCTATCTCCTATCTATCTATCTATCTATCTATCGATCTGTTATCTATCTATCTATCTATCTATCTATCTATCTATCTATCTCCTATCTATCTATCTCCTATCTATCTATCTATCTATCTATCTATCTATCTATCTCCTATCTATCTATCTCCTATCTATCTATCTATCTATCTATCTATCTATCTATCTCCTATCTATCTATCTCCTATCTATCTATCTATCTATCTATCTATCTATCTATCTATCTATCTATCTATCTATCTCCTATCTATCTATCTCCTATCTAGCTATCTATCTATCTATCATCTATCTATCTATCTATCTATCTATCTATCTATCTCCTATCTATCTATCTATCTATCCATCTATCTATATCCTATCTATCTATCTATCTATCTATCTATTTCCTATCTATCTATCTATCTATCTCCTATCTATCTATCTATCTATCGATCTGTTATCTATCTATCTATCTATCTATCTATCTATCTATCTATCTATCTCCTATCTATCTATCTATCTATCTATCTATCTATCTATCTATCTATCTCCTATCTATCTATCTCCTATCTATCTATCTATCTATCTATCTATCTATCTATCTATCTCCTATCTATTTATCTATCTATCTATCTATCTATCTATCTATCTATCTATCTATATCATTTATCTCAGTATTGCCTATGGTACAGAAAAGATGTAGAGAAAATATTTTATTATACATTTTGCTTAGTTTATGGGAAATATATGTATAACACAGGTGAAAATCCAAGTTGTTTCACCAAGCCATATAGGTAATTTGTCCACATGTGCTAGAGCACATGTATGAGTCAGGCCTCGTTCACATCTGTGTTTGTATTCCACCTGGGGGAGTCCACATGACCCCACCCCCACCCCCCCCAACAGAATATCAAACGCAACTACAAGCGGTGTGCAGTGAAAGCACACGGACCCCATAGACTATAATGGGGTCCGTGTTCTTGCCGCCAGATCTCCACAGGGATCATGTGGACAGGAAAGTAGTTCATAATCTACTTTCCTGTCCGCATGATTCGTGCGGGCAGCGTGCAGCAAGCACACAGACACCATTATAGTGTATAGGGTCCATGTGCTTTCACTGCACACCGCTTGCAGCTGCGTTCAGTATTCTGTTTGGGGGGTCCCCATGCGAACTCCCCGAACGGAATACTGAGCGCAGAGGGGAACGAAGGGTCAGGCATATACAACTGAAAAGGCATTCTGTAGGGTTGGCTCAGCGCTTACACATTACAGAAAAGTTGGCCAAAAATGGCTGATGACAGCTGAGCTATCTAATATGTATAGGGGCTTTACTGGGGGATAAGACACCATATGAGAAGTCTGGCAGCAGCTTACTTTCTCTATTGGAAACACATTCACACATGTGTTTATGTGTATGGGGGAATATAATGTTTATATGAAAGGATGGACAACACTCCAGACAGATATTTGAACTTGCTTCTTAAGTTTATTAATATTATACACATTCCACGATTCGACACGTGGTTAAATCCACAAATTAGTAATCCATATATTCACTTCCATGGGAGTTCCAAGAACAGCAGAGCAAGTATGCATGCTGGGAGTTGTAGTGTTACAACAGCTGGAGAGCTGAAGGTTGCCTACCCCTGCAGTAGGATATGTCTAGTGAGGTGAGATATGTCACTTGGAGTAACATCCAAGTGCATTGTGTAATACCTTCTATGGGGCTTCCGATCCGTTCTGATGACATGGAGCAGGAAAGGACCTCCTCTCCGGAATGCACAGATGATTATAGGACAGGTCATATCCTGCTCCACAGCATCAAAACAGATTGTAAGTCCCTACATCACAGAATGCACTTGGATATCACTCTAAGGGTGCATTCACACTACGTTTACGGCAGCTTATTCTGAACGTAAAACACGTTCAGAATAAGCGGCGTATAAAGCAGCTCCATTCATTTCTATGGGAGCCGGCATACGAGCGCTCCCCATAGAAATGAATGGGCTGCTTCTTTCACTCCGAGCAGTCCCATTGAAGTGAATGGGAAGTGCCGGCGTGTACGGCTCGGCATGAGCAGAGCTTGCCGTATACGCCGGCACTTCCCATTCACTTCAATGGGACTGCTCGGAGTGAAAGAAGCAGCCCATTCATTTCTATGGGGAGCGCTCGTATCCCCGCTCCCATAGAAATGAATGGAGCTGCTTTATACGCCGCTTATTCTGAACGTATTTTACGTTCAGAATAAGCTGCCGTAAACGTAGTGTGAATGCACCCTAAGTGTCATCCAACTACATCCGCTACAAACTCAACCCCACTTGGTCGTGTGCATGGGGTCTAAGTTTGGTCATACACAATCAGATGAATATCAATTTCAATGGTATCGGTGGACCATCTAATGTGTATGCAGATTCTCCCAACAGATGATGTAGGAGGAATTAAGTGTTAGGCTTGGTGAAATGCAACCAGTCATTTTGTTTTAAAGATAAGCTGCCATCAGAGGTTCAGCCATGATCTCCATGCACGTAGTCCCTGCTTTCAACCTCCGCATTGGCAAAGCTTGAAAACCATGGCCAAACATGCAGCAATTATTCACATGCTGTATACCTTTTTCTGATGTTTGTGGAAGTGAGTTATTTAAATCCCACCAACCACATTGTTACAGCAGATTGCAGCAGATAACCGTCTGAAAACTTGCTACATGTGACCCAGTCTAACAGGGTTTTCTGTCTCCCAGGCATTTTTCAAATTGATGACTTAGCCACAAGATAGGTCATCAGTATTTGATTGGTGGGGGTCCGACACCTATACCCTTCACCAAACAGCTGATGAAACTGCTGCCAGAGACTATAGAGATATATGGAGGTGGAATCTGCTCTGTGCTTATTCAGGTCATTGGCGCAGAGCTGCAGCCCAGTCCAGTGGTGGTGCCAGGGTACTGCAGCTATGTACCTATAACTTGAATAGGAGCAGAGTTGCCTTCCAGCGCGTAGGTCTCTATAGATTCTGGAGGCAGCTGGATTAGTTGATGTAAAATATGGGTATTAGACCGCCCCTGATCAGACAGTGTATCCTGTACCAATATAAAGGATGTTTGGCAGGGGAGAGGGGCTGAAAACCTCCTTTAATACTGTATTAATCTATTTCTGCAATGTCTACCCAAAATTGCATTGAAAAAGAATCTTCTAGAGGGGCTTTAAGAGGATGGCGAGTATGCATAGTATATAAGAGAACTGAAGGTCTATTATTGAATGGATTGACTATAACTAGACATTTGTTGTAAGCAAAAATAAGGATCAGCCATGTTCTGTTACATTCTAAGGCCTGGTTCACATCTGCCCATGGGTTTCTGTTCTTGAAGTTCGCTTGGGGACCCCCAAATGGAAACCTAATGTGCATAAAAAAGCGGATAGCTTAGGAAACCCGCGGACCCCATAGACTATAATCCATGCTTGCGGCGCTTTTCTCTCCGCATTTTTCATGCAGAGAGGAAAACGGAAGGACCTGAGCGCAGATGTGAGCCGGGCCTAAGATAAGGGGTGTCTTAGGTAGCCTCTTATCCCACCCTGTCTTGGGCAATAGCAATGCAAAACTGCAGCATGGTGCATTCTCCTTGTCACCCTAGATGCACACAGTATTCTTATAGACAGATTGCCCAAATTACCAGTGTATTAATAGCCACTGTCTGTATTTTTAGTTACGAATGCCCACCACCCATGCTGCACCTTACAGCCAGAGGAGAGGGGTATTTACTGCAGTGTACGCAAACTATCTGAGGGTTAAAGAAAGGGTGAGACAGGGTCACGGCCAGCTATGTGACCTCTCACTTCTAATTCAAGTCCCCCACCCCCAATCATCTCCTCTATTGTGCCCACCCATTGAGAGAGACATTATGCACACTGGCATATGGTCAGAGCTTGCTGCAAACACCAACAGTTGGCTAACCAGAGCAGGCAAGGTAGGAAAAGCTGGTGGGCAGCAGAGATCAGGAAATGTAAGGAGCTGGATACAATGTTATTATATGCAAGAAACATGTTGCAAAAAGGGGAAACAGAGGAAAAGGAAGAGACAGATAGAGGAGAAATGTGACGCCTGAGGAAGTGAGAGTAGCAGAGAGGGAGAGAGACAGCCTCCTAAGAGGAGGGGAAACCAGAGAAGGAGGGGGAGGGGAGTGTGTGTGCTGCTGGCATCAGTACAGGGGAGGAGAGACACTGAGAGAGTGCTGCCTGTGTCTCTGTATGCAGGGTGCGGCTCTATAGTGCGACACTGTACCCCTCAAATAGCACCCTAGTGACCCCCACTCACGTTCAAGGACCCAGGGGGCATCCAAGGATCCCAGCACTGAGAATCCTCCATCTCCAGAGCCCCCTCACCCTCTCCCAGCTCTGAGCCCCCTACCACACTCCACACTTCTCATCTCCTCCCCCCAAGCACTTTTAATCCCCCCTTTTAAGATTTTTTTTTATTATTCTTTTAATTGCTCCTCCTCGTCCAGGAAAAGAAAGAACCTGCAGAGGGAAACTTCATCTGTTATTTCATCTGGAACTTCTACATTTCTTTTGTGTGGATGATTCGGAGCTGGAAATTCATCTGGATTGTATTTCTGGGAAAGGAGGATTTTAAAGGCAGAGTGTAAACTTCTATGGGATTGTGTGCTTTTATTTTAGAAACATAATTTTAAAGGAAAAGGAACAGAAAGGAAAAATAAATCAAGTCAGGACAGAGCAAGGTAAGTGTTGTCAGCCTGTGACTATTACTACTTGTTTGTGTGTAGATTGTACTTGTGTATTGTATGTGTAGATTGTATTTGTATGTAGATTGTATTGTGTGTTGTTTGTATGTAGATTACATTTGTGTATTGTTTGTGTTCTGTTGTATAAGCAGAACCTGTGTATTTGTAAATACTGACACCTTGTTGGTATGTGCACCCATAGCAGGTACTGGTGCTTGGGCTAGTTACATTTCTGTTGGTTCTGTTCTCATTTTGGTGAAGCCTCATGCCTGCTCTCCCTTCCTGTTGCCTCCCTCCGGTGTCGGTAATGAAGTGTCACCGCTTTAATGGTGCTCTGTCCTGAAGCCATTGATATTTTCCAGTTTACACAAAACAATGGTGAAGTTTCTAATCTGGTTATAGAGGCGGCAGTAATGTGCTTGTGTATAGACAGTCCCTCTATTATACCCAGTGCTTCTGGACATGATCACAGTCCACATGGTTATGTCAGCCTTCATCTGTTTGACATAAAGACTTTCTGTGGTTGGGATTGTAGTCCAGTTCGTTTCCATTGCACAACAAGATATGACCATGACATCATAGCTTCCTGTGCATGGCTTTGTTGCAGGTTGCTACCTTGCCCAGGCCTTAGCTGTATACATTGGACCTAATCCACTGGTGTTGCTTAGCAGGCGAGATCACATATGGTATAGGGTCACTGCTGCACTTTCTAGCGAGCTGCTTTTTGCCGCTGCTGTCATGCTGCAACGTTTTATTGGTCGTAGTAAGGCTGCTTGTGTCGCTATGGAAAATGTGGTGGTTGCAGATTGGTGCTCTTGTTGTCTGGGTCTACACACGCACCAGTAGTTTCGCAGTTCTGCAACGTCTGGCAGGATGTTAATAAATATTAAAACATACCAAATAATCGTAAACCTGCAGAATAAATTGACCTATAATGGATAATGTAGATACTTGTATTACATTGCGTGGTTATTGGAGGGTTCGCTTTTGTTCTGCAATGTAGGGGGATGTGGTGTTTTGCTGTCAGGGGTAATGTGAAGCCATGCAAACTTTTTTTTTATTCTTTTTTCAGTCCTTGTCTTCAGTTATTGTCCATATAGAGGCCTGTCGGACGTGATCTCATAGAAGATAGGTCTGTATGGGTCTTTAGGATGATTTATGCCTCTTTTATTCTCCCTCCTTTATGTTTTTTTGCGTTATAAAGAGGCAGTTTTCATCAACTTTATCTACAAGAGCAGCAGGGGGTAGTAGTCCTCGGTTTTAATCCCTTCTGCCTTGTCCTTCGACACAGTGGAGCTCTTTGTTCATTCCAAGACATGCTCCTCTAGTCTGGTCCTGATCAGACAACATTATGTCCCACTGACAGCGCCAAAATGTTCAGTCCTCATTTTAGACGTAGGGATCGTAGGCAGAGCTCGGAGCATTGAGATCAGGTCTGAATTTAGGGATCCGGTTATTGCTTCTATATTATGGACTGGTTACAAGCTCATCTGGGAAATTGTGTCAGTTCTAGTGATCCTTGTAACAAGGTCAAGCAAGTGCAGATATGTATTAAAGGCCATAAACTGCTGACATGGAAATGGGAGCGGAGGACCTGTTGTTTGGCCCTTTGGCCATGATGCCTGGTCACTTTTGGTGCGTGTAGGGACGGTGGAAAAGATGTCGGTACATTCAGGGCCATCTGTGCTCAGCATTGCAGTCCTGGTAGCCTCCATGTGATAATGCAGTGGTAACCATGTATATATAATGCATGTATATTTTATCCAGTGTATCTCGCCATACAGCAGACATAGCTGTCCTATAGCGTATTCCTGCGAGTCTGTCTCTGCAGGTCATGTTTGTTTGTTTTTTTATCATAGATGAGGTCTAGAGATCCATCACCTCAAGACCCTTCTCAGCAAAAAGCCAAAATCGTGTAATATGGTGGTCATGTGACCTTTTATTAGGCAACTGATTGGTCATTTGCATTTTGAGTGAAAATCTTTGAGAAATCCTATTTTCAGGAGCCCAATCTGCAGCCCTATGCCTGATGCTGTATTACCTATACATATTGAGGGGATTTTACTGACCCATCTTTGTACGTTTTATGACGTAAATGTGACGCATGTTTGGTGGATGGTTTTTTTTGTGCGCCAAAGATGTGCCACATTATTGGCTCTGTGCCCTGTCTACCACTTTTGACAACGGAGGTCAAGACAGGTCAGGGTGAGGATGCCTTTGCCCATCCCTATTTACTATACCTGGTCTGAGTTATACCAGAATCACGTGCCAGTAAGTAAGTTTCAATTCTTGCATATATACCTGCGCCAGAATTATTACAAGCCTGGCGTTCCTTAACACCTGCAGGGGAATGGATTAAGACTGGCATAGGTAACACTAGTCTTAGTAAATCCCCCTCCACTGTTACATTCACAGCATTGTAGGACCAGTTTCATATTGGTGCTCTGGGATACAGAGACTATCACTGCTGCTCGCACTATACTAGTGCTGGGCTTTATGGGTCTTAATACTGGATAGGTTATTTATCTTTGTTCTACATTTGTTTGCTTGCATTTACACATGCAGCAGAAACTGTTGCTGAAAAATCCATTCCTTTCATCTGCAGACCCCTTTTGGGTGAATGGGATAGCCACAACAATTATTGCAACAAGGGGTAACACAGTGGCTCAGTGGTTAGCACTGCAGCCTTGCAGCGCTGGAGTCCTGGGTTACAATCCTACCAAGGACAACATCCGCAAAGAGTTTGTATGTTCTCCCCGTGTTTGTGTGGATTTCCTCCCATTCTACAAAGACATACTGATAGGGAAAAACCTAGTTTGTAAGTCCTACATTAAAAAAAATATTGCAACAAATTCTGATACATTTGGGTCCTCTGTTGTGCTCCTGGATCATGCAAGAAGGTCAGTCGGCTTCTGCTCTATGTGACGTGGTACAGTGTATTGGAAGTGTTAAATAGACCAATGCAACTAAATGCATTTTTTTTTTGCCCGTGTCGGTCACATATGATCAATAGACAATGACACCAACAATTCTTTTCCCCCAATGATTCTCTTATCGATGTTATTGATCGATGACAGATATGTCTTATAATCGCATGTAATGACAATCACATATTGACTTTTCTAAAGACTAGCTCACTGTTCTGTCCTAGAAAATCTTCTAGATGTTTTAATTCAGAAAGAAAGAACAATCCAATATTATTCAGTTCAATTCGTAACAACTTGATGTCCCAAGAAAGGAAATGTTCACCTCACTTGAGCGTTGACTGTAATTTAGTGACTATTAGACCTCATATGCATGTCAAAGTATAGTGAGACACTCAAAGGGGTTGTCTCACTGTATGCACTTGTACAGGACAGGGGGTAAGTGCTAGAGGTTCCATCTTTTGGACCCCGAGGAATGGAGACACAAGTTACATGTGAATGGAGCAGTGGTACGCATGCATGGCCATGCTCCATTCACCTCTATAAGACTCCATCGACGTCAGTCTCCTGAATCTCCATACATGTGCCTGGAGGGGTGACCACGCATGTACACCACTACTCCATTCACATGAAGCAAGGTCAGACCCTTGGCGAACAGGTACCCATCCCCTTTCCCGTGGATAGGGTATTTGTGTTTACAATGGGATTACGCCTTTAAAATCAGTTCATGTGGTTATTCTGGTGCCAAGCACATGGATTTCTGCCTGTCTTAGTCATGTGAGTTAGACACAGAAATTTCTGCAACCAATCTATAGCATGTAAATATACCCTAATGGGAATTTTCTTCCTTAGTAGCAATACTTCTGGAAACAACACTTCCGTATTTCAGCCTCAGATGGAATATGATATGATTTTTATTTATTTTTTTCTGCAGGTTTATATGGCATCAGAGAGAAATAAATCTTTAGATGAACATACAGCAAGGTCCTATAGAAGACTAACAGTGCTATGCTAGGGACTATTCACATGGCGGAAAATGAAGAGGATTTTGAGGCAGACTGCCACCTTAGGCCCAGTTCATACCTGCACATGGGTTTCCATTCAGGGAATACGCTTGGGAACCCTCATAAAAAAGCAGTTACCTTAGGAAACCCGCAGACCCCATAGACTATAATGGGGTCCATGTGGTTTCTGCTCGAAAAATGCAGAGAGAGAAGTGCCCTTCGGCTTTTACGGCCTTGGATGAATGGGGCTGATCAGCTAGACCAAGTGCAGTTCTTCTTTTTTCAGTATTGGTTTCTGCCTCCTCTGTGCCTCAAAATCAGCTCCAAATTCCTCTGCGTGAACCTCCCATTACTCCTCCATACATTGTACATTGCTTTTACTTCCATATACATCAAAATAGGCGCTTTGTTCAAAGTCATCACTTACATCTTATTTAGGGTTCATACAGTAAAGCTGTGTACCAGGGTGTGACTCCCATACAGTACATATGACCTCTGTGGCCATAGCAGTCTCTGCTTGCTCTCATACTGATCCGTACCATGGTGATAATATCTTAGATTTCTTTCTGTAGTGGTTCCTTTTTTACTAATAATACTATTACTATTTTCCTTTATCCACGGGGCAGTTCATCTTTGTTTTCCTTCATTAATAGTGAATTTACTGCGGCGCTATGATTGTAATATGGTTTTGTCTGTACGTGTAGATCTGGTTTATGTGAGCAGTAATAATCTGCCATATTTCTTTATTATAATTTGTGAATCTTGCAGAGTTTTCCTTTCTCTGGGAGCTAACTATTATGTAGGTAAGAATTTTCCATTCAGCAGTTTGTCTATGATAATATTAGGAGATCAGGAGAGGTAATCGGAATACCTCGCTCATGATTCAACTATTTGCTATTCAGGTTTTTTTTTTTCCAGTTCCTGTTAACTTTCTGCGGGAAGGTAATGAAAAGCTGCTTCTTACCCTTATTGTTTGGTACATACATTAGCAGTTAATCTCTTATTATCTTGAAATCGTCCTAAGTCTTAAAGGTTTTATCCCATGAATCATTTTCTTACTGAAGGCCCTGAAAGCCTTGTTTATTGGTTGTTCTAAAGTAATTTACAGTGTTTGGTTTGTAGCTTAAAAAAAAAAACGCATTTTCTCACAATATTTTTGATGCACTGTGACCTCTTTAGTGTTGCTTTTCATCTGGACTCTGGACAGAAGTAAAGAGGACCATTCACCACTGCCATGAAGTCCTACTTGTCGCTGCTCCACTGATTCCCACACAGTTGGAATTTTTCCTCTAGAGCCCACCATTCCTGAACAATAAGTGCTGTTACTTTTGGTGCTTAATATTCAGGCTCTGTATTGTCCTGTGGGCGGTGTCAGGCAGGCATGGGGTGTGATTCTGAGCTCTGACACCGGCTGCCTGGCTGCCTCTGACTGGATCTCTGAATTGTACCCCTTGCCTTCTCCTGCCTGGCACTGTCCACCTGACAGTGTAAAGCCTTATCAGGCACCAAAAGTAATTGCACTGATTGCTCAGGAATGGCGGGGGCTAGAGAAAATTATTGCAACTGTGCCAGAATCAGTGCAGCCTCAACTATTTACAAATTTTAAAAGCTGGAGTTGGTGAAAGATCCTTTTTAAGATTCCTTTCCCCTCTAGAGGTTGGTGGTTTACTTTCTTCTGAATTCCTGGCAGAAAGAGTGTCCTCAGCTATACTGCCATGTTACTGCAGAAGTTCTGCTCCTCTCTGCAAAACACATTATCATGGGAGCTAGGTAAAACAGAGACCTGGTGGGAACCAGGGAACTGGCCTGGGATTGGTACGATGAGTATTAGTTGTGATAAGAACCCCCAGTTATGTTTTCTACTTTGATATGTGTTTTATATACACATTTCCTAACCATGTTAGTCCTGTCCTGTCCTGTCCTGTGCTGTGTTATCAACCTGTCTCAGTGCTTTGTGTGTATACAAAAGGGTTAGAGGGGAAATTGCCTTTCTCTGGCTGACCAGATGTTGTTTTATTGCTTTATGAAGTTTTGGTTTAGTGACCCTGAGAGAGGAAGGGTGTTACCCTGGACTAACCTCCAGGGCCAGCAGAGAGACACCACTTTCCCCGCAGTCAGGAAAACATCCTTCTTTCTGAGGATCCTGCAGTGGGGGGCTAGCGGAGGGTGGCTACCTGGAAGGGAGGTGTGCCTGGACAACTGACTGCCAGATTGGAGTCGGGAAGGAACTTTTTCTCCTGAAATGGGGTTTTCTGCCTTCCCCTGGATCAAAGGAAAATGTTTGTTTTGGTACCGTGTTAGCCAGTGGTTATAAAATATAAAAAACAAAAAAAACTTTGCAAGTCTTCAGTAGGTGATACCTTTTTTAATGGCTAACTCATAATGATGACAGAATATGATGTTTCGAAGCTTCCTCTGAGCTTCTTCTTCAGATATATCAGATATATAAAGTTTTTTTTGTTTTTTATATTTTATTCCCCTGGATCAACACTGTAGGGGATTGTAGGGTTATAGGTTGTATTTGATGGACTGATGTCTTCATCCAGCCTCATCTACAATTTAACTGGTCTTAACTAAGAAGGGAACACCTAGATTCTTTGTCACATCTGTGGAGTCTGCTGGAGAGCTGGATGTGTCCATTCTCACAACAGAAGATCTCCAAGCTCCCGGAGCCAAAGACTTTCAAGTCTTAATTTGTTTTATTCCCTTTTAGTTTATAGTTATTTGTATTGTGTGACATTTTTTTTCTCTCTCTATCTGGATTTGTTATCTCTGTAGCACTGAACCATCTTGGTAATGAAGTGTTAACTTTAACTTATTTTCTATGAACCCATTACCTTTTTGAAGTATACATGTGAGCGAGGTCTCCACTGATCCGGTAAATCATTGGTGGTGGCAGCGTGGATTTGGGGTGCGTGGACTCAGTTGGGGAGCAGCATATGCTCAATTTGCAGCCTGAATGAAGGGTGAGTGCAAGATTGAGTGAGCGGAGTTGAGTCAACCCCTGACCGTTGCATCAGTGTCATGTGCTAGAAAGGCCCGTACGTGACATTATTCTTTTTTATTTTCATTTTTATTTCATAAGATTGGAAAATCCCTTTAAGGCTATGGCCCCATTTTGCGGAAACACAGCTTTTTTTGTTGCCGTTTTTGGAGCCAAAGCCAGGAGTGTATTGAGTAGAAGGCATAAGAACTTCCCAGGTATTTCTCATTCCTTTTGTAGCCCTCTTTGGCTCAAAAAAAGCAACAGAATCTTCAACAAAAAAAGCTGCGTTTCCGCAACGTGGGGCCTCGGCCTTAACTGTACATTAGTATACCACTTGTAAGGTTGTAGAGAACTGTAGCAAGTAGAAAATGTTTTTGGTTTTCATTTACCCTGTTGCTGGGACAGGATTTGCTCAATTTTGTCTCTGCGCTCGAAGTTTAACCCCCTCATGCCCTTCATGTGACGTCTTTTTGTGGTCTGTAGCCTCCACACATCTCGTATTACCTATGTGATGTCTGGTTTATTTTGCAATTGTAACTTCCTCTGTGCTAGTTTAGATGATTTTAGTGAGGTGTGAAGAGAGAACTTCTCTCTTTTTTTTTTTTTTTTTTTTTTTTTATTGTCGTTTTTGCAACATTACATTTTTGCACTTTTGTAAAATTTCTTTTACCATTTTTTTTCCCCCATACAATAGCGCATGCTTTGGTTCTAGCATTTATCGTTTTGATATTTACCCTTAAGATGGTTTTGTTTTGCGTTTTGTTATGCTTATTTTTTGCTCAATTTTATATTAAATGAACAATCACTGACTTACAAAAATTGAATTATAGGGGCGTAGTTCTAGGTAAGCAGTGACTACTTGGACCTGAAGGTCCCTCTGCCACATAATCTATTCTACATGCCACTTGGTATTTAGGGGCCACATTGCAGATTTTGCATTGGGGCTCAGGAGTTTCATGTTATAGCCCTGGTTGCAGGGCCGTTGAGTCGGGGTTAGGACCAATTTTGGCTGGAGTCGGAGTTGGAAAAAAGTCTTCAAAATAAAATGTTTGATTGCTTTTAGTTATATTAAACAGTTAATTGTATTGTATAGTTAGATACATAGCTTATGTATTTCCTTGTGTAGGAATTCAATCCCTGGCTTTGTAATGAATTAGAAAATTTTGGAAAAATGGAGGAATCTGAGTCAGTGGCTTGGCCTACCAATTCTACAGAACTGTCTGGTTGTCAAAGAGTTAATATTGATGATCTGTCCTTAGTAAGTCCTCAACAGCGAATCAGTGGGGGAAGCTGACAGCTGGCACCTCCACCGATCAGCAACTGCAGCCATGTGATTTTTGCAATGCATGCAGCTGGGGGCAGACAGTACTGTACACTGCATAGTGGCTTCTTCAGTTTACTTACTGTAACCTGGCATAATTGTTGATCAGCAGTGCCCTGGCATGGCCACTGCTGTGTACAGAGTCTGCTTCTGGACCCATGACTTATATAGGCCAGGCTGAGTGGTGGGGTGCCGAGTGTTGTATCCCATGTCGTTCACATGCCAGGGGTGGTAGTTTCTTGTGTGGTTGAGATTCTTGCAGTACTAATTTAGACTAAGGCCCCACATTGCAGAGAAGCAATGTGGGGCCTTAGTTTTTTCTAGATTTTTTTTTTTCTTTTTTTTTTGTGTGCGTTTGCTTGCATTGGCTGTTTCTTTTGCATCCACTCTTGTCTTTGGCAGAGGACAGCCCAGCAATAAGTACACCGTATGGCCGCAGTACATGTATTTATGACCTATTAATCGGGAATCCCCTCTGGTTCTAAGAATGGATGATACAGAAACAGCGAGCTCAGCGCTTTCCCTACTAAAACCCTATCCCACAAGTTTCTCATGAATACAGAAAAGAACTTTGTAAGGAGGAAGAGCCTCAACCCACTGTCTGTCCCAATATAGGCCGAAGGTGTACATTTACCGGAGAGATGGGGTGGGGATGTAGTTTGGTGAATAGGCATCCATAATACCGCTGGCCATGTCTGTCACAAGAAATATTTCTCATTCTGGCCAGTTTTCAGGGCTGGTGCGTATTGTTTCCGCTTTCTTTGTTAAGGGAAGAAGAACTGGTTCTTCTAGTTACTCTCGTCCACAAATAACATGGGCTGAGTTTGGGAGATTGCAATACCTGACCAACTTTACTTTCTCCAGCCACAGATATAGTGACTTGTAGTCTATGGCTCCTCCATAAGAAAGCAAGGAGGTCATGGCTTTGTTCTAGCATTCAGTGTGAATTTAGTACCTAGATGCCTAGCCAAGGAGCCTAAATTGTGAAAAAACAATATTCTTTGAATCCTTCCTTCAGGCTGCCTGGAGTTCTGTTTTTTGAGGGGCATAATATAATGGAAAATATGACTCTGACCTCATGGATATAAAGGTCTCTATGATGTGATTGTTTGTGTTGAATTTGTTTAGATGCTGCCAGGACTCCTATAGGAATCATACGAGTCTTGCTTCCACAGTACTTGACAGGTTTACCCATATGATTTTATACTGACAGAAGTGTCAAACACTGTGTATGGTCTAAGGAAATGGGGCTAATAGGATTCCTATATGGGTCCTGGCAGCACTTACATAGCATATTACATGAAAATAATGAATCAAATTATAGAAAACTATGAATCCTTAGTTCAGCAGCTCAAGCTCCTACGTCCTCCACCACCTGGGGCCAGGTCCAGACATTTTGGAATTTACAAAAGCAGTGTAACGTACAGTACAACATATGGCATAGGATGTTTCCAAAGAAAAATAGGATAGGATTTTTCCTGCTTGGGGTGAAATAGAATCCATGTGGAAATACAAGTGTATACAAGTGGATTCTGAAATTCAGATGCTCATTTATGTTGCAGAACAGCTACAAATTTTCACTTTCCATTTTACAAAGTAAAATTCATTGCAAATCTAAAACAGAACTTGAGCAGGATTTTTTTTTTTTTTTAAAGGGGCTCTATCACTGGGAAAAGTAATTTTTAACTAATCACATCCTTGCTTAGGCTTTAGGAAGGCAGTTCCACACCTACCTTTAGTATGTAGATTGCCTCAGTGGTTTCTGAATAAGTATGTTTTTATTCATATGCTAATGAGCTTCCAGCCAGCACAGGAAGTTCCCAGCAGCACTCATCACTGCTATTATCTCCTATGTGTGTGTGCAAACAGGAAGCTGAGTCATCAGCAGCAGCCTGTGCTGTATACACCCATAGGAAACAATAGCACAGAGGGTGCACGATGTATCGTGCACCAGTCTAATTAGCATATGAATAAAAACGGACTTATTCAGAAACCACTGAGGCAATCTACATACTAAAGGTAGGTGTGGAATAACCTTTCTAAAGCCTATGCAAGGATGTGATTAGTTAAAAATGACTTTTCCCAATGATAGAGCCCCTTTAATGTAGATTGTGAGCCCCATATAGGGATCACAATGTACATTCCCCCCCCCCCCCTATCAATATGTCTTTGGAATATGGGAGGAAATCCACGCAAACATGGGGAGAACATACAACTCCTTGCAGATGTTGTTCCTGTCGGGATTCGAACCCAGGACTCCACTGCTAACCACTGAGCCACCATGTTTCCCCTTGAATAGGAATTTATACCACAGACATGGATCTGGCCTTGTGCTGCCCATTCTTGAGATTGCCAAAAACATTAGATTTTTATGAACCAAAATTTTGCCCATTTCAGCAGATGAACATCCGGAAATCTGCCTTATAGGCGGAGTCAGTCTGGCAAACATAGATTGCTTATGCTGGATATTTTCTGTCTATTCTCAGCTGAAAATGGGGATGTTTGGTATGACCGGCCCCTGTTGATTGATCATCAGGTTCCTGCTTACTCATTGATCAGTAGGGGCTGAGCTGTAGAGGTGCTGTCTGCAGGTTTCCTTAGGTGACCATTTTGTTATGCCAATGGGTTTCCATACGGGGGATCCCCAAGCGGACTCCCCGAACGGGAACCCAAATGCCCATGTAAACCGGGCCTCAAAATGATCATATTATTAAATCCGAGTCGATAACATTTTCCTGACTACTCAAAATTTGTCCGATGCCCTGTGAGGAAGAGATGCCAGTTTGCCTAATACAAGGCTCTGCACATTACAGCATCTATATAAAAAAAGAGAGTTAGGAAAGTTACCTAGACATTTTATTGCAGTGCTAACAAACAGGATTGTGCACTATTCAGCACCTTAAAATTGTTATCTGGGTGTAAACCTGTAAAATGTAGGAAGAGCACACCCTATATATTATACATCATATACAATTTTTGCAGAACCTGATCCAACCTTTAGCCAGTCACAGAAATAGCTGTGGTATATAGCCATAGCTCTAACCATGATATATAGTCCCAGATCTAGCAGTGGTATATACTGAAGGTAGCAGTTGGTTTCCAGAATACTTAGGTGCTGAGATCTTAGTGCAACTTATGTAGCTAGCAGACGACAAGAAAAGCCTTGTAACGGATCTGTCTGGGTGACTTGTTTCCTCGCTGTCTGAACAGGTCATGAGTTTATTTTAGTGGCTAAGTTATCTGATGCTGTGTCTGCATGATGTGCGCAGGAAGCCCATTTTGTCTTGGTGAATATATAGAATAAATATATTTAGTGTCCTATGCACTGTAAATAATTTTTCATGGGAATGAATCTTGTGGTCATATCATTGAGGAAGTTCATGGCCAGGGTTAGTGCGACATTGGTTAATAGGTGATTAGACCTTGCGTCATCCACTGAAGAATTTTGCACTTGTAATGCTATTGCAAAAGAAAAAAAAATCTATGCAAAAAAAAAAAAACAAGAAATAGGCAGCACTTCAGCTGAAACATTGCAATTTGTTAGGGAGCATGAAACCCACAATTTTCACTTCTTTCTACAGAGTGCCGTTATTTTTTGCTTTTTTTTTGTATTTTGGGAATCACATGTACCTTGAGGCAGGCACCCTTCTCTTGCTGGTACTGTCGTTGTTTGGACGTCTATCTATCTATCTATCTATCTATCTATCTATCTATCTATCTATCTACAGTCCTATGAAAAAGTTTGGGCACCCCTATTAATCTTAATCATTTTTAGTCCTAAATATTTTGGTGTTTGCAGCAGCCATGTCAGTCTGATATATCTAATAACTGATGGACACAGTAATGTTTCAGGATTGAAATGAGGTTTATTGTACTAACAGAAAATGTGCAATATGCATTAAACCAAAATTTGACTGCTGCAAAAGTATGGGCACCTCAACAGAAAAGTGACATTAATATTTAGTAGATCCTCCTTTTGCCTCTAGTCGCTTCCTGTAGCTTTTAATCAGTTCCTGGATCCTGGATGAAGGGATTTTGGACCATTCCTCTTTACAAAACAATTCAAGTTCAGTTAAGTTAGATGGTCGCCGAGCATGGACAGCCCGCTACAAATCATCCCACAGATGTTCAATGATATTCAGGTCTGGGGACTGGGATGGCCATTCCAGAACATTGTAATTGTTCCTCTGCATGAATGCCTGAGGATTTGGAGCAGTGTTTTAGATCATTGTCTTGCTGAAATATCCATCCCCGGCGTAACTTCAACTTCGTCACTGATTCTTGAACATTATTCTCAAGAATCTGCTGATACTGAGTGGAATCCATGCAACCCTCAACTTTAACAAGATTCCCGGTGCTGGCATTGGCCACACAGCCCCAAAGCATGATGGAACCTCCACCAAATTTTACAGTGGGTAGCAAGTGTTTTTCTTGGAATGCTATTTTTTTTGGACGCCATACATAACGCCTTTTTGATTGACCAAACAACTCAATCTTTGTTTCATCGGTCCACAGGACCTTCTTCCAAAATGAAGCTGGCTTGTCCAAATGTGCTTTTGCATACCTCAGGTGACTCTGTTTGTGGCGTGCTTGCAGAAACGGCTTCTTTCTCATCACTCTCCCATACAGCTTCTCCTTGTGCAAAGTGTGCTGTATTGTTGACCGATGCACAGTGACAACATCTGCAGCAAGATGATGCTGCAGCTCTTTGGAGGTGGTCTGTGGATTGTCCTTGACTGTTCTCACCATTCTTCTTCTCTTCCTTTCTGATATTTTTCTTGGCCTGCCACTTCTGGGCTTAACAAGAACTGTCCCTGTGGTCTTCCATTTCCTTACTATGTTCCTCACAGTGGAAACTGACAGGTTAAATCTCTGAGACAACTTTTTGTATCCTTCCCCTGAACAACTATGTTGAACAATCTTTGTTTTCAGATCATTTGAGAGCGGGCTGTCCATGCTCGGCGACCATCAAACTGAACTGAACTTGAATTGTTTTGTAAAGAGGAATGGTCCAAAATCCCTTCATCCAGGATCCAGGAACTGATTAAAAGCTACAGGAAGCGACTAGAGGCAAAAGGAGGATCTACTAAATATTAATGTCACTTTTCTGTTGAGGTGCCCATACTTTTGCACCAGTCAAATTTTGGTTTAATGCATATTGCACATTTTCTGTTAGTACGATAAACCTCATTTCAATCCTGAAATATTACTGTGTCCATCAGTTATTAGATATATCAGACTGAAATGGCTGCTGCAAACACCAAAATATTTAGAACTAAAAATGATTAAGATTAATAGGGGTGCCCAAACTTTTTCATAGGACTGTATCTATCTCATATTGATCTCCTATCTATCTATCTGTTTATCATAAGTGTGTGTGTAACTTTAATCTAAATAAGTCAGAAATACAGAAATGAAAATGAAATAAATTGCAGACGTAATAGTCATCCAGCATCCTACAAGTTACAGTCCTAGAGTTTGGCTCTGTTCACATCTACGTTTGTACAATTCCGTTCCCCTCTCCGCATGAAAAATGCAGAGAGAAATGTCCTCGGGTTTCCTTAGGTAAACGCTTTTTTTTTTAATGTTGATAGGCTTCCGTTCAGGGGGTCCCCAAGCAAACTCCTCAAATTCAGATGTGAACCAGGCCTAATTTGAGTTCTAGTCCTAGTCAGAGCTCAAATACATTTCTGCCACATTAACCCAAGTATGTGCCTGGCAAGGTACCATAAAAAAAAATAGCAGCGTTCTACTTAATGGAGCGGGAACAAGTTTAATAACTTCAGAGTTAGGTGACGTGTTGGTACCTGTAGATGAAAGACAATTGGTTAAAGTGGTAAAAACAAGTGATATAATAATACACTGCCATCCAAATATACACATTCAGAATTGTAGCAGCAAAGTCCTGTACCTGTATTCATGGATGTAATGTTCTAACATGTCTTTCTCTATTACAAAAAACATACAAAATGGTTTAAAAGTGTTATTTCCTCTGGAAACCACACCTTCCTGTCCTGCCGCTGAGTCTCGAGGTGGCTACACGTATATATAGTCAGGGAGATGACTTGGCATGCTTGTTGGAGTGAATGGAGAGAGCCGTCTCATGGGAGTTGGGACCTTAGATTTGAAGACATAGATATGGGTCGGGTGGATGACTAATATAAGAGAGCCCTTTAAATTGGCCTTTTGTAAATTTGGGACAGTTGACAAGTAGGACCTCCCGTCAATATACCTAAACCCCCACCCCTGCCTTTCCAAGATCACTAAGGTCAGAAAGGTTGACGTCTCTCATTGAGAGACTGGTACCGGGACTTATTAGATCGGGCATGCCCTGCTAACAATTCTGGGTAAAGAGTACAAACAGGACCTCATTGGTGAAAAGGGAATTTGCTCCTATTGGAAGGAAGCACCTTATAGATTAATGCATGGTTTTCAAAGAGACCTAAGGAGGAGGTTACCCCTTCGGACCCACGTTGAGACCTCTTACCCTACTCTGTACTGGTGCGAAACCTCAAAACAGTTGTCTGTGAATGAGAACGTCTTCCTTTTAGTAGTTATTCTGACTTGGCTGTTATTCCCAGATTATGCCCTTAGGTTTCTTTGAAAACCAGGCATTAATCTATAAGGTAATACCTTCCAAGAAGAGGAGTTTCCTTGTTTTCACCATATGTAGTTCTTACCCTGAAATGCTTTATTAATCTCCAACTCTAACTATACATACTAGGTTATTATTAGGAATGAAGCCCTGCTTGACACCCTCACTCATCTATCATAGGCCATATATTGCCTATCCATGTATTCTTCACAGTGCTATTCCTTTGGCATTGACAGATGACCACCGGAGTCCCAGGAGCCCGACCTGCTGCATTTATTTGGATTGTCTTTGTGAGAATAATATCCCTTTAATGAAAGAGTCGGGAGTATTGCAGGACAGTTGAATGTTTAGGTCCAGGCCTAACCTCATACATGTAAATATATTGTCCTTGTAATATTCTGAATGTAGATGTGATGTGACTCCTTTGTGTTGCTCCATGCTGTGCTGGACACACCGTTGTTTGCAGCAGGAGCAGCCATTGTGACGTTCACCTGGAAGGAGCTGAGCGAGCCGGCTATTTATAACTATATACAGCTTTGTTTGCTTAGAAAGGATGGTCATACGGCTTGTTGACTTTGCATGGCTTTGGCAGTGGTGCTCAGGTTCACGGGATTTGTGAGTTGTTCTTAGTTATAATTAAAGCTTAGCAAATTGATGATATGTGCATTAGGAGAACGGTCTTGACAGGATGGTAGTCCTCGAGGAATGAGTAGGCTTATCACATCCCTGGATGCCACATAATAAATTCATTTCTAGCACATCCAGAAGTGCTGCCTCCCCCCTGCTCAGAAGTCATAGCTCGCCTGGACAAACGAGATATGGGGCTGGATAGAGTTTGTTTTATCCTTATAGATCTTTGCCACTAGTAATGTAGAGTTCACAATTTACCTTGTTTATTTATTTTACTTCTATAGCACCCATATATTCCACAGTGCTTTATAGACAAGTAGGGCACCCAATATCTGTATGTCTTTGGAACGTAAGAGGAAACCCATACAAACATGATGATGTTGTCATTGGTTGGATACAGACTCTGGACCCTAACACTATAATGCATTGATCCACTTCTACTGTATGTGGGGCAATGCAGTGTAAAGTTATATATTCTGGCCCACAATTATTTGTTATCCCACAATGATGTCTTTTTGTACACTGACTGATTCAAGCAAAGATAGGCCTGGATCACATCTGCGTTTGGTCCATTCCACTCCCCTATCCATATGGAATATGTGAAGAGAAAACTCAAGCAAGCAGCACTTTTCTCTCTGCATTTTTCGTGTGTGAACCACACAGATCCCATTATAGTCTATGGGGTCCACAGGTTTCCTAAGGTTTTCATTCAGGGACTCCCATGTACAGATGTGAACCAGGCCTGCGCTGGCCTTCACTATGCATAAGGTAGGTTGTAGCACCATACCGAAGCTTATCACTAGCAGTCTTATTCCCCTCCCTAGAAATGTCGGGTTAATTCCGCCTATTGTCCACAGTACTTCTCTTGAACTTGTTTGTATTTTCTGCTTTCTCTCTCGCTCACCATCAGCGCTGCCATGGAGATGTTCTCCGGGGTATGGTTCTTCTTGCCAAGAATTGCTTTGTGCTGTTCTACCTCTTTCTTGGAATCGCCCTGTGGCAATACCTCCTGGAAGAAGATTTCCCCATGTCTGATGTCGGACTTGACACTTGCTTGTGGCTATTGATACATCAATAGTTTTCCAGCTGTAAAGTTCTGTGAAAGTTCGTGGATATGTTCCCATAGGTTACCATATAAGAACACTTTTCAATGCTACAATATTGTTAAACCGATCTAATATTACGCAGGTTATAAATAGCACAGAAAACTCCTTTAACCTGAGGCCCTACGTTGCAGAACGGCAGCTTCTTGAACCAAAGCGAAGAATGGGAGATATATAGAAGTTCTTACACTTCTCCATCTTGCTTAATCCACTCTTGGCTTTGACTCAATAAATGGAGCAAAATCCTCAACAACAAAAGTGTTTTCACAATGTGGGGCCTTAGCCTTAATGCCTTGGGGCTCCACCACCCTCCACCACAGGATAGTCCGATCTGATAGGGACTAATACTCGTCTATGTTTGTGCACTGTGTGGTGGTATTTTTTTGGATACTGCAGCAAATGCTCTTCCATAAGGATCTGTTCACAACCGCTTTGTAGGCCAAGTTAGGAGCGTCTGTTGCAAATTCCGTAAAATCTGGCAGAAAAATAGCCAGGGCAGAAACCCTATAAAATCTCCTCATTGGGGTCCATTAGGCATTGTCGTTGTCCATCATGTGACAATTTCAATCAGCTTCTGACTCTACTAACACAGATGTGATCAGAGCCTTAGCTGCCGGTCATTATTTGTACTGTGATGAAGTAAAGGCTTCATCTGCGGTATTACGAGACATTCCTGTAAGGATTTATTTTTTATCCGACATGTTGCTCATTTCTTATGGTAATCTTTGCGTGTAAGAGTAATTAACAATGGCAAATGAGGGTTTCTCAATGACGGCCATCTGTTGAATCAGTCAAAAAAATCTACCCGCATTCTGTAAAATTGCTGACTTCTGGGAAACGGGGACTGAAATGAACATGACAATATCAGTCATTGAAATCATACACACATTATGTTTTCTGCTTTCCTGCCTATATACCGTCTCCTCCGTGCACAATTTTTCTACTTTGTTGTTGCTTGTATTACTTCATGTAGATTTTTCAGTATTGGCAGTGCTACAGATGGAGAATTTGCCCCTCCTGCACAGATTACCGGCTTAGTGTTGGCCATATGAGATACCCATAGACTTTAAAGCTTAAAGGAGGTGTCCTGCTCTATGAAATATTTACCAAATTCTTACAGGCATGTCAAATATCAAATTAGGTGATCCTCAACTTACCCACGACTCCCTGATCCTTCCTGTTAGTTTCTGTATCCTGACCTCCTTTGATGACGTTTTGTTTGGGTTTCGTTTGGGGACCCCCTCAACGGAAACCTATTCGCTTAAAAAAGCGGTTACCTAAGGAAACCTGCGGACCCCATAGACTATAATGATGCAGCTTGACCTCTGCAGGGTCTGTGTAAAAATGTCATCACTAGAGGTCAGGGTGCCAGAGGCCAGACTGGTCGGGTGGGGGGCCTGGAAAGCGCAGGAGCAGCAGGGGATTAGTAAAGTGACTAATACTCTTTTCACTGTAAACAGTTAGTTCAGACAATCCCTTTAAAAGGAAACAGTCATTAGAAGAATTCATAATAATCCAGTAACTTTTAGTGCACCTTTTCATGAATACGATCATACCATTATTGACCATTGGCGGGGCTTCCACTTTCAGCACTGGCTTTTTCTGTTAAACTCCCCCCATTGTCAACCCCAGACCTTTTGTTTGACAGCCTTGTGTTGTCTACCATAAGGCTGATCTCAAGCGTCATCTGCCTGATACATCTGCAGTATAGTCCCAGATAACTGGCAGACTGAGGAATTTTACTGTGCATACACCCCGCAGGAGACCAGCAAGGGCACTGTCATTCAAGGGGGGCTTTGGAAAGTGTTTTTTCTTTTTTTGCAGTTAGAGCAGGGTCATGTATCGAATAAGCTATCAATAGCAAAATATAAAAGCAACGTGGGGCTGAGACCCCATGTTGTAGAACACAGCTTTTTTTTGTTGCACATTTTGCTACGGTTTTTTGAGCCAAACCCAGGAGTGGATTGAGCAGGAGGTAGAAGTATAAGAACTTCCTAGATATTTCCCATTTCCTTTGAAGCCATTCTTGTCTTTGGCTCGACTGCTGCAAAATTTGCAACAAAAAAATGCTGCGTTTCCGCAATGTGGGGCCTTAGCATAAAATAAAGAATGAAGATCATGTAATCCGGAAGATTTATCAGGACTCTGCTAAATTCCATCTAGACTAAAGGTAGTGTCTGTTGAGGAAAGATGTGCCTTCTAGTGTATAGGAATTAAGATAGCTTCACCAGGCAGAGCAGGAATAGGGGACCTCTTTTCTTCTGCTAGGTGGGGATCTATGGACAAGTCTTCCATGACTTATTGTAAGAATGGCTGTAATGTTGGTCTACCAGCATCGCACTCCTGGACGCGAGAACCGTTATGTACTATGTTAGACACTGCAGAAAATACTGAGATGATTGTTTTTAATGTCCTATCATAGGGGTGCTTGTGGTATGGGGTGGGTTTACAATCTAGCTTCTGCGGTTTTTCTGCAGCAGCGCGCACTTTCTTGTAACTTCCTGTTTGTTAAGCCTGGTTGTTAACTGCGGAGCCTAGTTCTCTTACAGTAACATTGCAGCCCTAGTTGTGAAATTTTGCTAATTTAAGATTTTTCTCTAAAACTGTGAGTTTGTGGTCAGGATTAGAGGGGCACTAAAATATCATTTAATTGCTGTGTCTTCATCTATGTCTTGAGGGTCAAAAAAAATATCCAGTGTGTAATACTAATATCCTGGTTGACATCTCTTGTGCAATACTCCTACTTCTTTCCCAATGCTTGACCCTGTGACAAAAACACAAAACATATTTATTTCACTTACTAATGAAACCGGAACCTCTGAGTATCCTATCAATAACCTTATACTAGGGAAATGATTCTTAATATAGAGATTGCTCGGAGAGCTAAGTATGCTTGTGTACCAACGCGTTTCGCCTCATCAATAACAATATAACCAGTTCATGAGGAAGTGCTAACAAGCAGCATGTCAGGATGTTTTATTACAGGGGGATTGCTTATTAATATACCTCTCATCCATATGCATGGACTCCATGGACAAGATAAGTGTAGTAGATCCATGGAGGACAATAGACACTTCACATGGTGGGTAAATAGTCCCACACCCAGTCACAGACTGTGTTCACAGTACTGTATTTTAAGGTTAGGCAGGCATGTGAAATCTGTATTTATATAGAACAATTGATATGTTTTTGAAGTTATCCATAGGGATTCCAGGCGGATTACGGCGCTGATGTTAGAACAGATACTATACTAAAACTATTTTCCATATGCCTTTATAGAGGTGGGTTCCCCACTCGCTAACAATCTTTGAATCTCTCTCTTTGGCAGATTCATGGCATTCAGCTGAATGTTAAAGGGAACTTGTCAAGTCTATATGGTACGCTAAACCACCCATAGGCCCTTAATATGGGTTATACATAAATTATGGGAAACTCAATGGTGGCCAGGGTAAAAAAAAAAAAAAAAAAAGACATATCCTAGGCACTCTGTTGTACAGTCCTGGTTCCATGCTAGGACTCGTATGACATAGGCTCACGTGCCCACTGAGACCACTCTATCAGTGGCCTCAGGACTTGTCTTATCTGAGTGATGTCACTGATCCTTCACCAGTGACCTCTCCCCAAAGATGAGTCTGATGAGACCTCTAGGTAGGAGTAAAGGCTATAGTGGTCACTGACCGTGCTAGGACAGGGCTATTTTGGGACACTGAACCACTAGCCCCTATGGACCTGTAGTTGGTTTAGTGTACCAAATAGAACTGACAATTTCCCTTTTAAAGGGGTTATAGAGGATTAGAAAATATGGCTGCCACTAAGTTATGATTACTATATGGGCTAGTTCACACGGGACACGATACCGTGTCAGAATAGGACCAAAATGTGCCTGCCGCGACTGTTGCGGTTTCCAACAGTTGCGGCTTCCCGCTCTGGAGTAGGCCCAAATGAATGGGTCTAGTCCGGAGGGTGCAGTCGCGAGGCGGACGCCATGCTGAATCAGCTGCGGAATCTGCTTGAAGAATGAGCAGCTCGCTTCTTTTTTCCACTAGCAGGAACAAACCACTAGTGGAAAAAAGAACGCTGGCGGTCTGCATAGACCTCTATTGTGAAGGGGCGGATTTTGAGGAGGAGTCAGCGCCAAAATCCACCCCCTCTTTTCCCGTGTGAACAAGCCCGATCACTAACTGTTCCTAAAACAGTATGTAAGCGGTTTAAAAGCTATTTTGGTCGTCATAGACTCCCTTTGAAGGGGTGTACAAAGTTAGATCCGTGTCAATCAGCTGATTGCTGTAGTTCTCAAATTAAAGGGGTTATCTGTTATGAGACAATCCCTTTAAGTGGAATCCCTTTAAGTGGAAGGCATTTTTTTCTGCTACAGGACTTACATGCGCTATCATTATTTTTCATTAGGAGGTGAAATGTAAAAAATGTTGAGTATTTTATTTCACATTAGTAAAGAATTTGTGGGTATATTGCAACGCATTGATAAAGTCCAGTCTCGCTCGGAGGGAGGATGGCATTATGTAATGTTAGAAGAATGCGTTTTAACTTGAATGTTATATTACACGGGTTACACATAAAATATAAGGAATAGCATTGATGGAAGAAAAGATGGAAAATGACATAAAAGACTGGAATGGAAATTTCATGTGCACATTATTTCTGACAGGTTCTGTATCCTTATTATAACACATTTAAGCCCCTAATCCTTCACAGGCCTAATTGGAAAATAATATAAAAGAGCCAAGAGTCAGAAGACATTTCCTGCTACTAAAGAATAAATTCATAGACTTATTTAAAAGGCCTGTAAAACTTTAGATTAAGTGAATAATGTACGATCTGAGCAGCACATGTGCAGTATGTTTCTATATACACTATTGATGGGGCCCATGGCGCGCCATACTTTTTCCTTTATTATCCAAAATTACTAAGCAGAAAGTCCTTTTTGCCTACTGTAGATAAGTCAGGCCGATGATGATGATGTTATAAAAACTATAACCCTGAATGATCCTTGTCATTTCAGCAAGTTGCCAATGAGAAATTCAATCTGTTTCATCTTAATAGGAATGCTTATGAAGATTTTATTGTGACTGAGTAACGATGGGGATCATTTTTTGCTCCATTTTTGGCTAATTTACTCAGCTTGGGATAGCAAGGCTTTATAGGGGTTTTCCAGTGGGTAAAACTCTGATCCTCAAAGTCTCAGAATGGGTTAAAAAAAGAAAATATGTAAGAAGCCTTATGGGTCTCCCTAAAGGTCCAAGGCCCAAGTGCAACCCCAGTTGCATAACTTTTTATTTACATTTTTTACCCACTACAAAACCCCTTTAGGCTGTGACCCTATATTGCGGAAAATGCAGCTATTTGATGCAGATTTTGCTGCTTTTTTGTAGCTAAAGGAGTGGATTGATCAGAAGGTATATGTATAAGTACTTCCTATATATTTCCCATTCTTTTTGCAGCCATTTCTAACTTTTGTCTCAAAAAGCTACAGCAAAATCTGCAACAACAAAAGCTGTGTTTCTGCATCGTGTGGCCTCCGCCTTAAAGGGGTTGTCCCATCTCAAAGATCCTATCTATACTGCTAGTTTATGTGGATTTAAAGGGGCTCTATCAGCAAAATCCTGCAGATAGAGCCCCACATATGCGTGCATAAGGCTATTCAGGCACCGTAAATGTTAAATTAAACTACCCTCCCCCCCCCCGTTTTAAAATACGGTGCGCCGTCTTCTTCTTCCCCGCCTCTTCTTCCTCTGACGTCTTCGGGTCCCGTACTCCTCCGGCGCTTGCTCGCGGACACTGATAAAAAAAAAAAAAAATAGCCCGGGCGCATGTGCAGTAGCCGTAGTAGAAGCCGCATGCTACTGCACATGCGCCCGGGCTATTTTTTTTTTTATCAGTGTCCGCAAGCAAGCGCCGGAGGAGGACGGGACCCGAAGACGTCAGAGGAAGAAGAGGCAGGGAAGAAGAAGACGGCGCACCCTGAATGCCCGCCCAGGGTGCACGTTCCGTAAGTAGAGAACATTCTTTTTCAAGTTATTATTTTAAAACGGGGGGGGGGGGGGGGTAGTTTAACTTTTACGGTGCCTGAATAGCCTTTTTAAAGGCTATGCACGCATATGTGGGGCTCTATCAGCATGATTTTGCTGATAGAGCCCCTTTAAGACTTTTCCTAAATACATTTCTTCAGCAAAACTGCTTTGTTTGGCCACTATCTGAGATTATTCACTTAATTGTTTACACTGTTTCCATAACCACAGACCTGGGGATGATCTTATCTCTCTCACCAGGACAAGTGATGTAGCTCCTTGCTCTCAGGAGGGAGGGGGGGGGGGGCTGAGTGATCAGAGCCGCTTGTATTTCTGAGCTGTTTATCCCTCCGCTCAGGACAAGTGAGGTAGTTCCCTGCTCTCAGGAAGGGGTGAGGAGAGGAGGGAGGGCGGGGAAGCTGAGTGCTCGGAGAAGCTTGTATTTCTGAGCTGTTGATCTCCCTCTTCCAGTTATCATATCCACTAATTGATATTTGCTGCTGAGGGCTGACACAGGGAGTCTGTTACCTCTCTATGTAACACAGACCTAAAACTGAGTTTATTGCAAGCTGACTCTTAGTCCTGTAGCATGTAAGTTTGGGATTCTCATCACCTATCAAATCCAGCTCTGCTACATCAGCTTCATATTATTCGTCTTCCAGTGATACTATGCTACTGTATTTACAACCATCCCTCATTACTGACTGCAAACATGTACTGCTATGAATAGAGATAGCAGAGCTGGAGCGAAACCCCACCCACCAATTTACAGAGAAAACCAGGAAGTGAACAGAGTAAACAGCCTGCAAGTTGGTGAACAGACGAATTGGGAATACCTCTTTAAGTAGGAGACTTATGGCAATATATAGAATAATGTGCATGGGCGTAGCTATAAGGGGGTGCAGAGGTAGTAATCACTACCAGACCATGGAACTTGAGGGGACCAAATAAAACAAATCACTTTTCTTAATGGCACACAGTATTTAGGGATTAAAGATTTTGTATTCGTGCTCAGCAGCTTCAAGTTAGCAGCCTATTCAAAGCTGTGCGGACCACGCAGTATATGACTATAAGGCAGATCTGTAATACTTCCATGTGTACAAGACCTTAAAGTTTTCACTAAAGCCACCATTATACATTAGGAGTGCATACTTCCTGCAGCTACAACCTGCTACAAACCTCATCACTACCCTCAAGCTAATGATAAAACATATTCAATATCTCCAGTGCAAACAATAAAAGCTGGTTCACTATAAGATACAAAATGGAGCTTCTTGTTGACATCTACTAGAGTGATGACCCCAGGGAAAAGATGGCGCGAGAACCTTCCACTGAATGTCTTATATGGTGTTGTGCATTCATTAGTAGGTGTTTAAGCTGCAGAAACCAGAGTTGTCTGTGACTGCTGCTCGGTGAGCGGGGCTGACATCCTCAGTGATAAGTTACCCTCCGCTTCTTCTCGGAGGACAGTCTTTCAGGGATGCTAGAAGTCTGGTACTTGGTCATGCTTGGCTTATAGCTGGATGACAGGTATATTCCATCAAAGAGATGCTTGTTTCCAAGAGCAGTACATTCTCCCCCTTATGTTCCAGTAACCCTTTTTTGCTTTTTTTTTTTTTTTACTGTGAGCAGCCTGGATTGCTTGTGTATTAAGAAGGAGAAAATATATATATATATATATATATATATATATATATATATATATATATATATATATATATATATATATATATTTGTCTCAAGTTTTTTTTTCATATAAATTATTTAATTATAATTTTATTATAAATTATTATTTATTTTTTTTTAACTTAAGATGAATTACTTAGGGGCAGGCTGCATAGTTAGATATCACAAGCAGAAGTTTAGCTGGAAAGGCGAGCATTGCAGGCCTCCATGCTTCACCCATACATAGATATATATTTTTTTTTTATATTGTTTAGTGCATTTTTTTATTCCACTATACTGTACTGATATTATCAAAACCATTTTTATTTCACCAACCAAAGGTTATCCCATTGGGGTTATGCAAAATCGCCATTTGGGCTTATTTATTATGCCGAAGATTCGTTGAACAAAATTCTGCTATTTTCCCATTCATCTAAATGAAGCTTCCAAAAATCCATATGCTTGCCACTGACACAACTTCAATAAAGGGGACTTTTTAGTAGAAATCATTACTGCAACCCATCTGTCATATGTGAATATACCCATAAGACTAGGGTTGCATTGAGAGTTGTGAATTGTTAGAAAGGAGGCATGTGTTATGCAGAGTATTCTGGTAAGGATAAACCAACAGTCTGCACTGTCTAAATTTAGGGTAGGTTCACATGTTTTTTTTTGGTTCGGAACATAAGGCAGCAGACCAAAAAATGGGTAGCCGCGACTGGATGCCGATGCACTGCACTCCGCTCGGGATTAGGCCCAATGAATGGGCCTAGTCGGGAGGAGGGAGTGTCTTCAAGCCGAATCGCGAGGTGAATCTGCCTGAAGAATGAGCATCTCGCTTCTTTTTTCCGGGAACAGTAACAAATGGCTCCCGGAAAAATAGAACTGACCGGCTCCTAGTGATTTCAATCAATGGGAGCCGTCTTTTTGGTCAGGATTTTGAGGTGGCTTGGCCTACTGACATCATAGCCCTGGTAAAATCTTCTTCATTTGTTCAGTCTTCATTCATAGATTTCATTGCTGTTTTCATTTTTCTCAGCCTAACAAAATCTAGCACCTATTTCTGCAAACTGCAAGTTGAAAAACTACACATCAGGTGATATTATATGTGCAGATACAGTCCATAGAGTGTGTGTATGGAGGAGTAACTGAGAAATCTCATTCACTTTCTTAGGACTGCGAAACGCTGCAGAATATCCACGGCACGTCCAACTCTTGTCAACAGGCCTGAAATAAATGAGTAGGGCTATAAAAGTCTCCAAGTAGCTCAGACGACTCTTTATAGAATATTCCTATAGGAGAAGCTCAGAATTGACTTTTTTTTGTTCTTATTTGGTTTTGTCATCATAGCCTTTGCATCTACAAGCTCGAGCCGTCCATGTTTCATATTCCATATGCCACAGTCCATGATTGCGACTTATTCTCTGGGGCGAAAATACATATGAACAAATCTTTAGACCCTTTCAAGTGACAAAAGAGGGGGGGGGGCAGCTGATTATTGTAAGGTTTAAGAGGCACAAGGAAGATTAAGGCACGTGAGTATAGGAAGGCAGCTGGAGCACTTGATGAAACACGGTTATTAGGGAGTGTAGCGGAGCTAAAACGGGATCTTAGTAATTACTGTCTGGAGGCAGCATTTATTGGAAGATGAATGTTTACCGCGCAACAACGGGGATTTGCTGAGGGGTCAGAACGCAAGAATGTATCAACAACACCCCCCCCCCCCCCAATTTATTGTTATACATCAATATGTATGTGTTTAGGTATTACTTATATTTTTGTGAAATTATCCAGTCAACAAATATGAACCTGTATTGTGGGTATTCAGTGAAAGGAGAAATAAGCAGAATTTTAGGCTTTAATGTTGGTTTTACTTTTTCTTATTTTTTGATTCATGTCTTCCAACCTGATGGTATTTGATACACCAGTAAGCCACAAAAATACATCTATATAATGTATATTATTTTTTCACATGAATGTTATGCAGATTTAGTAGGGGTCTATGATCTTTTTTTTTATTTTTTTTTTTTTAATGTAGATTGTGAGCCCCATACAGGGATCACAATGTACATTTTTCCCTATCAGTATGTCTTTGTAGAATTGGAGGAAATCCACACAAACACAGGGAGAACATACAAACTCCTTGCAGATGTTGTTCCTGGTGGGATTCAAACCCAGGACTCCAGCCCTGAAGGCTACAGTGCTAACCACTGAGCCACCATGTTGCCCCTTAGGGCTTATAAACTTGGGTGCTACTACAGGAAACCCAGATCCCAGCCTATCAACCTAGTCCTGCAGAGGTAGATGGGTTAAGGCAGGGGTAGGGAACCTTCGACTCTCCAGCTGCTGTGAAACTGCAACTCCCAACATTCTCCATTCACTTCCATGGGAGTTCCAGGAACAGCAGAGCCAGTATGCATGCTGGGAGTTGTAGTCTTGCAACAGCTGGAGAGCCTTACGTTCTCTAACCCTGGGTTAGGGTCACCTGAATCAAACAGTAGTTTCACCTTGTAAATTGGTCCCTCCATTTTCAAGATATCTCTGTTTTTGGAAATACACAAATACGATCTTTGTAGCAATGAGGGTGTTGCCTCTTACCCCTTTGGACAATGTTTTCTTTGCTTCAAAGAGCTCATTTGCAAATTGACCAAAACAACGATATCTAGATAATAAAGGTACCATTCACAAGGGGAAAACAATGTTAGCTTGATTCAGGTTACCTTACCTTATCTGCAGGGCTGGGTTCATATGGTGGATTCTGGTAACAGATTCTGTTTCAGGCTCCTTATAATCTTATATTACCAGAATGGATGACCTGTGCACCTCCCGATGTTCTTCAGCCACAAGACCATAACCATGAGTTCAAGGGAGTGTCAGTCAAACGTGTCTTCCCGTATGTAGGTAGCTAAGTACAGTGCCTGGCTATTTCCTTCAGTCCTATATAGTTTGAATAGAGAGATTCCAGTTTAGCATAAGATCCAAATTCTGCCTTGAATTTACAGAGACCGAATCAGAAAGCTGACAAAATAAGTGACAATTTATAGTGGCCTTAAAGTTCAAAGTACTTGATTCTGGTTTCTTCAAATGTCAGACGCTCCAAACATTTTAAGGAGTGTTGTGTGTTATTGTTTTGTTTTGTATTTTTAAATCTCAAATGGAGGCCTAAAGTAACAAAAACTTCATACGTACTCTTCCATTCTGCCATAAAGAGTCGTCTTTGACAATCTGCATGTGCACGAGCACTTCGGCCACTCAGTTTGAGCAGAATATCACTGCTGCTTCTCTGGTGTGCTGGCCAAAGGTCAGGAACACCGGGAAATGAGAAGGAGGTAAGTACACAGTTCAGTCACATTAATGTGACCACCTGGCAAAATGCAGAATATCCATCTTTGGCAGAGCGGACCGCTGCGAGACGTGCAGGAAGAGAGGGGATGTTGTGATGATGTTCACTGGGATGTTGAGCCATGCCAACTCCAGTGCCATGGCCAGCTGCGCTAGGTTACGCGGTTGAGCATCCATGGCGTGAACAACCCGATTGAGGTGGTCCCACAGATTCTCGATTGGGTTCAAGTCCGGGGAATTTGCTGGACAAGGGAGTACGGTAAACTCATCCTGGTGCTCCTCGAACCACACACGTACACTGCGAGCTTTATGACACGTCACATTGTCTTGCTGGTAGATGCCATCATCCTGAGGAAAAACATTTCGCATGTAGGGGTGAACATGGTCCGCAAGGATAGATGCATACTTGTGTAGATCCATCGTGCCTTCCACAATGATGAGTGCACCCAGATGGCTGATGACACGTGCCTTCTGCCATTGGTTATTTAACGTTGACGTCAAAAGTAGGCGGTGGTCACATTAATATGACTGGACTGTGTATGTAGGATTTCTTCTTTTAAGCCTACATTTGTGGTTCATTAAAAATAAAAATGTATACCTCTTCTTTAACAGCAGATTTTTAAACAAAATTTAAACCCATATTTTATCTGTTATTTTTAGCTGTAGTTGTTCCCATAAATCATCAGAGACCTCCATACTGTTGTATGGCGTACCATAGTCATAGATTATTCATACTTTTCTGTAGACCATGGTATGTGCAGAACAGAAGACGTCATGTCATGTTTTTGTGCAGCCCGGAAGATGAAGTGTTTTATTAAAGACTGTGTTTCGGGCTGCAGACAGATTCCCAGGTTGTGTACAGTGTCAGGAGAATTTTATGCCTCCTAGCTGATAAATAATGAATTGAAAACATCAGTCTGAAAATTGAGTAATGCTGGAGCTGATCTGCATCATTTAACGTTATACCCCAGAGAAGACGCTTTAGAAAAAAAAAAATCTCCATTTTGCTCCATATCCATTACTTCTTCCATCACAAAAAGTTTGTGGGAGGCAAAGCCATTATACCTTCTAACTCAGCACATTTACAACCAAACGCTGTACATGATCTAGAACTCTAGGGAAATCGGGTAAAAAATTACAAAAATGTCAAAAAATAAAAATCTGTGACAGGATCGAGCAGGACGCGGAATCCACAGCAAACTCCTCCGCGTGAACTTAACCTTTAACAGAGGAGATACTCGGATAAGATGGCGGCCTCCATGATCCTGTACAGAAAATAGAATCAAAAATCCACAATCGGAAAATAAAAACAGAGTAGAAATAATGGTGAGGCTTTAATAAAATAATGGTGTTTCATTCCCTTTAACGACAATGACCCCATCAATAACCCGTCTGACATGCCAGAATTGTTCTACTGGATGGGAAAACAAGACTGATCAGAGGAGATGTATTCTCCACTTCTGCTCCTCGAAGGAGTTGTATGTAGATTTCTTTCCTTGGATATATGTTACCTTACATTATCCTTTATGTCCCTTGTTACAGCTCTCCGAGTATAATGATAAATCTCCTTAATGTCTTCTATTAGATGGTATTGAAATCTACATAAACTGTTGTCTTGTAAATGCCATGAAATGATGTGCTCGCGCTATGGAAACAGAGCAATGTAAATACATCATTCCACATTTTCTCTAGCATATCAGTAATTATATTGTATGGACACACAAGAATGCTTTTTCACTCAACACAGATTCGCGTGTCCCCCCCCCTCCCTTTTTTTTAAAGGGTTTGTTCATAAGACAGTGATTCTGGTGGATTGCTATCTCATAGGTACCCTGCCACGGACTACACATCTGAAATTCTGTGTTAAAGTGGTTATACAGCGTGCAGACAGTTATGGGTTCTTTGGCCCATGTGGAAGCCAGGAGCAAGTTGGGTTCTCTTTAGCTTCGGCATGGTTAGAGTAATAGTACTTGTACCTTTTATAGGGCATGCTAGTCCATCACATGATCTATGGACAGGTGCGGAGCTGATTTTGGAAGACATGTTGGTAGGCATGTTTTTCCAGTCCTGATCTGTTGATATCCAAGTAATGTACGGAAATAGAAGGTCCTTAAGAGTAAAAGTGACTACTGATCTTGTGAATGCATTAAGGCCAAGCATACAGATTTTGGACAGACCTCACAACTGTCTATAATGTGTGCGATGGTGTTGGATTTCACAGTCATTTTCTTTGCTTTCGGGTGATATAAACGACTTCCAGAGGAGTCTAAGTTGCATGGCCGGGATCAGAGTTGCTTCTTGCATAGGGAAGTCCTAATCTATATACAGTCCTATGAAAAAGTTTGGGCACCCCTATTAATCTTAATCATTTTTAGTTCTAAATATTTTGGTGTTTGCAACAGCCATTTCAGTTTGATATATCTAATAACTGATGGACACAGTAATATTTCAGGATTGAAATGAGGTTTATTGTACTAACAGAAAATGCGCAATATGCATTAAACCAAAATTTGACCGGTGCAAAAGTATGGACACCCTTATCATTTTATTGATTTGAATACTCCTAACTACTTTTTACTGACTTACTGAAGCACAAAATTGGTTTTGTAACCTCAGTGAGCTTTGAACTTCATAGCCAGGTGTATCCAATCATGAGAAAAGGTATTTAAGGTGGCCAATTGCAAGTTGTTCTACTATTTGAATCTACTCTGAAGAGTGGCATCATGGGCTACTCAAAACAACTCTCAAATGATCTGAAAACAAAGATTGTTCAACATAGTTGTTCAGCGGAAGGATACAAAAAGCTGTCTCAGAGATTTAACCTGTCAGTTTCCACTGTGAGGAACATAGTAAGGAAATGGAAGACCACAGGGACAGTTCTTGTTAAGTCCAGAAGTGACAGGCCAAGAAAAATATCAGAAAGGCAGAGAAGAAGAATGGTGAGAACAGTCGGGGCAATCCACAGACCACCTCCAAAGAGCTGCAGCATCATCTTGCTGCAGATGGTGTCACTGTGCATCGGTCAACTATACAGCGCACTTTGCACAAATAGAAGCTGTATGGGAGAGTGATGAGAAAGAAGCCGTTTCTGCACGTACGCCACAAATAGAGTTGCCTGAGGCATGAAAAAGCACATTTGGACAAGGCAGCTTCAAAAATTGAGTTGTTTGGTTATAAAAAAAGGCGTTATGCATGGCGTCCAAAAAGAAACAGCATTCCAAGAAAAACACATGCTACCCACTGTAAAATTTGGTGGAGGTTCCATCATGCTTTGGGGCTGTGTGGCCAATGCCGGCATCGGGAATCTTGTTAAAGTTGAGAGTCGCATGGATTCCACTCAGTATCAGCAGATTCTTGAGAATAATGTTCAAGAATCAGTGACGAAGTTGAAGTTACGCCGGGGATGGATATTTCAGCAAGACAATGATCCAAAACACCGCTCCAAATCCTCAGGCATTCATGCAGAGGAACAATTACAATGTTCTGGAATGGCCATCCCAGTCCCCAGACCTGAATATCATTGAACATCTGTGGGATGATTTGAAGCGGGCTGTCCATGCTCGGCGACCATCTAACTTAACTGAACTTGAATTGTTTGTCCAAAATACCTTTATCCAGGATCCAGGAACTGATTAAAAGCTACAGGAAGCGACTAGAGGCTGTTATCTTTGCAAAAGGAGGATGTACTAAATATTAATGTCACTTTTCTGTTGAGGTGCCCATACTTTTGCACCGGTCAAATTTTGGTTTAATGCATATTGCACATTTTCTGTTAGTACAATAAACCTCATTTCAATCCTGAAATATTACTGTGTCCATCAGTTATTAGATATATCAAACTGAAATGGCTGTTGCAAATACCAAAATATTTAGAACTAAAAATGATTAAGATTAATAGGGGTGCCCAAACTTTTTCATAGGACTGTATCTTATTTGAGCTCAAACAATGAAGGTTGTTGACCATTAAGGCTTCATGAATACAACCTAAAGCATGAGCATGTTCTGATGTTCCCACAGTTGTAGAGCACGTCCTCTGTAGTCACGTACAGCACATGTGCGAGATTTTAATCGTGCTGTATGTGACTAGCTGCTCTGGAAGCAGTGAAGAGGTGTAGAAGAAGGGATCGAAGGGGGCGGTGAGAAACTGAGGCGGCCTATGGCACACAGGTGCTCGGAGCACAGGGATAACACCCCCGATGCTCTATGAAGATTAATTTGCATATGAAGAAAACTGGTTTAATTCAAGAACGTCTGCGAGGATCAATGAAAGACAGGTATGCCTAGAATAGCCTTGCTAAAGGCTATGTAAAGATTCGCTTAGTTAAAAAACGATGTAGGCAATGATAGACTCCCTTTATGCATGTCAGAAATCTACTCAACAAGGAGCTGGTGTAGAGTTCTGTTTAGACGTATTGACCCCCAAAGATGTGACCAATTATGATGAGGCATGTGCCTAAACTAGGTGCTGACAGGACAGACATGATCATGGCTGGCGTGATATCTGCTGCTCTTGATAAATCAGCTCCTCTGTGTTTTCTTATAATTGCCCATTCATTGGTACAAATGTAGCTCTGAATGGAGACCCCATTGTCACATACTCGTTGTCTTGTACGCTTCTCTGCAGCTGTTTTTGTTCATTTTGGATGTTGTGTTCAAAAATTATTTTGTTGCTTCAAGTAGAATTTTCTCCCTGAGAATTTGACTCAGCAAAGCAATTCTAGAAATAGGTTTTAGTAATGTTATTATCATTGAAGTGGAGCTAATGAAGTGCAGATGCTCAATGCTCTTTTTTTAGTCGGAGTACAAAATAGTAAATTGACAAGATTAGTCTGTGAAGGGAAGACTTTCTGAAAATGTGGTGCTCTACAGTTACCTGATCCGAGCCAAAGGCTTGCAGGAGATGGCGATTTCTGCAGGATAGTCTTCCCACATGAAACATTTGTGGTCACTGGTGGATTGCTTTCTTTGTGTCACAAGGGATATTTCTTCCTGGGCTGTAGAGTCAGAGTAGGGTCCAGTTTTGGGTGGAATTTGAGTCGAGGAAAAGTTTCTGACTCTGGTTTCTACATAAAATTATTGCCATAGGGCTCATTCACACGGGGCAAGAAAGGGCAGATTTTGGCATGGAATCTGCCTAAAAATCCGCCTCCTCACAATAGAGGTCTATGTAGACTGCTATCGTTCTTTTTTTTTTTTTTTTTTTTTTTTCCGCTAGCGGTTTGTTCCTGCTAGCAGAATAAAAAAGCGAGCTTCCCTTTCTTCAGACGGATTCCGCGGCTGAATCAGCCGTGGCGGCCGCCTCGTGACAGCACCCTCCGGACTAGGCCCATTCATTTGGGCCTAATCCGGAGCGGAAAGCCGCAACGGAAAGCGCACACGCGGAATCCCTGTGTGAACTATTTATTTATTATTATATAATTATTTAGGTGCATAGTTTGTTACATATTTACTTTCCTAGAAATTCACCACTATCTTTTCCTGTAAGTTTGGCTTGGTTCTCATCTGTATTCGAGCCATTCTGTTCCCCTCTACACATGAAAAATGCGGAGAGAAAAGTCCTACAAGCAGCACTTTTCTCTCAGCATTTTTCATGTGAAAAACCACACAGACCCCATTATAGTCTATGGGGTCCGTAGGTTTCCTTAGGTAACTGCTTTTGGATTAGATTTCGCGTAGGAGGATCCCCAAGCGGACTCCCCAAATAGAAACCCATGTGCAGATGTGAACCGAGATTTAGAAGAGCTTGACTGCGCCTGCCAACCATTTATGGAAGAGTTGGAGTTAGTGGTTTGGCCTACTGGTTTCGTCGGGACTGTATGGGACCCAGTTATAGGCAATGCTCCATGGGTATAGAATATGAACATTGGCTCATGTCAGTTGTCTTTCAACACCTGCTGCTTTTGTTTCTGTGAGAACAATACCCCCTTCAGCTAAATGAAGGGCATCTCATCCAGCCAACCAGTTCCCTGCTCTTACAGATGGAGCAAGAACGCCAACTAGCTGTTTTTGGTTTGTCGACCATGACTATTTTCCATAAAATATACTGTAGATTTGGAGATCCTGCAGAGCTGTGTATTCATGTCAGAGTTATGGAGTTGGAATCCAATTTTGGGTGAATAAAACAGTTTACAGACTCCAGCCACCAAATAAAATGATTTATTATTAATTCTATTATACAGTAATTAATATTGTATGATTAGATGTATATTGTGTTGTATATTTAGTTTCATAGGAATTCAGTTTCATGAATCAGAAGATCTTCACTGCTTCTCACTGACCTCGGCCATTTATGAAGAGTCTGGGCTGGGGTTGGAGGTTTGGCCTACTGACTCCACAGCCCGGCTTCATGTTCTCTCCTCAATTTCTACAATTCGTATTATTTTGAATACTGAGAAATGGGATATACTGTGTGAGACAAGCCAACCAGTTCTAAGGATTAGAATCCCACAATCTGTATTTTTATTTATTTATTTTTGTCCATGTAGCCTAAGGATAGGAAAACCCCTCTAAATGTTCCTAGTCACTTGTAATGTAATAGTAACACTGTGTTAATTCACGTTTCTTCTTGTGCCCATTAGGTGTCTGCTGGATTAGTATCTGACTTGAGATCGGATGCCTACATTTCGGGACAGCCTTTCTGTCACACTGTGAACTGGAGAAAAGAAGCCAGGAAGGGCCGTGTCATCGGGTGAGTGCTGATGCTATTTCAGGCCACGTATTGCAAATTATTGCCATAAGAGCTGTCAAAGCGATTGGTTAATGGTGCCATAAAACATATATCATAGCACACCACTCATGACACATATATTACAGCCTATGCTGATAGGTGAAACAGGTGTGGACTTCAGACTACAGTGACTTGTGACCGTATCCTCTAACTGCACGAGTCCTGCTCAGAAACCATTTTGGTTTTTCTTCTCGTCTTGTTCGGCCGAGCTTGTATTTCTTCTGGAATAAATCAATGAATATTGTATTGCCATCTGCAAGCCTGTGTTGTAGAGCTGTAGTGAATAGTTTAGTATGATTGGATAAAATACATATTTATACACCTCTTTTTATGTGCACATTACATTGCTTCTCATTAGAAGGGTAGAGGCACACAGCTGATGGCAACAATGAGATCTTCCTTCTATACTTTCAGCATGGTTTGCACATAGTGCAGTCTTTAGGATTGTCTGGAGATTCTCATAAAACCACAAAAAGGATTTATCCTCTATCCATATATCTTTCTTTGACCATAGAATAGAGGAGAAACCCCACCAGCAGGGGGTTGTCCTTTCCTGTCCTGCTGCACATTGAAGGTAGGTGTGACTGGGGTGGACAGCGTTCCCATTCACTTCAGTCTGGCTATACTCCAGTCTATACTCAGCCTGGCTGTAGTGAGGCTAAATGTGCAGCAAGGAAGAAGGACTTCCCATTCTTGCCTCATGGCATAACCCCATTAAAGGGGTTTTCCTGCAGGTATGCCGTACATGTCTGATAGCTGCCAATCCGAAATCTGGAACCTCCACTGATCTCTAAAATGAACTGCCCTGTCCAGGTTCTGTCCCCTTGTTTTTGCGCGACCTAGCTGACAGACCGTCCTCAATAACCAGGCTATTCGGAAATGGCGTACTTTTCTAGGCTAGGCTGTTTCCATAACACTCTCCGTTGTTTCTGTAACTCCCAACTCAGACAACCATGCTGTTTCTGTAAAGTCCAACCATCAAGGATAGTCTATCAGCAAGATCCTGGTTAAATAGGACTCGGGGAACAGAAGCAAGTGGGGCTCATTTTAGAGACAGTGGGATCTGCCACTATCTGTATTAATGTCTTTCATGGGGAATGCTCTTTAAGTCTGACTTTCTTTCACCAAGGACAAATCTTCAGTTCACTGCCTTAATTTGTTGGTGCCTCGAACAGCCTGCACTTGGGGCAAATCCCTGGTTGACCCCCTAACCTAACCTAAGCTATACCCCTGTATAAAGTTTATATACTGTAATGCTACCGACGTGATTTCTAGCCATTTTCGCTGGATCTGTTTTCCTTGTTTCCTAAATATATTTTATCTGTCCTAAGAATGTTCCCGTAAGTCTTGTTTTTAGAATTCACGAGCCACGCAGATGTTGTCTAACCTACTTCTGGACTTTAAAGACAATCTTTTACAGGAGACAGATTTTACCATATGCACGAGTCTGTCTGCCCGTGAAACCTTACCTTACCTCCAACTTAGGTACTGGCAATACTTCAAAGATATAATCTCTGGATCTTTTTTTTCCATATATTAAATTGGTACCGCATTAAATAAAAAAAAAATTCTTTTGATATATTCTATAATATTTCCTTAGTGCTATGATGTGAGGTTGCAACAGATCCAGAGGTGATTGAAGGAGATCTTAAGCCAGATGTGAACATAGGATTAATAGAGCAAATTTTGTCTGACAGATACTTACTATGGGGTTGTTTCTTTTTTTTGTATAATTCTGGTTTGTGCTACATTTTGTGCAGGGTTGGTTTGTGTCTTGTGTAGTACCTTCTATTGACCCTCCTATCATTGTGTACCATATAGTACCTAAATAATACAACCATATAATACTGAAATAATAATACAACCATACAGTATTCAAAAATTACAACCATAAAGTATCCAGATAATACAACCATACAGTACCTAAATAACAAACCAATAAGCCAAATTTTGCCATCTAGTCAGCTAAGTAATGTAACTAGACCCTGAAGCGTTCTCCTATGGTTTGGGCACAAAGTGTGGGATAGAAGATGCAAGTTCCAGTTTCTTTTGCTATCCTGAGTAAGAACAATGTACAGGTAATATTCCTCGAAGGGTGGCTTTGATGTTTGATGTTCTGTGCATATTCAAGGCTATGAATAATTTCAGACCTTAGACCATCCAAATGGGCCGCACAGATACTCAATGGCCAGCTATGTGGCCGTGCATCACTGGAGTCCTGGGTTCAAATCCAGCAACATCCGGAGTCTGTATGTTCTTCCTGTGTTTACGTGGGTTTCTTCCATGTACCCCGATTTTCTCCCACACTCCAAAGATAATACTGATTAGATTGTGAGCCCTATATGGACAGTGACTGCCCATGTCTATAACCTGCTGTGGAATATGTTATCACTATAGAAATGAGAGAAATAAATAAATGGCATCCAACACAAGCTTCGAGAGTGGATCCTTTGGTGACCAAGTAGCCTTATTTTTGTAGAAGGTAGACTGTACTACCAGATGATCTGTACATTGTCACGATGAATAATTGAGGTTACTGGTTTAGTGTTGTCTTTTCTATAGGCTTTGATATTTATCTGTACTTGTTGGCAATAGACAATGTATAGATTTAATAGATCCAAAGGTTAAAGTTCATCTGCCTTGTCACTGCAGTCGTGATTGAAACCTAACCGTCTGGACGATTGCCCGTCTCATCATATTCAGTGTCTCACCATTGACTTTTGTTTAGACTTTGCTTTTTGTGCCCACGACTTGTTGCTACAGTTTCGTTCATCTGTTTAACAAATATGTTCTTTGCTGTTCGGTCCCATTTATGGCACTGTTTTATATTCTGACCACATCCATTGACAAAGAAACAGCGCAATATTTTGGAAGTTCTTGGTCTTAACTGTACATTTTTAGAAAATATAGTTTCTAGTTTATTGCTTATCGGAAAGCAGCTTGACCATTACATGTTATATACAAGAATAAAGTGCATAGATTCAATTGCATATTGTTTGGGGGAATCTTCTATGCAATATTGCAATTGCAAATTCTACAGGAATTGTTGCCTAGTTTGCTAGTCGTGATAGGCAAATCTACCTAGTTGTCTAGTAATATGGCTCAATGGGCATTAAAGCTCAGGGGTCTGTTATCAAAAACTTATATCAAGATACAGTGGGGTTAAGTCCGTCAATTGCCTTTTTTGGGGTTATTCGGGATTAGAAAATATGATTGTTTTCTCCTCCTCTTCCTCAGGAAGTGACATCACATCCTTTGGTAACATGGCTCAGATGAGCAAGGGGCTGGATTTCACTTCCTGAAAAGAAGATGGCAGTCGAATTTTCTAATCCTGGATAACCTCTTTAAAAAGTGTGATAACTGGTAGAGATGAGCAAACACTGTTCGGATCAGCCGTTCTGAACAGCACGCTCCCATAGAAATGAATGGAAGCACCTGGCACAGCGACCGGCCGCCGGCAAAGTGTACGTGCCAGGTGCTTCCATTTATTTCTATGGGAGCATGCTGTTCGGAAAGGCTGATCCGAACAGTGTTCGCTCATCTCTAATAACTGGCTAGGAGTGATGGCTTTTCATGTAGCTGTGGCCACTCAGACACCTCCCTTATACCCAAATGACCCTTGGTTATTGCGCTTTCGGTTGGCCAACTCTCTCTTTAGTGTAATGGTCTGTAATGTATGACTCTCCACCTATTGGGCAACTAGAATGCCCAGTATGCTCTTGTCACGGGTTGTCAGTTCAATTCCTTCTATTCACTCAATCTTGCATTCACCTTTAAATTAGGCTGTATACAAGCACACTTTAAAAAGGTAATAGATAATGGGTTCATAGGGCACACACAAAGTACCTAAATAACTGTAATAATTCAATACCCAAAGAGTTCAGTACTATAAAGACATGAGATGGCAAGACAAGTAAAACAGTTTTTAAAATAATAGGAGAAAAACAAAATGAATAAACCTGGTAACTTAGAGTCCTTTTGTTTTCATGGAGCTTGGAGGGTGTCTCAGATGGACTAGCCTATCCAGTTTGCTTGCTGGTTAACAAAATGTGGCACAATTTCCAAAGGAAGGCGACCAGTGCTCTAGTTTCTACTTCTACTGTGCTATAGCTGTATACGACGTTATAGTGTTTTCTATGCGTGCCATAGTTCGTCTATGCTGTAGTACTCAGTATAATCTGTCATAAATAGGGCAAGTCTATAAACTACCAAATAAGAATAGATGAAGGGCACATTGTAAAGTGTACATCAGCAGGTCGGGCAGAGAAGTTTTATGTTCAACGTAACCCTTTGTGAAAAACTCCATTAAGTCAGCGTGTTTCTTTTTTTTTTTTTCCCTTTGCTTCTATTACATATTCAGACTGTTTATAATCACAGCACAATCTGTTCTTTGTGAAGGCAAACGCAGTACAGAACTATTAACATAAAGGTCTGCAAGGGTGAAAACATTTGTTTTCTTGCAGAAGGCGCCTGGTAGAGGTTTGTGCTGAGTATATATGTTTATTTCTTTACATGTGAGTCTCCACTCTTCACATCAGCCTGAAGTCTTCTATATTTGGACCAGGTAAATGGCGAACCATTCATCTACCCAGAGGAACCTTCTAAATCGAATATGGTGTCTGATCTGTACTTTGTATATCATAGAGCAAGAAGAGGATTAGGTTAGAAAGGATTCAGGATGACCGGTGATTTCTTGATTTAACTCTCTGTATATGGTGGACTAGAGAGTCCAGTGGGCGGCCACAACCAATCTTCCTTGCCAATAACTTAGTAGGACCACCCACTGGACTCTAGTCTACAATGTACAGGGATTTTGATCAATTATTGACAGGTTATAGTGAATTTTTCCTTACAAATCTGCTCAGCTACTTCTCTATAACATGCCACATGCATATCAAAAAGCATGTTCAACATAACAAGTGCCTATTAAATTGTCTCAAGGTTAGGTGCACTTGATATTAGTGGTTTGACCAGCATCGAGAGCTCCATAGATATGCTCAATGTGACCTACCTGATTGACAATTCCAATAATCTCTCCAAGCAGTGAGGATGTGGGCCTATAGTACAGGTTGTTGTAGCCATTTTGTATGTATGACTTTAAGTCTTACGTATACAGTCGTTTGAGACAGATGTGGAAAAGATGCTACAAAGTAAGGCCCAGTTTACATCAATGGTCAGGTTTCCGTTCAGGGAGTCTGCTTGGGGAACCCATTAAACGGAAACCTATCCACATAATAAAGCAGTTACGTAAAGAAACCCGTGGACCCCATAGACTATAGTAGGGTCCGTGTGGTTTCTGCTCTGTTTCCACATGAGAAAAGCCCCATTTGCAGGACTTTTCTCTCCACATATTTTATGTGGATAGAGGAATGGAATGACCTGAACTCATGTGAACTGGGCCTAAGAATGATTTGGAGAATAGAAGTGTTAATAGTTTATATCTGTCAATTGAAAAAAATGAAGTGAATGATAAAGAGAAATCTAATCCCATCAATATTTGGTGTGGCCTTTGCCCTTTGGAGGAGGAGTCCTGGAGGTGATGATCCGGCCCCCAACAGATCCCTGATCTCATCATCATCCAGTCTGTCTGGGATTTCATGAAGAGACAGAAGGATTGGAGCAAGCCTACATCCACAGAAGATCTGGGCTTAGTTCTCCAAGATGGCGGGAACAACCTCCCTGCCGAGATCCTTCAAAAACTGTCTGCAAGTACCGAGAAGAACTGATGGGATTTAGATGGGACTATTGATGGGATTTCCAGTTCTCTTTTCTTCATTCACTTCATTTTGTCAATTGACAGAAATAAACTAATAGCTCTTCTATTCTTGAAAGCTTTCTTACTCTGCCGAATCCTTTAGCACAACACTGTACATCTGCTTTTTTTTGGTAGTTTGTGCTTAGATTTGTACTTTCCAGCCATGTGTTGTGGAAATAATTAGTTCTGCGTTTCTTTTATACTCTACTTGTTCTACATTTTCCTGGTTCACTTCTCGAGGTTTTCAGGTTCTTGACGTCTGTCAGGAGCCAAGTAAAGCGTATCTGATAAAGATGTAACAGTAAGCTAGCCCTGCTGAATTTCTTATGCTTACCAAGAGACCTCTAGTTAACCCCTTTAATTCAAGCTTCTAGGTAAGACTGCCGTCCATTTAGAAGAAACGCTTATGCATTAGTGAATTGCTGTATGCGAAGCGCTTGTGTTATAGACAAGGGGGTGAGTGTCCTTTTTTGCATATCACTTGCGGTAGTTTATATTTGCAGATTTTTGTCTCTTAGGGCATATTCCGCGGTAATGAAATCTCCGTTTGAGCAGCTTTATGTATAATTTACGAGGACGCCGGAGCTACACATAAGTCTTGTTAGGAGAAAACAAGAATCTGTAATAATTTAGACCTTAAAATATTTCCAGGCAGTGTTACAGTGACTACATGCTTTATCTTTCTCGGGCAGGAGAACCAGAAACCTCTAAATGACGGTAGATGGTTCAGGATAAGGTTTATTATCTGGTGGGAAGTCTTCATTTATTGACTTGGCTCACATTCGGCAGTACCTATTAGCTAGGCTCATTGCTTGACTTGTCATTGTTTTTAGGCATCCTGTTATTGGATGGGAAGCTTTATGGGAAGAGACAGGTGGCAGCTTGTATGTGCCATTATGATCAGGACGCGTATCAGGTTTTATGTTATCTTTCAGGTGTTTTTCCTTTCCCTTTTGTATAGGATCTCTTGTTGATGCTGCACAGCAAAGAGACAAAAGAAATAAGCATTGATTTCTGCGGCTGGGGTTTTCGGAGCTCTGCTGTGTCTGCAGTCTTCATGTTGTGCATACATCATCCCTCTAGTCACTAACTCAATAACACGCACTATTCCCGCTCTTGATCTACGGCTGTTGCGGAGCAGGTTTGTGGCCTACGTATGGAAGTGGCCATTGTAAACTCGCTGGCTTTGGCTTGAATGGCTATAAACACAAATTGCACATTATACAACACATTGAACATAAAGGGGATTCTGTGTTTATAGCTCTGGGGACTTAGACGTAGAAGTTGCCGTAGAGTTTGAACACAACGCAGCGGCTATTAGTTTAGCAATAGGGGGGAACTTGTCGACTCCTCTGACGTTAGGTTCACACTAGTGTTCAAATTTTTATTGTTCAAGCCACTTGGGGACCTGAAAAATGGAAATTCTAGCTGGTTGAAAAGCGGTTACTCAATTCCTGTGAACCTCATAGACAATAATGGGGTTTGGCGGGTTTCTACCTGGTTTCCGTCCAAGAGCAAAGTCATGCTTACAGATCCTAACGCTAGTGTGACCGCAGCTTGACAAATATGTTTTAGTATATACGTGTATTTCCCATGAAATAACAACCGTTCTGAAAAAATTTTTGTTACATCTTTGCGTTGTGATGTTTCTCTGTTAGGCCCGGATTACATCTGTGTTTGGGCCAGTCCGTTCCCCTCTCTGCATAAAAAATGTGGGGAGAAAAGTCCTGCAAGCAGCACTCTCCGCATTTTTCTTGCAGAAACCGAATGGAAACCAAACAAACTCCATTTTAGTCTATGGGGTCCGTTGGTTTCTGTAGGTAATGCGGATTAGGTTTCTGTTTGGGAGGGTCCCCAAGCGGACTCCCTGAATGGAAAAACCATGCGCAGACGTGATCCGGGTCTTATTCCTTCCTGAATTTTTATCAATGGACAACAGGCTGTTGCCGTTCCCTTCGTGGAAGATGCGTGTCCCTATACAATTAGACACTTAGCTATCAATGATTCATACATTTCCAGTAGGAATAACAGAGGCATGGCATAGTGCAGAGTTGTACGAAAAGGTTTTTTTTTTTCCGGAACTGTCATTTCATGAGGAACAAAAATATTTACTTAGAAATGTGCGAAAAACCAACAGGACCCCTTCAGGCTGGGTTTACACAAGACGTTTTACTTAGTCTGTCATCAGAACCCAGTATATCAACTCAGGCTCACAACTATATAGGTTAGGGTCACCTGAATCAAACAGTGTTTTCTCCTTGTGAACCAGCGCCTCTGTATCCGAGATATTGCTGCTTTTGCACTTGGAGCAATGGCAACACCCTCATTGCTCCAAAGAGCTAATTTGCCTATTGACAAAAACAGCAATATCTCAGCAACCAAGGCACCGATACACCAGCAAAAAGCACTGTCTGATTCAGATGGCCCTAATTTATCAATCTATGGGGATGGGTTGATATGGTGGGTTCTGGTGACAGACTCCCTTTAAAATTGGTAATCCATGCTGAGGTTTCTGACCACTGTTCTTCAGTTAGATGTCTTGCTGTTTATCATTGTGACTATTATTATATTATATTATATTAGATAATTTGTATAGTTGTATTTTTCTGTTAATTTCATTACCACATACCTTACAAACTCCATATACTTCACAGTTTGCTGTCAACAAACCCCCACTGCCACAAAATATCTAAAGCATGGCAGTTCTTTATATACTATATACCTAAGCTACATGAAAACTCTGGGCATACTCTGAAGATTTATGTTACTACTTGTTACTTTTCTTTAGTTAAACTCTTCACAACCAAGAAGCAAATTGGTCTATGCGGTGGGTAATTTTCTGTGTACATTACAAGCCCATTTCCTACCAGCATCACCACTAATAACCGGTTGTGCCGACCCTTTTTGAACTATCACTAGCTGGTTTCGAACCCATGGCCCAGCGCCTAGAAGGTTATATTACTATGTATATACCGTATATAATCTAGTATAAGCCGACCCCCCCCCTAATTTTACCACAAAATACTGGGAAAACTTATTGACTCGAGTATAAGCCTAGGGGGGAAATGCAGCAGCTACTGGAAAATTTCAAAAATTAAAATGGTTTTTGGGTGCAGTAGTTGCTGGGGAAGGGGAGGGGGTGTTTTGGTTGTCTGTCTGCCCCTTTCCCGAGCTTGAGGACTGGTCCCCCCCCCCCCCCCCCCTTAACATGGAATTCACGGTATGTATTTTTTTTTTTTTTTTTTACATATATGTACAAATTCATCTTTTAAATTGGTCTGCAGCATTCTATTGTGTAGACACAAAGGGGGGAATTCATAAATCCCTCTACACCAGAAAATTGGCGTGGTATTGTGGCACACCAAATGTGGACCACCACCCCTGTTCTACACCTTCCTTGCCAAAGTGTGGGAATGTCCGTTGAGTGGGCTTAGGCGTCCCTGCCTTGTGGCTTCAATTATAATGGAAATCTCCACCAGTTCCTGACTGCTGTACATTACCATTCGTTTTTTTGTTAGTAATTTCTATATTGAAATTTTTTAATGTCAAAATATTTACAGCAGGTCATCAGTCCACGGAGAGGAGAAGTAGGGGAGATGGGGGAAGGAGACAATGAGAAAAGAGTGGTGTAAGGGAGTGAAGTGTGCAGCACTAAAAGTAATACCAAACATTACTCCCATCTGAAATTGATTTCTATTCTGTCGCAGGGATATCTGAATCAGTCTCTTCCTAAATCTCTTGCTCCTTGTGGCACTTGGGACCTTTATTAAGATTGGTGTACAATATACCAGTAAGGTTGAGCCGATCTTAAGATTTCAGGATCGATTTTAAAATCCAATTTCCGATCGTTTTCCAGCCGATCGCAATCGTGAAATTTGCTCGATTGGGATCCGATCTTTTCCGATCCCGATTGCGCAATCCTATTCATGATAAATACATGAATAGGGTTGAGACGATCGTGAGATAACCTCTGACCTCGATCCCGCCGGAAAAGATCGGGATCGGAATTCCAATCATGATTGTGAAATTTACTAAATCAGAATCCGATCTTTTCCGATCCCGATCGCTCAACCCTATAAACCAGTCTTAATAACTGTGCTCCATAGCCTTTCCATCTCTGTTTCCCTGCATATTGTTTGGTGCTTTCTGAGTTGACTTGTTTCTCACACTCGCCCCTCGTTTCCTACTCCGCCATTACCTTGGGCCTCCCTTTCCATGTAGCTCGGTCATTGTCATTGCATTGTCATTCTGCTAGTTTTTCGACCAGGTAGTTCGTGAACCTGAAACCACGCCAACCTTTAATGTTTATAAATTGGCTGAAGCGATGAGATTTAAGCGGCAATATTAGTCTTGTGAAGTGTAATGAGATAATGTCAGTGAAACAGATCATGTCTGCTTGGCAGATGGTACATGTCTGTATGTAATGTAATGAGACTCAAAGCCATTATATATTTATTTGTGAAGGGGGGGCCAAGTGACTGACGGGAGATCACAAGCCCATGTCAGAGGTTCAGCAGGGCCGGGAGAAATTGCTGAGTGCTGGCAGTAAACTGTCAGAATGATGTCTGTAACTGTATACATCTTTACAAAGGAGGAAAACAGCTGAGTATATAGGTTCACATCCAATTCCCTGTATACACGGAGTTCCACATATTCTTTTTCTAGTGTGAAATTAAAGGAGCACAAATCGTGACGTAAAAATTCAGCTTGTTAGAAGAGGTGCCAACTGAATACATAATACACAGATAAAACTATGGGGATGTTCAGAACTGGAGAAATGGGAGACAAAATAGTCATCATGGGGGTGGACATGTTCCCATCAATAATGCTAATGACAATACTACAGTTCCAGCTGTGTGGAAAACGCCACATGACTTTCACTTGAATGGGGCTGTGTTGGCCATGCTGTTTTAAAAGGGAGCGAAACGGGTCATGTCTCTTTTGTCCCAGGGTCTGGTTGGAACGGGTATCGGACCCCTACCAAGTATACCACTGAGGCTTGTGGTGTGGAGCCTCCTTATATGCAGATGTTAAGATAAGATTGTGACAGCCCTCAGTTTGTTTTCTTTATTTTTGTAAGACTTTCTGGTACGTGGGTCTAGGGGCACGTTGAAAGTGGCTTCCAGCCCCAAATACAATTTTCATAACCATGACCAGTCTTCATGAAAATGACAATTCACTTTTCTCACACAAGGGGCTCAAAGCACTGGAAGTGTTATAGAATAGGGGAGTTGGGGCTGCCATATAGGCCCTCATCCCCAACACCCACAAAGGTCAGTTTTTACAGGATATTTTTGGCATGTGGGAGGAAACTGGAATACCCAGGGAAACCCAAGCTAACATGGGGAGAACGTACAACAATACAGGTGCCCTCGGTCGGATACAAACCCAGGGCCCCAGAGCTGCAAGGCAACCATTGAATCACTATGCTGGCTCAGTGGTCAGCATTGAGGTCATTAGTATGTGATATGTGGGGGTCCTAGACCCGGACCCTACACAGATCTGCTAATCGGACTGCCTTTGGGTAATGAAGGCCACAGCAGTGGATGGTTACTTGAATGCTCGTCTGCCTCCACTCCACATTCAATCCATGGCTTCTGATTCCTGGAGGCAACCAGAGACAGAAGATCTGTGTGGAGTCCGAGTGTTAGACTACCATAGATCAGATACTGATGCCCTACGCTTTTGTATAGGTCATCAGTATCAAAAATGTATTTGGGGCCAGAAAACCCCTTTTAAGCTTTTCAGATGGCTATATATACCTGAAACCTCTACAGGTTATCTGTATGAAACACCCAAGTGATTTCTGTGATTTCTTCATGGTTTGGATTGCTCTGGTCACAACTCCACACTTCTAGTAGTGGCTGAGCTGGGTATTGCAATGTGTTCTATTAGTAGATGGTCCCATTCAAACAGCGAATTGTCATGGGGGGGGCAAATGTCCGACCCCCAGTGATCTAATATTAATGACCTATCCTTAGACCAGGTCACCAGTTGTAAATACCAGGAAAACCCTTTAACCAAACTCAACATTTACCCCAGGAGAACCTTCTTGTAATAGCTGTGTTATGGCATATGTTAGTATATAAAATAAAAATGTATAGCCCTGTGCAAGTATGCCTGCCACTGGCTATAGTAGTAGATAGTAAATATATGTGAGTGTGTATGTGTATATACGGTATGTTACTATACATAGATCACACACACACGTTACTAGTTTTGCAGTCTCTTAGCTTTTTTTCCCCCCTTACTATTGTAATGTATTATCCTTTTGTACTCCATCCTGGGTGGTGAAAGGATTCATGAGACATTTCTCTATGTCTGGCCACCCAAATGTTGATATTTTAGCTAATCTTTCCATGGATGCTGAGTTAATCCAGATCTCCCCATCAAATTTTATTCTGTTCTGTTGTAAATCGGCGCCATTGTCATCATCTACTGTCAGACAAATCCACAAAGTCCTTTTAGATGTAAGTTATTACTGTTTCAAGCTGCTGCAGTATTTGCTTACCAAAATGTGGATTTCTGCGGTGTGTGTGTGTGTGAACAACTCCCAATATGTTCTGTATTATTTTCCACTTCCACTGAAAACGTATGGCTCATAAATATAATCTTTATACTGTATTCTTTGTTTATAGAATCCAGGTTTGGGGGCAAAGTACCGGACAACTCCACCCAAACATATGTGCTAGGTATACTGTATATCCTATATGGCTGTCAGCCAGTATTGTCGTCCCTCATTCGAGTAAGGGCACCTCTGTGTCTGGTGCACCAACATCCTGTGCTCGCTCTATTTTCAGGTGACCTTACAAATAACGGGGAGGGGGGGGAGTGTTTCCAGGACCTGAATACTAGTAACCTCTATGTGGAATGTGTAGTCAGTGAATGATCATTGGAGGTATGAACTGTTGCCAAACAGCAGAACAAATTACCTTAAAGGGGTATTCCCATGATGCTTGTCCACTAACCTGCAGGCTGTTGTGCTCTCTTCACTTCCTGCTTTTCTCGGCACATAGGTGGGCGGCGTTTCACTTGCACGGGATTGGTTGTAAATGAATTACCACAATGTGAAGCTGATGTAGCAGAGCTGGATTTGAGTCAGTTTGCATTACATACAGAGGTAACGGACTCCCTATCTCAGCCCTTACCAGCCAAATTCAATTAAACCGACTGATAAGAGCTCAGAAATCCCGGAGCTCTCACCTCCCCTATCTGAGAAGCTCTTATCAGACACAAACAGCTCAGAGCTGCTCCCAGCCCCTCCCTCCCCCCTGAGAGCAGGCAGCTACATCACTTGACAAATGAGCAGATAATCCCAAGGGCCATAGAAACGGAGTGTAAACAATGAAGTGAATAAATTAAGATAGCGAACAAACAGCTGTTTTGATAAAGCAGTGTATTTAGAAAAAGTCTTAAATCCACATAAACTAGCAGTATAGATAGGATCCTTGTGATGGGACAACCCCTTTAATGTTTACGTCACTGATTTGTTCTGTGGAATAGTTTGGCACTATATAAAACATATTATAGCATTATTATTATTATTATGTATTCTTTTGTGTCTTTCTGTATTTCTTGCATCTATGTCCATATGTCTGTCTTTTTTGCATCAGTATAGATGCCCATGCCTATTAGTAATCTAAATTGGTTGGAAATCTAATTCCAACACCTTGTGTAGGGAATTCTACATTTTCCAAATATTCCGCTTTGGACCCCCATCTTCATAAAAACTGCTGCTGCTGTCATCATATGCAAATGAGGGAAAGTTGCTTTGTTTTGGAGTGGCAGGTGTCTTTGCTTGTCCAGGCTCTGGTCTGGTCTCCATGCTAGATCCCCTCCACTATATCCTTCTGAGTTCAGTTTTCCTATACTTGTACACAGATCTCCCTTTGGCTTCCTGCATCTATACTGAATGTACTGAGACTGCCATGCTGATGCTGGAAGCCAGGGGGAGATCTGTCAGCAAAGTTGGGGGGGGGGGGGGGGGGTTGTTGAGCTTAGCAAGATTTAAGGGAGGAATCTAGCGATCTGGAGCAAAGTCTGACCAAGCTAATGGATGCGCTCAAAGCACTTCTCCCATTTTTGTCATGTGGTGGAAATAGCAGTTTAGATGAAAATCGGGTCCAAAGCTGAATAACAGTCAGTCATATCTGGTAAAGATACGAGGTACTATGACTAGGTGCATAACAAATTTACTGCTGACAGACTCCCTATTTGTGGAATGAGCATGCCTGCCTTGTACTTTATACTGCTGCCCCAAAGCTCTGTGTCTATGTTTAATGAACCGTACGCTGGCTCTCTACTGCATGGTCATGTTGGGTGTACAAATATTTGAGGCGAAGGGTCAAAGTCTTCTTTGTGTGTACAAAGTTGCTGCTCCACCTCCATATCTCCTGTGTAGTCATGCGGTGTGCCACACTTCACAAGGATGACTCCTAGCCCATGAATTTCATGTGCCTAGTCATGGTCTCCATCATCATTATTCACCCCTCTGTCATGGCTATATTTGGGTTTGCAGAGGGAAGGTCCAATATACTTACTAAAAAGTCATTGTCATTTATTAGCACCTCTTATATCGACTGCCAGTAGGTTTTATCTCTGCTCAAATATTATATAATTTCTCCCCAAGCGAACAGAAACCCTTGCGCAGATGTGAACCGGGTCTCAGACTTAACATAATATAATAATATTCCAGGACACTTTAAATCTATACTGTGTGTATGTGTGTTTATTATATGTATGTATCTTTATATATTCACACACATAGTATACATACATATGAGTGTGTATATAGATATATGTATGGATTTCTGTGTATAATTATCATAAATCCAGTTTTATTTCCTTAAGTAGCATTTGCTTATCTTGTGCATGACCTTGTCCGGTCTTGTATACTCTACCAGTTTACATGAGCACAGTCTTCGCCCCTTAGTGCTTTAGCTGTAGGGCTGCCTTCATTTTGCCAGACATGTCAGTAGCTGCGGGCGTGTTTATGTAGGTTACAGCCAAATATCCTTTGGCATGTATCACAGCGAGCGGCACCAGTTACATCAGGCTTTCTGTTCTCTGATTTCTCTACCAGCTGCAATCTGTCTTGTACTCTCTATATTTTTACCCTCAAAATTTGCCCACCATGTGAAGTCATGACCCTGTGTCTATTAATCCGCCTCCACTATGATGAACATATTAAATGTGCTCATTATTTTATGTTTTCTAAGGTTTTGTTCATATTACCACCATAACGTCTGTTACTAAAGGAGCAATGCCAGTTAGTGACGCTATAATACGTTCCTTTAGGTTCTGGTGAGATGGCATACTTTATGTGCTGTGGTTATGAAGGGTTTCCAGAACCCTTCACTGGCAGGGAATCTTGGTTCGTGCATTGGCTAGATTAGCAAGTCTGAACGCAGCTCAATTGACTTGTACTTACTGAGTTCGGTTAAGCTGAGCCTGTCTCGGGTCAGTACTTCTGGCCAATACATGGACCAAGCTTACCGGCCTACATTTGACAGTGTGAAACTGCCTTTATTGTAAGTAGCGGCCATAGTTAGGTGTGTGTATCCGGTATATGGACATATGTAGTATTAACCAGCCTATAGGGAACTTCTCATGGTTTAGAGCCGAGTGAATCTGTAATGAACAGGGTTGTTAAGATATTTCCAAAAATCTTAGGTTTGATATCCAAAGCTGCACGATCTCAACACCCCCACATGACCACTGAGGCACAACCACAAGCCTTGGTAATCCCCCAGGAATTTGTGACCTCTATGAAGCAGCCGAAAGAGGACCAAAGACACCAGAGAATACACGTCGTATGCTGTGAGGCAGGACAGGTGAAGGAAGGTGTGTATCGGTGGTTTTTATTTTACTGCTCCTCCCCTGGTCCTCCGCTTATTACACTCCAGGGTCTATTTTCGCTCCATCTTTACTTTCTTTACTTTGCATATATTCACAAAATGAATCTTGCGTGGTTCACCCATCCCTGTGGTTGGTTTGGACATCTTACCTTTAATCCAGATGCGTCCATTTTTGTAAATAATTCATGAAGTAACCATTCCGGGGCATCCTTTCATATAACCCGGTGTTGCTCCATTCCTCTGTTATTCCTACTAGAAATTGAGGAATAAATTGACAATTGTATGTTACTAGTTGGGGGAGTGTAGCCATATACTCTGACAATATCCAGATGGGGAAAATGGTCACCCCCAGTTGTTAGTATATACGTGAGGAATAACACCATGATGCAGAATATTTAGAAGAGATTCTCCAGGACTGTTATAGCATTTACTAAAACTGAGATGTCAGGAGCAGTGACAGGTCCTGTGACGCTGGGGAAGAGAACTGTAGAGACGCATGTAGAATAAGGGATAACTAGCTGTATTTGATGCCTAGGTTCATTGGGAGTTCAGCGCCATTCTGTAAGAGAGAGAACAGTCTGTGTGAATATTCTGGGCTCTGTGATCAAGTCAGCGCCTGACAGAGGATTCCTCGTATTCATGAGCAGAGACGCACAGATTTCTATTCATAAGACTATAGAGAGCGCCCTTCTGTCTCCTGCACAGGGAATCTGAGCATATGACAAGATGGGCTGAAATGAATAGAATAGCGTACAATACGGAGCCCCAGATAATAAAAATAAAGTATGGCACAGACTTTTCTACTGTACATCACCCCACGGATGGCATACATGTACAGTGCACCAATATTTGACTCCATACATTGGTGCACATCCTTAATAAATTCAGCACAGTTTTGGTCATACAGTGCTTGTAGCATGAACACTAAAAACCAGACCCCCTCCTCAAATATTAGCAAAGTATTATATCAATAATAAACCTTTCAGGATAGTATCCTTTAAAGGAATTATAAAAACATGGCTGCTCTCTTCAAGAAACAGCGTCACTCTTGTTAATGGTGTTGCCTGGTATTGCAATTCGGCCTGCTCTATTTGAAAAGGCTGTGATGTGGAGTGGGGTTGGTCATGTGATCTAGATTTGGGGGTCAGCAGATGAGACAGTGACACTAGACTTCTGATCCGCACAGTACTGTGAAAATATAAAAAGTGGTGCAACTGGACCCAAGTGTACACTACAAAGCTTGCTGATCTGGTACAGAGAATACACTGGCGTACCTCCAATCACAAAATAACTTTAGTACAAAAGTGCAGGTGACTATAAGAAACTTTCAATGTATATTGATGAATAAATATGTTTCCTTCTTCAGTTACCAGGTTGAGTTACTCTTTACATTTTAGTCTATGGAAAGTGGAGGAAGAGGCTGCTGGAAAAACACACTAATGGCTGTAGCTGCTTCGCTCTGCTATTCTGAGTCACTGAACCATTCTAACACTGCTATATCATCAAGATAAGACTCTACCAATAGAAACAATATCTTAAGTGAAACCTCTTTCAGATGATTGCCCAAATTTGCAGGGCATCAATGTCTTCTAGGAGGTAGTCTTCTCAAGAAGAGATCAATAAATAGAAGAAGTGGGGATTGAAAATCTGGCCTAGATGAGGAGTTCTTCTAAAAGAGCTGGACTTTTCTAGAGGCCTCACCGCTAAACGGGCTTTATAGCTTTACACACAAGATCAACTTTAGTGTGTGCACTGCCAGGTAATCTTCGGTGCTGACCATAATGATAATGTCCATTGAAGACATTTGAGTCGTTGCATTGGAAAATTGACCACCTTGTCACATTTCATCTAGCAGTGACCACAGATGGCTTTCTTCATCTAATACAATGTACAAGAGTCATCTAAGAGATGTCTGACATTTGGAAACAGTACACCTGCTTTTGTTCATGTAATATCACAGAATCATTGATTTCCTATAATGTAGGAGAATTTCTTTCCTTCCTTCCTTCCTTCCTTCCTTCCTTCCTTCCTTCCTTCCTTCCTTCCTTCCTTCCTTCCTTCCTTCCTTCCTTCCTTCCTTCCATCCATCCATCCATCCATCCATCCATCCCACTACCTTCCTTTTTTCCTGGATCCCTTTTCTTTTCTTCTTTCCCTTCCCTCATCTAGCCTTTTATCATTCCTCTTTCTTTCTTTCTTTCTTTCTTTCTTTCTTTCTTTCTTTCTTTCTTTCTTTCTTTCCTTCCTTATTTCCTTTCTTTCTTTCTTCCTAATTTCCTTCCCTCTCTCCCTCCTTCCCCTTCCTTCCTCCCTCCCTCCCTTTCTTATTTCCTTCCTTATTTCCTTCCTTCCTTTTTTCCTTCCTAATTTCCCTTCCTTCCTTCTTCCCTCTCCTTCCTTCCTCCCCCCTTCCCTCTCTCCCTCCTTCCCCTTCCTTCCTCCCTCTCCTTCCTTTCTTCCTTCCTCCCTCCCTCTCTCTCCTTCCTTCCTTCCTTCCTTCCTTCCTTCCTTCCTTCCTTCCTTCCTTCCTTCCTTCCTTCCTTCCTCCCTCCCTCCCTCTCCCCCTCCCTCCCTCCCTCCCTCCCTCCCTCCCTCCCTCCCTTCCTTCCTTCCTTCCTTCCTTCCTTCCTTCCTTCCTTCCTTCCTTCCTTCCTTCCTTCCTCCCTCCCTCCCTCCCTCCCTCCCTCCCTCCCTCCCTCCCTCCCTCTCTCTCTCTCTCTCTCTCTCTCTCTCTCTCTCTCTCTCTCTCTCTCTCGTCAGTTTATCTATTATATTAGGGTACAAATGATAAGCAATGGCCTATTACAATACAATACATGGTTTGATATCTGAATCACCTTAGTAAAAACTGTTCCAGTAATAGAGCGGCAAGTGGAAATCAAAGTCCTCTGTATTTTCCTGGAGATCCATCAACATAACATAAGTGCTGTTTATGGCAGCCTGTGTCCTCTTATTGCAATCTACTCAATGGGTTCTTGTTTGCCTTTTTATTACAGTGACCTTAAAAACGCTGAAAGAAGTGAAACATTGCCGTCCATGAAATGAGTGCTGATAAGTCTGATTGTTTCCGAAGATTAGTTTAACTGAACAACAGACCTGTTTTATATAAAAAAAAATGTTAATTTCCAGATTTGTCTCATGTCCTGGGTTTTAATTTCATTTCCAGTCTCTAAAATTAGAAAAGGGGATGCTGTGCTAAGGATATTATAAGCCAATGACACCAGATTGCTCTCTCTGCAGTTAAATACTAGTCTGCTGCAATTGTATGAGGACTTAATGACAGTATTACAGCTCATGTCTACTTAAAGGGACACTAAACATGGTGTTTATTTTTGCCTGTCAAGAAATTGTTTCTGTGTGTCCCAGGATCTCAGCCATTTTCCTTGTGCTTATTCTTCTAAGTCAACTGGCTGGATCAGCCATTTCCACCCTCCCTTCCTGTCTATAACAGGACAAAAAAAAAAAAAATCATTAGGGGCAACACGGTGGCTCAGTGGTTAGCACTGCAGCGCTGGAGGCCTGGGTTCGAATCTCGCAAGGAACGACATCTGCAAGAAGTTTGTATGTTATCACCGTGTTTGCATGGATTTCCTCCCATTCTACAAAGACATACTGATAGGGAAAAAATGTACATTGTGATCCCTATATGGGGCTCACAATCTACATTAAAAAAAAAACATTAATCCTTGCCTCAATGGATAAGTCGCACCGCTACCTCTATATGAAGCAGATCACCAGGGGATGAACCACCTTGTTCACTGAATTTCTTCTTTACATTTATGATGGGTCATCAATATGAGATCGGGGGTGGTCTGAAACCACCATTTATCAGCTGTTTTCAGTCGCTGATACACAGAGAACGGAGCAGGATGCAGACAGCTATGTTCTCCGTGCAGTGGCCACACCATGTACTGCAAATCAACTCTCGTTTGGGAACTAGGCTGCAGTGACTGTTCAGAGCTGTCTGCTTCCTGCTCCATTCTCTGTGTCTCAGTTGCTGAGAACAGCCAATTAATGTCAGACCCCCCCCACCACACACACACACACACACACACACACACACACACACACACATCTGATATTAGTGACCTTATTAGTCAGTATTCTTAACTTGGAAAGCCCCTTTAAAGGGTTAAGTCAAATTTACATGTTCTCTAACCCCCACCAATCCTAAAATCTGCATTCTGCATTACCTTTTTACCATTTACCAACCCTTTTCAGTTTTTTATTTGATCATCTTGATAATGAATATTTATCAGTTTCTCTTTCACAATTTCCTTTCATTACCTTGTAAATACAAATGACGAAATCTACAAACCGTTGCACAATCCTGGGAGTGATAAGTTACTAGTGAACACGGAAAATGTTTTCCCCTTCACTGCTGCAATGAAGTAAATGGAACATTCTCCGAAGTGAAATACCTCTTGGCCTACGCTACATTGTAGTCACCCACAATTCCACCCTCTCCGCCTTTACCCCGTCCGTTCTGTCACATCTGCTCAGAGCAGACGATGGCCTCTTTATCCTAGAGGGCAATGGCACAATAAGAACTAATGAAAGAAACCAGCACGTCGGAGGCTGAGTAACTGATGTCATGTTCTATCCCCCCACAGAGTCAGGAGAGTTGAGCAGAAACCGCTCTGGCTGGTAATTATGCTGGAAAGTACAGAGCAAATAAGATAGAGCTAATGGAAAACGCAGGAAATACCAGAAGGACATGGAGATAACTGTAATTTCTTAACCAATTTGTATCTGAAGGTTGCTACTGCATTGCAGGCTTGCGTCGTGATTCATGAAGGTAGCAGTGTTATATAGACTAAACTTCAAGACCTAAATTCGCATGTGGCGGTGTTTTTGTGCGAATTCTTGATGAGTGGAGAAGAATCTGTCTTTCCATTTATGCTTTTCCTTCTTTTTGGATTCAGTCTTGGATTTGACTCCAAAAAATTTCATGAAAAACTACCACAAGAGGATCTTTGAGAACTATATTGTAATGGTAATCTTCCTGGAATACAATAAATTGAATACATTGGGCCAGTTTTATGACTGGCATATAGAACATCAGTCTTAGGTTGGCCGTACACATAGGAGGCATCAGCCCTGGCACACGCCACAGACACGATTTCTTCAGCGCTGCTCTAGGTGTGCTGAACGTCTATGGAGAAAATCACGCTCACCTGCAGATTTCCTCCACTTCAAGTTTATGCTTAAAACATATAGCTCTGCCCTTTACCTTGCCAAACAAGACTATTTCACCGCCCTCATCTCTTCTCTCTCAAGCAACCCTAAAAGGCTTTTTGAAACCTTTCACTCCTTACTCACACCCAAGGTGCAGACGCCATTCACAGACCTTAGTGCTGATGACCTGGCCATGTATTTCCATGATAAAATTGATAAGATCCATCAGGAAATTACTGCCCAAGCCCCAGGTGGCATTGACTCCCACACCTACGATAGTACTGATCCCCTCACCAGCCGCACTTATGACTGTCCATTCTCATCTTTTGAACCTGTCACAGAAGAGGAAGTTTCCCAGCTACTTTCTTCATCTCGCCCCACAACCTGCAGTAGTGACCCCTTCCCCTCACACCTTCTCCAATCTCTGTCCCCTGCTGTCACTACTTACCTTACTAAAATATTTAACCTCTCTCTCTCTTCTGGAATCTTCCCATCCTCCTTCAAGCATGCTGTTATAATCCCGCTACTGAAAAAACCCTCCCTGGACCCATCCTGTGCTGCTAACTATCGACCCGTCTCTAACCTCCCCTTCATCTCTAAACTTTTGGAACGCCTGGTTTATTCTCGGTTAATCCGTTATCTCTCTGCTAACTCTCTGCTTGACCCCTTACAATCTGGTTTCCGCGCTCTGCACTCTACTGAAACAGCTCTCACAAAAGTCTCTAATGATCTACTAAAGGCTAAATCCAATGGTGACTTCTCTCTTCTTATTCTTCTGGACCTCTCTGCAGCTTTTGACACTGTTGACCATCAACTTCTCCTCACTATGCTCCGCTCAGTTGGCCTCAATGACACTGCGCTCTCCTGGTTCTCCTCTTATCTCTCAGGCCGCACTTTCAGTGTATCATTTGCGGGCTCTGTTTCCTCCCCTCTTTCCCTTGCTGTTGGGGTTCCTCAGGGCTCGGTCCTCGGCCCCCTGCTCTTTTCTCTCTACACAGCCCCCATTGGACAAACCATCGCCAGATTTGGCTTCAGGTACCATCTTTATGCTGATGACACCCAATTATACACATCTTCCCGTGACATCACCCCTGCACTCATTCAGAACACCAGTGACTGTCTCTCTGCTGTCTCTAATATCATGTCCTCGCTCTATCTGAAACTAAATCTCTCTAAGACTGAACTACTACTGTTTCCACCATCTAACAGATCTGTCCCTGATATATCCATTGCAGTCTCAGGCCTTACTATAACTCCTAGGCAGCATGCCCGCTGCCTTGGGGTCATATTTGACGCAGACCTTTCCTTCACCCCTCATATTGAATCACTCGCACGTTCATGTCACCTCCACCTCAAAAACATCTCCAGAATATGCCCTTTCCTTACCAGAGATACACTAAAGACACTTATTGTCTCTCTGATTCATTCTCGCCTTGACTACTGTAATTCCTTACTAATCGGTCTTCCCCTCACTAAACTCTCTCCTCTACAATCTATTCTGAATGCAGCGGCCAGGCTCATCTATCAGGCTAGACGCTACAGCGATGCCTCCGGTCTGTGCCAGTCGCTACATTGGCTGCCTATTCATTATAGAATAAAATATAAAGTTATTACTCTCATCCACAAGGCTCTCCATAATGCCGCACCTCCCTACATTTCTTCCCTCATCTCTGTCTACCGCCCAACCCGTGCTCTCCGCTCACTCAATGACCTAACACTTACATCCTCTATTATCAGAACCTCCCATGCTCGTATACAAGACTTCTCCCGAGCTGCACCACTTCTCTGGAATGCTCTACCCCGGACAATCAGATTAACTCCCAACTTCTACAGTTTCAAACGCAAACTAAAGACGCATCTTTTCAGACAAGCCTATCACAATTCCTAATGCACAAAATTGTCTGAACACTGTATAAGCAATGCCGCCCCTGCTACCTCTTGTGTCACCCTCTCTACCTCATAGATTGTAAGCTCTTTTGAGCAGGGCCCTCAGTCCCATTGTGTGAAATGACGTTCTTTGTTATGTATGTCTGTATCTGAACCCTATAAATTGTACAGCGCTGCGGAATATGTTGGCGCTATATAAATAAAATGTATTATTATTATTATTATTAGATTTAGGATAGTTGTCATATGGCCATCCGATTTGATGAAAGGTATAAACAACCCCACCATCAATGGTAACATCTAGACTGTACAATCATGGGGCAATGCCCAGTGAGTCTGCAAAAGTTGGCTGATGCTGAGCCAAAGGTGGGCCACCATGCCAAACCATGCCGAAAATATCATGACTTATATAGAGATGAGCGAATACTGTTCGAAACGGCAGTTTCGAATAGCACGTACCCATAGGAATGAATGGAGCTGGATGGCTTTCAGACGGGGCCGGCGTCCTGCCGCTTAACCCCCTGCGTGCCGGCTGCGTCCATTCATTCCTATGGGTGCGTGCTATTCGAAATTGCCGTTTTGAACAGTACTCGCTCATCTCTACTTATCAACTTTTGGAGACTAAAGTGATTTGTAGCATTAATATATTGTTTGGTCGAATTTGGCCCATTTTGACCAACAAAAATGTAATACCGTCTTAAATGATCATCTGTGCCAGAGTAAAATGTACCAAAATTCTCAAAAAGCCTATTCCTCCTAATGGGTTTCATGCTCCTCTGGTGGTCTCTGTGCCAGCTAAAATGGAGGGTGCTGCCATGAGGCGGACGCTGCGGCTGAATCCGCCACAGAATCCGCCTGAAGAAGGGGCAGCTCGCTTCTTTTTTCCATGAGTGGCAACATACAGCTGACGGAAAAAAGGAAGCTAGCGGTCTGCATAGACCTCTATTGTGAGGGGGCAGATTCTGATGTGGATTCAGCGCCAAAATCCGCCCCCTCTTGCCCCGTGTGAATGAGCCCATAAAGTCCCATGATAGTCATTGGATTGGCTCTGCACTTTGTGTACTCATGTGCCGGAAGATATTATACCATAGGATACATTTGGTCCTGCAAGTTGGCCTCCTATTTGATCACCCAGCCATGGAGTCGTTCCATCTAATGGGTCGTATTAAAGGCCTGTGATACCAGTATAAATACACCTGAATCTTTAGTCCTTGACTCCAGGCATTGGCAGTGATGACCAAACAAGTCTCGATGTAGGAAAATGAGTGACCGATAACTTGTTTACATGGGTAATATTACACCCTTGGTAATTTTCTATTATGTTAGGTCGCTATCCTGGTAACTATTTGTTTATCCATGCCTGATTTATAGTTTATAGCTATCGTTCTGTTTGTACATGTCATAAGACTTTCCCTCGTGCTGGAAAAAGTGAATTGCATCGGACCTTTGATCTCATCGCAACTTTGTTGGGTGCCACATGTTGCTATGAAAACTCCTACAGAAAGTGGTGTTAGTCAGGTTTTATTTTATGTTACTTATTCACTATCAGTCTGATATTACCCCTCTTCTGTTTTTTTTTTTCCCCCTCCCAAAAATACATTGTATTATATACAGGTTCAGGCCTCATGCATACAACCATGTATGCAAGCCTTGGATCTCCCAATGGGGGTCTGATGCTCTGTTCTGGTGAGTATATGCAGGTCCTGTGGAATCAGAATGGAACGTAACGGAACCCCCTGTTGAAATCAGTGGGAGATGAATGGCACTCCGCTCGGCCTGTATACTCATCACGTTCTTGTATCCTTACATTTGAGTATTTTCCCAGTACACTGGGAAATGGTGGTGACCTCTCCACTGTGGAACCACTTTTCTATCCCATCATTACGTCCTGGTTTTTACAGAAATTCACCATCATGGCACTTACTTGGCATCTGAAGGTTCCTCTGTCCCCACTTATGCCTGATACTCAGGATTTCTATGACCTTGAATGTTTATACAGCAGGACATGTCCCTTTTGGTTTATCATGGCCCTGCCTAGTTCAGTATTACAGCTTTATGACTAATCCTTTTGTGCACTTACATCTGTAATTATACATTTTTATATTCTGCTTTGTCTTTAAAGCAAACCCATAATATGACATTTTTATGCACCTTATTGGTAATAATCGTCTATTACATTTTGGCTGCTCACTTTTTACAACCGTCATCCACAGTCCTCCATAAATATTTAAGCATAGTAGTCAATGTTCCTGTGTCCTTGTAGTGTTCCCTTCTAGTATTTCCACCCAATATAAAAAGATCACTTATAAATAATGTTTTCTTGTCCTATTCTCCTTTTTAAGCTGTAAAATTATTGTTTAGCTGTCTGTTTCTGGGTAACCCTGGTTATAACTAATAAGGTGTACATGACCGTTCTTGAAAGGGGGATATTCAGCATCTTCAGTATCCAACATGGTAGGTCTTATGTGGTATGGGAATGGCCATTTATCTCCCCATCTCATTTAGGCTTCATACACATCCATATTATGGCTCCAAGCAGTAATTGTAAATTGGAGAGGTTCAAAGCCTATACTAAAGTACGTTTTGAGGCCCCCTTACCCCATACCTCAGACAAAAGTTTGCTGAACCAGATGACTGTCTTATGCTAGATTATGGTTTAGGTTTGGGTCTCCGTTGTTCAGATTTGCATGGGGGATCCACAAGATGGAGAGCCTATCTGCTTAAATGGGATCCACTGGGTTTGCCCACAGTTTTATACTGTAACCAGGGAGAGAATATTCCTCTATGCAGGACTTTTCTCATCTCTGATTTTAGTCGGAATCTGCAGTGGAGACTCCAGTGCAGATGTGAACCTAACCTTACTCTCCTCCAACAAATGGTATTAAAGGAATCCCATCATTAAAATGCAATGTTTTGTGACTAACATGTAGGAATAGCCTTAAGAAAGGCTATTCTTCTCCTACCTTTAGATGTCTTCTCCACGCCGCCGTTAGGTATGCAAATGAGTTCTCCCACAGCACTGGGTGCGGTCCCCAGCACTCAAAAAGCACTGTGGACGGTGCTTACTGTGTGAGCAGCCACAAGAAAATGCCGGTTACACCAGGCGGGCATGCGCATTTGGCTCTGCCCGAGGCCCGACAGCAGAGCCGACTTGCGTATGCATAGAAGTTTCACTCCAGCGCCGGAAGAAGACATGTGAAGAGGACGTTCCAGAAGAAGATAGAGGCATGGCACCGCCCCCAGTGCTGCGAGAGAACTCATTTGCATACAGACGAAAGCCGAGATTTCTACCAAACAGTGGCACAGAGAAGACATCTAAATGTAAGAGAAGAATAGCCTTTCGTAAGGCTATTCCTACATGTTGGTCACAAAAAATTGCATTTTAATGATAGGATCCCAACAATACTAACATATGGTATATATTTTCACATTCATGTTTTGGATCCATAAGAAGAGCTGTTGAAGGAAACCAGATTTATTATAAGGATAATTTTTGGGTAAGCTATGGATCAGTCAAAAACATATAGGCTAAAGATTCGTACGTTTGCTTCCCACTTGGATATGTATGGTTATGGGGGGACAAACGTAACACGAACACAGTCATATATGCATCATAAAATTGCCTCGGCTTTGGACAAAGCATTTGTTTACAGCACCAGTGATAACCTCGTGTGCCGATAGGATTTCATTATTGGTACTAATAGAATCCAGTTTCATTGTAGCGTGGCATCGCAGGCATGTTCTTTCTGCACACATCTTGGATAGCTAATAAAGACTCCAGTAATACCGCTCCCCTGATGATACATTAATTGAATATTTGTTTGGCATAGATATAATGAATTTGTCGGCTGCTCTGGCTGGAATATGTTTAAAGATCATTTCCTTTGGAATCGTATTTATACAGAAATACAATAGCCCTTGTTGTATTAATAGAACATTGCAGACTATTGGTAAAAGCCCCATAATGCAATATTCACGGTTTCAGATCTTCTTCAGCTGGCCGCTACATCTTCCTGCTTTCAGATCTCCCTTCACCATCCTTTCTACGGTATTGAACTCTTAAGGGAAGGAGCTACACTGTAAGTCAATGTCCGACCCATTAAAGAGCCTTGAAACATGACATGACTAGAGATATCATTGATGACTCCTCCTGCTCCTTGGAGGTAGAAGAAAGTAATAGTCCACATGGGCACCCTGACATGGTGACTAGTGTTTGTAACTTTTTAACCCCTAATTTTATGTTTTGGGGGGCATGTTCCAATGCCATTGCCGTAAGTGACTGCAGGCACCAGTACTGTATTCACAAAGACCGTGGGCATGGTATACCTAAAGCATGAAGGGAGGGCAAACCAAAGAGTCTGGGTTATACATATATATCCGCTTTTGGCGGAAATGTTCCTTGAACGGTTTCTGCTCCTTGTAAAACTCAATTGCTTTTTTACTTGCAGCTTTCCTTGCTTGTTTTCTTCCTTTGGTGACCCTCTGACAGATTTTGAAGGGGATCACCATAGTTTTAATTTGCATCTCTTACAGAGACAGCAAAGCATCTCCTGAAGTCGTTGCCCAAAGAGTTGTCGGGACCTCATGTGGGTTCAACTTCTGCCATAATGTTTAGTATTTTCATGGAGTTAAGCTGATGAAGTATACTAATTTTGGATAGCCACGAAGAGACTCCGTATTGGGATCAATTGTATAATCGATCCCACCATCAACATTAATGACTAAACTGCCCAAAGTGTAGAGAGCCTGCACAAGATGGTCAATGAGAAGCCAAAAGTGGTCAAACACTCATATTTTCAGCAAACATATTCTTTTTGGCTGAATTGCAGTACTTTTGGTAACTGTTCTTATTACTTTTATGGCTGACCATTGGCCATTTCATCCAATGAAAATGTTATGTATATCACCAGTGTTTGGCTCTGAGTTGTGCAGGTTGTAAAATTTTAAGAAGAGAGTAGTTTGTAGTGAAGTGATATGTGCTGAGAACAGGATGAGGTTTCCGGTTGTGTTCGGTGGGGAGGAGGGAATTGTGGTAAATGTGACTATAAAGAGGGGCCTTTACAAACCTTGTGCTACCTTCTGTTATATATGATAGTATAGAGCTATACCTGGACCCAACCCATGGGATTGCCATTGTGGTTCTGTAGAGGTTGTCTTGTCTCATTCCTAGGACCCCAAATAGTCAAGGAGTCTCTGTGGTTCGCACTAGTGTCTTGAAGTGTTGGAGTCCCTAGGCTCAAATCTAACCAAGGACAACATCAGCAAACAGTTTGTATGTTGCCCTCGTGGGCTTCCTCCCACACTCCAAAGACTTACTGATTGTGAGCCCTATATAGGTCAGTGACTGACCAAGTCTATAAAGTACTATGGAAAATGATGGCGCTATATAAGCAAGCAAAATAAGTAAAACTGTATGTAGGCGACGGCGTCTTCTACAAGGCTCCCAGTATACTCAATGGTTACTCTGTTTATTGTCACCCAGAAATGTATTGCATAGATATATATATAAAAGTAGTCAGCCGTACCTGCCAATTCCAGCTGGACCAGTCATTTCTGTTATACACATAGTGGGTATCACAACGCTACCCTGAAGGCAGATTATTGTGGGATAAGAAGGGTTAAAATCATGATGAGTTAATCTATTTGTTCTCAAGGGGGATAAACCACATGGCAGCTGCTTTTTATTTTTATTTGCAAATCAATGTGTGTCCAGCCGAGCCGAGCATGCACATTTATAAGAGTGGTGTGGCGAAATTGCTGCTGATCAATTAAGTGTTTGGCTGACAGCTATCTAATATGCCATACCAATACAGCCAGCTTCAGTCTACATTCATGTCAAGGAACATCACATGCTATAGCCCTGTAGGAGCCAGATGACCAGCAGCAGAGATTAGTTAGGTGACAGTAGGCTTGTATTTTTTTTCTTTCTTGCTGCCCTCACACAATTGTCTGCTGGCTCATGGTATTTATCCTTCTGCCAAGCTTTTGGCGGAAATGTTCCTTGAACGGTTTCTGCTCCTTGTAAAACTCAATTGCTTTTTTACTTGCAGCTTTCCTTGCTTGTTTTCTTCCTTATTGAGGTTAACAGGGGAAATTTCACCGAGAGGCAGGGAAAGGGCATGTAAGAGTTGAAAAAAAAAAATTAGGGCATGAATAGACAGAATGGCAGGTGTACCTAAATGGCATCATGGTAAACACCGACAGTGGATAGAAAGCAAGAAAAAAATGGTATAAATGAACTTAGCTTTTATGAACCTAAAGTATAGAAATAAATATCTGAAGGCTCTATTAGGTTTACTGACATGTTTGTTTTAGTAACTATCTGCAATCCCTATAAAATGACAAGTCGTATGTGTCCTTTCTCAGATCTCTGCCTGCTGATAAGAGGAATTGTAATACCTAGTTGTCAACATATTCTTAGGCCCGGTTCACATCTGCGTTCTGGTTTACATTCGGGGAGTTCGCTTGCAGGACTTTTCTCTCTGCATGCCTCATGCGGAAACCACACGGACTCCATTATAGTTTATGGGATCCGCGGGTTTCCTTAGGTAACTGCTGTTTTATGCAGATAGGTTTCCTTTCGGACGCCCCGAACGCCAAGGCCTTACTTTTCCAGGAGGCATAACGGAGGAACACTTTTTTTTTTTTTTTTTTAACCTATTTTCTTTAATTTACTGGAATGTTTGTGTCCCTCTATAAATATAGAATTTATTACTCTCTTTATTATTTACACAAATGGTTAACCGCAGCCGACTTCTCACCAGAGAGTACTTTGCAAGGATGTGCACTGTGTTGTGCAGTCCTATCTTGCTTGATCTGTAGTGTACAACAAGGGCTTGCTTTAGGTGAAGTCTAAGAGTTTGTTGTATTGTAGGTCTTACTTTTTTCCTTTTCCCACTTCCCTTGCTGATGGGGTGATAGGGCTGAGCATTTGACTGAGACGGAAGTTGCGAGGCTTCTTTTCCTCCTTCTGTAGTATTGTGAAGCTGATGGCAGACGCTCACATTAACGTCACTACTGTCTTTGCTTGTCTTCACAGAATGTTGGCTTTGCAAGCTCAGGGAGGAAACAACAGGGAGCATAAAACAGAGAGGTAAGTGCACCCTAAACTCTGTCTGCTTCAACTTGTTGGCACTTTTTGTGTTTTGCACCATTCTCTACTACATGGCAGCTTGAGCTGTGTAATATGTTACATCAAGGAGGAGAAGCAAACCTTGTAGTCAGAAGCCCTCCCTACTGTGCTGTGCAATCTCTAGAGCTGGGTAACTGCAAACTGATAACTCTGATGTCTTTGTCACCAATTTACTGACTTCTTATTTTATTATTTTGTTTGTCTTGCAATGCATAGATTTACTTCACATTCATATGTTGGGAAATTACTTATGTAGCAGTTTCCCAAAGCAATGTTGTCGGAATCAATAATGCTAGAATGGCCAAGGTTCGATGTTGAGATTGCGGGAAGGTTATGAGCTGTTTAGTGATCTGTCAGCAGAATACAGACTGCTGTTTACTGCTGACAGTATTCATGCTGTGGTGCAGTGGACAAGATGTAGCAGCTAACACAATGTGGGGAATTTAAGAGTGGTTTTCTACTGAAAACTTGCTAGCACCAAGTGCATTACTGTAAAAATGCATGAAAATGAGGTTCTTGGTAACATCCTGGTCAAATTGTATAAGCCCAGCGATCACATGATCTTTTTTAGACGGGGCCCTACACTTAAATGACTCGCCTCTCTTTGGCCATTGGACTCCAATGAATTATGGGCAAGTGAACGTCAGCTATATTACATACAGTATGTCCATACAGGTAGCTCGTAAAGGCCTTTTATACAGTGACTTCAGATTCTGTACTGGCCCTTAGAGCATACTAGCCAAGTGGATGGTAACACTACAGGACATGGCACCCACAGAGATCCCACCCCCAGAGAAGCCACAGTGTTACCAGCCATTTGACTAGTATACTCTAATTTGCATCCGCACTAAACAGGCTTATACCTTTGGAAAGGCTGTATTATTCCATTCCGAATAGTAAAATTTAAATCCGGCCCGGTTCACATCTATGCATGGTTTTCCATTTGGGAAGTCCGCTTCGGGACCCCCAAACGGAAACTGAATCCGCACAAAAAGTGGTTACCTTACGAAACCTGTGGACCCCATAGACTGTAATGGGGTCCATGTGTTTTCCGCACAAAAAAATGTGCTTATAGTGCCTTTCTCTCCGCATTTTTCATGTGGAGTCAGGAACAGAATGACCCGAACGCAGATGTGAAGTCGGCCTCAGTGTTCATGCTAACATTTGTTTCAATGGGATTTTTGTCTTGGTGAATGTCACCAGTTGGTGCCAACCATCGGCTTTTGTGTGCAACCAGAACGCGCAAGTTTTCTAATCGCCCTGACTATAGTAAAAACAGAAGCAGTACATGGTTGTGAAGGCTGAAGCTTGACACTCACTGCAGCAATGGTCACTATTTTAAGCTTACAGGTAAAGGCACGAGACACAAAATTGAGAATCCTAATGGACAATATTCCGTTAAAGTATAAGAAATGTTTATGATGAAGTGTCAGGATTCCAGTTTTAGAAACTCCAACTTCAGCACATTCTCTCCCTCTCTCCTGCTACATGTGCGTCACAGATGATGAATGAGCCATTGATTGACCCCTCCTAGCCCGAATATCGGGACATCATTAAATCCTTTGTAAGGGTCGGGAAAGCTGCTCCCTGTAGATAAAATCATTAAGAAAAGCAAATGCATTACTGATGGTGTAAAAACCAGAAATCTAATTGAACCATTATTATTTGTAATATTATTATTTTCTGTATGGTAGGCAACTACATTGATTACTACTGTCTAAGCTGCATATAAAAGATACTACTGTCTGTATACAGAAAGTATGAATTAGCTTTATTTTATGTTCACTGCTGCTGGGTTGTGTAAGGTGATCAGTGCAATGATACTGTAGGGTCTATAGTTACTTCTTAAGGAGGTTTCTGGAATTAAGATATTGAAGACCACATTAAGTGTATATTGGCCAAACCCTCTGATTTCAATGACTTCAGCTGACAGGTTTATGTTTCTGGGGCCTCCTGACCCCCCTGATGACAGATGTCAGGGGAGATAAGGATCGGACTGTTGGATTACAGCTGCTGATTCTTTTCTTCTTGAAGATAAGGGTCTCCCCTTTTTCTCTTTTTTCCCCTTGCCAAGATTGGTATTCATCCATCACTGAGCCTAGGCACGTATGAATGTGTATGGAGGAGGGAGGAAAGACAGATGTGCAGCAAACACCTATCTTATGTGTATGTGTAGTGTCAGGTGTGGAAACCACACATTATCATAGTCTTGGAAAATTCTTTTAAGTTGGTTGTAAACTTTATATAGCTTTCAGCCAAAACGCTCATATGGCTGACAGCTATTCCTCCAGACTTTCCCATAAAAATGCATGCTTGGCTAATTATTTAGAAAGAGAAGAGTAAGCCAATGCTAAGTAACCCATGAAAACAAAGGACTGGATATGGTAAAAGGATTATGGTTGGAGATGAAATGTTGTGACCGTTCATTCACTGCACTGGATAAGCAGTCCAACATATATAGACGAGGGTCCCATAGCACCCCGATTGTTTATTTTGGGCAGCAAAGTCTGAGTTCTGCCTAGTTTGCCATCCTGCAGGCTCTCTGTTATGTCACAGACTCTGCCCTACTCCTGTTGCTTGTAAATAGAGTACAGCAGAGTCGATCATGTAATCAAGAGTTGTGTTGTCGGCAGGGGAATAAGACTTCTGGCTTCACCACTGTTCTATGCACATCTAATAATTGAGGCACTGGAGGACTTCAAATCAAATCAAAAAAGCTTTATTGGTACGTCCGAATAGATATTTGGCATTGCCAAAGCTAGTAGATTGTGTGTGTGTGGGGGGGTTGGATTCGGGTGGGTGAGTGGTGGGTATGGGGGGTGGTGGTTTGGGGTATAACAGTCCATGGAGTCTCGTCTTCTTCTTAGTTGGTGACCGCTATATGGGGAGGTGGGGTGGGGCGGTTGGTTTGGGGTATAACAGTCCGTGGAGTCTCATCTTCCTCTTTGTTGGTGACCGCTATATGGGGGGGGGGGGGGCGGGTGTATTGGGATAAATATAACAGTCCGTGGAGTCTCATCTTCCTCTTATTTGGTGACAGCTGGACACGTATTGGGCAGCGATCTCCACAGTGGCCTCTTCTTCTCCCAGTAGGATGTAGAGTTTCCTCTTCTCGTCTGGAGATATGAAGTCTTTCATCTATATAAGTAAGGCTTCTTTATCCAGTGCACTAGATGTAGTGTGCCAACTTTTCATCTCCCCACTTATCACATTTAAGATCCGAGATGCCAATAATTGTGCCGCCAGGGTCATAACACTCCTATACAGATTCAATGGTTAGTCAGTCCCATTGAAGCTGCCATTGTCTGCAAACATCTTACATGTTTGGCTAGCTTTAACAATAGCTAGTAACTATCAATGGCTGTGTACATGAGGTGTAAAGTGAAGAATGTGCTAAATGAGGAATGCCCTCCTAATGTGCAGTCCTGACCCCTTGCAGGTGTTAAAATTTATCTCGTCCTACAAGTTTTTTTGCATCCTGGAAAGGTATTAGGGATAATTCTGCAGTTGACTTATGTTCAGCAAACGACTCCATAAATATCAAATAACTAAAGGCATTTAGCAAAGAACTTGTCCAAAATGAGACTTCTCATCAGGGTTCAAGACAAACCGCCCTTAACTTGGCTTATCTCTGGGGTGAGACATTTCCAAGCCATTTGTTGCTTAGACATTTTTGGCATATAATAGGGGCTAGCCTTGGAGGATCTAAAAAACAGCAGACATGTTGGATTATAGGAGACAGTAAATTACTTGCCCTCTGCTCAAACCAAGCATCTTGTCAGATGACCCCTACATATTTGCAAGCTTTTATAATCTCTGAGTGTCAGGGAGGAATGTGATGTATTACCGAACACCTCCTGTACATTTGGTTATCTGTAGAAGAAGGATAGAGGTCTGCCTGCTCCCTGTGCGCCCCATCACCTCTGGCTCATTACACTGCAGTGAATCATCTCACTAGTACAATACAGATGCTTTTCTTGTGTTCCTCACTGATCCTTACCAGCACTCTTGACCTTGTACTTAAGAGTCTATTCCTCCTTTATCGGAGTATGCAATTCAAGTTGCTTGAATAATATATAGAAGATATTTCCCTTGGTGTTTTTCTAGGATATTGTTCATCTGTTCTTCTCTTATTTAAACGCGAATGAGCAAGCCAATGTAATAGAAGCGATAATGTAACTGAAATGATCTATATCTGTAATAGGAATATATTGTAGCCCAGTACAAACGCCATCGGAAAGTAAAAGGAATAGACCAAACTTCTTACTGCACTGAGCCAGGGGCTTAAGAAGTAACCTTGGAGCACCATAGCAAAACTTGGAATAGGGACCCCATTACACCATGAGATTTATGATCATTTTGGTTCACAGAATACACAGTAATGTTACACTACAATTAATTTTTTTAACAGCACAAAAATCATGTACACAGTGATGTCACAGTATAAGGGTAATGCACCCAGTGATATCCCAGTACAGGAACCATGCATATATTGAAATTACAGCACAAAAATGACAGTGATGTCACAGCATGGGGACAATGCTCCCAGTGAAGTCATATCACGGGGACAATGCTCCCAGTGATGTCAAAGCACGGGGACAGTGCACCCAGCGAAGTCACAGTAAGGGGACAATGTTCCCAGCGATGTCACAGCTAAGGTACAATGATCCCAGCAACGTCACAGCACGGGAACAATGCACCCAGTGATGTCATATCACGGGGACAATGCTCCCAGCGATCTCACAGCATGGGGACAATGCTCCCAGTGATGTCAAAGCACGTGGACAATGCTCCCAGCGATGTCACAGCACGGGGACAATGCACCCAGAGATGTCACAGCACGGGGACAATGCACCCAGAGATGTCACAGCACGGGGACAATGCTCCCAGAGATGTCACAGCACGGGGACAATGCTCCCAGAGATGTCACAGCACGGGGACAATGCTCCCAGCGATGTCACAGCACGGGGACAATGCACCCAGCGATGCCACAGCACTAGGACAATGCACCCAGAGATGTCACAGCACGGGGACAATGCTCCCAGAGATGTCACAGCACGGGGACAATGCTCCCAGAGATGTCACAGCACGGGGACAATGCTCCCAGAGATGTCACAGCACGGGGACAATGCACCCAGCGATGTCACAGTACGGGGACAATGCCCCAGCGATGTCACAGCACGGGGACAATGCACCCAGCGATGCCACAGCACTGGGACAATGCACCCAGAGATGTCACAGCACGGGGACAATGCACCCAGTGATGTCATATCACGGGGACAATGCTCCCAGCGATCTCACAGCATGGGGACAATGCTCCCAGTGATGTCAAAGCACGTGGACAATGCTCCCAGCGATGTCACAGCACGGGGACAATGCACCCAGAGATGTCACAGCACGGGGACAATGCACCCAGAGATGTCACAGCACGGGGACAATGCTCCCAGAGATGTCACAGCACGGGGACAATGCTCCCAGAGATGTCACAGCACGGGGACAATGCTCCCAGCGATGTCACAGCACGGGGACAATGCTCCCAGCGATGTCACAGCACGGGGACAATGCTCCCAGCGATGTCACAGCACGGGGACAATGCTCCCAGCGATGTCACAGCACGGGGACAATGCTCCCAGCGATGTCACAGCACGGGGACAATGCTCCCAGCGATGTCACAGCACGTGGACAATGCTCCCAGCGATGTCACAGCACGTGGACAATGCTCCCAGCGATGTCACAGCACGGGGACAATGCTCCCAGCGATGTCACAGCACGGGGATAATGCTCCCAGCGATGTCACAGCACGGGGACAATGCACCCAGCGATGCCACAGCACTGGGACAATGCACCCAGAGATGTCACAGCACGGGGACAATGCTCCCAGAGATGTCACAGCACGGGGACAATGCTCCCAGAGATGTCACAGCACGGGGACAATGCTCCCAGAGATGTCACAGCACGGGGACAATGCACCCAGCGATGTCACAGTACGGGGACAATGCCCCAGCGATGTCACAGCACGGGGACAATGCACCCAGCGATGCCACAGCACTGGGACAATGCACCCAGAGATGTCACAGCACGGGGACAATGCACCCAGAGATGTCACAGCACGGGGACAATGCTCCCAGAGATGTCACAGCACGGGGACAATGCTCCCAGAGATGTCACAGCACGGGGACAATGCTCCCAGAGATGTCACAGCACGGGGACAATGCTCCCAGAGATGTCACAGCACGGGGACAATGCTCCCAGAGATGTCACAGCACGGGGACAATGCTCCCAGAGATGTCACAGCACGGGGACAATGCTCCCAGAGATGTCACAGCACGGGGACAATGCTCCCAGAGATGTCACAGCACGGGGACAATGCTCCCAGAGATGTCACAGCACGGGGACAATGCTCCCAGAGATGTCACAGCACGGGGACAATGCTCCCAGAGATGTCACAGCACGGGGACAATGCTCCCAGAGATGTCACAGCACGGGGACAATGCACCCAGAGATGTCACAGCACGGGGACAATGCTCCCAGAGATGTCACAGCACGGGGACAATGCTCCCAGAGATGTCACAGCACGGGGACAATGCTCCCAGAGATGTCACAGCACGGGGACAATGCTCCCAGAGATGTCACAGCACGGGGACAATGCCCCAGCGATGTCACAGCACGGGAACAATGCACCCAGCGATGTCACAGCACGGGGACAATGCTCCCAGCGATGTCACAGCACGGGAACAATGCACCCAGTGATGTCACAGCACAGTGACAATGCTGGAAAAAACCCTGAAAAATATGTTTCCACTCCTAGCAGACCGCTAATGCCATCCCTGCCTCACATATGCTTGTGTATATTGAAATTTGACTTTCTGCTACCCCGTCTGTGATCAGAATATGACCAAGGGAGAAAAGCTGATCTCTGTGATCTGTAGATTCATATGGTTTGGAGCACGATTTAAAGAGCAAGGTAAATCCTTTCAGGACTCCTAGCAGAGGTAGTGAGAGTCCGGATGTCTCTGCCCACAGACTGTGATTGACAGTCTTCTGTGTACAGACACTGATACAGCCTGAGTGGGGTGGTAGTCAGGACTCGTGTGTGTGTGTGTGTGTATATGTATGTATATATATATATATATATATATATATATATATATATATATATATATATGGGAGAGATCACAGGTATAATATAACTACAGGACTAATGATTTTATGAATTGAGCCTCAAGAATATCCCTTTGTCTGTAGGATTGTCTAGCTTTACATGAAGATAATGTTCTCCGCTTCCCATTTTTTGCGACATAAATGAGTAATGCAAATAATGAGCTACAGATGGCGATTCCGACAAAATTCCATTCCACGACTCTTAGAGATCTGGCAAGATCATGAAAACAGATATGGCTTTGTTTATGTTCTTAAAGGAAATGGCAGATAATGACTACCATTGGTAAATCGTGTACTCTACTCGTAATAGTGATTGACTAAGTCTTGGGATACGAACACGGTAGTGTAAAATGTGTAGGCATATTGCATTTCTAGTTGTGATACCACAATTCTGCAAACCCCCTGATACAACTGCAATGTGTTGTATTCAGTGTTACTGGAAGGTCTATTGGGAATGTTTTGATGTGGCCATCAGAAATCTTAAAGGGGTTGTCCAGGACTTCACTATGGATGACCAACCCTAAATTAAGTCCTGGACAAAATGTGCCAGCCTATTGTATTGTTAGTTACTGTGTGTCCGTGGCCTAGAGGCACCTGCCCCAACACAGGAAACAGAGTTGTGAAAGTACAGAACAGCCACTCCCTGGGCGGCTGCACTGCCTGAACTTGACTACATTTTTCAGTTGGGGGAACAGATGACGTGAATAACCGTGGAAAGAGAACATATTTCTGAAGTTACGGCAGCCAGTATAAGAGATTTGGAAAATATCTATGGCTATTTACCCACTGAGCCAGATGCTGTAGATAATCAACATTTACTTAGTTTCATATGGTTTGGAGCCAGATTTAAAAAGCAGGGTAAATCCTTACAGGAGTCCTAGGAGAGGTAGTAAGAGTCTGGAGGACTCTGCCCACACACAGTGATTGACAGTAGCCATGTGCAGGAGCCTGTATTCATATATACCAATGATCCCAATTTTACCAGGGCAAACTGGACTTCAAAATAGGCTCAGGCTGGGTTCACATCTGCTCTGGAGTTTAGACTACACTACTAGGGTCCCGTAGGTTCCCCAAGGTCATCAATGTTACACTTGCACTGGTTGACTTTGGGATCTCTGCTCCTCTTTACACTTAAAATATACAGAGAGAAAAGTCCTGCAAGCAGGACCCAAAGAACAAAAACCTGAATGCTAGTGTGAACCCAACATAAGATGCTTGATACCTGGCATTCCCACCGATCAGCCGAGGGGCTAAGGTAAGTGCTGTGACCTCTTATCTTCTTACCAAGCACAGCGCCGTACATTATATAGTGGCTGTGCTTGGTATTGCCAATGAGCCCCAATCACTTGTAAGGGACTGAGCTTCAACATGAGCAATGGGTGTGAAGTGGAACTTCTCCAAGCATACAGGTTTTTAAACAACAGGTTGGTGGGAGGGGTGACCGGTAGAGATGAGCGAGTAGTATTCAATAGAGTAGGTATTCAATCGAATATTACGGTATTTGAAATATTCGTACTCCGTCGAGTACCACGTGGTAAACGCAATAAAAATTCAATTCTCCTCCCACCTTCCCTGGCGCTTTTTTTTACACCAATAACTATGCAGGGGAGGTGGGACAGAAACTAGGAATAAAGTAGAGATGAGCGAGTAGTGAAATATTCAAAAATTTGATTCGAGTAGAGCTCAATATTCGACTATTCGATCAAATACCTACTCGATCATCTCTAGTGGCCAGGTGTTGGACTTCACCAATTCTATAAGGATAGGTCATCATTATCGTAGTCCTGGATGACCCTTTTTATTATAATGCGTAACATTATATATACAAGTGAAGGGTATAGTGCAGGGGTGTAGCTATAGAGGGTGAAGCGGTAGCAGACATTACCAGACCCCTGGGGAGCCCCATAACACACTAAATAAAATGGCACAAGGTAAGGTTGGCTCTCATTCCAGATTTTGCACTGTGGCTGCGCCTTTAGTATATATAGATGCCGAGCTCAGTGTAATACGTGTCCTAGTCTGAGCCCACAAGCTGTGCATGCAGTCCATAGTTTATTTTACATTTCTGCTTCATTGGGTTGTGATTTGCTCACTGACAATGAACATCGCATTTCCTGTGGCGCTCTCAGCTCGCACAGGCCCGGTCATGTTGTAATTGCAGGTTGGTTTCATTGGCGCACTTTAAAAATATTGTTAAAAATCTTCTGTTATCATAGAGATTTATCGTAATGTTTAATGTGCCTGTCTCTGGCGTGATACCAGGATGATGCATTAAGCAATTTACAACAAATTCCTCCATGGACTGAAGCTCCGATACTTTATAATATTGAGGGGATTACGGGACTTGGAAACTTTGCTGCCAATAAATCTTCCCTGTAAAAATGTCCAGAGTTGTGTTCAGATACATTGTCAGGATCTCATCTGTCATTGAATGTGCGAGGGAGGAGAGAAGTGGATGTGTTACCCCTACAACAGCACCGTAATGGTTCTACCTTACATCTTATCTACATTTCTGTGACCATGAATGCAATGGAGGGATTTATGATATAATCTATGTATGCCAGTATTCTGGTAATGATGTGGTGCCCATTTGCCACAAGGTACTTTGTTGCACCAAATGCCTCATTCGATGCCTTTCTCTCTACGTTCTGCAAATGTGGGAGGAGTGAGGCCCATTTATTATAACTCGCACTACTTTTTGAGTTGAGTTATACAGAAAATCTACGCCATTTTCTGACTGGTATAGATCGGATAGGTTTTCGTTCGGGGGGTCCCCAAGCGGAAACCCGAACACAGATATGAACCAAGCCTAAACCACCATACATGAGAACAACAGGCAAACTCCGCACAGATGTCTCCGATACTTTCTAGTTTATCATGTAGCAGCGGCACCTGCTCTTGATCTATTGGTACATGTATGATTCAGGGGGACAGATCAGCCATTCTGTCAGGGCTGGTGCACCAGGAGGCGTATCCACATAATGGGTGCACCGAACAGCTCATTTGCATTTGAATAAGAGTTTATTTTTCTTTGATGCACAAACAGTACGTTCACTATATCTCCACAACTGCATATATATGGGGTATACAAGTGATTTTGATGGTGGTAGACTCCTTTTAAAATCTTGTGCTAGCCAACCCACCATTGCACAGATAGAAGATTGTCTGACACCAGTAAGCCACTTATATGCTAGTATAGGGGCTATTAGGGTCATAGTGATCATACTTTTTGTGTGTCAAAGTGCAACCTTCATGCCAAGAATATCCGCTTTCAATCTATATGAGCTGCTCAGCGCTTCTGTGGTTGCCGCACATCAGGACCTGTCAATCCTTATTTTACGGGATGGTATTGGGTGGTGGCCACAGGCCAGTGATCTGGCAGGCTGGTGATGCCCCAAGTACATTGGGCAGCTCATTTGGTAAGATTGCATTTGTTCGCTTCACCACTAACCATCCCTACAACTCCATACAAGTGGTGTGGGTTTTTTTTGGTGGTGGTAGACTCCCTATAATTTACCCACAAAATAACTACATTACCTAAAAGAGAAAAGACCAAATGAATGGGACTGTAATAATAGTAACTCCACTCAGAACCTTATAGCCTACTGTTATTGCTTTAGAATTGCTTGCGTTTTTATAGTTGTTATAATATAGTATGATAATACACTTCACCAGAGAATATATACTGTATAGTCTTATATACCGGAGCCCAGTCCATTGGATGTTACTTTTCATTGCAGTCATTTTCGCACCTCTGGCCTGGAAGGAAGACAAGAGCCCTAAGCTGTTTGGCTCCCTGAGCCTTTTGGTTGTGTTGCTGTGCCCAGTCCCCGGCCTTGTCCTCAGTCACCTTGTGTAAGCAGCGAGCACACACTGACACACACCATACTCAGCCTGATATCCACAGGCGGCTCGAGGAGGGAGAAAAAGCCTTTCCTGCCTGCACTTAGTCAGTGATGATTTGTTCGCTGGCTCCTCGCCATATTCCTCAGGATTCCTACATACTTTTGGTTTTCCAGCAGTGCGGCTGACGCTTGCCAGAAAATGTGATAGTTTTCAGGATCTGAGGGAGGGCATGTGGGGAATCTCACTGGGACCCTTTTGATTTCTTTGCTCATTTTTTGCTTCTATGCAGTAAGTGTTTTGATACTTTTGCATCGACTATGAAGGCGACAACATGTTTTCTATGTTGAGTACATGCTCATAAAGACATTGTTAGATGTACGGGTATATATATATATATATATATATATATATATATATGTGTATATATATATATATATATATATATATATATATATATATATATATATATATATAGTATGTTTTATCATGGATTCTGTTGCATTTTTACCAGTTTTATTGATCAATTCATTCTTCCTCTTATCCAGTATATTAATTTTGTATAGGTGTCTTCCTCACTTTGTGTACACATCAAACCCTCCTCCCTACCCAGAATGTATATGAATGGTCTCTGGATGCTTTAGGCTCCATCAGTGTTCAAGTTTGTATTTTTTTTTTTTTTTCTAGCTAGCACACCCTTTATTTTCTGTGGCCCCATACACGTGTCTGTGTATTATCACATTTATGTGTAGGGGGCTACGAGCCTGGGGCAAAACTCAGGACATGTCCTATTCCTGTCCATTTTGCAGCTTGGGCTCATAACATGAAATGAATAATTCCGTGTAGGGGATGGTGATACCGGTAGTGATCATTTTGCATTGTAAGGAACATCTTCAGAAAGATTAAAAATAATAAGATACCGGGTATTGTATGTGTTATGCATTTATTGTGACGCTATGATTGGCTAGAGCTGTGCCGCGTTGGAAAGAGGTTCCAGAACTTCCACCCCTTTAACTTATTCCATCGCAGTTACCTTCTGTTCTTGTATAGCAAATTGTTAAAATCTTCCTAAAAAATAGAACCGTAAGAGCCGCAGCTTTTAGTAAATATAAATAAAGTAGTTTATTTCCTTTTAATTGGGCTCGGCGGTATCGTTCTTAAGCTGTAATACTTATTTTTGTAGACTGTTTTATGTACGTGTCTACAAGAAACCTCTGAAGACCTTGTTTTTTTGCAAAAGCTATGAAGCTGTATTGATTGTTCCTGCATTACTTCTGATTCAGTTAGGGTTAAATTGAGATGGCATTGAGATTGGTAATCCACCTAGCCTTAGCTATGACTCTTTCCCTTAGACTTCTTTTTCTGTAGATGTATTTTTTGGGGGAGATTTTATGTTTTACTTACTCTATATACAAATGATTTATATTTTGTAATTTCAAGGAACGTCAGATCAAGTAGAGAGGGGAATCTAGTCACAGTAGTGTCTCTATAGCACCTTGTAGTGTGTAGTCTCTATATACAACATGCTGTATACTGTCAGGCCTGGTTCACATCTGCGCATGGGTTTCTGTTGGGGGGAGTCCGCTTGGAGACCCCCCTGAACAGAAACCTAATCCGCATAAAAAAGCGGTTACTTTAGGAAACCCGCAGAACTATAATGGGGTCCGTGTGGTTTCCGCACGAAAAATGTGGAGAGAAAAGTGCAGTACAGTTTATTTTGCTGGAGAAAGGGCGTTTACTTTGCAGTGGTCGAAATGGGCTTCTCCTTGATAAGGAATAGGGGTAGTCTTTTTATGAGACATCTCTTTTAGCATAGAGAAGGTTCAGTGATAATCGTAGCCTAATATTTTCCAGCCTCGTTTTCTTGCTTTTCTTCCCTAATGACGCCTCCGTCACAATTTATGAAGTAATCCTCTGGGCATTACAGTCAGCCCAGCATTAATGTCCTCTTCTAAAGAGATTACTTCTATTATACAGTAGTCTAATATTGCTTGCATTTGTTCTGGTCTCTTCAGCTGTTGTTGGTTTTAAATGTCAGGGCGTTCATTGACTTATCCTAATGTAAGACATTTGTCTATGACTTTATTTATAAAGCTATTATCTACAGTATATTCACTTACCACTGGGAAGTTGTCATCGTGTTCTCAATCTGCCACGTAAATAGATTTCTGAAAGCCTTATTTATTTCTTACTATTCTTAGGAAATCTGGATATTAAAGTTTGTAACTATATAAAATGCATTTTAGTTTTTACTGGTTAGCCATGGATAGTAAAAGAATCACATGGACATCATAGGGGAAGAGTTGCATCTTGGGAGTCCTCTATATAGGTCAGAATGAAGGACTGATAAAACGAAGGACTGCCATCTGGTATATCATACCTGTCCATGTAAGTCCCCCTTGCACATGACTATATTTTTTGCAGTCCATAACCACAGATAGCATACAGACCCATTAATTTTTTATGGCTCCATCCACATGATCGTCTTCTTTATGGATCAGTGTGGTGGTCGAAGGAGCGAGCTGCAGCATATGGAGAAGGTTCTGGTCCTGTCTGTTTTTGTGACTTAGTCTTGTCAATTCAATTGATAAGACACATGGAAAAAATGTCATCTATGTACCGTCTACTCATTATTCTGTTGACCCACAGGTGACTGTGATTGTACACAATATGGATACATATGTATTCATTTATATGACACCACATGATACTACATGTAAACTTAGAGCTGAATACATCACTGGTGGATTCTGAAGCCCCCTTTCCTTAAGCAAAGCAGGGGTCATACTAAGCATACCTCTGCCCATGTGCCCGGGCAATCTCTACTGTCGGGTTCATCTGCACACATAGAAAATAACCATTCAGCTAATGACTCTCCAAAGTGGTCTTTCCCAGCCTCTTTAAACCCCCTTAAGAGAGACTGTAAAAGTTTTCCAATTTTTGTATTTATAGTAAAAAAAAAAAAAAAAAAAGTTCCTTATCTGTAATATGAAAAAAAATTACTCTGCAATTTCAATGTTATTTCTCTCTCTTCTCTCTGAAATATGGAAGCTTGCATTTTGGATTTAGTGATTTTTCTCCGGATATTGTGCCCACATGTGAATTTCCAGCTTTATATGTATTGTTTATTACACTCTAGGTCTCGCCGGTGACTTTATAGGATGTTTTTACGTAAACAGGCAGAGTTGTTTTTGTTGCACCTGGAAATGACAAGGCTCCCCTGTGTGCTCTACATTGTACAAAGCTGGAAGCAAGAGCACGATCTGACTGTTACCCCAGGCAATGAGAACTAGCAACCTTCTTTTCGATATACACATTAGAAAATCAGAGATGGAAAAATCTAAAGGGTAAATTAATACCAATGTGCAAAGCCATACATTTACTTGTCTCATGCCAGAAATAAAGTAGTATTTTTTATGGTTTGTACCGCTTCAAAGTTAGTAAAGAAGCTTAAGTAAATCTGTGCTCTGACATTAGACTTTGGTCGATAGAATACAATAATTTTGTGGGTTCCTTTTACAATGTAATCCGTATTGGGACAGGCCAATATCACCATAATGTGTCCAGTCTTTGGAAACCGAGTAACGTTTGGCTTTTCTTCCCCCAACGCAAACCATTTATAAAAAAACCAAATTTGGTATTCACCTATGCTTAGGAGAAGTCATAGCTGTTGACTGACCATCACCAAAATGACCCAATGAAATACTCAAAGATGTGGAAATCAAAAAGGTAACCCCTGAACCACTAAAAACCCCTCAAAACAATGACCATTGTGGCAAAAAGGATCATTCCTATCTATTTTATAGCTCACCATGCTTGGCACCATGGACTTGATGACTGTCATTGGTAATAAGCTTCACATTAATGACTTGCTTCAAGGGATTGTCCAGCAGGGAAAAAAGTTTATTCTCTGAATGGGTTAAAAAATATACAGGGCAGTATCTGAATAAAGCAGTGAGGGATCTTTAACTTTTTCTTAACCCCATTCTGATTGTGTACCCATTGGAATTGGAAAGTGAATTTACGTAGCTGTTACCCTATTACATTAAGGACAAGTTCATGTCTCAAGAAGCAGAGTAATAGAGCATGTCAATGATCCTGACTTCTTGGGCTTTGTAATTCTCTTATTGTTGCCCTGTGGTTCCTCGGTAAACGCTCTCTTACTCATCTTAAGTACTATCGTTAGCACTTATTGAATTGAAGGATTTCATCAAAAGCTGTAAGTAAAATGTTGGGCTTTGATTTCTAATGGCCTGTGTGGTTGTTTATGGTTCTAGACAATGGAGGTTTGTATGTCGGCTGTGCATGGAGGAGCCCATTGGTTGTAGTTTTCTACTTCAGTTCACTTATTTGGGCGGCTCGTCTTTTCTTCAGCGCAGTATTTCTGGTTCTTGTTTACTATACGTGGTTTCCTCGTTTGGAAATATTCACATCCTATCTCCAGCGTCGTTGATAAATACTATTGTTTCTACTTTGGGGATTTCAGTGTAGATTTTGTTTTGAAGACCTTTAGAAGATTTTATAAGCTTACCCCATGTTGTCAGAGCTCCGGGTTTGACTAATGGTACCACATAAAAGAAGGGCACAGTGGGGATTGTTATAGGTGTCCTGCACCTGTTTACACCTAGTGGGTTGTTTTTTTTGTGCATTTGAGACAACCAACACCTTGAAGAGATTCTGTCACCAGAACTCAGCATATCAACCCAACCCTGCAGATTGATCCAGGTGACCCTATCCTATCCAACTGCGTTTCCCCCTTGAGAATCGGTGCATCCATTGCCCTTGGTTTTATGAATATACAAATGAGCTCTTGGAAGCAAAGAGAGTTTCGCCTCTTTGGAGCAATGACAACGCCCTCATTGCTCCAAAGAATTCATTTACATATTGACAAATATAGAGATATTCTGTCAACAAAATCACCGATTCACAAGGAGAAAACACCATTTGATTCAGGTGACCCCAGCTGTGGAGCTTCATGTGAATATGCCAATGAGACTGAGGATGCTATAGTCCTACCCTACAGCGTGACACCATGAGTCATGAAGGTGCAAACCTTTTAGGTACGGTTTACTCATTAGGTTGGACACCACTCACACCTTGGTTATGAAACCCTAACACTCCTCTGCTGGTCCTACCTGCTATTCTGCCGACCAGGTCTTACACACCGTAACAGAGAGTGCCTTACCAACCAAGGGGTCTAACACTCAAAGTCAGCAACGTGAGAAAGGTGGAAATGGTCCTTGTTCTTGCACACACCATCATTCTCTATGGGACAATTCTCTTGTTCACCAGTTCTGTATATTTAGACAATGTATGATAATCTGCTGATGTAATGCTTGAAGTACTTTATTAGATATACATTTTCTGCCATATATCTGATTTTTACTATGGACATGGCCACAATTGCGGATAAGGTACAACAGACCCATTCATTTCTATGGGCCAATACACACAGCCACAGTTTTTGTGGCTGTGTTTCTGGGCCATAGTGAAGAGCCACAACATATGGAACCAGTCCTATACCTGTCCGTATTCGTGCTTCTGACCATTCATTTCAGTGTATAGGTCAGTTAAAACTATGGATGACACACAGATACGAATTTGTATATCATCCATGCGTCATTCTTGCCATTTTTTACTGATATACTGTATATAAAACCTTACTGTGTATTAGTTTCTTGTGTACTGTATAAATGTCACTGACTTAACCAGCTGTATATATATACACACTTCCTGATCTTGGTATGGAGCTACACCAGTGCATACGCCTTACAAGTTTTGCATCTCTGAATTTAGATGCTCAGGAGGAAGTTACTCCCTTTCTTGCCTTTTGTTTGGTATTCCTTTGCTTCCGCCTCCTCATATAATTCCACCCTTCTCACAACAGAAGAGGTGTCTGAGGAATGTCTGATGCCTGAAATGCTTCTCTCCTTCACGTTCCGTAACGTGCGTTACACTTCCCTTCATAACTAACAGGAGTCTTATCTATTTCCTTACACAGTTCTATGTTCCCGTATTTCAGTTTTCTCCTTTCATCTTCTCATTATACCATAAATCCTAAAATAAGCCATTCTATTCTCAGAAGGGCTGTAAATGATGGCGAGTGCGTTCTATATACCGACACCACTTACATAATTTTTGGCTTCCATGACCATGGAAATGTTAAAGTTTTTAGGGACTGGTAAATTTGAAACCAATTTGCTGCAAGATTAATGTTCAAGCACCGAAGCTTAGACTCTAATTCACAAATTTCAGATGTTGGTATGCAACCCCTGTCCATATATCCTAATTGTCCATATAGATGGACCAGCTTAGGATCTCCAACTATGGACCAGAACAGAGAGAGGCTCTTGATACAGAAACTGTAAGAAAAATGCTCAGCTGCCTTCAGCACCGTTTGCTGGTGTGTTGACCCTATAGGTAAAGGTGTGACCGGCACCTACGGTTGTCTATAGGATAGGGTCCCACCCCAGTTTAACAAGTAAATTAAAGGATCCCATAATAACTCTGCATAGCCACGTGTAGCACAATGCAATAGTAAAAATAAAAAAAATATTGGATACTTAACTCATCTCTATTGGGATCCTATGATACATAGCTAACTATGAATCCATCCCGCCATTTGTCCCTGAGGGTGGGTGAGTAGGGTTTTGGCCATTTTTTTCTTACCCAATATTCTTCTACTCTCCTCAATTTAGCTGTTTTACAACTACTAATATTTAGGCAATTGGCTAAATAGCAACACATTTGGGGGTTTTTTTATCAGCCCATCTACGCCCGTCTTGTGGTGTAAAAGGATGTTATTGTGCTGCTTCTTTGGTATGCAATTCTTTCTTGTGCCAAAGATATCCCACATTGGAGAGCGGGCATGACTTGGGCCAGCATATTTATTATAACGCATGCCAGTGGTGTAGATTTGCATTGTGGCTCATGGTGGTGGGCTGAATTTATTAATAGGCCGAAGCTTCTTAATAATTCAGGCGTGCCTCCCCCCAGTCGGGGACTTTATTAAGACTGGTGTCACTTGTGTCCTCCAATCATATAATACACTTGTATGGCAACTAGACTGATAGTAAAATCTCCAGGTCCAGTTGCAAGCTATATATGAATGAGGATGTAGACTTCCAGCAGCAAAACCATAAATGTGCCCTGCAGAGCACATGTCTTTGGCGTTAATAGAAGTAGAAGTAGAGCTTCCAGTCTGTCCTTACAGCTATTTATCAGGACTATTGAGTGGTTAGTATCTAAGGTGATCATGCTGTCTTTATAATATTCAGACCTCCATGACATCGTAGTGTTTCCACTTCATCACATCACTCGATGGCTTCACAGCATGCAGGTTAAGAAAACTGCATTTGTCTTGAGTTTGTTTAAAACTTCCTCCAGCTCCGTGTTCTAGCTTTACTAGTTTCCAAGTACAGTGCAAAGTGAACTTAAAACTATTGGCCATAGACTTTTTGTGACTTGCCTGACTACGTTATCAGTCAAATTTGCATCTGATGGATTCAAAGTTTCCTTCAAGTTACTATCTGTTCTTGTAACAATAGAAGCAACAAATCCTGCACGTGTAGTATATATGGTGAATATAATGGAGGAAGTGTATAACAACTGGTGCAATGGAAAAGAGGCCCCAATCCTTACAAAGGCCCATTGATAAATTAAATTCTTTACCTGGTTGGTTGCCATGAGTTATTATATCACTTTTCCCCTGACCCAGTTTTCATACATATCACCAGATGCTGCTAAATTTAACGTGACATAGATAACTTGCTGCAGCTTGATATGTTTTAACAGATAATGCCAAAAGCCATTAAATTTAAAGCCATAACTTTTGCCTACAGTCACTTATGGAAAAGCATTCATCGATGGTGTTTTCTATGTCGATCTTGATGTCCTATGCATCAGCAGAGGAGGTGCTCAATTCACGATGAGACGTACACCCCACTACGTATTAGTGGCATCCCCTGGGAATCTATACAAATCGGCTAAAATCTTTGACAACATTCTGCCGTCATTTATGCCACAAATGTGACATGGCCTATGACCCTGCCCAGTTTGAGAAAAGTGGCGAAAGTAGCGCAAGAACGCCACGTGAGATGAATTACAACTATTAAGTGGTGATTAAAAAGTCTCAAAAAAAGAGGTATAATGTAATAATGAATTCCCCCAAAGTCCTTCGTCTATCATGGTGTTGACTCTTATTCTTATATGGGGGTGTCTTATTTTTTTTTCTTAATTTTATCCAAACCACTACAGTAGGTACTCATAATGCTTATTTTTTTAATGCTTTCCTTCTCAATTCTAGACAATGGAGAAGGATTATAAAACTGATGTTGGCTGAGTTTCAACTATTTGTACACATTGAACCATTTAAATGTCATTCGGGCTATGTAAATAAATCTGTAAAAGAAACAAAGGTTATATCTGTCATTATCTCGGGGTCAAGTGGAAAGCTGACCTGCCAGGTCTGTATGTAAACCTCCCTTACAGATGTAATAACTTATCTCATATCCTGGCAATGTATATCAAATATTAACTGGGTGTTACCATTACCCTTGTCAGTAGGGGGTGTTTCTGCAGAGTCTGGTACTGTTGGCACCAATTGATAGTGTTGGTGTACAGGGATTACATAGGGGATTTGGTAACCTCTAGAGATGAGCGAGTACTGTTCGGATCAGCCGATCTGAACAGCACGCTCGCATAGAAATGAATGGACGTAGCCAGCATGCGGGGGGTTAAGCGGCCGGCCACCGTTAAAGCGGAAGTACCAGGTGCATCCATTCATTTCTATGGAGCGTGCTGTTCGGATCGGCTGATCCAAACAGTACTCGCTCATCTCTAGTAACCTCCAATTTATTGATACTTATCCAGGCGGAATAAGGGCTAGTTCACACGTAGTTATTTGGTCCGGATTTTGATGCGGAGTCCGTGTAAAAAAAAAACGCCTCCCATTGGATTCAATGGGAGCTGGCCATTTCCTTTTTCTTTGAGCGGTATTTTACCTCTCGCGGAAAAGAGAAGCGACCTTGCCCATCTTGACGCGATTCCGCGTCAAGACAATCCCTCTGGACTAGGCCCATTCATTTGGAAAGCCGCGACTGTCGGAAGCCGCGACAGGCGCATTTTGGTTCGAATTCTGACGAGGCTTCCCGTGTCAAAATCCAGACTAACTACGTGTGAACTAGCCCTAAGGGTATGTTTACGTGGTAGAATTTGGTGCTGATCTTGGGGCTGTTTCCGACTCAAAATCCTCACCAAATTGCGCCTTGATTTTACCTTCTATTGTATTCAATGAGAAGCAGAGATTGAAGGAGGATGTTGAAATAAAGAAGCACCCTGCCCAATCTTGTTTGTGGATTCCAGAGCTGATTCAGCCACAGAACCCATAGCACAAGACACTGTGCTGAATTAGGCTCATTATAGTGAATGAAAGAGGGATCGGAGACTATTGTCCACCTTCAATTCCTCTTCCATTTCTGTCATTTGAACATGGAACAGAGGAACTGCACGGCGAAGAAAGGAGAACAGAAGTATTTTCAAAGAAATCTATATAAAAAGCGTTAACAGGTACCCTGTACGAGGGATTGATTCCCTTATTTCATATATAAAGATTTTATAGAGTAGATACTACTAGTGCAGTGATGGCGAACCTTTTTGAGACCGAGTGCCTAAACTGCAACCCAAAACCAAATAAATTATCACGGAGTGCCAACACGGCAATTTAACCTTAAAACTCTGTGGGTCCACAATTGCGGACCTACAAATTACAGTCATGTGACTGGGGCTTTACAGATCTTGTACTGAAAGGTAAAGGTCTCTGCATTCTGTACTTTTAAACAATTAATTTTCACTATTTACATCGCACAGGATCTGTTTTATAGTTACCGTGCAATGTTATTACATCCTGTACTAATTTCACGTCTGCTATGAAACAAATACTGTGTGATATACATAGTGAGGGGACCCCACACAGTACAATCTGCCCCTCAGTGGCCCCCCCACACAGTACAATCTGCCCCTCAGTGGCCCCCCACACAGTACAATCTGGCCCACAGTGGCCCCCACACAGGATTATACCTGTATACTCCACAGTAGCCCCCTCCCACACAGCATGAAATGGTCCACAGTAGCCCCCTCCCACACAGCATGAACTGGTCCACAGTAGCCCCCTCCCACACAGCATGAACTGGTCCACAGTAGCCCCCTCCCACACAACATGAACTGGTCCACAGTAGCCCCCTCCCACACAACATGAACTGGTCCACAGTAGCCCCCTCCCACACAACATGAAATGGTCCACAATAGCCCCCTCCCACACAACATGAACTGGTCCACAGTAGCCCCCTCCTACACAACATGAAATGGTCCACAGTAGCCCCCTCCCACACAACATGAAATGGTCCACAGTAGCCCCCTCCCACACAGCATGAAATGGTCCAGAGTAGCCCCCTCCCACACAACATGAACTTGTCCACAGTAGCCCCCTCCCACAGAGCATGAAAGATCCACAGTAGCAGCATAAATTGGTCCACAGTAGCCCCCTACCCGCACAGCATGAAAGTCTACAGTAGCCCCCTCCCACACAACATGAAAGGTCCACAGTAGCCCCCTCCCATACAGCATAAAATGGTCCACAGTAGCCCCCTACCCACACAGCATGAAAGTCTACAGTAGCCCCCTCCTACACAACATGAAATGTCTACCGTTGCCCCCCTCCCCTGACAGTGCAAACAAACACAATATAGTTACCTGAAGAGCTGCCGGGTGTTCTCTCTTCTGTTCACTGCGCGCGCTGATGACTTGCGTCATCACGCCCGCGCTTGTTCAGAGGTCACACTCTGTAGTCAGTGTAGGCCGCGTAGTACGCGTGGCCTACACTGAGCTACACTGACAGCTTTCAGCTGGATGCGCATTTGCACAACCAGCTGAAGGCAGCGATCGCTCACTAACGGGGAATCCTGCATCGGATTCGCCGTTAGTGAGCGATCAGGGCGACAGCACGCGTGCCAGCAGAGGGGACTCTGCGTGCCCTCTCTGGCACGCGTGCCATAGGTTCGCCATCACTGTACTAGTGTATACAAGGGAATCCCGTAAACAATATAAACACTGCAATTGAACAGGTAGTCTTATTAAACCATGGTCAACCTTCCTGACAAGCACCAGAGTGAAAAATCTCAATTTTCACATGTGATATCCCAGAGTTTGGCACCACTAAAGTGGCTGCTGACACCACCCTACTGTGACGCTATGGGTCTCCGAGAGGCTACTGCTATAGTCTCTCCCATCTCTTCACAACTTGCTGGTTTGCACCAGTCACCTAGTATGGTAGCCATTCTGCACAGGTCTGCACTGTTTGCTAAACCACTTCTTTTTATGGTATCCCGACAACTCTTGATTGCAAGAGTGTCAGATTTTTGGAGGAAGCAAAGGCAAGGTTGAAGCGCTCACCATCAGGCTTACATACTCAAACCTGACTGTCGTCAGATCCCAAACAGAACTTTCTATTTATCATGAACGGTGATATGCCATTGCAAACTGGAAGCGGTCCGGGTAGAAACAGGGGTGTGTAATGAAATTCCCTGCGTGGCTTGTTCTTGTCTTGTGCTGCCTTGAGCCTGTGGACTATGGACGTTTGCCCTTATGTAGCCTCACTGCTCCCAACAGATAGGACAGGACGGACTGGATGGTAGTCAGTTCTTCAAAACAACCTTCCTGCTTCTTTCACTCCAGTAACGCTCCCCCCTCTTAAAGTCTGCCAACTAGGCAAAATGTCTTTACGTATGTTGTTACCAACAGGTACACTACCCAAAAGTAGGCTCTGAGGTCCTGTTGTATGGGTAGACCATAGACTCTCCTCAAATGCCCTACCACATCAGGACGGGGAAGGTAGCCCTATAAGAAGCTTTAGCCCATTTATCTTAAGTTTTTTTTAATGAAAACCATTATTTTGGCCCCTACTAAGCGTTTCTTCCGAACAAAGAGATAGTACTGGATATAAGAGGAAAGTGGTTGAGTTGCTGTACATTATGTCTGTTTGCTTCACTAAGTGCACGGCAGCTTTCTCAGACGGAGCTCCACAATGCCTATTAATGAGTCTGTACAAATATTTGCTTTTGGCATTCATAAATTGTTTGCACCCGATCCAGCCTCAGGTCATGTCGTGACACAAGACGTTCTGGTTACCTCATCAGAGGCGGCGTATGAGATGAGAAAAACATGACTGCTCTCTTCCAGAAACAACTAACTCATATATAGGCTGTCTGTAGTATTGCAGCTGAGACAAAAGAATGGGGCTTAGCTGCAATACTAGCTACAACCATGGACTAGATTGGTGCTGTCACTGGTCTCAGCAATCACATGTTCAATATCCTAGGTAGCCAACATCAGAGGTGTGACTTGAAGTTCCTGAGCCTAATGTATAAATCTGTAATGGGGCCCCTACTAACCTTGTATAATTTAGAATAGTGATATATTTTATATGGCGAAAAAAACTTTTAGGGGCCCTTAGGGTCCAGCACCTTGTAGTGACTACTGCCACATGTGACCGCTAAGAACAGTGCTTGGCCACAGTGCTTACCTGAGCCGCTGCCCTTCCACCTCAGTCAGTGCGGCTACAGAATTGAAAGGGGTTGCAGTCCTGCAACTATAAGACTATAAGACGCACTTTTTTTCCCCAAAATTTGGGGGGAAAAGAAGGGTGCGTCTTATAGTCTGAATGTGGCGCCTGGCACCCGCCGTAATAGAGAGGCGGATGCCGGCAAGGGATAGACGCCGGGGCCTGAGACATCGCTGCGCTCCTCTGCCCTGCATGAAGCCAGCAGCGGGAGGAGTGATGCTATTCCGCTCCTCCGTCCCCCTGCCGCTGGCTTCATGCAGGGCAGAGGAGCGCAGCGATGTCTCAGGCCCCGGCACCTGTGATGGCGTCTATCCCTCCCCGGCATCCGCCTCTCTAGTACAGCGGATGCTGGGTCAGTATCAGCGGCCCCTTCTCCCCCGGGGCCGGTCCCCACCGGCCCCGTACCTGTAAAGTTGCAGGCCGGCTCCTGCGCGGCGATATCGCAGGAGCCGACCTGTTCGGGTGACAGCCGGGAGCCTAATGAGGCTCCCAGGCCTGTCACTGCTATATATTAGTATTGCGGCTGGGTCTATGACCAGCCATAATACTAATAGACAGAATGTCCCATAGACGGCAATACAGTTGTATTGCCGTCTATGGGACTTGCAATCAAGTGACCGCAGGTTCAAGCCCCCGGGGGGGAATACAATAGTAAAGAAAAAAAAAAAAAAAAACATTAAAAATATATAATAAAAATATGAAATAAATAAAAGTTCTAAATCACCTCCTGTCCCTAGAATATATATATAAAAGTAGAAAATCATATGTCATAAACCACCGGGTTTTCTTTCAATACAAGGTGATCTAAGCAATAGATATTCCCCAAAATGGTATAACTAAAAAGTACTTCTGGCCCCGCAAAAAAAAAAAAAAACACACTATGCGTCCCTGTACAGCTGCAGGGTCACCTGTCAATGTGGCCTTGCAGCTGTTGCAAAACTACAACTCCCATATATTAAATATTTTACCATTTTTTGCTTCAAATTTTTTTCCCCCTATTTTCCTCCTCTAAAACCTAGGTGCGTCTTATAGTCCGAAAAATACGGTAAGTTGCTTACATAGATCACATCAATTTTTGCTGAACTCACCAACCATCTAATGTTCATAGGGTTCTGTGGACACCCCCTTCCCCAGTTGCTCATTTTGGATGAGATAGGAATACCCACTCTTTTTGCCTTTGAGAAAGTAGCCACCAGAAGCTTGTGGTAGCCGGTTACTTCCCTATATAAAATACATACATGCTCAAGTGAGCGTATATATGTAGTTTAAGTAGGGAGAGCTAGCTGTCAGCTGAAAGACTGTTTAGTGGACACTACTATGAAAATAAAGATGTGGGTCATAGTCTACTACAAGTTCTCAACTTTGGGAATCTGCAGACCCTCATACATTGAGCTAGCAGGGGGGGTACAGATAGTTCCAAACAGTCGGGAGCATGGCTATAGGGAATGTAGAGGTAGTGGTCTAACCCAGTCTGAACAACCATCTACTGTGTATGAGGTTGTCTTGCACGTCCCCAGGGGCAAATGTTCAAGAAAAAGAATTGGGCGTGTTGGATATCAGCATTATCCATCCTTTAGTCAGAGGGGTCTGCCACTGGCTTACTCCCTGTCTCTACTGATATCATATACGGTATACTGTATGTAGAAAGTGATGTTCCAACTCCTTTCTGCTAGATTCCATTCCCTGTAAAGAAGAGTATATCCACACTTTTTTAACAAACTATTGGATTAAACCCAAGCAAAAAGCCAATTCTTACACTAGGACACCCCACCTCTCCATTGTTTTGACTGTTGGAGGCCACATACATGTTAATTGCCTAGAAGTATCTTTGCTTCTGTTTAAGTGAATGGAAGCAGAGTTGCAGCTCCCTAGCACCCCCACTATAGTGTACGGAAGCTGTATACAGTGTACAGAGCAATGTACTGCCTCGCTTCTCCCATTTACTTGACTAGAAGCTTCATTGGTGTGGGGTTAGGTTATTGGACACCAGCCAATCCTATACTGAGGACGTATCCTGGGCATACATCACTAGTATCAATTTTCCCTGCATCTTGGACATCCCCTTTAAGGCCTAGTCAGGACACATAAGGCATTGGCAGAAAGCTGAGAAATAATAAGAAGTTACTAGAAAAGATAAAACCCCATCCCTGCTACCTACTATATACAATCCCAGCAGAAGACACTAGCGAGGCCTGCGCCCACATAGCGGCACGTAGCATGTAATGTACATTTCCCCCCCTGCTGACAACAGAACTCGCCATTCCAGCCGGTGACTCTGGGGGAGGGGATATCACCATATATCTCATGTGCTCCGCTTTCTGGCATAGCTCTGCTCTGTTTTTACATTTCCATCTCCATGACTACTAATTTATTGTGATAATGTTTCTGATCCAGCGCAGGATACTTTGGGAGTAATTTTACATGGTCTGTTGCTGTACAATAAATCCTTGTACGTTGTAACTGGCTGGCTCATAGTGTATCATGATCTTTATTAGCTTTGCAGATTTAGTCCTCTGAGCACAGCATAGATAGATAGGAGTGACAGCCGGTGATGATGGCGGTGAGCCGCTTGTTTTGTCAATGCCGGATTACTTAGGTACTGACGTTTCCTATAGGAAGGGCAAGGTTGTGTGAATACTTCCCAATGATTCACAGGTCAACATAGCAAACAGATTACTATAATGGTGAGGGAGCAATCCTCAGTCAGCTGTATTAGCAGGAGTAGGCCAAGATGGGGGTTCTAGGGTTTCATAGACATTATCATAGTGTTACTTGCCTATACAAACTAATATACAAATATATATCTAGAATTGTGAGCCCAAGTTAAGGGCGGCTTGCAACCATTCTATGTGTTCCATAATGGTAGCCCATGTGGGTGCATTTGGCCTAAAGTAGACTTAGGCCCGGTTCACATCTGCATTCAGGTTTCAGGAAACCCATTCAGGAAACCTATTCGCATAAAACAGCGGTTACCTTAGGAAACTGGCGGACCCCACAGACTATAATGGGGTCCGTGTGGTTTCCGCACGAAAAATACTTGCAGGACTTTTCTCTTCACATATTATATGCAGATAGGGGAACAGAATGCCCCGAACGTAGATGTAAACCGGGCCTTAGGTTACCCTCTACCCCATTCATAGTGTGAGCCTATCCTGGGGCCACCTCTCTGCAGGCTACACATCATTGGCATCCAGGGAACAGACCAGAGGCTCACATGAATCTCATCTCTTCCTTCCGGGGATGGGGGAAAAAAGGAGCAAACAAGTTATTGGTTTTCTTGTCCCATCTGAACATGACCCTGTGGAGTACAAGTGATTCAGATTGACTTTCACTCTACGTCCCTTTACACTACAATATGTGTTTTGGACTCCATGTGCTTGATATGGTTTATAGTAGAGGAGTGTCATGGTGTGTGTCCTAACATGACCTATAGTCTGGTCCCTCTCAGGGTTTACGTCCTACAGAAGTTTGTGAAGCTCATAGGAATGGTGGCTCAGTTGGTTATCACTGTTGCCTTGCACTGGAGTCCATGGACAACATCTGCAAGGGGTTTGTATGTTCTCCCCATGTTTGTGTGGGTTTCCTCTGAGTACTCTGGTTTTCTCTCACACTCCTGATAGGGAATTTAGACTGTGAGCCCTATATGGGACAGTGACCACATTGTCTGTAAAGCGCTGCAGAATATGTGGGCGCTATATAAGCAAGCAAAATAAATAAATATAGGATTAGCATTATAGTTAAATACTGTTGCAGCCATATTGTCATATTTATTCATGTTTGGGAACACTCAGTCACAGTAAATGTGAATAGACCTTTACATTTAACCTATAAAGCTCCCAAAGGTGTTAATACCCAGCCAATGGCAAAGCTGCCTAGTTAGAGAGGGATTTAAGAACAATGTATGCCTCGCTGTATATCTGGGGTCTGGGAAAGCTGTGCTACAACCCTGGTGAAGTTCTTAAAGTGACGGTATAGTTTGTCAGTCTTCCCATAAATCAACACCACATAATAAGTAAAGGGTTAAACTGAAGTACTTTTTTGGGATTATTTTTTTCTTTTTTTTTCCAGGATATGAAGAAATTCTGGGGTGACTTGTGCTGATCTTCTGTTATTCCTTTTACAATTTTATGAACACACTGACAACTGGGATTAACAATTCCCATTGTCAACTGGGCGTGTCCTTACAAATTTTGGCAGTGTCCGCACATCGGTCAGCATCCAAGCGTACGTGGACACACTCCAAACTGGTAACACCCATTTTTCAATATATTCGTATATTTCGAGTAGGAATAACAGAGGGGCAGCACAACCCAGAGATCTAAGAAAGATGTTCCAGAATTGCCATTACTGGGGATTTTCTGAAATCGACTTGTCAGGAGAAGTGACAGGTCCTGTTTAATGATGACACAAGAAATACTTGTGTAACTCCTTCCCCTTACCAGTGTTGCTCCACAGTGTTTCCCTATGTATCAGTGTATGTTGTGTATACAGATATTTACTTTGCTGCCGGCATTGTATACTCTTCACTTTCTTCCTGTGTTGAACATAAACTTCCCCCTTGAGACATAATTACCGATTCTTGTACATGACTGACCAGAGTTCTCATCATTATAATATCATTGTCATGCCTGTCCTCTTCCGGCTGTCATTCTCTTGTTGGATCAATTATATAATAGGAATGATATCTGAACTGTCCGGGTCACCCGGTGTATCACCATATCTGCCAGAGCAACTGTTATGGACTGTAGGTAGTGCACATTGGGACCTGTTTATGGGGGAGACACTGGGTGGTGATCACAGGTGAAAATAGACACAGCCCGAAGAGCTAACCTGCATATACATTAAAGGAGTTTTCTGGGATTTAAAGGGATTATCCAGTTTCTATTATTGCCCCTCGCAGATCACCCGTATGGAGGCAGTTTGGCTCTCAGTAATGCTTACATTACGCGAACTGTGCTGCTCTTTACTATACCAACTCTACTGGTGAATGTAGGTACTGCAGCTGTACTTACACACATTGCTACAGTTTGTATGGAAAGTAAGCAGCTCTGCTCACAGTATGTATACTGTCTTGGTACAGGTGATCTGCAGGAGTCCGATAACTGGGACTCCACATATCTAATATTGATGGAATAACCTAAGGATCAGTACTAAAAAACACCACATAACCCCTTTGATGCATTGAAATACCAATTAGATGTTCCATGCTCTTGATGCCCAGGACCCCCACAGATCAGCTGATGGGCAGCCGCGCCCTAGTGAGTTATGCTTCTGCTTTACCAACCAGTGATGTCAATTTAATTCATCACGTGGCCTGTGTGTACCTCAGACCTATTGGAGTGAATTGCAATACCAAGCACAACCACTACATAATGTGTGGCACTGTGCATAGTGAGCAGTGGAGAGGCTGCGGCACTCGTCCAAACGCTGCAATCTCTTCAAACTGCAGATCACCGAGGGTCCTGGGTATCTGACTCCACCAATCTGATATTGATGACCTATAATAACAATAGATATTAATGACCTAAAAAGTAGATTTCCTCAGACTCAACATTGCACATTGACACAATAAAGGTATGTTCACTATGCTGGGAAGCGCTCCAGCAAAAGCATATAGGTGATTTGGAAAGGATGGCGGTGACTTTCCTCCAGCCTTCGAATGGTTAAAGTGATCCGACAGTACAGCATTGTTCTTATTATAACACGCCAAAACTCCTGAAGATTCCTCCACATCCAAACTTGTCTAGCTGGATTTTCATGATGGAGCGTCTTGTGGTTGATACTGAGATATCTGTAGACAGGAGGGAGATGTTCCGGGACATCTATACGTTCAGGGTGACCTGCTGAGGATGTAGATTTATACTTGACATTTTTCTTCTCTCTGATTTTCTTTCCAGTGCCTGAAAATGACTGCAAAGAGGAACTTGTTTGTGCGGTTGGTGCCGTGCCGGTGTTTGCGGGGAGAGGAAGAAACTGTGACCTCACTTGACTATTCTCACTGCAGCCTGGAACAGGTGCCGAAAGAGATTTTCACATTTGAGAAAACCTTGGAGGAACTTTATTTGGATGCCAACCAGATTGAAGAGCTTCCCAAGGTACCACTTTTCTGTATAGGATTCATATTTTCCATGACACTGATGACAAGCAGCCCTCTCTCCTGGGTCTCTTCCAGCTGTGTTTTATGGGCATTAGCTCACGTCGCTGCTCTCGCTTTCTTGGCAGAATCCCGCGCCAACCATTCACTTAACTCCGACTCCATCTCATGAACACAAGCTCCAGCCAGGGAGTTCCTTGCACTTCCAAAGTTTTCATTTAGTTGGCACCTTGTTACATCTGTTCTCTAGCAGATGTTCATACGTTTTCCTACCATCCTGGCTGTCAAAAGCTGATGTTATTTCTCACTAGATTCTCGTTTCTAGGTTATAAATGGCAGCAAACCCATATGCACACCTTACCGTTGCAATTAATCTAATACAGTGCTCAAATTTAATGTCATAAAAGTAATCTTAGACAATGGTCATAAAGGATCACGCATGATATTATTAAAAAAAAAATGCCATATGTTTTTTTTCAGGGTTTATCAAATTATTTTGGGCTTTATTGAATAAGGATAATCCCTGAATTGAAAGCAATCCACTTTGCCCACCAGGAAAGCTGTTAGCGGCCACAGATGTTTTATTGCACAGTGCCCCCTTTCGAGAAATGGAAGACAATATATTACAATGATAAGACCATTCCTCTATACCATTCGTTCCAGCTTCTTTCTGCCCTTGCTAAATAGATGGGGGCTTCCATCCATAGTCTAAATAAGTCGTACGGGGGTTTCAGAAATATTGATGATCTATATTTAGGATAGGTCATCAACATCTGATCGGTGGGACTCTGAGGGTCCATTCACATGGAGGAAAATGGCGACTTATTTGGCGCTGAATTCTACACGTTGGAAAAGAAGCCTCCCATTGACTTAAATGGGTGCTGCTAGCTAGGAAAATTCCGCTAGTAGAAAAAAAAAAAAATGGGAGGCTTTTTTTTTTCAGCGTGGAAAATTCACCGCCAAATAAAGCGCAATTTTCCTCCATGTGAATGGACCCTGACACATAGGACACCCACAGATTAGCTGCTCGAAGTGGTAGAACTGAATGGGTGAAAATGACTTCACAGGCCAGTGATGTGCTGATTATTTGTAATGTGGTAATGTGGCCTGTTTACGGCTTCAGAACATTCAAGTAAATATGCTGTGTTGCAATACCAAGCACAGCCACTGAGCAATGCATGGCACTGTGCTTGGTATTTAGGAAAGAGGCACAGCACTCACTGGAATGCTGCGGTTTCGAGCCACAGAGAGCGGAGATTGATGACTTATCCTAAGGATCACACATCAATATCTGATCTGTGGAGGGTCTAACAGATCAGTTCCTTGGAAAGAGCAATTGTTTGATGTATGTTGACCAGTTAGCCATATATCAAATACCTTATGGCATAACACACAGTATATAAACTTGTGACACTTGACTTTTTACAATTGAGGACAATAATGACCATCTATAAATCTAGCATGTTTTAATAGCATCAGAGTCTGCCAGAGCAGAGGGCTGCCAATGTGGTCAGGTACTACAGGCAGTGGCGTAACTACCGGGGTAGCAGGGGTAGCGTCTGCCACAGGGCCGGGACATTAGGGGCCTGGCGACAGTCGTTAGCCCTGCGTTTTTTTCTTCTTTTTTTTTAAATAGGCCGTTACCGGCTGGAGTTACTCCATCCGCTAATGGGCCCTATTTACTTCCCAATCCTGGCAGGGGCCGGGATCGGTAAGTGACACCATGGGCCCCACAAGCACCATCATTATACTCGGGGGTCTTTTCAGACCCCCGAGTATAATGATCGGAGGCCCCGGAAAGGTAAAGGAACATAACAAACACTATTACTTACCTTTCCACGCTCCTAGCAGGCTTCGGGCCTAATTGTGTGTCGTCCCTGACGTCACATGATCCGGGCCTGCGTCCTGGGTCATGTGACGTGAGTACGTCATTAAACAAGGCCGACACCACTGAGGACTGCAGCGGAGCGGGAGATAGCGAAGTAACAGTGTTTATGTTTGTATCCCCCTAGGTCTCCTATTATTATACTCTGGGGTCTGAAAAGACCCCAGAGTATAATGATTGTTCATTATGGGGAATAATACCATGTGCAGAGGCCACAATGGGGTGTAATAGTATGTGCACGGGCCACTATGGGCATAATACTGTGTGTAGGGGCCACTATGGGGCAATGATATTGTTTACTGCGGCCACTATGAGCATAATACTTTGTGCAGGGCCCACTATGGGGCATATTAGAGCGTGCAGGAATGCGGCGGGGGGTTGGTCGGTCGAGGTCTTCGGTGTCTGTCAGGATGGGGGGGTGGGGTATGTCAAAAGTTTGCCACGGGGCCCCGCCATTCCTAGTTACGCCACTGACTACAGGTACTACATTTGTCATGTAGCAGCCGCTTCTACTCTCAGCAAACAGCTGATTTTACTTGGATAAACCTTGAGTCAGACCCGATTGCCACATCAGCTCTTAAAGGAATTAAACCTATTAAGACAGTCTTGCAAAATTTCAGCAAGAAGTTAATAATCTGCTCCATATTCAGCTTGAGACTGACTTAGGGGGGAGGCAATTAGCCAAGAGGGTGGGCTTAACAATCTTTGTGCGCTTTTGCCAACAAGGTGGAGGGGTAGGCTGCTCCTGTAGCCAGTTGTCTTTCAGCCAGACACAGAACAGTGAGGAACGGAAGGGGGGACACATGGCTGAGCTTGTTAGATTAAAGGGATCCTATCACTGGATACCCTTTTTTTCTGACTGACACGTAGGAATAGCTTTAAGAAAGGCTATTCTTCTCTGCACCACCATTCGGTAGAAATCTATGTTTTCTTCAGTATCAAATGAGTTCTCTTGCAGCACTGAGGGCGTCCCCAATGCTGCGAGAGAAATCTCTAGTGACGCCTCCATCTTCTTCTGGGACGCCCTCTCCCTGTGTCGTCTTCCGTCCTGAGTTTCAATCTTCTAGGCCTCGGGCTTCAGGCAGAGTCGACTGTGCATGCCAGCGGCCACAAGAAAATATTTGGCCGCTTACACATTTTACTGAGTAAGCGGCCATTTTCTTGTGGCCTTTCTTAAGGCTATCCCTACGTGTTAGTCAGAAAAAAAGGGTATCCTATGATAGGATCCCTTTAAGGGATTTTCTGTTATGAGATTCTATTTACTACATTTATGCATTCTCAATATTGGGTATATTCAAGAATAACAGATATTCATCATGGGGACGGGGTAATTACGGTAGCTATTATAATTCACATAGCATAAATAAATAAATATACATAAACACCTTCTTGTGCATTTAAAATGAATAATTCTCAGATTTGATAACTTTTATATCCTCTGCTTATTGAAAGTTCTTGCATTTGCTCAGAAGAGATATTCACGTAAGCCAAAAAAAAAAATTGCTACTGGCAGATTTCTGATTTTCCAGTTATATAGCCAAGGTTGATCAAAGATGGAGCTTCAGTCATATTAACCTCTTCAGTAGGGGCCATGAGAACAGATGGCTCTATCAGGAGTCAGAGAAGAGGAGCAATCCTGATCTTACTTGGTATGCATGCAGTCTTAGCTGAATTCCAGAGAGGGGGGATTGGTGACTGGTCCTTTACTAGGTAATGGCTGGCGCCACAGGTTTTCTTTTTCATTTTTTTGTGTGCCAGTTTTGGCTTCATTTTTATGAGCCACAGTCACAATTGGACTCCTAAAGAATTGATAATATTTGGCCATACTGCTGGCCAAATATTGCTTTGAGGCAAATAATTGCTGCAAAAACTGCCCAGAACGACTGTGTGACACCAGTCAGGATCTTTTCCCTCTGCACCTATGCGATATACAGGGCGCTCACCACCTTGGTTTTCTAAATTCAGTCACTCATTGTATTGTGTATTGCACACAGTCAGCCGCCAATATTGCCCTTATTACCAGGAACTAAGTTGGAGATGCAAATAATGTAAATACAAAAATCTTTTCAGGGGAAAATCCCTTTAAAATGACATTCAGTAAATTGCATTAGTTAGAATGTAACATCTTGGGATGGAGATATTGCTGATGGCTCTTGTACTTCCCAGGCTGCAGCAGATGCAGAGCTATCAGCACAAACACTTCTGTTTCTATAATAGCCCAGTAATTCTAGAATGCTGAATCCGGAATGGAAATTTTTCATGATACTTTGTCCTTCTTCCTTGCTTAGTTTGTGACCCAGATTTCTGTCTTTATTAAGTTTTATTGGTGCTGGCTATTACTTTTATATATAGTCTGCTATAGTTCTCAGTGTGTCATCGTCGCTATCAAATTATGTGGTGGTGACGAGTGAAAAAAAACAACAGCATTTATGTTGTTACTTACATTTGTCCTTTACTTTGGGCATTTATGGTACGTTTGGTGACATACACACCACGATGGTTGGTAGCATTGCCTTATAGAATTGTATAAAAATTATTTATTTTTGCCTTTTTATGTATTTTTTTGTTGTTGTTATCTTTAATGTAGATTTTGAGCCCCATATAGGGATCACAATGTATATTTTTTTTCTCCCATCAGTATATCTTTGTAGAATGGGAGGAAATTCACGCAAACATGGGGAGAACATACAAACTCCTTGCAGATGTTGTTCCTGGCAGGATTTGAACCCAGGACTCCAGCGCTGCAAGGCAACAGTGTTAAACACTGAGCCACCGTGTTCTCCCTAGTTAGACTTTTTCCACTCTCAAAAAATTATTTAAAGTTTGCAGATATTTTTAGGTACAGATGTAGCAGAGTTAAACTACTCTGGTGAGATATCTTATTATAGATGACAACCAAATCATGGAAAATAAAAAATCATTGGAAAATGTTCTTTAAAGGGATCCTATCATTAAAATGACATTTTTTTTCCCTAACATGTAGGAATAGCCTTAAGAGAGGCTATTCTTCTCCTACCTTTAGATGTCTTCTCTGCGGTGCTGTTAGGTAGAAATCCCGGCCTTCATCGGTATGCAAATGATTTTTCCCGCAGCACTGGGGGCGGTCCCTAGCGCTCAAACAGCACTGCGGGCGTCCCCAATGCTGCGAGAGAACTCTCCAGCACCGCCACCATCTTCATCTGACTGGAACGGCCTCTCTCCGCGTCTTCTTCCGGTGCTGGGTTCAAACTTCTAGGCATGCACAGTTGGCTCTGCTGTTGGGCATCGGGCAGAGCCAAATGCACATGCCCACAGCCATTTTTTTTTTGTGGCTACTTACACTCGCGGACGTTCTTTTGGGAGAAGAATAGCCTTTCATAAGGCTATTCCTACCTGTTAGCGAGAAATACAATTTTAATGATAGAATCCTTTCGATGAATTTTCATTGTTTTTTTGTTGTCTTCTGTAATAACAGACCACACTGTAGTTTTACCATTAGCAGTAATTTGGGTTACGTTTGCTCCATCTTTATATTGATGGTATACTGTATATGAAGAAGATCACTTCTAATGAAATGAATTTCTGTCAATACGAGGCTAGGTTGATATGGTAAAACAATGGATATTGTAATGGACTCCATTATAGTCAGCTGTCAGGATCCATTTGTGTCCATCATATGAAGGATCTCTCCTTGTCAGGACAAGATGTAAGATTGCTGGGGGCTTGAAGGAGCTGAAGTCTATGGAAAGGTTCTGCGGTCTCACCACTTCTTACCAAGAAAAACACTGTACGTTGTATAGTGGCTGTGCTTGGTATTGCAGATCAGCCCCCTTCAGTTGAATGGGACTAAGCAGCGCAAGACCATATGATGGGTTAATGTAACGTCACTGCTCTGAGATGAGGAAGTGGAGCTCATGAAAGCGCTTCAAGCGGTGGGAGTCTAATATTCATGGTGTACCCTGAGGAGCATTTATCAATATTATAGCTCCCAAACCCCCTGTAAAGATGGTGACCACTTTCAATGAATAAGTAGTAAAATAGCCTCAACTATAACCCCTGTCCATCAGGGTATATGAATTGCATAGAAGTAGTCACTTACTTGAGACACTTCCACGTGAGCCAGAATGGTTAGCGAATTTGTAATAGTGGTTTCTACCAGACTACATGAGTCTACCACTGCATTACATGGATAGCCATTCATTTCCATGGCTGGTATGAAATGAAACCTTTCCCCTGTTGACTTCCAGATAATGTCCTATTATGTGCCCTTGGCACCATTTCCATTATTGAAGAAGTCTTAAACAATGGAGACTTGCTCTCTTCTTGGTCTTGTGGTGTTCACTGTTAACCAGTGTCATTTCCATCTGTGCTGGTGCTGAACTATATGGTACTCTGTTTCCTATACATGAGTCCCCCTTTGACAACAATAACAAAGGATTAAGTCCCGCCCTTCCTATTTCCGGTCGAAGATCTCTTTCCGGTTTTGAGAGTTTGCCATGTCTAGCAGGGGTATAGGCATACTGTTTCGTGGTTACGACGAGCCTGCTGCAGAACCTCATTTGCTAAATGCTATACAGTATATATATTTATTTGCCGAATGCTATATATATGTATAGCATTCGGCAAATGAACACTGATTCTGCAGCAGGCACGTCCTTGCCACGGGCAGGCAAGAGTTTTTCTCATTGGAATGAATAGTCCGATGTTAGACTCCGCCTCCTCAGACGAGCCTCTGGCAGAACCAGCGTTGATTGGCCAAATCACTGGCAACTGGCCAATCAACGCTGGTCTATTCATTTCAATGAGAAAAAGTCAACTGGTAACAGCATACTTACCTGCTCGTAGCAAGGACGAGCCTGCTACACAATCAGCCTTCATTTGCCGAATGCTATACACTGTATAGCATTCAGAAAATGAGGTTCTGCAGCAGGCTCGTCGTAACCCGAGGACCATACCCTGAAGTACATACCCAGCCCTGGTTAATTCACTAAGGAACAGGAAGTCTTCTTGCCGCCCTTCCATTGCGCATGTGCCAACCGGAAGTTCGCAGGGGGACTCATGTATATGTGCTCTATGGGCAGCAGGTTAGGATCAGCACCTGCATAGCTGGGAATCCTGGACGCCACATGTCTGAGGATATTGTATGTGTCTACTGTCTTCATGTCCTTCAGCCATCCATTACTATTATCTACATGATGAAGAACTCGCACCCAATTCACATTAAGGGTTAACCACGAGACCAGGAGCCTTCTGAAATGTAGAAAATCAATGAGATGTGACGCATATCTATGACGCGCTCTCTTTTCTCTTCTCGCTGTTGTCATCCTCTTTCCTTGCCGTGTGAGGATGTGTATATAGATGTCCAGCTTGTTATTAGGTCACGACTCCATTTTCGGCTTCCACATGATGCCTGTCAGTCATTAGGTAAATGAATGCCTTCCGCTACAAGCCCCTCTGACTCACTTATTCTGTCCTGTGACCATCACATTAATGGATGATGTGTCACAGGACAAACATGTAAAATGTGTCAAGATTACGGAGATCTGACATCTATACAAAGATGCGTTCTTCACATTCTTCTACCCAGGGGCCTCCCCATGAATGGTTTTATTTTCAGTTCTAGGTAATGATCTTCCTATTAGACAGATCTGACAATCTCAGCTCTGTGCTATTGTTATTTTTGGCCAGGTTCATACATTGCCATTTGCACTCCTTGTTTGTGCAAAAATAAATCAAAAACCATGTGTGAACTTGATCTTTCTGAAATTTCCAAATATTAACCATACCATATACATGTATATCCAGAGGCAGAAGTCAAGGCTTATGTGCCCCAGTACAAAATCGGTACCAGGCCCCCCAACAATAGCATAGCATTTAAAAACTGGTCTCCTCATATTAGAAAGAGACTCTTTATGGCCCTCTGAGCCTCCCAGGTCCAGTTGCAGCCGCACCCTCTTCACCTGCTCAAGTTACAACAACACTGCTTGTACCAATTGGAATGTGGTTTCAGGGGCCTATTGCACTTATGTTATTACCTATGCATACTGTGGTGTTGCAAAGAGCCCTCTGGGCTTCACAGGCTCCAGGACCCGGTAGTGATTGCTACTTGTCAACCCCCTATAGCTACACCCCTGGTGCTGATCCTTAGTAAAGAGCCATATGTTTTATACAGCTTATAGGAGAGAATACTTCTGGACAGGGGTGTAACTACCGGGGTAGAAGTGGTAGCCGCTGCCACAGGGCCTGGGACATTAGGGGCCCGGTGACAGCCACTATTGCAATTTTTTTTTTTCTTAATAGGTCGTTACCTCCAGCTGGTAACGGGCCCTATTTACTTACCTCCATGTGAGTACCCATGAGATGTATGATGTCAAAAATGGAGTCATGATCTGGTGAACAAGACCTGAAAAGATGTTGGATATTATAGACAATGACAAATATTTGTAATGAGCTTTTCTCACGAGGACTCAAAGTGCAATAGGGTTGTGGAGTAGGGGAGTTAGTGGCCGCCATACAGGTGCTCATCCCCAACACCCATAAGGGTCACTTGTTTTTACTTGTTTTCAAGCCAAATTACCTATCGGTATATTATTGGCATATTGGAGGAAACCGGAGTACCCATCGGAACATCATGCAAACACAGGGAGAATATTCAAGCTCTGATTCGAACCCAGTCCCCGGCGCTGTAAGGCCACCATACTGCCCTAGAAGATAACAATAGTGTAAAATATTGGATTATAATTTAAATATTGCACTTTAGACCTGTATGACTTATCTACAGGATAGCTGAACGCTGTAGGTCACATCTCCAAGATCCACCTCTGTCTCACCAGGTGGGATGGAAATCTGAGGAACATCTATAGTACATAACTAAGGCAGCAATACCTCCTATACGTTTCTTTGTATTGCTTAATTCTGACCCTTGTCAAGTTGTGGGAGGCAAAGAGTTAATTGAGTCATCCTGAAACCTGACTTGTAGTTTTACTTTTGACATAAATTGTAGGGAGGACGACTCCTAAATGTCACAAAGGATATGAAGATACAGAGTCATCCAGTATTTATAATCTCATTTGACTTTGGGAATAAGCGTGTCACATATGTCACATCGGGTTACACTTCATACATACACATGCTGAGGTCTGCTCTCTGGGTGGAGAGATGTGTGACACAGCCCGGGCTAGAGACACAATATATAAAAATAGCATCATAAACCAGCCCAGCATTATGTACTGTAAGGAGGAACTCGCACACACCAAATATTCTTTCATATATTTCTGTAACTCTTCCATTTGTCTGAATATGGCTTGAAGAAACCCATGTGCTTACCACCAAAACAACCCCTGTAACATGATAGGAAATTTCGCCTTACGTCTAGAATAATATGTCATTGTGTCATTGTTATCTCAGGATTGTCCTATTTCATGCGTCCGCTTCTTCTCTTTGAAGTAGTTTTCTGTCAAGGGTGTTCCACCAAAAATGCAGATATGTCCCATGTTACTTTGTCCAACCCCCTGATTTGCCTGTACAAAATAATGTCACACAGTTAAGCAATATCAAAATTTTCTTAAAATGAGACGATGCAAATAAAGCGTCAGTGCTGTCACGTATAACTCACTGGATCATATGAACATGCTGTGGTCTCCTCAGGCTGGTGTCACCAAAGCTGGTTTTATGGGGTAGCAAACTGGTTACCACAGATGTGACACACCAGATCGATGCAGGGTGTTGGTGTCAGACCCCCACCGAACAGATACTGAGGATGTATGTTGTGTGAGTGTACACCCTTCCCATATAGAGTGGTGGGAGGCATGCTGTATTCAGACTTATTCAGAACCCCCATTGTGGTGTAGGTGATGCCCCCCAGTGATCATACATATCCCTTTAAATAGAGAGGTGTATGGTGATACATTGAAAATTAAAGTGCCATGTGGACTCTTAAAGTGAGCATTAGTTCAGTAGTGCACCCAACCTATGGTGGTTTTATGTGGGCTGCATATGGAAGTATAATCTTCGTACCATATGGTCGTATAATTTGGGTTAAATTTACAAGCCTAACGCTCTAAAAATGGCAAACAGAACAGCCCTAGCTGTTTTGTTGCACAGGGACCCGTTTTCTATCACATTATCGTCTCCTCCTGCTTTCTGTAAACATCTGGATAGGTTAAATGGCTCTATGGAGATGGGGAGATTAGATTGTGAGCTCCTATGGGGACTGAAGTGAATGATGATCTCTGTACAGAAATGCAGAATAGCTTGGTGTTATATAAGCAATGGGGAATAATATGCATTTTCCATCTGGGATTTGTTTGCAGTCACCACATTGCAGCATTTGCCTTGTTTTATCTATTACCGCACCAAGCGATGATGAAAACTGTATGAGTGCAGCTCCGAGGCTCAGTGGTTGGGATTTTTGGGGAATGTTATGGAGTGTTCTTCCACAAATATGTTGGCGGTGCTGATAAAGATAACGTAATATGAGATCATTGCTGTCAGGGTTAGGCGATGACAGCTAGGCATATGCTTTGGAGAATAATGTGATTTATGGACACAATGTGAACATGCGACACAGCACATTCCATGTATTGATGGCAGATATGCAGGAAGGGCGCTGTGTTCTCTACTTAGATGATGGCTTAGGACTGGTTTTATTAGCAAAATATCGCAGGGTTTCATGTGCAGATGTCACGTGTGCCGTATACATATATACAGGTACAACAATATATGTCCTATATACAGTGCATAAAGCTATCACTGGCCCAGTCCTTTATGTAATTGTTAGATAATGAAAGAGACTACATGTTGTGGAATGATTGATGTAGCAGAGCTGAATTTGCATTAACTTTTTATGTGCACCATTATAATAATGAAGGCATGTATTGTATACCTGTGTAAGGCCACACGCAAAGTGGCGTACCAATAAAAGACTGGTCATTTGTGTACCACACTAATAAAGGTGTAGAGCTGTAAATTTTCTGACTTGTAAAGTCAGTCTTGAGGGCCAGGGCTTGTGGACCATGGCAGGAATATGCTACGTCCCACTATGACAGGTGCTCTTAAAGGGGAGGCTTGTAGTTTTACATTAAATGGAGCCTGTTACCAGAAGCCCAGAATGGGGCTTAGTTGATAGGCTGGGTTCTGGTTGGCCAAGATTAGAACAACATGGCTGCTTTCTAAAAACACTGCTATTTGTGGCTTAGGCCTGTTACTGCGAGTTAGTATTATTGAACTAAATGGGATTACGCTGCGGTACCACATCCATCCTTTAGCGAGGGTTGGCACTGTTTCTGGAAGAAAGTAGCCTCGTTCTTCTAATTCTGAAGGATCAAAGTCCCCACGATAAACAGAAAAAGGGATCTGCCACTGTTTGACTGAACATAACACCCTGGTACATGGCATTTTGCTTGGTACCGCTGCCGCTGTGTTGCCTTTACTGTAAATGGCCGAGTTGCAGAACTAAACAGGCGTGCGTATGGGAATACTGGAAAGAGGATGTGAATGTAAAATCCCAGAAAACCCCCTGTAAAGGAAAAGGAATGAAGAAATGTTTGGCATTTGTAACAGGGGTTTTCAGTATAAAATGACCTTACTTTCTAATATACTTTTTGTTTCCATTCAGTGAAAGGAAGCAGCTATTCTAGAAACTGAAAATTTAAGAATGAGAAATGTGTTAGAAAGTTGTAATACAATGTATTTGCATCGGGTCAGACGCTCCTCGGCTTTACGTGTCCTCCATATTTCTGCATAGATTTCAGCGTGTGTCCACTTTATACATTACCAGGTGCACACACAGCTCCACCATCTTGTATACGGTGTATGTAGCATTTTGCTATACAGTAGTTTCAGGCGTTTCTTGACACCTCTGACTCTCCCCTGACCATTGTTGGGGTACAGAAGGATCAGGCTCTTTTGATTTCATCCTTTTTGTCTTCAGAGTTGATAAACTTCTGCAGGTGTCTGACAGAGACTTTCTCCCTCTCAAGAAAAGCTGAGTCGAAACCCGAGATGGCTGTCAACCAATAGCTATATAAAGTGTATGGCCAGCGTTTCCCTATTAAAATAATCGTGTACATTTGACTGAGCCGAGTTTGCATGTTTATAGTAAAGTTGTTATAAGTAGCTATCTAAGCATTTGGCTAACCGTAGGGGCGTAACTTGAGGGGGTGCAGGGAGTTCAGACACATCGGGGCTCAGGAGCCTTAGGGGGCCCATTAAGCACGGAGTATACGCTGGCTGATTCGGAACGTGTAAAACAGTTTAAAACAGATCCCATTGCTTTCTATGGGAGCTGGCATACGTGCGCTCCCCATAGAAATGAATGGGCTGCTTTTTTCCAAACACGTATGCTGGCTCCCATAGAAACAATGGGATCTGTTTTAAACGCCGCTGATTCGGAACGTTTACAAGTTCAGAATCAGCCAGCGTATACTCCGTGTGAAGGGGCCCTTAAGGTTGATAAAACTCCTTAGCACCCGTAACCATCACTATCAAAAATTCACTGTAGGGATGAGGTAGGGGGCCCCGGACAAAAGATTGCACCGAGGCCCACAAGACTTTAGTTACGCCACTGGCTAACAGCTATGACCAACTAAGAGGCAGCGGGGATACAAACCTCAACTACCACCCCCTATTGCTAAGTTCACATTGGAACAGAAAATATGATATTGGATGAGAAAATTGTAAATGAATGTTAAATGGGTTGCGAGGGAATGCAACATTTTCACAGTGACTGTATAAACATGCTTATTGTATAGATGAAGGGTCCTTGTTGCTCAATTATTGGTTTTGCAGAATGCAATAGGGGGGGGGTCAGCTAAAGTCTCTCTCCTTGGTCTCCCCAGAAGCTATTCCTTCTGAGCACCCCATTCATGTGCATGCTTAGTTAGCCATGTGTACTCAGCAGGGAAAGGGGAATAAACCGCTGCCAGACACCTCTGAAAGTGGTGCGAAGAAAGGATCTGGCATGTTTTTTCGCCTCTGTGTCAGCTGGACATGTCATACACATATGTCAGCCGACCTTAGACTAATGTGTACGGCCACCTTCATACTACAGAAAAGTACATGGTGAAAGGAATATATTGTAGGATTGAGACCCTATGGTGTATGGAGTCTGCCCTCATTTACAATGGTATGAAAGCCCTTCAACTCTAAACCCCATTGTTTCATTGCATATTGTTGTGTCCTCTGTTTTCCCACCATCAGCTGTGAAGTAGAAAATGGAAGCTGACTGCCATTTTTTCTCTCTGTTTTTTTTTCAATAGCAACTATTCAACTGCCAGTCTCTGCACAAGCTGAGTTTGCCAGACAATGACCTAACAATATTGCCAGCATCTATAGCAAATCTCATTAATCTCAGGGAACTAGATGTCAGCAAGAATGGTAAGTACTTTCACAAGTTAATTGAATTGTGTATGACCAAGCTTCTAGGTACTGCCCTTGGTATATTTGGGTGTGATCAGATACTTTGTCCCCAATATAATACAGCCATTTCTTGGTTGTCTTCACGGTTGGTGACAATGAAGTATGATCTTTATCTCGGTGGCCATAGAGGTTGTCACCCAGACAGTGAATGATGTATAATACTATTATTATGCAGAGTTATAGCCCATTCCAATGCTGAATTATACACTGTAGGCTATCTTGGTCACCTCTTTGTATTGGCTGCCATTAGTGCTTGTGCTTTTTTAGAAATTTAGAAGTTTTGGATCAAGATATCTTTATTCCTGACCTTTCTCAGAATCCTCCCTGCCCCATGTACCCATGTTAAAAATTACAGACCTCTCCATTCTTTGTAGGTGGGAAAACTTGCAAAATCGCCAGTCTATCAAATACTTATTTTCTCCATGATATTCCATATGATGACACGCTAAAGGAACAATAAAGAGATACATTAAAATTAGAAGAATTTTTGTTAGGCCCGGTTCACATCTGCATTTAGGTTTCTGTCCGCACGAAAAATGCAGAGAGAAATTTGCTGCTTGCAGGACATTTCTCTCTGCATATTTCATGTGTAGACAGGAGCGGAATGGCCCAAGCGCAGATGTGAAACGGCCTTAGATTAAAGTATAATGTTGTGGCGTAGATGTGACATACAGGTAGTAAATGACTAAAAATGTCACTACTCAGGGGCGTAACTACCAGGGTAGCAGCGGTAGTGGCTGTCACAGGGCCCTTGACATTGGAGGCCCCCTATTTCAGACCCCTATGTATAATGATCGGAGGCCCAGGAAAGGTAAGAGAACATAAAAAAAACACTGTTACTTACCCATCCGAGCTCCAGACAGGCTTCGGGCCAAGTTCTGTTTCGGCCCTGACGTCAAATGACTGGGGCCTGCATCCCAGGTCATGTGACTTTCCGGACGTCATTGAAGATGGCCGACACCACCGCGGAGTGCAGCGGAGCCTGGGATAGGTAAGTAACAGTGTTTTTTATGTTGGTATCCCCCTGGGTTTCCGATTATTATACTCTGGGGTCTAAAAAGACCTGTGTGCAGGAGCCACTATGGGGGATAATACTGTGTGCAGGGGCCACTATATAGGGTATAATACTGTGTGCAGGGGCCACTATATAGGGTATAATACTGTGTGCAGGCGCCACTATGGGGCATAATAGTATGTGCAGGGGACACTATGGAGCATAATACTGTGTGCAGGGGCCACTATGGGGCATAATAGTTGGTGCAGGGGGCACTATGGAGCATAATACTGTGTGCAGGGGCCACTATGGGGCATAATAGAGCGTTAAGAAATTGGGGGGGGTGGGGGGTCCGTCGGTTGAGGTTTTCAGCGTTTGTCAGGGGCAGGGGGCCCCATGTCAAAAGTGGGCCACGGGGCCCCGCCATGCTTAGTTATGCCACTGTCACTACTTAGACCTAAGTGTTGGCTGAGGGTCCAGGTGACGCCTGAAGTTATCCAGCTGCTCGGCATGTGCACCATTTTTCTGGACTTCCCCCACTTTTTATCTACATTTGTAGATCCGTTTTCCACTTTACAGACCCTGAAAAATAAACACATGGTGTGGAATGTCCATAACGTAGACTTTCCCATTTAATAAGGATTACATTCTGAAGATGCACTTTATTTCTTTTCACATACCAGGCCTTAGAATAAGGCGATTTACTTGTCAGCCGAGTTGACATCTTGAATATATCATGGCCAGAGTCACAGGTGGTTAAATGACTTAATGAAAAAAATGATACCTTGCTCTTTACCCATTGATGTAATAGATATAAGGCCTTGGAAATTGCTGAGCTCTCAACCCAGCAGCTGTTGATGTAGAAATAGAGAATGAAAATGTAATAGACACGAGATGATTGTGCGGCGGAGGGTTTGCGACTTTGGCATGTCAGTCATTTGCAGGTTTGACACCTTGGGATAGCTGGGTTTTCGGTTTTTGTTCCACTGATGAAAGTTGACGGCAATATTCACAAACCATTACATTTTCATGTTTTCTCTCTCTCTCTTCCAAAGTAATATCCTGCGGTGTACATGCAAAGTCTGCATGATAGACTGGGAACAAATTGCTTTATGTTTTTTGTAGATGAGAACAATGAAAGGGAGTGATTTTCATTTTTCCAGAGAGAGCGCCACCCTTGTGCTATGTCTGCAATTACAACTCTGTTTGCTGTCTACATAAAGTGGTGATGCCCAAGATTTTAGAGGAGTAAATATTCATGAAGATCCAGAGGAATTACTATTAAAGTAGCACTATTATATTTTTATTTTCTGGCCAGATTTCTTCCATTTTGGTGGAAGATAAAGTCCCATCTCGTGAATCATGCCTACCAACTCTCATCACTTGGTAGGGCACATGGAAACCTGTTGGCACATCCCTTTTTGGCTGTTTTTACTAGAGTTTCAATTGCCAAGGGAATGGACTTCAATTCACGGCACATATTAGGTGACAGTACCCCAAGAGCAATCCCAATTTCGTCAAGTGTGTTGGACTGCCCGATGCTTTACCTTTACCCTGTTTGACAGTACTGACTTTTTGCCTTGTCTTGAGCCCCCTTTGTTCACGACGTAGTGCATTTGCAGTACACACACTATGCATGTACCACAGCCCTCATGACTACAGCATGCAATGCCATTGCTCACAGCAGGAATCGCACCGCTCATTCACCGGGCCAAGATTAAATGTGCAACATTTCAATTGGGAGACCAGTGATACTGATACTGTTAACCAAGGCAAAGGGCACAACGTTGGTCAGGGTTAACTATTCTTGGGGCACTTATCAGCTAATTTACATACTGGATAAAATAACTTTTCTCCGCAAAAAAACAAACTATAAAAAGACACAAAGATATGTGTCCGGAACTTTCTAGCTGCTTTACTACGCTCTAGGGGTTGTTTGGTAGGTATGATTCTACTGGCATATTTCCTTTAATAACATCATTCCTATAATGCCTCCCTTTTTTTCTCATCCCGTTCTGCCTCATATAGCCGTCTAACCTCCCTGCTAGTACAAGTCATGCTATATATATTTGCTAGGTTGCTTTGACTCCTGGTGAGAGTCATTTTGCTGCATCAGAAATCTCCCCCACTGCCTGTCTAAGGAGACTAGCCATGCTTCCTTAGCTAATTCCCATACCTTGACTAGTCTCTAGCTTACAAAAAGAGCCAAGAGAATAGACAGCAGGTAACATAGTGACACATGGTTTTATTGCATCTTCAGGTTTTTGATATATATTTTTTTAACATAGTTGTTGATACTACTTAGTTACTTCTTGTCAAGCTCAGATTTACATTAAAAACAAAACCATATGTGCCTTATAATATATTAGTAGCCCCCGAAAAATGGATTGTGTAGTCATGACAAGCGTTTTGGCTTCTTGAGCTGGGCATTTGTTGATGTCCTTATTTGGATGCCTGGAACCTTGTATTTTACAGGACAGGATGATGAACGTAAACTACGAGGAACACATAGTAGAGTCCTGTACAAGTTTACATCTGTTATGGATCCTTGAAAGCGTTTCCATTCTGTTACTTCTCAAAATAAGCATCATTGTTATGTACTAGGTGTCAAACATGATGCTAGCCATAGAGAGTCCAGGGGTCCTACCTAACCAGTGTCTGTAGTACAAAAATAATCTATTCCAACTAATCTGTTGTGCATTGTACACCAAGAATGATATCAGGCCCATGGAGATCTAGGCCCATTACCAATCTTATATGGGCACAGCACACTAGGTTCAGATTACTAGACTGGATTTTATCATTACTTAGTACTTGTGGGTTTTTACCTGCAAGCCAGGTCCTCAAATTTTAAGGAGTGTTGTGTACTCCTGGCTATGAGCCCACTAGTGCTGCCTTAATGCCAAATGAACCATCCACCATTGATAGAGTGGAGATGCCTACACCCCAGCCCCAAAGTTTCACCTACATAGTCCTTGACTATCATGACCCACCAGTTTAGGGAATGACTCGCCTTCTAACCAGGCTCCTGTCTAAGTTAAGACAAGCATAGCCTGGAGCTGAGTATCAAGGTTGGTGAGAGGCACATGGATCCTGTAATTGGCAGCAACCATGTCTGTGAGACTTTGGGTAAGAACCTCCATTCCTGGACAGGTTAAAACAACCATTACCTATGGCTGTGCATTCAGGCTAATTGGAGGCACTTGAGGAACCCCAGTTAGCAGGGACCATATAAGTGAGAATTTTGAGTGAGCACCTCCACTCCTGGACAGGTAAAGAGAGCCATTCTAAGTGTATGTGCTGTATAGATTGTGAAACCTCCAGTTCACAGGAATATCTGTTTTTGGATATAATCCTCCATTCCTGACATTTGCTGTATTTTCCGCTTTTCTCCAGAAGGCCCTGCACTGAATAGTTTTGTGTTTATACAGTTCTGTGAAAATGTTCCAAATCCTGAATATAATGGCATTTACACAACTTAACCGTAGTTAGTATAGGGATGACATTCAGATAACCCATTGTGATATGATAATGGGAGAGGAAATCCTCCTTTCCTCTGATGGCAGTCTGGGGTCTCCAGCATCCTGTCTTTACACCAGGGGATTTGTTACACTCAGTTTTCTTCTGAGGAGTGAGTTTGCACATATGGCTGTCCATATAGCTGGCCACAACCTTCTGCCCAGTGCTAATAAGGCCCCAGGGGCAAAAACAAGTCTCTGAGCAGGTGGGGCCTCCTTGTCTGATAATACCTGTGTTATATTCTGGAAACTACCAGTGGGGTGCAACAAGAGCAAATGTACCATAGAGGCAGTGTATGCAGATACTGTGTGGTCCTTGGAGTTTGGGGGCCCTTCCATTGATAATGGGATTCTATTTTGTATGGGCTTTGGAGAACCTGAATGATTTCGTGCTCCAGAGGAGCTGCAAAAGGAGGCAAAGTGATCCAACATGAAAAGGGGTATGGAGGGGAAAACTGTCAGCATTATAATGGGCCTGACCTCTTCTATGTAATGCCACTGGAGTGTGGCCTGGAGGGTCAATTATACATGAATTTTTTTGGTCTCTATCTACTGGTTTTCATCTTGATGCACACAAAATGTTAACAAAAAAAAAGTTCAGCCAAAGGAATGGCAATGGTGAGAGGATCAGTGAGTAGGGTAATACCTCTTCAATTATTTTACCTATTCTGCCCTAAAAAATGTTATCCAAACAAGCGGCACTGTTGAATATTCTCTATAAGCAACCTTGCGAACATCACTAAAAATATAGGCTTTTAAGTTTTGGCGAGATTTTTCATAGTAGTTGCAAGCTCTTAAAGAGACATGTATCATTTCATGTAATGTCAGGATTCTGAGGCCGCACCCTGTTGGTGCGAAGCCGTGGCCAAACTGTATAGTCTTGTAATGGCATTTTAATAACCACAACATTTTCTCCTACTCATTTATTCAATTTCTGTGTTTTTGTGGGTTGAGCTATTTTAATTATTTACAATGTGGGCTAACAATGAGGGATTGTTATATTTCATATCAGAGGTTATTTACAGTCTGCACTTGAAATATGCAAAAGGTAAAATTATAGCAATAGCAGCGACATAGTAGCTCACATGACAAGTGCTTGGTAATTGTTTTTGTGCAGATTCTTTAGTCTTTTTGAAAACCATACTATTTTTGGAAGTTAGGGCAGGTGCACAACAGCGCCCGGTCTCTGCTTTAGGCAATCCGGCGGGTTTCTGTCTTTTGCCCAAGAGACTGGACACGAGACGGAAACCCGGCAGTCAATTTTCAAACCCATTCACTTGAATGGGTTTGCAAAGTGTCCGCCCGTGAGCGTTTCGTGCCTCTCCGCAGCGAAACCAGTTTGTTTAACTGGACACAAAGTCAGACATGCAGGACTTTGTGTCCGGTTAAAAAAAAGGTTTCGCCACGGAGAAGCTCAAGACGATCACGGGCGGACACTTTGCAAACCCATTCAAGTGAATGGGTTTGAAAATTGACTGCCAGGTTTCCATCATCATTCCAGTTTCTCAGGCAGAAGATGGAAACCTGCAAAGCGGAGACCGGGCGCTGGTATGAACCCGCCCTCATAGATAATCCATTGTTACTGGGTGCCCTATTGTGGGAGGTTAACTTTCAAGTTTGTGTGGATACCTAATATACCCTCTTATTATTGACAGGTATACAGGAGTTTCCAGAAAATATTAAGAATTGTAAAGTTTTGACAATCGTCGAAGCAAGCGTCAATCCAATTTCCAAGTAAGTATAATGAAGTCCTCGCTCTACCGAGGAATTTGCTGAGCACTACATCTAGTTGCCATTATCATGTCCTCCCTTTGGCTAGAGAACTATTAACACTTGGTTAAACCGGTAAGTAATAATTAGTTTAATTAGTGAAGGTCTTAATCCAGTCCCATGTATTTTCTTTAACAAATTCTTCCGGCTAGTTTCTTCATCCTTGAAGATGGTGGCAGAAAATGTATTTTCTAAGGCTGTAAAGACTCCAATTTGTTGACTGTAGGAGGGAATAATTAAGAGGTTTGTGACATGTTACGTGCGACTCGGGGGAATAAATGATTATTATTACTGAAAACTGCTTAGCGACGAGAGCTCAGAAATCAAGACTCAAACCCCTTGTGCCCTTTTCTCAGTCTTCGCTTCTGTGCATTTTTTTTTTTTAAAGGCTTTCTCTCTTCAATGGCAAATGGATTATTGACTAGTTTGCAGGAGAGCGTTTTTTTTTTGTCATCCAATCAAGAAGTTGAAGCAGATTGCGCGGCCTCATTGATTTATTGTAGGGAAACTGCAGGAATCCGACAGTATATCAAAGCTTTCTATTACACAAATAGGCCGTGCTAATTGTCTTTAGTTTGTAACGTGCCCTAAATCACCATTAGTGTCACATCAGCAAATATCCACTACTATGGCCCACTGGTTAGAAGAGGGTTGTAGTAGAAAGGTGCTTATAGTTCTAGTGTTACGCTTTATTCCCATAATACCAATTATGACAACCTTTGTAGCTGGCCCCTGCTAGGATTGTCCATTTTGAATGTTAGTTAAAGTTGTCTGGTGAGATAAACTTTTTTTAAAAAATTAGAATTAATTAAACTTACCAAAATACATTAAATTCTTTAAAAAAAAAATTTAATTTTACTTATACCAATGTCTTGATTTAATTTCTGACTCCGGAAGTTCCAGTTCACCATTTATAAGGGACTTCCTCCACCTGTGTTGGTCTTAAAAGAGGAAAACTGCCCAATGCATGTGATCAGGGTGCAATCCGAACCTGGCCCGGGGAAGCACTTGGCTTAGACTTGAATCAAACACTCGGTCATAGGCGTGAAACGTATTGGATAATGACAATGACCAACATTTGCAATGTGCGTTTCTCACCAAGGAGTTCAAAACGCAGGGAGCGTTGTGGAGTAGGGAAGTTGCCTTACACGTGCTCATTCCCAAAACCCATAAGGGTCAGGTTATTACAGGAAGCCAAGAAAACCCGGGTTCCTGGAGGAAACTCACCCAAACAAGGGGAGAACATATAAACTCAAGCCAACTATCTTCTCCATTGTAGACACCGAGAAGGTGTCAGACTTTCTAATTGAACTAAAACCCATAACCCAGCCCTTCATGGATTATCAGAACGAATGTAGAAGTTACACTTCCTGAACTGCTGGGTTGGTACTAGAATCTGAAGTTTTGGTATGGCTTCCATAATTAAAGTGTATATATTAAAACAGCACAAATATAATAAAAATAAAAAATTACAGCAGGGAGTCTTGGCATATGGCAGTACTTATGGTGGTACCTATAGACGCCTATATGACACTACACTGGTAATTTCTGACTGTGCCCAACCAGTTCAGGGGAAAAAAAATGAAAATCCTCTATCCTAAAGTAATAAGTCGTCAAAAACTGTGTTACTGTTACTTATCCGATATCTGGCTCCCTTGTGTAGCCCGCCTTCAAACCCCTTGTGTTTCATTGCATTTATTAAGTCAAGTCTTTAGAAAGCGCATTGAATAAATTGCTCTTGATGGACTCAGAAGTAATTTACTGTGTTAATTCTCCTGCGCCGCCTGATGTGACACTTTTATACCCTCTATTAATAATTTTGTCCTGATCTGTTCTTTCATACGATCTATCGCAGCATTTTATGACTCCAAAGTATTTCCTGTTTACAAACGTTTTCATGTTGTTTGAATGTTTTTTACTCTTTTATATTTGTAATTTTTTGGGTAATATTTTCTTCTCTCTCCATAGGCTCCCCGATGGGTTTTCACAGCTGTTAAACTTGACTCAGTTATACCTAAATGATGCTTTTCTTGATTTCTTGCCAGCTAATTTTGGCAGGTGAGTTCAGACCATCCTAGGCTTTATTTGCAGCTGTCTTGATTTAAAGGCTTGCAATTTTTCATTTTAGATTTTTTAGTGGTCTAAAGCAGCATTCATATACCACAGATGTCTCTGGAATGACATTGCTATTACTCCTGTATCTAGAGAGTCATAACTATACCGTATGTCTGATGGACATATATCTGTACGATGAGGATCACGGCAATGGAACAAAATATAGGAGGCCGAAATGGCCGTAACAATGTTGATGCCGTGCACGTTTTTGGAGTATTTGTAGGACGTGCAGCCTTATATGTAATGTGGCTGAATCATTTTTACGTCTTGGTGCTTGAGTCTTTTTATGTCTGTTTTTTATGTACATTGCAAGCCATTTGGGTAATGAAGTAGAAGAAGCGGAACAGAGTAATTGTAGTCAACTACATATGTAACAAAGCAATACAGGAGGCAGAACAGCCATAATGGAGGAAAAAAATAAGTGGCTGCGGGGTCCAGAAACTTTTTATAAGGCCATGGTTAAAGCAGAATGACCAAAACCTAGCTTTGTGTCTAAAAACTACATTATACTAGTTATCAAGGGTATCCCATATTAGTTGAGTGTTTTTGGAGGTAGGAGGGAGAGCCTGTGTGCGAATGAGTCTAAGGCCTTAAAGAAGTTATCCAAAATAATAAAATATATTTTCTAATTACCCTAAGGGAGGTGAACCCTCCCTCAAAAAACAAAACAAACAAACAAACAAAAAAAAACATCCTCTGCTGTTTCGGATGCTTCAGTGTCCTGATTGCAAGTGAATACACCAGCGACATGGACTGTTGTGCGGGCAGATCTGCACTGTCTATCTTCTGATCATTGTTGACTGCACATTTCCTATGAAAATAGAGTGAGGGACAACACGGTGGCTCAGTGGTTAGCACTGCAGCCTTGCAGCTCTGGAGTCCTGGGTTCGAATCCCGCCAGGAACAACATCTGCAAGGAGTTTGTATGTTCTTCCCGTGTTTGCGTGGATTTCCTCCCTTTCTACAAAGACATACTGGTAGGGAAAAAATGTACATTGTGATCCCTATATGGGGCTAACAATCTACATAAAAAAAGAGTGTATGTTGCAAACAATAATGCTGTATAGGGACAAATGCTGACATTACGATCATTGCTCGCCATTCAGGTGCACATCAGGCAGGTAAAAAGTCCTTTATGGTATAAAGGACTATGCATTGCTGTTTCTTGCACATTGGAATGCTGAGATTTTTTATTAGTCTTTATTATTTTTCCTCAAGGTTCTATAATTGTTAATTGCGCTAAGAGCCATTTTAGGCATATTCATATAGAGTATCATAAGAGTATAATATCAGGAACAGATGGATTCTTACTACTTCTAAAGTAGTTCATGTACATTAATAGGAGTATGAACTTAGAATATATTTACTGCAGTTTCTCTAGTGTCTCCATTCCAATGGAATACTGAACACATTGACAAGCGATGAGCAATGAAAGCACACGGACCCCATAGACTATAATGGGGTCCATGTGTTTTCCGCGAGGTGTCCGCACTAGTCATGTAGAGAGGAAAGTAGTTCATGAAGTACCTTTCTCTGTGCATGACTCGTGCAGACACCACACAGAAAACACACGGACCCCATTATAATTTATGGGGTCCGTGTACTTTCAGTGCTCACCGCTTGTCAATGTGTTTGGTATTCCGTTCCGGGGGTCTCCAAACGGACTCCCCGAACAGAATACTGAACACAGATGTGAACCAGGCCTTACTTGTCTTGTATTCTGTATCATTTCGTTATAAATCTGCATTGTGCTGTTCCTCTGTTATAAATAAATCAACAACTGGGCATTACCATTCGATATGAGATGGGTGAATCCCTACACCGCCTGACACTGAACATAGCCTGGACAATAGCAGTGTGTAGGGGGACGCCCACTTCATATTGAATGGTAACGCCCAGTTGTCTATTTATTCAGACATTTTCTAGGAGAAACAGCACAATCCAGAGGTATAAGAAAATCTGCTCCAGAATTCCGTACACATCGCTGTATGTTTCTTTCCTTCTGCTTATTTTGTGCTTGTCAGCTTCTGTTATGTACTTCCAGTGACTCCTTACCCTTTTTTCTACCCATTATTTTCATTTCTTCGAGACACGAGCCCGGCATTTCTGCTTGTTGCCCTTTGTAGTTTGCAGCCAGCATTCACTGAGGTCTCCAGCCAAGTTCACACTAAAAATACCATGTCTTTGCACTGTTGAACTCCTAAGTCAGCAAATAAAACTGGTTATTCTTCTTGTTAACCCACACGGGAGATCCTTTTAGAAGTTGCCTGGGCGTTATCTTTTAAAGGGTGATATCTATGGGCTCTGAATTTTATTTTCTTGGCCTCTCATTGATTTTTGATGCTTTTAAAGATTTCCATGCGACTGACTTTTGCATGCAGCGATTCTTGTGGGGTTTGTAAAGTAGTTGCTATATAAGTCTAAAGCATTGACCTAAAACCTATTGTTCTTGTTCAGCTCTGTGGATAGGGAGGGGATCGGTTGTCTTTTAGACCTACAGGCTTGCTGGACATGTTTTATTGAATATTGACGTAATGCAATAAGAGGAGAGCTGTTCCCATGAAGATTCCACTCCGGGATACGGTTTTTGGTATTGAAGGCTTTATAGTTAGTATTAGTATAATCTGATCCATTATATTTGCCACTAAACTGTTGTGGTGGAAAAGCTTTCTGATTCAGGGTCTGCTGAGCAGGATCCTTATACGAGTGGTCAAGTTATTATTGCCGATCATAGAGTTAAAAGTGTATTTCTAGTGGTCTGATAGAGGTGGCATATGTATGGGGTGACTGACGGGCACACACACTTGTGCTCTGACATTCTCTATTTAATGAGGTTTTCTCATGAAGATAACTATTTCAATATGTAGACAATTAAAAGTTACACTTTTGCAAATATAAGTAATTAAATATTTTGTATTTTTAAAGTTTTCCCCCCAAACTTATTAGAGATGACATCTTTTGTCGTGATTGGTTGCCAATGGATACAACCATGAGTGCAGGAATCTTCTATGATACGTGGTTTAGGAGAGATTTTGGTGGTTGTAGATGCCCTTTAAACCTTATCCTACCTGGCCAAAGTAGAATAATCCGTCTTAGAAGAACCCTTGTAATTTTATATTAGAGGGGTTGTCCAGGATAAACTAAGAATTAACCCCTAAACTAACCCCCCCCCCCTCCCCACCTAACTTCTAATTTACTTTAATTAGAGAAAAATCTATAATTACCCATATCCCTGGACTGGTCATGTGACCACTCCAGGGACCCTTTGTGATAATCCGGTAACATTCCGTTTCAATGCTTCCGAAACAGAACATCACCATTACTCCCCCCCCATCCAATCCATCAATACTTACCAAGCCTTCCTGTGTCCGGGAATGGCTCCTCCCTTCTTCCTGTCTGCTAGTAGTGGGCAGCATAGGTTAGCTAGGGAGATGGGAGGAGGGTGGGAAGGGCTAGTAATGGGTAGAATCGCTAGGCTAGGGAGACAGGAGAGGGAGAGGCTAGTAATGGGTGAGATTGCTGGGCTAGGGAGACAGTAGATGGGACTGAGTGAGAGAGAACTAGTGGAAGCTACAAAGGAAGTTGCACAACAGGAAGCTAACACCCGTAAACAAATTCAGAGGATGCAAGCAGCAACCAGAGACACCCAGAAATCACTCCAAACGGTGCTAAAGGTATATGAGTGTACTTATTAATCCATTACTAGCACTAACAGACCTTTAAAAAAAAATAATAATTCATTAAATTTACCTACTTGAACATTGGGCACTCAGGTACACCCAACGTTGTGAGATATATAACCATCTCAAACACAGAAATTGCAGCGTTTTCTAGTCTAAGACATAAATGGTCAGAATTGACTTGATCCAAATACTAGTGATATGGACCTGGTTCTATGTGTTGAGGATTACATAGACAGATTGCATAGGAGGCTTGATATGAACTTTAAGTCTAATTATAATCATTTCTGTTAATTATCTTCTCAATCTCCATCAAGTCATTCTAGTCTATTGACATTATTTATCAGCTTTCTTCATCCGCTCTTATTTTTCTATCCATAGGTTAACAAAACTTCAAATTTTGGAACTTCGGGAGAACCAGTTGAAAATGTTACCAAAGTAAGTGGTTTTTTTCCAGCTCCTATTGACCTTTTTTGTATAGCATTCATGGGACTTTGTGACATGGGACATGCGTTCAATACTTTCATTAACATAAGCAAAATGAAAATATACCTATATGTCCTGCATTATATGCTATAGAATGTCAGAATATTCCTTTGTATGGAGTTATTTTGTCCCAGGAGCTCCGCTGTATTCCCACTTTTCCCTCACGGTCTTGTGTGTGGCTGGGGTAAGAGCCCCCCTCCCCTTCTGTGTCCTGTCTACAGTAGGATTAAAAGATTTGAGGGATTGTCCAGGTTTTAGTGCAAACTCGAGGGGCGTCAGGGTGGGTGCAAAATCATAAAGTCATACTAGCCTATGGCTAGCACTCCATTGTACAATCTAGGACCCCTTTCCATTACATGCCAAAACTTTCTGCATTGGAATCGGAGAGGCTGACACGGTCTCTAACTGGCGAGGGACCTCCACTCACATACATTACTGGTTCATTGCCAGTGACCGCTGAGGTGGGGGATTGTTCTCCGTATCCATGTGAGCTTCTCCACTTCCATGGTGAAGTCCAACTCAGACTGGAAAGGGGGCCAGTACTGTAAAACATCCTTGGGGATTGGTGACTATAACTTTTTTTCTTTTGTTTTACACCTTGGCCATCCCTTAGTTTACCCCAAATCCTTTAAACCCCTTATCCCTGAAAGACTCGAAAAAAACACAAGGTCACACCGAGCAGACCAATGACAGTGTAGCATTTTTTGGTGACAGTTTGGTATATAGAAAAGAGGTAGTTCATAAACCAAATGGCCTCTCACCTGTTTGGGTTGTGACAAGAACGTGCACAACCAACGTGTAGAGTTTTTGCCACACCGGGCAGACAAAGCAGGTGGAGGGAGCAGCACGCCTTACATCTACCGGTTAGCCAATAGGAATCCGGGAGTCACAAGGAGTGTTGACGGCGCTCTCTGATCAAAAATGGATGATCTTTATTGGAGGTGCCTGTTACCCTTCAATAAAGATCATCCATTTTTGACCAGAGAGCGCCGTCAACACTCAATATTTTTTTCCTCCTTATCCCTGAAAGGGCAGAGTGTAGACCAGGAGCTCAGCAGTAGATTAACCCCTTTGTTTTCTGTGGGAATTCTATAAGACTGTTTTGGTCAGGATCATACAAAGAATGCTAGAAACTGACAAATGGAGCAGCTATTGTGTCTTTGTTTCCATCGTTCATGTCTGGGTTTAGCGCTGTGTCTTTAGAGACTGATGCCCCGTTCTTTAAGTCTTGTTTGTAATACTTTATCTGGTGGATTAAAACCAAAGCCTTATCAACATTAGCCTAGGGCTACATGCCAGTGTTTGGTGAAAGTAGCCATGGAAGCAATATTGTTTCTCCAATGCCGATATCTTGAGACGTGGCTGAAGCGTACTGTTTATCTCAGCTGTGTCGCCATATAACAAGTATGGTTACCTGGCTGCAATGTTTGTTTTATAGCTTGCCTGAAAAAACAATAAGCGACAAAATAATTAATATGCAGAGTCAATTAGAATTATATGTAGGTACGCACCAAATCTTGCAGGGTTAGTGATAGCAGATGGTACATTTTCTGCCTAAATGTGATTAGTGGTGCGTTCTATGGTCCTGTGACATGCACACACTAATTAGAATTAATGGTGCGGTGCCAGGTAGCTGCAGCGAGCCGCCTTGGCTGACTGTGCGCCTGTCTCATTAGGGCACACCCTTCATTATACTGGCAGTGCTGGGATAAGGATGTTTGTTGAACTTGCATTCCTCCATATCACGCACTTGGATCTTTGTATGTTTTCCTGCTCGGTTCATTCTGCTCTTGTCAATAGTTATTATTGGACTGGCCTGACCACAATCCTTGGTCTGTTCATGATGGTTTATAGAAGAAAAGATTCAGCTGTTGACCAGAAAGAAAAGCAAGAAAAGAACGAAGAACTTGTCAGCAGTAATTCCTTCTGGTTTTATCTCTGCTGCTGTAAATCTGATGTCTGCTGTAATATCTTGAGTGCTGGGGCACGGGCAGGATTTGCAAACCGAACATTCCTGTATTTATGTGTCTATACATAGTAAGGGACTTGCTTTCTCTAGGAGCAGGAAAGCAGTGGGGAGACCAATCCCCTTTACTAAAGTCTATATCCTTCTTCAATGCTGCCTTACATGGGTCAGTCATCCTAGGAAGGGTAAAAGTGCCAAAGATCACCCAATGAGTTAAGGCATGAGCGCAGATACCTTTCCATGGAAACTCATGTGTTGCAAGGCTTTGAAGTCGGTAGGGCAAACCAACTCTATTATTCCACCGCCCAACTCCTGTTCCATGGCCGACTCTTTCATATATGGCTGACGTTCATGGTCAGACAGAAACTATAAAGCTCCAGTAATTCATTGATAATCATTGCTATGAAAGTAAACAACACCCGACTGCACAGCCTTGGTTTATCGGCAGCACATTGTCCTGTGCAAACCGGGTGATGTGCCGCCGACAAATGCAAACTATAAAGGGATGAACAATACAGTTATCCCAATATAGCAACTGATCGAGTACCAGGAGTGGCCATTCCTGATTGTTCTCTGCCATACATAAGAGGAAACTAGCAAACTGTAAAGGCAGGCTGCAGGAAACTCTTATCGGTTTCTGTGATACCCTATTATTATAATAAATATGAGGAATATAAATATGATATATACCAGGGATTTAATATAGATGAGCCTATGTGTAGAGTGGATACAAAGAACATTTCTTGCTGTGGAGAACCCAGCATGTCCTTGCATTACATGGACAGCCTATTGATTTCATTACCCTGCGATAGCTCTTCAGAGGATGAAATATTTACTACACAGTTCTTCCACAGATTGCAGCAGTACATTGTGGGATTAGTTAAGGCTCTGTTCACATATATACACTGTGCTCGTCTTATGTGCTTAAAAGGCTTCTGGTTTTTACACTGAATGTATCCTTATAGCCCCCTTTAGCTTATGGTTAACAAACGAAGGTTCATTTGGCATCTGTAAGTTAGATATGTAGATATATGTACAGTCATATTAATGTGAATACCTGAGAATGAGAAGGAGGTCCCTGGCCGAATGGACTGGTAAGTACACAGTCCATTCACATTAATGTGACCACCTGTCAAAATCCAGAGTAGCCACCTTTGGCAGAGTGGACCGCTGCGAGACGTGCAGGAAGAGAGGGGATGTTGTGATGATGTCATTGGGATGTTGAGCCATGCCAACTCCAGTGCTGTGTCCAGCTGCGCTAGGTTACGCGGTTGAGCATCCATGGCGTGAACAACCCGATGGAGGTGGTCCCACAGATTCCCGATTGGGTTCAAGTCCGGGGAATTTGCTGGCCAAGGGAGTACGGTAAACTCATCTTGGTGCTCCTTGAACCACGCACATACACTGCGAGCTTTATGACACGTCGCATTGTCCTGCTGGTAGATGCCATCATCCTGAGTAAAAACATTTCACATGTAGGAGAGAACATAGTCCGCAAGGATAGATGCATACGTGTGTTGATCCATCATGCCTTCCACAATGATGAGTGCACCCAGATGGCTGCTGACACGTGCCTTCTGCCATTGGTTATTTAACATTGACGTCAAAAGTAAGTGGTGGTCACATTAATAGGACTGGACTGTGTATATGTACAGTGGCACTTGAAAATTTGTGAAACCTTCAGAATTTTCTATATTTCTGCATAATTTTGACTTAAAGCCTGATCTTCACAAGTGGAAATGTATCATGATACAAACAAAGGAGATTTCTGAGGACCTCAGAAGAAGAGTTGTTAATGCTTACCAGGCTGACAAAGGCTACAAAACCATCTCTTAAGAATTTGGACTCCACCAATCCTCAGTCAAACAAACTGTGTACAGGCAGAGGAAATTCAGACCACTATTACCCTGCCCAGGAGTGGCTGACCAACGAAGATCTCACCAAGTTATAGTTACAAGGTGACAAAGGAACCCCGGGGTAATCTCTAAGTAATTAATGGCCTTGCTGACGTTTGCTAATGTTAATGTTCAAGAGGACACTGAACAACAATGATCTACATGGCAGGTTTGCAAGAAGAAGGAACATTGCTGCCCCTTCTGCAGTTTGCTAAAAAAAAAACAAAAAAACAAACAAACAAAAAAAAAAACAAGGAGTATTCAAAAGGCTATTAGAACAATGTTTTATGGACCAAAATAGAGCTTTTCAGCTAAAATGAGAAGCGTTGTATTTGGGAATGCATTTCAGTATAAAAACCTCATAAGCATCTGTGGTGGGGGGTGTAATGGTTTGGACCTTGCATCGTCTTGGCCAGAACGCCGTCATTGATGAAACAATGAATCTGAATTATACCAACAAATTCTAAAGGAAAATGTCAGGACATCTGTCCATGAGCTGTGAAGTCTGACAGCAAAAGAGATATTAAAGTGGTGAAAAGTTGAGTCACAAAATATTCTATACAGTTACACAGTATTTTATTATGCAACTATTAGATGTTATTTCCATAAAACTGGAAAAACCATGGTATGTTTATACAGCTTTCCAAGGCTCCTGTCCAGCAGTTTTGCAGTGTCAGACCCACTGACAGCTTCCCTCATATTTCATCCTACTGCCTGGAAACTGCTTCTGGATTATCACAGTGTTTGGAGTCTTTCTAAGCAAGATTTTTAGACTTTTGCTAACGTGGTTTACCTATGGGAACATAACAAAAGGAATACTTATGGAAACTTTTCTATTGATTCCCAGCACCATTCTCTGCCCACACACTGTATATGACCTCTGCTGGTTCCCATGTTCTGTGATGTGATGTCTACACATTACATATCTCCCTACTGCAAATTTTTGCTGCTTTTGAGTTAGTTGATGTCAAGAGGATATGAGATTTAATTGTAATATATGTACTGGTTACCTACAAAAATATAACATGGTTCCCTGATACCTTCCTCTTTCAGAACTATGAATAGACTTACACAGCTTGAGAGACTGGATCTCGGAAGTAATGAATTCACAGAAGTGGTAAGTTCTGAAAAAGTCCCTGCAAGTCACAGCCGTGTCATGTGATTTTATATACTACGTACTCCTCATATGGTCAATATCTATCCTATCATCTATCTATCTATCTATCTATCTATCTATCTATCTATCTATCTATCATCTATCTAATTGATCTATCTATCTATCTATCTATCTATCTATCTGTCGTATACTATCTAGCTCATATTTATCTATCTATCTATCTATCTATCTATCTCATATCTATTTATCTCTCTATCTCTCTATTTATCTATCTATCATATATATCTCTAGCTAGCTAGCTATCATCTATCTATCTAGCTATCTATCTATTATCTATCTATCTATTTTCTATCTATCTATCTATCTATCTATCTATCTATCTATCTATCTATTGATCTATCTGCCTTGAAATAAACTCTATTACTGAATGTGTCTCTAAGGGGGTTGTACCAGCATAATAAAAGCTTGTCTGCTTCTCCCAGAGACAGTGCCACACCTGTCCATGGGTTATGTCTGGCATTGCGACTCAGGTCTATTGAAGTGAATGGACAGGTGGCGCTGTCAATAAAAGCAGACATGTTTTCTTATTCTAGGACGACCCTCTCACAGTCTAGGACGGTCTCCATTACACTGTCTGTTCAGCAGGATGTTCACTTTTGCTTGGACTCCCAATAAAGTAATATACTGCAGTACATAAAACCTAAAAGTGACCTTGGTGTATGTTACAAGTGGCAGGCGGCCCAGTCGTGTTCTTTTTGGCCTTCGGTGTGGCTAAACAGATCAATGTTGCTCCTGGGGTCATTCTGCTAATGGTCAGCTGTTTAACAGTAAAAACTACATTTGTCATTTTGTACAATCAAGGTAAAAACTTTTTTTTTTTTGTTTTTACCTTTTCATGTTAATTTTTTTTTTCTGTTTTATATTAACTTTTTTTTAATCAGATGTATGAATCTGGGTGACCAATGATGATGATGGTCTCTGGGAGTCCTCTAAAGGTGGTGGCTTCATTGGATGTGGCTGTTGGCCACAACTAAGAGAGGATGACTATATTATTTCTTCATGATTTAAGAGTTTACATGTACAGTAGTCTGTGAATCCTCTAATAGGCATTGGAAAAGTGAAGGTCATACTGACACAACAATCTAAAGTCCTCGCCTGATTTTCATTGGGGAAAGTAAATGCCATACCAGGTTCATGCAATAGTGACGTCATACGGCATTCTTACATGCATCAAGTATCTGTCGCCTGCAGTGTCCTATGTTACAAGGATCACCTTAAGTGCACTTCTGTTTTATGTGTATATGTTTGTAAGTTTCAGCAATAACCTAGCGGAGTTTACCTATATAATGTATGTATGATGTCTATTGTCCCTGCTTTTCTTTTAGCCTGAAGTACTTGAACAATTAAGTGGATTGAAGGAATTCTGGATGGATGGCAATAGACTATCCTATATTCCAGGGGTACGTATAATACACTCTAATAGAGTCAATGAAGTATGTATGTGATATGTGTGACCCCAACAGAATATAGTTGCTACATTTTTAGCGTTCCCTTACATATAGTAAAAACTCAGGAACAATGTCTTCGGCATACCTCTGAAGGAACACACAGGTGGTAAACATTTCAGAAATGTGAAACCCGTAGAAGATCCACTGAACAGAATGTCTTTGTAAAGAATGTTTTGTGTTTTGTTTTTTTTTATTATTATTATGCAAACAATTCTTTTATAGACAAAGGATCTTTAACCTGAAATAACCTCACCCCGTCCCCACATAAAAAAAAAAAAAAAAAAAAAAAAGTAACGAACTTTGTAATTGATGGTCCATCCCTAGGATAGGATGTCAATAGGAGATCCGTGGGGGACTGACAAAATTGACCTCCTTGTATTAGCTGTATGAAATGGCAGTTTCCACTTCATAGGCCATGTGATGTCCCATTCATAGGGCACATGACCCAATTGCCTCTTGGTTCCATTCTGGTGATCTGTGATGCCATGTACAGCAACTACATTATTGTACAGCACAGTGCTTGGTAAATATTGAATTGGCTTTTGGGCTCACCAGAAGGCTGCAATCTCTTCAAACAGCATATCAGCCAGGGGCCTAGGTGTTGGATCCCTGCCATGCTAAGGAGAAGTCATTAATTATTTAGCCCAGAAAACCCCTTTAAAATACCAGATTTTTTTTTTTTTTTTATAGAATCCCTTTAAGAATTTCAGATTCTCACTATAAACAAGTTCAATACAATATTACAACATGCTAGCAAGACCCTTAAAGGGATTCTACCACTAAAACAACATTGTTTTCTATTTATCATGTCGGAATAGCCTTAAGAAAGGCTATTCATCTCCTACCTTGCACAGTCGCTTCTGGCCCACCGTTCCGTAGAAATACCGGCTTTTACTGGTATGCAAATGAGTTATCTTGCAGCAACAGGGGCGAGCCCCAGCGCTCAAACGGCAATGGGGGCATCCCCACTGCTGCCAGAGAACTCTTGCCAGCGATGCCTCCATCTTCAATAGAAACCGCGTCTTCTTCCGGCTGGGGTCACACTCCGCTCTTAATTACACAGCTGACCTCCCTGGTGTGGGTCTTTACCAAACACCCTTTAGCTGCCTGGCTGGAATATACCTGTCCTCCCACACCATACCCTTCACTCTCTCACAGAATATTTTATCCTAATGTTGTAAAACCCCATTATATTATATAGAAGGAGACTTTCTCCTGGACACAATATATAAAATCTGCTTAAAGAATTCCAAACTGTTCACCCTGTGCACACTCTTGTCATTTATAAATATGGCAATATTGGAAGTAATCTTTTTTTGGTATTGAGAATTTCATACTCCTGCACAAACAAATGTGTCACTAATCTGATATTATCACTTTTTCCATCTATCCGTACCATGATGCAGGAGATAAACATTTCAGAAATGTAAAACCTCTAGAATATCTGCATTTGTTTTCAAGTAGATCGAACAGCTTGTCTTTGTTAAGAATGTAGAGATTCTTCCATCTAACTAAACATGCACGTGATATGTTTATGAACACCGGTCATACGCCGCCTTACATAGTGTGCCTTTTCTTTTGCTACAGTTTCTTGGAAGCCTGAAGCAACTAACATATTTCGATCTGTCAAAAAACAACATAGAAATGGTGGAAGATGGAATTTCTGGGTGTGAAAATTTACAAGACATGCTGCTGTCGAGCAATGCCATACAACAGTTACCAGAATCTATTGGTTGGTATCTAGTAGGAGATGTAACATGACCTATCAATACTACACGAAAAGAAGAGACTACTGCACCTTGTAGGGTGACTTTAGGATGGTGTGATTCACACTTTTCAGGAACTTAGCCCAGTTCACATCTGCGTTGGTAAAAGTTCATCATATAGGCCCAGATTTACCATTGTGGTTATGACTAGACACTAAAGTAAACATTGCACATCTTTGGTGCAATGTGACTTATCAAATTAAGGCTAAAATTTTTCAACATCCTTGACATGTGGGTGTGTATTCTCAAAAAGGGGTGTGGCTTAAATGTGCCAAAATGCATGAAAAATTCTTGACTAATATAAGCCAACAAAAAGGTGATACAAACATAGACTAGACAGTCCAAAGATACATCAGATTTATTATTCAGCATCAGTCACTGTGATAAATTTGGCGTATTTTCAGCCTAAGTTCTACACCATTAGTAAATATGAGCCAATGTATTTGTATCTATTAAAATTTTTGAAAATTGCTAAGATAAAATAAGTCAAAATCACCTCATCGATTCTCCATTTGTCAATACTTCCTGTTCCCCAACAACCCTGTTCACTCTCCACAAGCCGATGACAAGCTGAGACAGCTCGCTGTTTTGGCCAGTGATTGAGTGGTCATAGACTATCCCTTTAAAAGTAATATTAGAAAGTTCTTTTATTACTGTAGACTTTGAGCAAATACATTCTATCAATTCAAATACAGCTGATCTCCATTGCATTTCATCATGAACTTAGAAGGAGTAAAGTAGGAAATTTATACGAATTAAAAAAAAATATGCAAAAAACAAGTTTAATATGAATTTATTTCAGGTGCATTGAAGAAGATGACAACTCTGAAAATTGATGAAAACCAGCTTATGTATTTACCAGACACCATTGGGGGGTAAGTTTAGACTGTACCCTATTAAATACCCTCCCTTAAATAAACACCAGTGCTGTACGCTTGCTTCCTCCATAAGTCCCATAGAGATTGAATGGATTGGCAGTGTGCCATGGCCAATCCATTCAGACCAGTTGTTGTTGTTTGGAGAAGGGTGATCTCCATGGTGGGCCTCTCAACTCTGACTCTTATTACCTACAGTCCTATGAAAAAGTTTGGGCACCCCTATTAATCTTAATCATTTTTAGTTCTAAATATTTTGGTATTTGCAACAGCCATTTCAGTTTGATATATCTAATAAATGATGGACACAGTAATATTTCAGGATTGAAATGAGGTTTATTGTACTAACAGAAAATGTGCAATATGCATTAAACCAAAATTTGACCGGTGCAAAAGTATGGGCACCTCAACAGAAAAGTGACATTAATATTTAGTAGATCCTCCTTTTGCAAAGATAACAGCCTCTAGTTGCTTCCTGTAGCTTTTAATCAGTTCCTGGATCCTGGATAAAGGTATTTTGGACAAACAATTCAAGTTCAGTTAAGTTAGATGGTCGCCGAGCATGGACAGCCCGCTTCCAATCATCCCACAGATGTTCAATGATATTCAGGTCTGGGGACTGGGATGGCCATTCCAGAACATTGTAATTGTTCCTCTGCATGAATGCCTGAGGATTTGGAGCGGTGTTTTGGATCATTGTCTTGCTGAAATATCCATCCCCGGCGTAACTTCAACTTCGTCACTGATTCTTGAACATTATTCTCAAGAATCTGCTGATACTGAGTGGAATCCATGCGACTCTCAACTTTAACAAGATTCCCGATGCCGGCATTGGCCACACAGCCCCAAAGCATGATGGAACCTCCACCAAATTTTACAGTGGGTAGCATGTGTTTTTCTTGGAATGCTGTTTCTTTTTGGACGCCATGCATAACGCCTTTTTTTTTATAACCAAACAACTCAATTTTTGTTTCCAAAATGAAGCTGCCTTGTCCAAATGTGCTTTTTCATACCTCAGGCAACTCTATTTGTGGCGTACGTGCAGAAACGGCTTCTTTCTCATCACTCTCCCATACAGCTTCTATTTGTGCAAAGTGCGCTGTATAGTTGACCGATGCACAGTGACACCATCTGCAGCAAGATGATGCTGCAGCTCTTTGGAGGTGTCTGTGGATTGTCCTTGACTGTTCTCACCATTCTTCTTCTCTGCCTTTCTGATATTTTTCTTGGCCTGCCACTTCTGGGCTTAACAAGAACTGTCCCTGTGGTCTTCCATTTCCTTACTATGTTCCTCACAGTGGAAACTGACAGGTTAAATCTCGGAGACAACTTTTTGTATCCTTCCCCTGAACAACTATGTTGAACAATCTTTGTTTTCAGATCATTTGAGAGTTGTTTTGAGTAGCCCATGATGCCACACTTCAGAGGAGATTCAAATAGGAGATCAACTTGCAATTGGCCACCTTAAATACCTTTTCTTATGATTGGATACATCTGGCTATGAAGTTCAAAGCTCACTGAGGTTACAAAACCAATTTTGTGCTTCAGTATGTCAGTAAAAAGTAGTTAGGGGAATTCAAATCAATAAAATGATAAGGGTGCCCATACTTTTGCACCGGTCAAATTTTGGTTTAATGCATATTGCACATTTTCTGTTAGTACAATAAACCTCATTTCAATCCTGAAATATTACTGTGTCCATCAGTTATTAGATATATCAAACTGAAATGGCTGTTGCAAACACCAAAATATTTAGAACAAAAAATGATTAAGATTAATAGGGGTGCCCAAACTTTTTCATAGGACTGTATGTTCAGGATCGGTTATTATGGTTATGGGACAACCCTTTTCCACCTGACACCACCATAAAACATAGAGGGGATAGGGATGCTGCTAGACTTAGCTGGCAGCAGCTATTCTCCTATAAGAACAAAGGATAGGACCTGTTCAAATCCAACATGCCCAGTCCCCTTTTTTTTTTTTTTTTGTCTCCTAACATCTGCCATCTAGGTCAGGGGGACCCCATATACATTACATTCATGGCCAAGTTCAGCTACGGTTTGTCTAATATATATCGGCACCATTGTTTTGTAGCAAAAACTGTTTGAGGCCAAAAGTCCCTGTTTACACAACCACTTTCCTACCAGTTTCTTGGCTGTGTGCAGACGAAGTTGTTTTTCCTTCCCTCTTTATTTAGGTTTATTGCCCTGGTAATCACCATATATAATGCAATATAGAAAATGTTACAAGCTGAATTAAATGAACTTCCTGATTTTTATCAGTGCGATTCTTGAGCAATTCTGTGAAGTTTTCGTCTAAGCTTTCTGAAACTTGTACACTTTATTATTTAAATGGCAATGTCTTCTCCCTCCAGGCTGGTTTCCCTTGAAGAGCTGGATTGCAGTTTCAATGAGATTGAAGCTTTACCTTCCTCTATCGGGCAATTTTCTCAGATACGGACGTTTGCTGCTGATCATAACTTCTTAACGCAGCTTCCCCCAGAGGTGCAATGACTGCTTTATTCATCATGCAATGTGTGAATTGCTTTAGAATCAATTTCAGTGGAACTGTAAGCGAGTAAACAGTGACTGTCTAAAGGTTCTTAGCTCGCAGCTCTTCTTCACTTTTTCTCAGATTAATCAGTTTTGTCTGGCAGGATTCCTAGTCTAGAGGAAAAGCGTCTGTAATTTCTAATGATTTGTTAATAGGGTTAACAGACACAACCAGTAAGTTCACTGGTATAGGCGTATGTGTAATAGACGTGTGTGTGTGTGTGAGTGTGTGTGTGAGTGCGTGCGTGTGTGTGTAATGTCATTATATATATGTGTGTGAGTGTACAGATAGAGAGATATATAGATATATGTATATTATTTATTTATTCAATATGTTTATTTTCATTAATACTTAGTTATTTTATAAATAAAATTTAAAAAAAAATTAAAAAAATTTTTGATTTCTTATTCTTAAAATAGTTGTCAGGCCCCTAATGGATTTTCCATTCTGATAGGTTTATCAGTATGTGTTAAGTCAGGGTCTGACACACAGACCCCACACGGATAAGCAGTTCCAGCAGTATCTGGGTTACGTGAATAGGAGCAGTACTGCACATGCTCCCCGTCCACTTGCAACTTCTAGTGCCCATAGGCTGTCAGAACGGTTGATCTGTGCAGGGTCTGGGTGTCGGGCACCAACAGATGACATACTGATCACCTATTCTAGGTCATCATATGAAAAATCAATTTGAGGCCAGACGACCCCTTTAAGATAGGGAATCGGTATTAGATCATCCCCCTGCAGATCAGCTTTAATTTCCTGTGCACAAGCTGCAGTACTCACTCACTGTACTATATATATATATATATATATATATATATATATATATATATATATATACATATTTAGTGTTGAGCGAATAGTATTCGATCAATTACCTCTCTCCCATAGCAATGCGTGTAAACGTCCGAACACCAAGGGGTTAAGCGCATCAAATATTCACTGCGCTTCACCCCTTGGTGTTCGGCCGTTTACACGCTTTAAGTTTTACATCTTATTCATGAGAGAATTCATTAGCATTTACGTTTGTATTGTACTTATTTGCTATGTGTTTTTGCTAATTTTATAGATTGGAAACTGGAAAAACGCCACTGTGCTGTTCCTGCATTCTAATAAGTTGGAGTCTCTCCCTGAGGAAATGGGAGACATGCAGAAACTGAAGGTCATTAACTTAAGTGACAACAAGTGAGTGATGCATTTTATTAGCTTACATACAGAGTTTAAATTGTTCAGACTGAGATACGTTTATACATGAATGTTGCATGCCTAAAACCAATTGCTTTATAAATCTATGGCATTGAAGTGTGCATACCGTAACACAGATAAATCACTTATATGCTCTTATGTACATAACAAGGTTATGTACAGATATAAAGAACCTTGTACAGATGCTGCCAAATTTAACTGGACACTTAAAGGGAGTCTATCACTGCCCCCAGCTATTTTAAACTGCTTCCATAGTATTGTAGATACTGTTAGTATAATTAATAAAAACCATACCTTTCCTATGTTTCACAGCCCCAGCGATACATAGAAAAAGCACTTTTATTCTTTATTGAAATGAGGGTCTTTGAGCAAAGAAAGACCCCCATCCTGCATTTAACTCCTCCCACTGAGTAGTGTAATTTCATCCTCCCAGTGTCAGAGGATGAACTGACTGTAGGATGGCCTTGTTTAGTGATGATGCTGCAGTGCTCAGTGGCTGAAGAAAACTCTCCTGTACTCCAAGATCAGCATTTGAATAAAGAATAAAAGTGCTTTTTCTTCGCTTCCCTGGGTCTTTGAAACTTAAGAAAGGTATGGCTTTCACTTTGCTAACAGCATCTACAACACTATGGGAGCAGTTTAAAGTAGCTGGAGGCAATTATAGACCCCCTTTAAAGCATTCCTAAACGTTCAAACAAGTTTTAATTTTCTGGCCAAATTTGCATCATTAATAAATGTTGTAATATTCCTTATTAATGAAGTTTGGCTCTTATCTGTGAAATCCTGTGCAGAAATCCACTTTTTGTATGCTTCACTATTGCTAGCAGAAATCTGTATGCCACTTCTCACTGTGAGTACAGGTGTACTGGCTCTTGTAAAATGCAGGGAAACAGAAGCTGGGGGGGGGGGGAGTCCAGCAATTATTTATTTTGTGTTATAAAACTTAGAACAATGATTCTGGTGTCATATGAAAGATGAGATTCTCAGGTTTTGTATGACACAAAGTTCCCTACACAGTCCGAGTTGGGGCAGCTACATATAGACATGCCAATCTGGCTGTTTTTTGTTTTTGTTTTTTCTTTTCAACTGGTGATATCTCTGTAAATAAGTAAAACTGTGATCTTGGTGTCATATGAAAGCTGAGAATCTCATATTTCATATGACATAAGAACCACTGTTTTATAATGCCAGAGATTTAACTTGGACATTGTGTAAATAAATACATATAAAAAATATAAATTCTGGCAGAAAATTCAAACTGTTTTTGAAAGTTTAGACACACTTTAATGTATCAAGAACACTGTGATACTGAATGTTAACTCTTATGATGACTTTTGTTGTCTTCTGTGATAATAAACTGTATCAGATGGCAAAAAGTCAAGTTAATCTGTATTACATCTGTACAGTTCTCATACCACTGTATATGATAAACGTGTGGCAAAATAAGTTTCTCATATCATTACAATACTTATCTTGAAGGGTAAAGCATACATTTTATTAAAAAAAATTAAAAACAAAAAACAACTTGTCTTGTTCTGTTTACAAAGTCAAGTTCTCAAAGAGGACCTTTCACCATTTGGGGCACATGCGATTTAATACACTGCTAGAAAGCAGACAGGGCACTGAATTCAGTGCACTATTGGCTTTCCTGTTCTGTGTCCCCGGTGAAGAGCCATTGGTGCCAGTACCATAGCTCTTCACTGTCAGAACTGCGTTTTTGACAGTCAGTCAGGAACGTCCTTCCTCACAGTAGCGTCTATTGTGCTGTACTATGAGAGCAGCAAGAACGCCCCCTCCCCTCCTGATAGTACTTGTCATCACTGGGCGGTAAGCAACGACCCCTCTCACAGTACAGCACAATAGATGCTGCTGTGAAGGAGGACGTTCCTGACTGACTGTCAGAAACGCCCTTCTGACAGTGAAGAGTTACGGTACCGGCATTGATAGCTCTTCACCAGGGGCACAGAACAGGAAAGCAGATAGTGTGCTGAATTCAGTGCACTGTCTGCTTTCTAGCGGTATATAAAACGCATGTGCCCCAAGTAGTGAAAGGTCCTCTTTAAAGAGAATCACGTCTCTAGAAAACCATTTAGTGTAATTTTGGGGTTTTCGCAGTATATTGTTGGTGTTCCTGTTCTTTATTGTCCACCATCTGTGCTAGTTTAGGAGCATCAAAGGTGAGTTCTTACATCCAGAATAATCTTCTAAACACGTACCCACCAACGCATTCGGAGTATAGTCATTTGCTTGAATCTTGATCTGTTCACTGCAAAACTTCCCAATTTAACACTTATTACAAGTACTCAGCACCGAAATTACTCTCTTTGTCAACCTTCTTCATTTTTTTTTTTTTATCCACAGACTGAAGAATTTGCCCTTTAGCTTCACAAGACTGCAACAACTCACAGCAATGTGGCTGTCAGATAATCAGGTGGGGGTTACACTTTTCCTGGAAGTGACCTTTTCCCGCGATGCTTTCTCTGTGTCCCCAGCGTCTAATGAAATATAGAGCGTCACATCTAAATGACAGGACTCTTGGAGAGAAGGAGAACTGTGTGTACTGTATGTGTAGAAGTGGTTTATTTGGAAGGTATTGTGTGCAGTGACAGTAGGAGGCTATGCACTAATTCACATGAGAGCACAATCCTCTGGTTGTTCTCCATACATTGTCTTCTGTCATCGGCTGAAACCTTTTTCCAAGTGCATTAATGTAGAACTATCAGTATCCCTTCTCCTCTGTAATGAAAGATTTATTAACCTTCACACCCTCCAAATAATTACATAATGGCGCAGGTCCGGGCTCTAATCTGGAGGGGGGATATTAAGCAGAGCCAGGTTGCAGTTGTGGATTGCATTAATTGTTAATTATCATCAAAGGGAGTTGCTTGTCAGTACATATGTTATGCTAAATGCAATGCATACCTACTGTGCATCTAACCTTGCAAGGAGAACATTTGTTATTATGTTTGGAACACAGAAAATGGTATTTGCAAGTAGTAGTACATAATACTGAATATTTCTAATTTCTTGTAGGCTTTGTTCACATCTGCATAATTTCTTCTATAAAAGACAAATTAGAGATTGTAGCAGGACCATTTTAATATATTAGTGCACCCCCTCCTCTTAACTACTCCCCTAACCACGTTCCCATGGACCTGTAGGCTCTACCTATGATGCCACCTGTGACCCGATGCTCCTTGCACCTCCCCCTCTCTCGCAGGCTCCATCAACTGAAGGTGGAATTATGGAGCTGATGGATCCATTCTCCACTATTGTATTGTATTTCAGTTGAAATCACTACCTGCCACCCAGATCAGTGGGACTGTCCCATCCGATCTAGCTGAGGGGATACCTGGTTTTACACATTCGATTTTAAACATTGCCAAAATTTTATGATCTAATGTGTATGAGGCTGTTTTTTGGGGGAAAGAGGAGCCATGTCATCTAGTCACTATTACTCCAAATGGACATAGGGTCAATAATATGTACATACATAAAGAGCACTGATACTATAAGTCTATGAATACTGAGCAAGAGTCATAGAAGCTTAATTATTGATATCTCACAAAGATTTTAATGGATATTGTAAAGACCATGTATTGTAAAGTGTATGACTTCATACTAAGTGAGAATCTAAGAAATGCTGTACATACGAGACCTTTGAGAGAAGATAGGACATAGTTAATAGCACCCTATGCCTGTTTCGGCAGATTTTGTTACTTCTGTAGTAGAAATAAGGTCCTGCATTGACCAAATGTGTTCCTTTTCAGTCCAAGCCACTGATCCCGCTACAGAAGGAGACTGACCCGGACACCCAGAAAACGGTCTTAACCAACTATATGTTCCCTCAACAACCCAGGACTGATGACAGTAAGGAATATTTGGATTTCTGTATTTTTAAATGCCGGTTACAATGTCTAAAATGGGGATCACTTTGTTTTAAGCCCCTTATAAAAATCTTTACCCCTGTAGTATAGGATATACTGATGTGTAAAGAATGGTGCATTTACTCAACTGGTACATCCTTCACTAAATCGACAGAATGACCTGCCGGTTCACACAGCAACCAGAAGTCATTTTTTCTGTGATCCAAGAGCCTGGATCTAACACTATCATAGACTGTCTGAGAAATCTGGGACTGTTGGCTGATGTGTAAATCGGCAGGTCAGTCTTCCAATCACATGACCAGCCTGTTGGCCCGTTCGTCGGCAGGATATAGTGATGGATGCATCTGGTGTGCGACTGTTTTGTTCATTGCGCTTCAGGATCTACATGGATAAAGCATAAAATAAATGCTGGAGTAATTCTTTAAACTGGGGAAATGTATCTGTACTGGCGGAACATACCCTGAAGGATACACTCCATGCCAAATCGGGTGTGGTGCGGTTTCTATGCATTTACCTTAGTTTTTAATTAATGAGCACAACTCTCCATATTCATTTTCCCATCACATTTCCATTGAAACCTCTTTGAAAAAAACCACCCCACTATTTTGGGTGTTCATCACAAAGAAGATGGCCTTTATACATAATACATGAAGTCTGACAATCTTTCGCATAAAGGGGTGGTCTTCTTTCGGACAGGTTTGATCGTATACGTATTGGAAAAGTTGCGCAGGAACTTCACAAATATGATGTTTGAGCCAAACCCTCTGTCTTTCAAAGTGTTTGTGCCAGAAAACAATAATGTCCCTGATTGTTAATGTGTGGGTTCAGAACAAGGTTTGGTCTTTTGTGGATATTGTTCCATGTGCTGGGCTGGTCGTTCTCACCGGCTGCTGGATATAGTTCATGCACAGGCAGTCACAGAATTGCGCTTTGTTCTGGGATAACAATCTGCTGTATTTGATCTCCCTGCCCCACAGAAAGGAATGTGAGATGTTTACCTAGCAGATTAATCATTCTCCACCAGATGGACGGAAGGCAATGGAGAGCAGCCCTGGCTTTACAATCTGTGTTTTGACTTCACAGAACAGGTGCACAGTTTCCACTGACACTGCACTGCTGTATTTTTATACGTCCCCTAATTATTTTTATCTAACTGGAATTTTGGGAATTTACTACTATTCCATTTACATGGTGCACCCTTCATGTCTGTAGTTATGGTTTGTAAGCTCTATTTCTGGAGGGGTTAGGGTCACAATACTATACATATATAGACAATGAATAAGTGGCAGCAAAGTCTGTTACTTTACATGGGATTGGCCAGAAATCAAACGTGAAAGAGGATAGGCTTCTGCTCGCAACTCCGAAGATTGCTGACTGCTCACACTTGGCTTTACCAGGGTGTTGCACTCAAGTTACCATTACTGAAAAAAAAATCAGCTCAGTTATTAAAAAAAAAACCAAAAAAAAAAAACCCTGAATCAAGCACGGACTCCCTGAATGGAAACCAATGCACAGATGTGAACTGGGCCTAAGACTAGATGGCTGCCCAAATAATCATGGCTATAAAATAGAATGTATAACAAGTAAAAACAGATTAGAAAAAGTTGTATCTATCACTATGTGATTTAGTAAAATACAGCTGATTAAGCAATATGTACAGAGGGGAGATCCTTCAAATTTAGATCTAATCCTTGAGGTGGGTTGGCTTTCTGATCATTCTGCCAGCTTGAGTAACATAAGATGCGTCTCTGCTCACATCTTCTCATTCTTCCGATTCTGGCAGTGTATTTTCTGGGGTTGCCCATCTCTGGCCAGAATTCTCACCCTGATCCTCAGCTGTCCTTGTTACTTTCTTGCTTGCTCTTGCACTCATTGCCTTGAGTGTCAGCATACTGTTCCAAGGGCTATGCATCATCACCTTCTTGTGTATTTCTCAGATGTCTCCAGTTTCTCTTTATTCTTCTGCACCTGTTACAGTTTCATAGGAACAAGGTCTAAGTTTGTGGACAAGCTTTGCCAGTGTTTGTCATGTTTACCTCTTGGCTGCATCCGTTCTTATTCATTTCTCCGGAGGTCAGACAGATCCCTTGCACATTCATTGTAATAGGAAGCTTGCCTATCTTGATTCCTCTTTAGTTTAGCTTTTAGCTGTAACCTTTTATACAAGCTTTGGTTTTAGCGGATGACTAGCAGTTGGTAAGAATGCCCTTACTGCCTAAGTGTGTGTGGGGGGTGTTATTATACTTTATCCTTTTCAGCATACAGACCATCTTCCAACATTTACATTAGGGAATTGAAGTGGTCACATAAACCTGGAAATAAGCACTACCAGAGAAGTCTGGCATTGGCTTATTTACTGGTACCTGTCGAATATGCCAGCCATGAGGACTGTATCACAGTGAACTGTAAGGTAGAATATGTGAACTTACTGGTTTAAAGGGAACCTATCAAGTGGTTTTGGTACCATAATCTACCAGCCTTGGGTTCAGAGTCCAAATCTGTATAACTTACTAGCCTCTGCCCATGACTTAGTCTGCATGTTGGTGGATATGATGATCCACCTATAGTCAGCAAATTGCTGCCGTCAATGATCTACCTGCTCTGGCATTTCGGCAACTCTCAAACTGAACTTGTTCCTCACACTGTGCCTGTGATTGTTCCAGCAGCTCGCTGGGATGCCATATAATGAGCATGTTGCTGGTGTCAAGGATCTGTCTGCTCCAGTGTTTCAGCTGCTCTAAGAGCTGCTTGACACCTAGCTTGCTCAATCTGCCTCAGCTCCGCTTGAGCAGAAGTCTGTTGACTTCTGACTACCTTCATAGCTCTGTTTTTTGGGGGGGTTGGTTTTTTTTTGGGGGGGGGGGGGATTTGTGACAAATTCGATTTTCATTCCCTCTGCATGTTTGAAACTGGGAAACTACCAATCTGTATTAAAGGGGTTTTCCCAAGTCCACACAGCATGTCCAAACACGCTTCCTCCAGAGTCTGCTTCTGACTTTCTGTATTTGTGTCTCCCCTCCTCCCTGTTGCTCAACAGGACACAGAAGACTTACTTATGCAGAGTCTTCTGTTTGCTTTTACTGAATGGACTCAGTGTTATCTGTGTGTTTACATAGAGAGATAACAGACCAGGTGTTATCAGCAAGCTGCGGATTAGCTGATTCTCCTGGCAGCAAGAGCAGTGTAATATAGTATGTGACTATAAATTCATAACAGTTGTGAAGCCATGTCATTTACCAGGATAAAAAGTAGCCTATGTTTTAAAGAAGGTTACAAAGCCGTTCAGCCGTTTTTGTGTGAAAGAGAAACAAACATCCAAACACAGAAACTTTCACATTTATAATATGAGTAGGATTAACACCCATTTCTGCTTATAACTCCTCAGCAAGTTAGTCTAAAAGTTCATGTCAATCCTTTGGTGCAAGCTTAGGTCACTACATCTTGCCTTGCAGGGCATGCGCCCAATGTGTGGACTCCTGGACATATCTCCTGGCTTATTTTAGTAAAGTTTATTTTATTCCAATGTTCACAGGTTTGAGAACATAAACTCCAGCAGCAAAAAAACAAACCAAAAAACATGCCCCTAGTATTATTATATATGGCATCATGTTCCTAAGTGGATTGTTTTTATTTTTAATGAGAGAATCATCTTGATTTTTTTTGTAGGCATTTCATCAGTTTTCACAAGGACAAAAAAATATTCCCATAAAGCAGGCGCTTGTTTTTCATTTGTGTTACAGTGTTTTGTTGCAAGACTTATCTGTGTGTTTGTTTCACAGTTATCTTCTCTTCAGACAATGAGAGCTTTAATCCGTCTTTGTGGGAAGAGCAGAGGAAGCAGCGGGCACAGGTTGCCTTTGAATGTGACGATGACAAGGACGAGCGCGAAGTTCCGGCCCGGGTCAGTATTCTCCGACTTTGACTTGTGGATGCAGCTATAATGTGTCCATGTAATTTCATTTAATAAAAGAAAGGCCCATTTTCTGACAGTGAGTGGCAACATCTATTATTTACACTAAATATCCTGCTAACAGAAGCAAACGTTACACAACGATGTTGCGCTTAAACCTTGACCTACGGTGTCATCTGGATACACTCAGGAATGTGGTCGCATTATGACCACATTGCAAAAGATCTGAAGGACACCATTGTAATAGTGGGACAAAGTATGTATTAAAGAAGACCTCCCACCACCTCCACCAACGTAAATTCATTGCACTCTTTAAAAAGCACTCTACTGATGCAGGTGCATTTGGTATTTTTTCCCTAGCCCCTACCATTGGCTGTTCGTTTCAGCACCCAATATGGTAATTGGGCTCTCTACTGTTAGGTGGGCGGTCCTTTGCAGAAGTAGATAGACAGGAACCACCCACCTAAGTGTAGAGAGTACCATATTGGGAGTTGATAGTAACTGTACATTGCTCAGGAATGGTGAGGGCTAGAAAAAAGTTCCAAGTTTATCAGAATCAGTGGAGCAGCATGTACTGAAGGATGCAACTAACTGGACTTGGTGGAGGTGATGGAAGTCCTCATTAAAGCTCTACTGCAGTCACTATGAGAAGCATAGGTCATACCACACTATAACATATTATTGAATTTATAGAAACTAAAGTCAGCCTTATGTTTTCATGTCTAATTCTAAGGCTCTGGTGATACAGCCATTACTTGGGTTTTCCCGTAATTCTGATAATGAGAATGGCACAACCTGCAGCACCGTTTTTTCTGTGTAAAATGAGCATACAGGTAGTCCTCGACTTACGACGTTGATCCGTTCTTACGCGGCGTTGTAAACAAAATTTCGACGTAAGTCGGAAACATACCATTCAGTACAGTCTTCCTCGGTTCCAAGCCGCTGCACACTAAATTATGTATTGTACAGGGAGAGCTGGCAGCTTGCGTTTATGCGGGAGCTTACTTTTTCTCATAGGAATGCATTGGCCAGCGTTGATTGGCCAGTGTACAGCATTCGGCCAATCAACGCTGGCCAGGAGGCGGAGTCTAAGATCGGACCACAATGGAGACTGCTGTGGTCCGATCTTAGACTCCGCCTCCTCACAGACGAGCCTCCGGCAGAACCAGCGTTGATTGGCCGAATGCTGTACACTGGCCAGTCAACGCTGGTCAATTCATTCCTATGAGAAAAAGTAAGCTCCCTCGTAACAGCAAGCTGCCAGCTCTCTTCCGATGAGTAAGGACGAGCCTGCTGCAGAACCAGCGTAGTCGGGAGTGCTGGCAGCTTTCTGTTACGAGGGAGCTATACTTTTTAGCTCATCTCTAGTCATAACCACGAAACGTTGTAACCCGAGACCGTCGTAATCCGAGGACTACCTGTAATCTGAAACCTGACTGACCTCAGAATAATGGGATACATCAGGCTTCATTGGTATCCCTTCATAACCGTCACTGGTAACGCTGCTTTATAAATGGAAGCCATGAGTCTTTAGTAATGTCATACATAGAGGTTTCAGTCATGGGTCGTTGCTTTTTTTGGAAAGAAACTTTGTCAAAATGATGAAGTTGCCAATGCACACAAGGCTAACCCTTTTGAGAATGGGCATGTGTAATACAGGGTAGAAGATACAATCGCAAGTTATTGAGTCCATTGTTAAAAAAGCGCTTTACAATTGTCTGTTGCTCTTGTTTCTAGATATTTTCTAGTCCTCAGTTTTGATCAGTAAATAATTTTCAGCACATGGAAAAGTTTGTGTCCATTTATGCATATATAATATCCATTAAAGCAGATCTGTCCGTTTGGTATGCTGCCGTGTGTAAGGGTAACATAGTAGCTACAGGCCTACTTTGTGCTAGGAGCCAAAACGTCAGGACAAAGTGTTTCGTCATTTGACTGCTAGCAGTGCTCAAAGAATACACCGGTCTCATAGCTTGAGTCCACCGTATTCATGAGCAGAGAGCTAGCCTTGCCCCTCTGTAAGTTACCACCCCAGGAATAAGGGTTAGCCTTCTTATTATGAATATAGCCGACTCGCACCATAATACAATAACATTCTTTGGGTATTGCTGGGAGCTAAATGGCACACTTTTTGGCTTCTAGCAGTACAGATCTGTAGCCCTGATTTATTGTGCTGGGAGTCAGCTTTAAGGATCACTATATCTTAGAATGTTTCTTTCTGTAAACTTAGTGAAGATTTCACATGATCAGATTTTGCTTTATGCACAGAGATCTGTGTGTGACCATTTATCATGCTCTGCCAGGGGCTATATGTCGAAAATATTCTGTGCAAGAGGCAATGTGTTTAGTGGAGAATACCTCTTATTGCTGACACATTATAGCATGTGACACAGCATGCCTGATTTTGGCACGCAGATGGATGACCTAATATTTTTAAATTTTTTCCTGTTATGTCATTCAGGTGTACTTTGTCCCAATATTTTGCATGACCAAGGTGCAACTACAAAGGTGCAAATACAGTGAAGTGAAATTACTGACCTTGTATCACCATACAACCCAAGCATTACTATACATGAGGACTTGCGGCAGGACGTGTTTCTCTAAATGTGAAAGCAAACATCTGCAAAAGCATCAACTGCATTTTTTTCTTATTCCATTCAGGAAGGTAATTTGAAGAGATATCCAACACCGTACCCCGATGAGTTGAAAAACATGGTGAAAACCGTACAGACCATAGTGCATCGGTTAAAAGATGAAGAGAAGGCTGAGGAAGCCAATAAAGAAATGAAGCAAAATGAAGCCCAACTGTACATGAAGGAGCCCGGAATAAAGGTGCGGCATATTTTACAGATCCTAGCAGTCGATTAAGAAATATTCTGATGCCAGTGAACCAGAGCACGTACCTAACCTTTAAATAGAGTTTGCATAAATCAATAGTACATTGTATATATGGGGAATAACACTATTTCTGGCCAATATATGAATTGTATTCTGCATTATTTGACACTTTTATATATAGTTAGCATTTCTCTCTGAGCTGAGTGTAGAGCAGCTGCCATGCTGTGCACACAGTAAATAGAGGAGAATCTGCTCCCATCGCTGTCTCTCTCTCACCCTCAGAAACCGCTCCTCTCCATTTGACCTATTGGGCATGTATAACCTGAGACATGTAACCTTCAGACTGTCTTAAGATGGACATAACAGAATTGTCAGAGTAACAGTCAGTTAGGGAGAGGGGGGAGGGAAACAGTCTGATAAGTGCAGAAAGAAATACTAGTACTATGTGCTATCAATTTATGCAAAGATTTTTTTTTAACAATTAGTGACCACTTAAAGGGAGCCCACCACCACTGTTGGGATGTTGGTGACATAATGAACATGCCTTTCTTGTGACAAAGTGCAGGCTTACACCTGCAAGTGAACTGTGTGGTGCACGCACCTTCTTGTGTAGTCAGTACAAATTCTGTCGGTGGAACTCGTGAGTGTTTCTGTTTTCAGGGTGGCACTAGGTGATAGCCACAACAGAAAATTGTCGCTCCAAGTGACCTGAGACATCCTTGGCAGGATTTGAAGTGCAGTGCTAACCACTAAGCCACCCTGCTACACCATATAAGTGGTTTAGAAATTATTTTGGTGGAGTAGCAATGTGATTTGATTTCTGCACTTTTCATTTGTACCAATTTTGATCTCTTGACAAAGCAAGTTATGCAGAACCACACAATATGGAGGACATGTGCCTCTGTGGTTTCAGGCTCCACTCTTTGCCTAGACTGTGTCTTCTGATCTGGTTGATAAAATCAACACTGGATCTGAGAATCTAGCTGCCAAATGGGTGCAAAGAAATGACATTATTTATACGATTGAACATATTGGTGAAGAGATGGCCACACATCCATGTGACGCTCTGAGGGACTTCTAGCTGTCTCTGTACATCACCTAGACCTTAGCTGAGATGTCTGTAATAAAACATGGACACCCTTTCTATATTTGAAAGTGTTTCTGAGCTTCAAAACTAGGTTGGCGATACTGGTGATTTTTATTTATTTTTGCCTAAGGGGCTCCACAACCCTTAATTTGGTCATAGATTTACTCCTTCAGATTACATGAAAACTCTTTTATTACATCAGTAACACAAACACAACACATTGACTCCCGTACGTGTCATAGTTTATCATTATTTTTATTACCTGTTGATGTTGCCTGGGGATGTTGGGATAGCTGGTTGTGTAAGATCATTCCGAGTCCATTAGTAATCTACCATGAAACTTATATTGATGTCAAAAGATGGGCTTTCTGTCAAGTCTGTCTCAGCGGTACAGTTGGCACAGGCGTGCGAGTACCTGGCACGCTCGCTCTTCATTTTTATTCTCAAAAAATAACTGGTTTTATGCAAAATGAATTGGTATTTTACAGAAAATATTGTAAGCAGATGTGCAATATTTTCAGGAAAATTTACAATTATGTGCTAGGGTCTATGTATGTAGCAGCTCTGAAGAGTCTCCACACTATATGCTGCTGTGGTCTATCTGCGGGGCACCATATTTTCCATAGAGGTAACTTGGACTGTGGAGTCTGTAGGTCAAAACACCGACTATGACGCCTCAATTTTCCCACAACCCGACTACAACTCCTTAAATAAATGACTGACCGCGATGAACAATCTCTTAATTCATTAAAAATCCCGTGACTGAATTCCTATGAAAGAAAATATGTAATAAATTATGTGTCTAATGAATTATATAATGCCAATAATTATATAATTTCATTAAAAGTAATTAATTCTTTTGAAGTTGGAGTCACCATCTTTTTTTGTCCAACCCCCATCCAAAATTGGTTCCAACTCCTCAGCCCTGAAAGTACGGTAATTATTTTGGTTGGAAATACCTCTATAATACCCCATATTTTGGTGCATGGCATACATTTTGTAAAGGATTAAATGGGTACTGGATGGAAGAAATTTCATATAACTTATGGATCCCCACAGATTCATTAAAAGGGCTCACATTCTACATTTTTCCCCTATCTGTATGTTCTCCACGTGTTTGCGTGGATTTCCTCCCATACTACAAAGACATACTAACTCCTTGCAGATGTTGTTCCTGGTGTGATTCGAACCCAGGACTCCGGCACTACCAGGCTGCACTGCTAACCACTGAGCCACCGTGTTGCCCCAATCCGCCACAGAATCTTACAATGAAGGGTAGTTTCATAGGTTTATTTTTCTTGCACATTGGTGTTCAAGGCCCCCCGGAGGTCACACCATATACACTCACCGGCCACTTTATTAGGTACACCTGTCCAACTGCTCGTTAACACTTAATTTCTAATCAGCCAATCACATAGCGGCAACTCAGTGCATTTAGGCATGTAGACATGGTTAAGACAATCTCCTGCAGTTCAAACCGAGCATCAGTATGGGGAAGAAAGGTGATTTGAGTGCCTTTGAACGTGGCATGGTTGTTGGTGCCAGAAGGGCTGGTCTGAGTATTTCAGAAACTGCTGATCTACTGGGATTTTCACGCACAACCATCTCTAGGGTTTACAGAGAATGGTCCGAAAAAGAAAAAACATCCAGTGAGCGGCAGTTCTGTGGGCGGAAATGCGTTGTTGATGCCAGAGGTCAGAGGAGAATGGCCAGACTGGTTCGAGCTGATAGAAAGGCAACAGTGACTCAAATAGCCACCCGTTACAACCAAGGTAGCCAGAAGAGCATCTCTGAACGCACAGTACGTCGAACTTTGAGGCAGATGGGCTACAGCAGCAGAAGACCACACCGGGTGCCACTCCTTTCAGCTAAGAACAGGCAACTGAGGCTACAATTTGCACAAGCTCATCGAAATTGGACAATTGAAGATTGGAAAAACGTTGCCTGGTCTGATGAGTCTCGATTTCTGCTGCGACATTCGGATGGTAGGGTCAGAATTTGGCGTCAACAACATGAAAGCATGGATCCATCCTGCCTTGTATCAACGGTTCAGGCTGGTGGTGGTGGTGTCATGGTGTGGGGAATATTTTCTTGGCACTCTTTGGGCCCCTTGGTACCAATTGAGCATCGTTGCAACGCCAAAGCCTACCTGAGTATTGTTGCTGACCATGTCCATCCCTTTATGACCACAATGTACCCAACATCTGATGGCTACTTTCAGCAGGATAATGCGCCATGTCATAAAGCTGGAATCATCTCAGACTGGTTTCTTGAACATGACAATGAGTTCACTGTACTCCAATGGCCTCCACCAGATCTCAATCCAATAGAGCATCTTTGGGATGTGGTGGAACGGGAGATTCGCATCATGGATGTGCAGCCGACAAATCTGCGGCAACTGTGTGATGCCATCATGTCAATATGGACCAAAATCTCTGAGGAATGCTTCTAGCACCTTGTTGTATCTATGCCACGAAGAATTGAGGCAGTTCTGAAGGCAAAAGGGGGTCCAACCCGTTACTAGCATGGTGTACCTAATAAAGTGGCCGGTGAGTGTATAAGTGATGAAGTAAAGTATATGCAGTAGGAATACATTTCAGTATACAATGAAACCTTTACTGAAGTTGTCCTAGAATGGTGGTCTTAGCAAAGAAAATGGGTAGAATACATGGTATATAATGGAATGGAAATTTTCCACAGGAAATATGGTCTGTGATATTTTGGGGAGGTTTCACTGAAAAAGTTAAAGTATGCTATGGCCCATTGCAGTCTGTGGGCACCATTTAAGGATCATTGAAAGTACGATATGTAATATGGCCAGGTGCATGGGCCCTAACCGCCAGCTAAATGATAGATTATTTCTTTCTGAACGATTGTAATGGTCACAATGGATCTTTTTTTTTTTTTTTTCTTTTTTGGGTACAACCTAGATAACAGAATCTGTCCCAACCAAAACGGATGTAGAAGAAAAAGAGAATAATATTGTGGGGAACTGTATTCAGAAACCTTGTGAGCCACAAACTCAGAACACCACAGGAAACTCCCAACCAGATAATCTCAGTAAAAACCTCTGGAACGCAAAAACTGCTGTCAACCACGATGAAACACTTGAGGTATGTCATGGCCCTACTGTCATACCGCAGCTCCGGCAAATACAATGTCTATTATGCCCCATAGTGGCCCCTACACACACTATTATACCCCACTGTGGACACCCATGAACAATTATTATACTCTGGGGTCTTTTCAGATCCCAGAATATAATAATCGGAGACCGAAGGGCGGTACCAACATAAAAAACAATGTTACTTACCTATCCTCGGCTCTGCTGAAGTCCTCGGGGGTGTCGGCCATCTTCAATGAAGTTCGGGACGTCACATAACCCGGGACGCAGGCCCCGGTCATGTGACATCAGGGAGAGTCACAGAAGTAGGCCCGAACCTGCCCGGAGAGGTAAGTAACACGGTTTTTTATGCTACCGTACCTCCCCTGGACCTCCAATCATTATACTCAGGGGTCTGAAAAGACCCCTGAGTATAATAATGATGTTTGTAGGGCCCATGGCGTCACTTACCAATCCCGGCCACTGCCAGGATTGGTAAGTAAATAGGGCCCATTACCGGCTGGTAACGGCCTATTAAGAAAAGAAAAAAACCACAGCTGTAGCAGCTGTCACTGGGCCCCTAATGTCCCGGGTCCTGTGGCAGCCGATACCCCTGCTACCCCAGTAGTTACGCCACTGGACCCCAGTATATTGTAAAACGTTTTACTTTGTTGTCTCTGATAACTAGCCCAAGGCCATAACTGTAAATAGACAGCAATAAATTATTCTTGATGTACATTTAACCCATTGTGAGTCATTTAGCAAGAATCACCTTGTCTGTTTTGGCAAATAATTTGATGACAATCTTAATGAAAACATCTCCTATTTCCTAACTAGTTGTTCACAGGATGATCGCTCAGTCGTGACTCACTTACCTATATAACCAGGATATAATGAGACATTTCATTACTTATAACACAAGCTTATTGTAAGGTGCTTTGAACTTGCCTTTCATCCTGTTTGAGTGAGCACACAGCATGCCTGAGAGCCCCGGGGTCATATTATAACGAATTCTCATCAAAGGAGGAAATAATTGTTTTAAGTTATTCCGAAAAGTGTTTTTCTAGGTTGTTTAATTGTAAATTCCAGTTCTTAACGGACTATGGACGTCTTAATATATGTAAGAGAACACTCATTACAATGCCGGAGATGTAGTGATACCTGCAAAACTAAAATGTGGGGAGGGGCACTGAGTCTTCTTCCAAAACTGATTTTATAAGAAATTCTTGGCTATGCACATTAAATGGTTTGTTACATGTAGTACTTATCCATAAAATTGTCTGGACGCTGGGGTGTAAGTGAAGTGGTGCTGTGGAGAAGTATGTGTGATGCCTGGCGTATAAATAAAGGCTCACGGCCCTGGTGCAAAAACTCAGCTTGGCCTCCTACATAGCTTCGGTACTGTCAGTCGTTACCAATCTGTAGACATTGGCAGCATTTACATTTACCTTTCCTTCTCAACTTGGGCTTAGGCAGCCTTGAAGACTCATTTACAACTTGTGTACACAAGCACATTATTCCCATCCCCTGTATTACACAGGGGATGGGGATTCTTATTCAACTATTTACTGACCAAATATCAATAAAAGGTTAATTTCCTTCTTTCAGACAGTGAAAGCCTGTGTATCAGATATCTTCACCTGTCTCACTTCAGTGCACCAGAGGGCAGGGGTTATAAATTTACAGTGCCGGCCATCAAAAGAAATTAGCAAAGAGGTCAAAGAATCTGCCTTTATTTGGTGAGGGTGGCCTGTGGGCCCCTTGGCCTTAGGGGCCCAGTTGCAGCAATGACCCCCTGCTTCCCCTATAGTTGTTACCAGGTTTGGTGATGCTTCATTTAAAGCGTGTGGGTATGGCAAAGACAGCTGAATATAGGAAAAATATCATGCAAGGGCGGGTTCTCCGGTCTCCGCTTTGCAAGTTTCAATCTTCTGCCCAGGAAACTGGACAGGAGACAGAAGTCGACAGTCAGTTTTGAAACCCATTCATTTGAATGGGTTTGCAAAGTGACCACTCGTGAGCGTATTCTGCCTCTCCGCCGCAAAAAAATTTTTTTTTAACCTGTGAAAAAGTCGGACATGCAAGACTTTGTGTCCGGTTAGAAAAAAAAAAAGAAACTGTTTTGGCGCGGAGACCAGAAGACGGGCAGACACTGTCTGCCGGGTTTCCATCTCCTGTCCAGTTTCTCAGGCAGAAGACTGAAACCCACAAAGCGGAGACTGAGCGCAGATGTGAACCCAATCTAACTTGTATTTTATTCATTTAAATCCTTGTTTTTTCTATGTTTCGGCATCTATTGGGTGATCCACATTATTTGTTTTGCAGTATATTACTAAATTTATTAATGACACAAATACTGCCAGAAAATCAAAAGTTGTCCGAAAGTTTAGTTTCGTTTTAAGTATAGATAATAAAAAAAATATATATATATCAACATAACCAAAAATTATTTAATAAAGCACATTTATCATAAAAAATAGGTAATTTTTGGAGGACTTATTTCTAGTTCACACGGGGGCAAGGAGGCGGATTTTGACAGCGGATTTCGCCTCAAAATCCGCCTCCATACAATGGTGGTCTATGGAGACCACTAGCGTTCTTTTCTCCGCTAGCGGCATGTTGCCGCCAGCTGAAAAAAAAAAAAGCAAGCTGCTCTTTCTTTAGGCGGAGTCCGCGGCTTGCCGAGCCACGGCTTCTACCTGGCAGCGGCAACCTCTCCGCGTCACTTTCAGTGCCAAAATCTGCCCCACTGCCCCCGGTGTGAAGGAGCCCTTATGTTGGTGCTGTAGAAGCAGATTACTTAGTGACAGGTTTCCCCACAGATAACAGCTGGAGGTCTGAGCCCGGAAACACATCATTAACTGCTCATTGTTAAAGGATCATTCTAACAAGTAGGGATTATCCAATGTGGACAACTCATTTGATGTGCACACTTTTGATGATTTTCTGACATACGGCATCATTTCTGTGCTGCAGGAGCCAGAAGACCTGTCTTACGATGAAGAAATGAAGATGGCAGAAATGCGGCCACCGCTTATAGAAACGTCAATAAATCAACCTAAAGTCGTCGCGCTGAGCAACAACAAGAAAGGTGAAAATTAGTTTCTTAGTTGTTATAAAAGTAACCATGGAGATCCTAGCTGGACTGTATACAGTTTTTATATTCTGTGTATAAATCTAGCTTCCCTATGGATACATAAACTTCAGGGACCTCATCATATTGCTGATCATTTCCACCATAAATTGCAGACTTATCATTATGATTAATAAATAATTACAATATATTACTTGGCTGTGTTACATCTCAGTCTTTTCTGCTTTACTCATTGAATTTGGATGAAGTGCGCTGCCGTCTTGGAAGTGTGCCGGCGACTAATTGTTGTGATGTATTGTCTTTCAGATGATATTAAAGATGCAGATTCTCTGTCGGATGAAGTGACCCACAATAGTAATCAGAACAACAGCAACTGTTCCTCACCGTCCCGAATGTCTGACTCAGTCTCCCTAAACACAGAGAGCAGCCATGATACCTCCCTGTGCTCGCCCGAAAAAGAGTCCAGAAATGCCATGAGCCTGAAATTAAGGTAAGTGTATTCATGTGATATCCCAACAGCGATGCAGTGAATAAATAAAACTTAACTTTTAATAAATGACTAAAATTAGTCTGACCCAATTTTGGCTGTTCCTTATATATCATTGCCCATGGTCGACCCAATGGGTTGGATTCAAACCATCTACTGGCTGCTCCTTGTATACCATCGCCTTTGGTCCTTACAATGGTTTGGATGTGAGCAGCCTAACACATTACAGCGTCATCTTTGTGCTTATGTCTGATGAAGGGTTTATCCCAAAACATTGCTTCACAACGGATGTATACTACTGGATATTCTTACCGTGATACTTGGTGTGAACCAATGTGCATTTTAAAAATGTTTCGAGCCTTAGATTTGTCTGCTTTAAAGAATTAGCTAATTAAAGATACCGTAGTCTCTCACTCTGGAGGACCTTGCTGTCTTGCATTACATTGACTGCAATGTTTACTTTCCAAATTCCCCTGCAGTGGTGGCTGCACCCCTACCCACTACCAGAATTCCCCAACAATTAGATTGTGCCAACAGGTCGCACTTTCTGGTCCGACTAAGGCCCTATTATACTGACAGATGTTTGAGTGATATGAGAAATATTTCAATCGTCACTCATTAATATCAGCATATTACACTAACTGATGCAAAGTTGTCCCTGTTTACATAGGACAGTGTGTTGTGGATAATCCTGCACAATGTCTTCTGAACCTGCTAATTTTGGTAAGACTAGCTGACCATGTAATGTAGGAGTTCCCCAGCTCTCTTTTGCGGTCAAGAAAATTAGCTCTTGGCTGAATAGGCCTTTGGTCAACCGCCATCTAAACCACATGGCCAACTTTGTTTGATATGAATGTTCCTGGGTCAAAGGAAGCCTATAATACATGGCTAGGTCATACATACTCGCCACCTATTTTAGTTCATATGGTGTCCTGCTAAAATTTCATATATAAAGGGGGCAAAGTTAAGTTCCAAGAACAGGCAAAGTTTGCAACATAGATGTATAGACTGGTTACATAAAGTGTGTTCATTCGTGTTTCAGTTCCACTCGACATCTTAACAATTGTAGGGCTTCTAACTTATTTTTATTCTATTTTCAGGCAAGAAGATGAAAACTTAAACAACATTTTACATAACGGGAGCAAATTAAATCCTGTCGATGAGAGAGCGATAACAGAGATTCCATCACCGAACAGTGAAGAGGATTTAGTCCAAGAGAAAAGAATACAAAGCACCAGTGAGATGGCACAAAATCTGAACCAGATGAACATAAACAATAACCTAACGGCAGAAGATGGCAGGTACTCCGATACCCTGGAGCGGTCACTGATCTCCCAAGAAGTCATATCGGAAAAGGGATTTACAAATAACAACGAGAAACGAGAGACTGAAGTGTTGGAGAACAGAAAAACATACCCGGATTTATGTGCAATCAACAAAGTCAATGGCCATTCTCTAGATGACCAGATGTCCCCAGACATGAGTGACGCATTGAGAAGTGCGTCAGAGGATTCAGTGCCTTCATTCGATATGTGTGTTTCAAAAAGTACCGATGATTTATCTCCCCAGCTCGGAGATTCAATGAGTTCTGTTGTCAAATCCCACAGTATAACCAACATTGAGACTGGTGCATTGAGGATTTATGACATCCTTAGTGACAGCGGTTCTTCACAGCCATCATACATTGGTAAATCTGCAATAGCAGGTGCTGAAGGACAAAATATTGTTAGGAGCAAGTCGGCCACTCTTCTATATGATCAGCCATTGCAGGTTTTCAGTAGTTCGTCTTCCTCTTCAGACCTTGTATCCTCTGGAAAAAAGACAGTTTTCAAATTTGATTCCAATCACAACCCAGAGGGGGCGTACCCTATGAGAACCGCAACTGCATCTCAGATGCCCGCTGTGCCTCAATATAATGTTCAATATAGTTCAAGCAGTGCTTCAGCGAAGGACGGTCTGTGGCCTCAAAAACAGAACACGTCTATAGACCAAGGAACTGTACCACCTCCACGTTATCATATGTCAGACAGCATAGATAGCCCCAGCTATGCCAAACACCCTGCCAACATGAATTTCTCTAATCATAATAATGTGCGGTCAAGTAACATGTACAGTGTGCCTCAAAGAGCGGGACCAAGGCACGTAGAAGCATGGACCATGTCCCCAAGTGACCGAGTCCTTCAAGCAGCTAGTCGTAATACACTTCAAAGACAAGGCAGCGTCTCCTCCAATGCCTCTATGACGGTGGCTGATACAGGACCTGTCAGGAGGGTGGTTGTACCAGATGGGGACTATATGACATACAGAGAATTACATTCGATTGGAAGACCTTCACACATCATGGCAGGTCCACAGAGACCCATGTCAGCTAGGACATACAGTATTGATGGCCCTAATGTACCAAGACCACAAAGCGCACGTCCCTCTGTTAATGATATTCCCGAGAGAACAATGTCTGTCAGTGATTTTAACTACTCTCGGACTAGTCCCTCCAAAAAGCCAAATGCTAGGGTTAATTCTGAGCATTCTTTGCTGGACTCACAAGGCAGGAGTAAAGTCCCTCATGATTGGCGAGAACAGGTCTTACGGCACATAGAAGCAAAAAAACTTGAAAAGGTAAGACAATGAGAAAGATTTGTAATGTGCAGGGATCATTGTAGAGTGGGGGAGTTAGTGGCTACCATACAATCTCTCATCCTCAATACCCACAAGGGTCAGTTGTTTTACGGGAAGCCAATTTACCCATATTTTTGGCATCTGGGAGGAAACCAGACGAAACCCGCGCAACCTCTGACTGCAGTGCAGTTCCATTGGATGTTTTTGATAGGCTTTTTGGTTTATTGGCATGTTGGAGTAACAGATTATCAAAGATATGTTTTCAGATTTTGGTTGAAAACGTGAGACATAGTCTTTACATTGTATTTCTATTATCACGTTTTCACTTTATTAAACTATATCTGTTCAAATCATAGGTGGGCTCCCCCCTGTGAGTGTGATGTGGGTGAGCAAAATACTATAGGTGTCCTAATACTATAGTAGTACCTTCATATAGGTCTGGGCGATTATGACCCCGATTAATCAGACATTTTATGTTGATTACGATTAATGCCAATTATTTAGGTCATGTCCCTTTTACACTATGAGCATGTATTGGGTGATATCGTGAGCTTCGTCTGGCAGTTTCATATAAACCGAACATGGCCAAACCGTGCTATTATACTGTGGGATTGAAGAGACCTCATAGTATAATAAGCAGAGGCCCAGTGGAGGTGATCAAATCTAAAAAACAGTGTTATTCACATGTCCTGGGCTCCGGCGTGACTCCCTGAACAATGAGGCCGTGATTGGACCTCAGTGGTCACATGTGTCATTAAGTGTCATGACTTTTGTGACCATGTGACTGGCTGAGGTCCTATCACAGGCTTCAGAGGTCCCAGGGGGTCACACCATAGCCCAGGAGAGGTGAGTACATTGTTTCATCAACTTCCCAGAGTCCATTATACTCAAGGGTCTGAAGAGACCCCAGAATATGATAATGGTTTCAATTTGGCCACGTTCGGTCCTGACAAAACTCACAAATATTGTAATAACCGATGTGAACAAAATCACATTGGATATCCTGGTACGTTTTTGCCCACCATCCTATCTCTCTGAACACACGCGACTATTCTAGTAAGGTCTGGAGGGGCTGAAATGTCAGGTACTGGTCGCTCTACTTGCTTTGACGTATCTGCTTTGGAGATATTTAATAAACTTTCACTTAATTTGCATCATACGGAGAAATTCTGGGAACAAAAACAGAGGTTAACCTCAGACCGTGCCTAATATGTCTGAAGTAGATTTGTCTTAATACTTTATATAAGTGAAGACATTAAAAGCTTGTCGAGAATTAAAGGATGCTAGTAGCGGGCGGGTTCCCAGCGCAGAACTTTCTTGGCTCTGTAGAGTCCTGTACTAGTAATTGTCGACTTTGTTTCATTCCCAGGTCTATTATTTTTCATGTGTGTTCTCGTGCCAAAAACTGTTTGTTGCCAGAGGCGAGCCAGCCATCCTCTAGTGAATAATCTGAGGTTAATGCTGTGTGAAAGTACAGCGCGGGATGAGTGGCAGCAGAAATGGCGTTTTCTTTCTGCCTTTGGATTCTCCTCTGAGGGTTTGGGAATGTTATTAATTGCGGCGGATTATGTTTATTACTCCACATCCTCTCTTGTTTGGTCATGTCTAGTCATTGCACATTATACGCTTATCTTTACCGTGCACATCCAGCTACCTGAGCTTATGAGGCATGCTGGTTCCTGTTGTCGATTGCTATAGGTTATGGATTTTCATAGCCTATCCTGACCTCTAGTGATCCTCTATATAATGAATGTTCTTTGGTACACTTTCGTGGTCTGTTATAGGGTTTTTAAGGTGTATTCATGGCAGAATTTTTGATATAATCAAATGCTTTTTATTTCAGCATAAAATTCGGATCTCTATATCTCTAGCTGCGGGTAGGTTGGTTGCATTTATACCATGCAATACTGCCCCCTAGTGGCAGCTTTTAGATATCAAATGGACCTTCGTAACAATGCAGGAATTGAAATGACTAGATGTTTACCAACAATCAGGGGTGTAACTTAAGGCACAGGTTGCACCCTGGCCAAAGAGTCCTGGTAGCCCCTTAAGGCTCATTCACACGGGGCAAGAGGGGGCGGATTCTGACCCGAATCCACCTCAGAATCCGCCCCCTCACAATAGAGGTCTATGTAGACTGCTAGCTTAATTTTTTCCGTGAGCGGTGTGTTCCGGTTTACAGAAAAAAGAAGCGAGCTGCCCTTTCTTCAGGCGGATTCCACAGCTGAGACAGCCCCGGCGTCCGCCTCACGACAGCACCCTCTGGACTAGGCCCGTTCATTTGGGCCTACTCCGGAGCGGGAAGCCGCGACAGTCACGCCAGGCACATTTTGGTCCTATTCTGACGTGGCTTCCTGCATCAAAATCAGGACCAAAATACGCAGTCCCATGCCCCGTGTGAACTAGCCCTTAACGTGTCTCCATCCAGTGCTATAAACAATACATTAGTTAGGGGCCTGGTACAAGTTTGCCTTTGAGCCTAGTAGCTTTGCTAAAAACTCTCCTAAATGACCCTTACATTTGATTGTGTCTTGGGTCCAATGTGAAAGGAATGGAGTTGCATTACGACCCCGAGGAGGGTGCTGCGACTTCTAGTCACCAAAAAAAAAAAAAAAATCACTACTGGATTTTGTTTTGTGACTTGAAGTCACAGCACCCTCAGGGTTACAGCGTGACTCCATTCTCTTACATTGGAGACCAAAGACGCCATGTACACCTTGCCTAAAGGAATCCATTTTTTTCAAGATACTGTGCCGTGCCTTGTGCGAGGCCTGGGGCTGTGCATGACACAGGAGTTATGTTTTTGTGTAACTTGTATCAGAGTCATGCACACCTGCCCTAGGCAGTACACATTGATATAAGGCCTATTTAGTAATGCAGTCACATTATAAATAATCTTTCACAAAGCTATGCGTTATTTTAGTTGACACTGGCAACTAATTCTGGTTGACGACAGCAGAATTCTGATTTCAGCTCTGGATTATAATATGGTGTTCAATTTTTATGATGACATTGGGTTGCAAATGGAAGTCTTAGAGATGGAGCAGCTGCCGAGCATGCACGCCACCACGCCATCCACATGGAGCACTTGTGGTTCTTTGTTCACCTAATTTCTTTGGGTTTCTGCAGTCGGACCCCTACAATCAGACATTTATCCCCTGTCCTGTGCATAGGGAATAAGTGTCACAGGGGGAAGACCCCTGTAATAGGGTGCCAGTTTCTCATCAAAAGTGTGTAGTGTGTACCTCTATGTGTTGTTTGTTGTGTGAACATGTCGTGGATGCTTCAGATCACATACAATAATGGTTATGGGTATACAACTGTCTGCATGTCACCTCTTGGGTTGCAGGTAATAGCGCACACGACTGCACGGCTCTTTGTGTGTACAGTATGTGCATGTGTCGTGTGTACATGTGATGAGTGAGTGTCTGAATAACCCATTGAGTTGTATATGCATGCTTTACTAATCTGTGATGTTACATCTGTCCTTCTCTATTCAGAGCATGCTGTCACGGTCCTTTAATTCCACTTATACCGCAGCTAGCGGTTCTCTGTATGGCAGCTCTAGAGATCTGCATGGCAGCCAGGGCAGTGTTGCCATGAGTGTAGCCGACAGAAGAGGTTCTGGGGTTCACATACTTCGTGTGAGTACTTATAGTAGGATGATAGTAATCGTACAATACCAGCATGCTGGATGTAGTTTTGCATATTATTAATGGAAATTACAGTATGTGCATAAATCAATAGGGTCATCCAATGAAAACTAATATGGCTTTGTATATATATGAGGTTTATGTGAAATGCAATAAAACCTTCTACTAAAGTGTAATAATGAACTGACATTAATAATGATCCTGGATTCCGAGCACAGAAATTACATTTGCATCAAGCTGTTTTTAGTGGATCTCCTCTGGTGCATGACTAGGAAGAAATATAGTCCAGATTTTTGTAAATTTAGGAGCTAATGCAAATTTGCATTTAAAGTACAATATTGTATTTCTGCCCCGGGCCTTAGCATTGGTTGGTAGGGCTTGGGGAGTATTGTTTCTCCTTGTACTTCACCAAAAACCTTCCTCCTAGGCAACCATTACCTTCCCTTGTACAGATGAGGGGCAAGAAGCTCGAAACTGTTGTCTGTAGATGGGGGTTTCTTCCTTTTTGGTCTGGCTAAAATCCTAATCCAAGCCTTGGTCACATACTGACTTGCGGGTCACTTTCCTTTAGGCGGCATCAGAGAGAACGTGAGGGATTCATCAAGATCGGTATATTGTATACTGGTCTTGATGTCCCCTTTTCCAGGAAGGGGGATGAACTTAATTCTTGCCAAAGTGCACATATTTGTCATTTACTCCACAAAAGTCTATTGCCCAACAAATTTTGAGGAAAGTGTCAAGGGAGACGCAAAAACGGCACTTGCTACTAATTAAAGGGTTTGTCCCAGTTTGTCAGATGTTATGGCTTATCTTTGGGCCATAAATATATGATTGTGGGGGGTGGGTAGCCTGAAAATACACTGATCAACTGTACGGGGACAATTCCGGCGCTTATACTCTACATGTGTAGGAAGAACAGCTAAAGTACTAGTGGCCAACCACTAAAAAGGCCGAAGAGCCAATTGATTCCGACCCTGTCTTTGTTTATAGCACGAGTGTCGGAAACAGCCCTGTATATCAAATCGGTGCTGGAACAGGCTATCATTCCCCCATATTCTAGTCCATAAAATCGATATCCTGGACAACCCCTATTTAAAGGGATTCTATCATTCAGATGACATTTTTTTCTAAGTACCACGTCGGAATAGCCTTAAGAGTGGTTATTCGTCTCCTACCTTTCGTCATCTTCTCCATGCCGACGTTCGCCTACATCTCCCAGTTTTTCTCGGTATGCAAATTAGCTCTTTCGCAGCACTGGGGGCATCCCCAATGCTGCGAGAGAACTCTCTCTAGCTCCGCCTCCATCTTCGTCAGCAGCATCCTCTTCATCCTCTTCTTCCAGCGGTGTCTTCTAGGCCCTGGGCCTCGGGCAGAGCAGACTGCGCATGGGAAAATGGCCACTTACAATACTGTGCAAGCGGCCATTTTCTCATGGCCTATGGCCTATGCTCTGCCCGAGGCCCAGGGCCTAGAAGACACTGCTGGAAGAAGAGAATGAAGAGGCCGTTCCTGAAGAAGATGGAGGAGGCGCTGGAGAGAGTTATCTCGCAGCATTGGGGACGCCCCCACAGTGCTGTAAGAGAGCTAATTTGCATACTGAGAAAAACCGGTATGCCAACTGGTAGTTTTTACAAGGAGAACCAATGCCCTATGGTATGGCTGATGCAATATACAGGATTTGCAGTATTTTAAGTGCACCAAATATACTCTTCAAATTTATACCAAATTATCCCTAAAGAGCCCAGGAGAGGACCACCAATTACTTCATTGTGCAAATGTACTAAGACTCCATTCCGTATAATTTCTTACATGCTACTTACTAGCAATACAAAATCCCATAATAGACCATTATTTGGGATTTCCCTTGTTTCTGCTCCCTACACTCTACAACCTGAGCCCCTTATTTTGCTTTTCATGTGAACCCTTTGTGATGTTGTTTGGCTGTCTGAAGCACAAAGTGAGGACATAGACACGAGGATGCTGGACAGGTGACCCCAATATTCTGTTATAACCTATATCAAAAAGGTTTACTAAACTGGACAACCCATATGAGAGGGCTTGTTAAGTTAGACATACTCACAGATACGCCATGATTGTCTATGATGTGGAGACCCTCACCTGGCAGAAGATTTGGGGTCTTTTAGCCACTTGAGGCAGCTAGTAACTGAATGGCGGGGAGACCGCACGGGCTGTATGGAAATAGTAGAGCCAGTTTATAAGTCCAGGATGCGAAGATTGTAACTTAAAGCCATATCCACTATATAGTCATTGGGGGAGATTTATCAAAACTGGTGCAAAGGAAAAGTGAAGGAGTGTTTTCTCCATTTATATACATAAATTATATAGTCATATAGTTATATATTATACTGCACAACACATGTATACCAGCCCGACGGAAGCCAAAATACGTCTACTGACCTCCATCGGCTGAATGGATCCCTATGGATACATCTGATCTACACGATGGGAGCTTTCCCGTTACATATACCAAATGTGCGCTGCAACAACAGTGTGAATACACCCAAATACTCAGATAGTGAAGGTTTTGGAAAATTCCTTTCTGTTCCTAGGCCTCACTGTGTCCCATGATAACCCTTTATAACCCCCATCATTACAGTCATTCCTTACTAACTCCTCACTAGTTCCAGCTTTCTCCTATATAACTGTTTATGTCTCAGTTTGTGTTCAGCATTTTCATGTCGGTATTTTTTTTATTTTTTGTTTAATAAAATACAATGTATTGGATGTATAAGTGTGTGCATGAGTGCAAATAGTGTGTCATATATGCTCAATTTACAGCTGCTAACATGCCTGCATGAGGCCAGTATTATGATCATAGTCATAGCGGGGTCATTGATGGGGGAGAAACAAACCCTTCAAAATTTTTGCTAGGCTTGTAGGTAGGGTTGAGCCGATCTTGAGATTTCAGGATTGATTTTAAAATCTGATTCACAATCATTTTCCAGCCGATCCCCATCGCAAAATTTGCTCGATCGCCAATCAGGATCTGATCTTTCCCGATCGCTCGATCCTAATTGTATATTATATATACAGTAGGCTTGAGCCAATCTTGAGACTTCAAAATCCAGTTTTCGATCATTTTCCAACTGATCCCGATCGTGAAATTTGCTCGATCGCCAATCGGGATTCGATCTTTCCCGATAGCTCAACCCTACTTGTAAGACATAGTCTAGAATCACTGCAGATTATTCATGCACAGTAAAAGCTTCTCCAGAAAACACTCTTTATCTAGATTTCCTCTTACAGATTTTCAGTTCCACCATATATAAGGCAAGCTGGCAATTTTTTATCGCCCTCTTATAGAATGTTTTTTCTGTGCTACAGTCCAGCCCTGTTTTACTTGAATTGGCCCAGATTGCAGACCTAAGCATGGAGTGAATATGCCTCTGTCTGGAAAAACATTATCCAGTCCATGGCGTCCATCTAGAGCCTGTACTCTTTTCATTCTGCTGATCGGTTAGGATTGTATCTTCACCAATTGCACATAGATTGCCCATCCAAAAGATAGATCATAAAGATGTGGTCCTAGAGATCTCCTTTAAAGTAAATGCTTGTAATATTCTTCTGACACGCCATAAGATTGCTGTAACTGAAGGGGCTGTGGATATTGTCTGTGATCAGATCCCGTCTGAGAAAACCAAAAGAAGTCTGTCCCTTATGAAGTCTGAAGTCGGTCATACCCTTTATGCTAATGTTGGTTGAGCCTACCAGTTTTTGTGGGCCAGCTAACCATGTGTAGATGTTGATCCAACTTTACCCCAACAGCTGATGTTAAAAGCCATGGGTGACATTAGTAGTTTCACAGTCCAGTAACATTAATGTGACCACCTTTCGAAATCCAGAATAACCACCTTTGGCAGAGCGGACTGCTGCGAGACGTGCAGGAAGAGAGGGGATGTTGTAATGATGTCACTGAGATGATCAGCCATGCAAACTCCAGTGCTGTGTCCAGCTGCACTAGGTTACGCGGTTGAGCATCCATGGCACGAACAACCCGATCGAGGTGGTCCCACAGATTCTCGATTGGGTTCAAGTCCAGGGAACTTGCTGGCCAAGGGAGTATGATAAACTCATCCTGGTGCTCCATAAACCACACACGTACACTGCGAGCTTTATGGCACGTCGCATTGTCCTGCTGGTAGATGCCATCATCCTGAGGATAAACAATTCACATGTAGGGGTGAACATGGTCCGCAAGGATAGATGCATACTTGTGTTGATCCATCATGCCTTCCACAATGATGAGTGCACCCAGATGGCTGATGACACGTGCCATTGGTTATTTAACGTTGACGTCAAAAGAAGGCGGTGGTCACATTAATATGACTGGACTGTGTACGATGACAACTCTGTTACCTGGTTAAGAAGCCAAAAAGAAATTCATGACCTTCTAATTTATGGCAGAATCTGGCGCAAATTCTATTTCTAGTCTGTGCTAATGTAATGCACAAAGGGCCGGAGATGCATCTTAATTGTCTTCCCCTTCAAGTTGTCTGAACAAAGTGACGGATTACAATATTAAAACCAAGGAGGAGCATAGGACTATGGAAGAAAGGAGCGTTGCTTAATAATCATTTTAAGGCCAGTCACACCCAGTAGACCTGAGTGAGAAGGCCACATCCTGATCCTGTCCATTAAACCTATTATGCTATAACTAAGCAGATCATTATAATGCTGACTCTGGCTTTTTCTAATGAGAATCCCTTGATTTTCCGCACTGAGCTGTAATGAATCTTGTTAATGGATTGAATATAATAACATTAATTTCTAGATGTATAATTCATGTCTTCCCGCTAATCGAGTGTAAATATTTCATGACTGCGTCTGTATATTGTTTTGCTTACTGAATCCTGGGCCACAGGCAGGAGCATTAATACATTATTACACATGGTGTTGGTGCAGGTTTATAACTTGTATATTTGCTCAACTACTTACTAATAGCACCCGACAGCAGGGAGCACCGGAGAACCTGCCCAAGATGATGTGTTTGGACCTGGACAGCAAAACTATGCAACACTGGTTCACAAGGATAGCGCATCGGAGAGTGGAAAGAAGGTAGGCCCCGTTGTATGACTTAAAGGAACTCTAAATGTAGAAATAGATCATGAAATATGAAATATAGTTGCACTCACTGCTAAATACAATTCCAGACATTGAAGACAAGGGTTCTTTGGCTGGAGAAGGAGGGAGGAGGTGAGACTTAGTTTATAGGGCAGGGCTTAAAAATCTCCCCTGGCCCCTGCTGCAGCCAGTTGTCTTACAGCTAGACAGAAAATTATAAGGAGGAGAAGAGGGGTATATAGAGAAGATTTACTTGTATATTTATAAGGTTAAATTGATATGAAGGGAGGAAGCTCGTGAATATATTGTTTTAATTTTGTGTGTTTCGTGTTCTTTTAAGTTTTTCAATTTGGATTTTCTTGCATGGTAAAGATTCCATGTCTGTTCAGTTACCTGTCTTACATAGAGAAGGTTTTAGGGGGGGGGGGGGGGAGTCAAATCTGGCAAGTGCCAAGGAAACTGTTTACATGGGTCCTGAGGATTAGAATCTAGGTGCAAACTAAATTATGTGGGAGTATTATTTAGTAAAAGTAATAAAAAGTAGGATTACATAGTATGGTATTACTATGCGGCCTGCGCACTATAGTATTATTATTGAATATATTGTGTATGTGTGTATATATGTGTATATATATATATGTGTATATATATATATATGTGTATATATATATATATATGTGTGTATATATATATATGTGTATATATATATATATGTGTATATATATATATATGTGTATATATATATATGTGTATATATATATATATATGTGTATATATATATATATGTGTATATATATATATGTGTATATATATATATGTGTATATATATATATGTGTATATATATATATGTGTATATATATATATGTGTATATATATATATATGTGTATATATATATATGTGTATATATATATATGTGTATATATATATATATATATATATGTATATATATATATATATATATATATATATATATATATATATATATATATATATATATATATATATATAATGTGTGTGTGTTAAGTGTCCTGGAATTGCTAAGGCTGGGTGCACATGTGGCAAGTTTGCAGAGGGTCAGCCTTTGCAAAATTTGCTATGAAATCGCTGGTCGCTAATCTACAGTAGCAGTGAAGCAAGTGGGACATACACTGTAAAAAAAAAAACCCAAAAACTGCAGCACATAGCGTGTCTACTATTTCTGCAGATTCTTTAATGGTTTTCAGCTTTTGCAAATTTAGAAAACAGCTCTAGCCACAGAGGTTATGTTTGTCCAGGCCGGATCCATTGTGGGCTATCTCAAAGCAGACCACCACCTATGGCCATAGCCTAAAATTGTTAAAGTGTACCTCCAGTTATAAAGAACTTGCCATAAATGAATAGTGCAGGTTAATATCAGAAACTTTATATCTTATTAAAGAGATCTGTTTCCTTCTCCACTTAGTAAGCGGTTCTGCAGCTCCTTATCTTCAATCTGACTGCTTTGTTTACATTAGATCCATCTCTGGATTAACCTCACACACAGGGCTCTATGGAGAAGGGAGGGGTGGAGTAGGGTTCTTCTGCTGGCTGGTTCATTGATTTATTGCCTCATTCGGTGTATTATCAGCCAGGAACAGCAGCAATTTTTTGAGAGTCTTTTCTAATTCCCCTCTTCATAGGCTAATGTAGAAAAAGTAATTGCCTGAAAAGTGGAGAAGAAAACCTATGTCTTTAATAAGATATATTATAAAATGTCATCTATTAACCTGTACTATTAATTTATGATAATTTGTTTCTAACTAGAGGTACGCTTTAAGCTGTCCAAGGCCTCACTTTCTATAAAACCAGCCCTGCTGTTATATTATTGTGTTTATGGCTAACTTTGCTTTTCAAAGAAACGATTGAAAGCTACTTGTTCAGATATCTCCTGGAATTGACTTTCAGATGCTTTTGAGCAATGGACAGATGAGCCAGCCATCGAGGTCACAGAGTAACTACAGCCAGCTACATCCTCACCATCCCCAGCCAGCTGTGGTAAGGCGCTATCCAACTTCAATGACATGTCAAAACCTCTCATGTTCTATGATGTTGGCATTTGTTGTACAGTTGAATAAGTATTGAGGTATCAGTAACCCCCGTGCACCCCACCTACCTATTCTGTACTGCTACCTGGCCGCTATTTCCCCTAATCCCGCCCAGCTAGTATCAGTGAAGGCACCTGTACTCTTATCATGTGCAATATAGCAGAGAAATCATTAATATGTGACTTCTGTAGCAGAAATTCCAAGGCCCCAGGTGAAATGTCTTCTAGTTTAGATATATGCTTGAGATTTAGTGATCTCCCTTTTTAAGATTACAAGACCTCTTTTGCATAAGTGTGCATGTATAACATGTATATGGGGTTTCTATAGGTAAATAGTTGGCCTAAATACCTACTTTAAATACCTTCCTGTGATTCCTGGGTATACATGCAGAAAATATAGATAGAAATCAATGCGTTACTTATTGTTGACCTGGTTTTAATTCTAATTCAAGGTTCGGGTACGGCTGGTGAAGGATCCTGAGCTTGGTTTTAGTATATCAGGAGGTGTTGGTGGTAGAGGAAACCCTTTCAGACCTGGTGATGACGTAAGTATTCTCCTTCTTGTCACATCGACATTAGTACAACTCTCTACTGTGTATATAATGGTACTGATATTTTTATTGTTACCAGTGTCAAAGCCTTAAAGGGCTAATCCATATCTTTAGAAGTGGATGGCCTATCCTTATGAGCAGGCATGTTCAGCTGCTTCCAAAGGTCAGGATAAGGAGCCATATTTGGCCAAGATGGGAATATCCTTTTAACATGCTGTTACATGTTCAATTGTAGCAGAGCTTGCCGACCACCTCAGAGCGGGTTCACACCAGCGCCTGGTCTCCACTTTAAACAATCTGGCCGGTTTTCAAATTCTGCCCAAGAATCTGGACAGGAGACGGAAACCCGGCAGTCAGTTTTCAAACCTATTCACTTGAATGGGTTTGCAAAGTGTCCACCCGTGAGCGTCTTGTGCCTCTCCGCGGTGAAACCACTTTATTTAACCGGACACAAAATCGGACATACAGGACTTTGTGTCTGCTAGAAAAAAAAAACAAAAAAAACAAAACGGTTTCGCCACGGAGAGGCAGAAGACACTTATGGGTGGACACTTTGCAAACGCATTCAAGTGAATAGGTTTGAAAACTGACCACCTGGTTTCCGTCTCCTGTCCAGTTTCTCGAGAAGAAAACGGAAACCCGCAAAGCGGAGACCGGTCGCTGGCGTGCACCCACCCTTATTTGTACAGGGGTGTCCTGACTGCTGAGCAGGTATTGCGTGAAAGAAGGATCAGGCATGCAGAGTTTCAACATCCTTTGTTCGCACAGAAAGTGTCTGTCTAAATAGACAGAGGGGTCTGGGAGTCACATATTCTCCTCTCCTCATAAGAGCACATGCATACTCGACCAAGCTTGCATGTGTATGAGGGATTTTGGAGTAACAATTGTCTTCCAAACAATGTTCATTTGACAGCTTTCTGTCCAACGTTGGGTATAGCTGCCATATGTATGATTGCATAGTCTTCCATTTTATATTTTTTACCAAATGGGGGGGGGAGGGAAACTCATTTTACGTTTTTCTTTAATCCATCATTGCTTACAAGATTTCTGTGTTATATTAAAGGAAACAACCCTCTTTATTTAACAGGGCATATTTGTGACAAGAGTACAGCCTGAAGGACCGGCATCCAAATTGTTGCAGCCTGGGGATAAAATTATACAGGTAAAGATGCTGTAAATATGGAGTCTGTCACAAGTCTCACTCTATCCCATCCGTCACATCCATCCATTAACATTCATACTCTCCCCTTGTTTCATGCATCTTTTCTTCTGGCTAGTGGCAAGTTCCAGGCAAGTACAAACCCTCCATTCATGTCCCAACCTTCAGTACTTGCATATCATTGTACTGTAGTCCTGAATTCCATGCTGGATATAAGGAGATACCATCCCATATAGAACACAGGAAATGTTACTAGATTGCAGTGCTGTCAGCCATGCTATATATGTTTAAAAGGTTGTCTAGGACTAGAGAAATGAGCTTCGCTTCTCGTTTCCCAGAAATAGCACCACTCTTGTGTTTGGGCTGAGACTGGTATTACAGCTAGTCCCCATTCACTTCACTGGGGAAGGTGGTTTTTGCCATGAAATACTTTGGTGCTTTTAGATGGGTCCAGTGAGCTGTAGAAAATGAGTTCTTGCTGAAGAACGCAAATGTGGGCGACCACAATGTGTAGGAGATGCAGCGGACAGCCGACTAAGCATGTGCTCAGCTCTCTGCATTATAGACTCTGGGTATTACGAAGACTTCTAGAAGTTCGGTTTGCATTTTTAATTCCTTCCTCTTAAAGATACATTAAGACCAGATTTCCAGGATCCAATTTGTTTCCATTGATGACATGCTACCAGGTTGCGCCCTCTCTTCCATTCCTTTCTATTCCTTCATGCTGTGACCTTTTCTTTGTTTTACACACATTTAATTCAATTTTGTATTATGATACTAAAATATTAATATATTATTAATAAAGCTATAACATAAAGCTAAACAAAGAACCATGGGGAGGTATTCTTACCTTTTCTTACCCCTAACTTTCCATTCCCTTGTCCCTTTGGTGTAATGCTGGCCCACATATATATTTCAGCCTCTCTCAATCCCTCCAATAAACCTGCATGCTCAGCCAAGCGAGCTTATGTTCTGAATACGAAGACGGGAGGCCGCCAGGCATCTCTGGCAATGGCTTATCCCCTTAAGAACAAAAACATTGGGCCTCTTTGAAGTCTCCTTCTCTTGCATCTCTTCTCCAACATCTGCCATCAGGAGAAAGCCAAGAGGTCCCATAGAGATTGGATGGTTGGTCGACATTTATTTAGTCTATGTGGCCACCCAAAATCATATGTAATGTCAAATTCTGTCTTCTCAATATAAGTTCATCAATGCATAAGAGAAATTTTGTCTCCTTGGCCCATGCCAGTTTGATAGGGTTCCCCAGGATTGGAAAACATGGCTGCTTTCCTCATTTCAGGAAGTGGCATCACCTCTGTTGGTGACATGGTAAGAATGGGATTGAGCTTCAGCATGGCCATGTGACCAACAGTCGTGATGCCACTTCTCGAGGAGAGGAAAGCGACCTTGTTTTCTAATCTTGGATAACCCCTTCAATGGGAGCGCTCGTAAAGCCGGCGTGTGTACGGCTCGCATGTACGACTGTGAATGGCAGCCGGCGTTACTCCATGTGAAGGCAGCCTTAAACATCCAACTTTTTTTTTTTTTTTGTCCAATAGTTGCTATTCTAGGCCCAGAACACTAAAAACTACATAGAACTATCTTATTTCTCTTCCTGCAGGCGAACGGATACAATTTTCTGAACGTTGACCACGGACAAGCGGTGTTGCTGCTGAAGAAGTTTCAGAGTACAGTCGAGCTGATTGTTTTACGGGACGGAGCCGTATAAAGGAACACAAACGTGAATGGAAAGCCAGCAATGTGTCAAGAGACTTATTAGTATCAAAACTATTTTTCTATGTATATACATAAAAAAAGCAACCTAGAGAGATGAAAAACAAATCTGATCATGCACTTGGATTTTGATAAAACGATAAACAATTTATACAGAGATGAATTGTCAAATACGTGGGTTGTAAACCACTGCGGAGAAAAAAAACAGCCGGGTTCAAAGGCCTTGCCGTCTGGGGTGTTTGAATGTTTGCTACGTCTCGCTCACAAGAACAAACCTGTGCTGTTTTTGTACAGAATGTAGGTTTATTTTTGGATAACGTGTATTAACAAAATCTGTACGATAGATAAAAAAAAAAAAAGAGCCTCAACTGTAGCGATGAGCAGGTGAATGGCAGAGCGGTCTCTTCTGTACGTGTAAGCCTTTCTCTCTTCACACCTGGTATCACTCTTTTTGTTTTTTAATATATTTTTCTGAATCGAAAACCACTTGTGTAGAGTCGGGCACATTGATTTTGACGTTGGCTTTGCTATGTGTAAATGGTTTCGCAAATGGTGACGCAAAGTGGTGCATGTGGTTAGCCGGGTAATGGAGCCACCTGTCCTATCCGATTTCATTCTACATGCAGGAAATAAGTGCTCTTTCCTTTGATGATGGGGGTCTCGCTTTCGGGGTTTTTTTAAGGCACGGACGGCATACTTTTTTTTTTTTTTAATAACTGGGATATCGCTGACTTTAGCTTTTTGATATTTTTGAAGTGTTTTTGCTCAATTTTTTTTATTTTTATGCGCAATTTTTTTTTTTTTTACTCTAATGATAACGTTATGGGAAAGCGTGTTTACGTATATGAATTATTTTTTACATCTGTTCACACGCAATACAAAGGATGCAGTCCTGGCTTGTCTTGACTAATGGATTAGCCAGGATCGGCAGCATCTACTCATAGTGCCTGAATGTTGCTCTTGTAGACATAGCTTTCCTTAGTTTTCCAAATCATCTACATTATTTTTTTTGAGTACCCCAGAGTCTCCCAAATAGACCACATGGGCCAGGTTCATTCACAGGCATGATAAGAGCCTGTACCATTTTTGGGGAATGCAAACCTGGTTCCACTGATATAGGACACCGCTCCCAAATCTGCGGTAGACACGATGACATTAGACCTGCATCTCCTCACCTTCTACATGGGACAGAATGGCCTTTTGCCTTGCTAAATGTCGTAGTGTTTGGTGCTAGGTAACCAAAGCAAGTGCATGGAAATGCAGCAGAATCATGAAGCATTCTTGGCAGTAGCTACAGTCTTGGAGGGTCCCGTGGACCCGTCGTTGGTTAGTAAAGTCGGAGACTAAAGGGCTCTTTCTACAGGGAACACTGAAATGTGAATTACATGTGCTAGAGTCATTAAAGGGTTTCTAAGGATATACTGTTTAGTGATTTACCACAAGCTGCCTTTGTTCCTTAGTATTGTAAATATTTCCAGTTACTTATGATTTTCTTCACAAAGGAACATTCTTCATTTTTATAGATTTTTTTCATTTATGGGTCTGGCGTAAATGGGTTGGGGACTGCAGCGCTTCTTGACATGTAGCTATTGAAGACCAGGGATAAGTGCCATAGATGACCAGTAACTGTTTATTTTAGGGCTAATAGACTTTGTTTTGATGACATTGATGTGACGACACTTGTTTTACTTGCATACATACTTGTGGGCCGGTAACTGCGCCCCAGGGGTCCCTGTCCAGTGTCTGCACATTTTAACCCAATAATTTATTTCTACTCCATTGCAATGACTGATGTGCTGTAGTGGGATACAAGCAAAGTAGGAGTTATAGATAATGGGCCTCACATTGAAGAAAAACTAGCAAGGACAAAAAGTGGAGGAATTGTCTAGAACAAAGAAACCCACCATTAGGTTCAAGATGCCCAGGTCACAGGCGGCACAATAGGCCGATGGGATCCCTGTGGACAGAGAGCCATGTTGTACTGCAGCTGTCTGTCACTGGGGGCCCTGTTGGTCTTGCCTCGCCTCCTGTTGTTCAGGCCAACTTGAATAAAACCTCTTGTAAATGGCATAACCCTATGCAAGGAACGTATATGGCATCTCGTATACCCTTATGGCTCTGTATTGTGGCACCATGGGCACTTATGTTCTTCACATCGGTGCCTCTGGAATAAAATTCCATCTGGAATAAAATATCTCAATAGGAATAAAATATCTCAATATAAAGGCAATATTTGGCAATTTCATACAAAATTGGCAAAACAAGTCAGATAGCCCCAGAAACTTCTTTAAGCAGGGGCATAACAATAGGGGGGGAACAGACTGCGGTGGTACCTGGGCCTGTAAGGTCTCTAGATACACAGAACTATTATACTGCTCTGTTGTCCGGTCCCAGTACCTCGCCTGTTGGGGCTCGCGTTGTCAGTAGCCGTGAGGTTCACGTGACTGCTGAGACCAATCAGTGGCCTCAGCCATTTTTGGAAAGGGTGACATCACTTATATGCATCACAGGTTCCTTTCATTGACCGTTGAGGCCACTTATTGGTCTCACTTGTCATGTAAGCTTCCTGGCCACATCAGTAAGTGGACCGGAACTGTACAATGGAGCACCAGGGTAGGTGAGTAGGAATTTTCATTTGTATTACACCCATCCTGGCCAAACTAGAGGTTGCTCCAAATCCTGGACATCCCCTTTTAATAGGACCATTCTCCTCATGAGAGACCTTACAGACTCATGTGCCACCTCAACCTTTGCACCTTCCCCCCCCTTAAAGACACATCATAGCTAGGGGCCTTGTTAAATATTTTGCAGTGGGGCCCAGGAGGTTACCTTTATGTCTATGGTGGCCATATAATGTATGTAGATCCTACAGAGCCATAATGCGTCCATGTCCCTTTTGTCTTTGCTAGTCCTTCTATGTAAGGTCCTTTCTTCTTCATACCCAGCGGTCACCATCACGCTGCCTTCGGTTCCAGTATTTGGCATTATTTCTGCAGTGGTAATATAGAATGTAATGTTCTGTAAGAAACCCTTTAAGCGCTCTTTATATTCCTTTCCTTAACATTCTCTTATCTTTACATAGGAAGTGACTATTTTGGAATATAACCGCAGAAATTTGCTGTATTTTGTTACAATGTATATGATATAGTGTATAAATATGAGCAAACGGTAACTACGGATCTTCAGGATTTCATCTTTTTAAGCAGTTGTCTAAAGAAGGGAACATGTATTTTTTTATTTTTCTTACACGGCAAATAACATTTCATGTCTGAGAACAGAATCTCCGAGCAATTTATGGTTTTCTCTTATTTTTATTACATGAATTGACTTTTAGCATTTTCCTTCTCTGTGTGAGAGCACAATTCCTAGCGACTTAAAGGGGATGGTTGTGAATCCAAATGACCTATGCATACAAATGGATGAAATGCCTCGGGGCAATAAATTTTCGATATGTTCCTGAACTAACAAATACGGTTCACTGTTGCAGCAGCATTTGAATTACTATGTCTGGAAATGCAGTGTTTGCTATATTAGTGATATTTTATATACCATGACCGGAGAGGTGGGCAACACGTTTTAGGTCGGGGGGCTCCCTAAGGCCCGTCTTTGATATTTATTAACCTTTTTTTGATTTTTGGTCGTCTGGAGGGATAACATTTCACAACTGCTGTATATTGCTTTTTCATAAGAATCAGCATATATTATTTTCCAGGTACTAAGAAGAAGGATTCACGCACCTTACACCGAACAATGCAACGGTTTCGATGACGTTTTTTTTTAACCCTTTCAATTCTCACATGCGTTTTTAAATCCGCTCCATCGCAAAGGAGTCAGAGGTGTCCTACAATACACAGCAGCTATATACCGAAATATACCGCAGCCTTGTATAAAATGTATCGTGAAGTTCTACGAATCCCAACTATGCAGAGATGAACACACTGAAATATACTAGATTTCCATGAGATGCACATCACGCCGCCTCATTGTCTCGTGACATGAGGTCGGTTCGGCCCATCTGCAGATCGCCCACTATTTATTGTGTAAATAGCCTATTCTTTTTTTTTTTTTTACATTTTAATTTTGGACTTGTGTTTTAAAGAACAATGTATATACATTTAAGGCCTTCTATGGACTTGCAAAACTTAGCAATAAAGCAAAGAAATTCAGCCCAGCTTTCATGGTGAGGTATGCTGTGCTCTTTTATTTTTCATGGACTCTTCTTGTCAGCCGCTGTGTAATGTTTTATGATCAGCATTTATTCAACATTCCAATTTTTGTATATAAGTCAATTGTTTCTCAAGTAACACATGAAAATTAGAAAATAAACTAATGCTCTTACAAAGTCTGGGCTTTTTATTTTTTATCCATTTATTTATTAATTTATTTATTTAATGTACAGCATTAGTTTTTGTTTGTTTGCTTGTTTGTTTTTTTATTACCTAAAGTGACTATACAAATAAGGTAAATGTCAACCAAACCTGCTAATTTTGGGGAGTGACCACCCAACCACTGTTGGAGGAAAGGAAGGGTTGGGCATGTTGATTTTCAGCATGTCCGATCCTTTGTTTTCAAGGGAAATAAGCTACTGTTCAGATTTTGGGTACAGAATGGGTCCTGGATTTAATGTAGATTGATTTAGAATTCAAATATTGTAACTATTATATAGATAATACCTATTTATATAGTGCCTACATATTCCATAGAACTTTACAAATAGTAGAGTTCAGAGTTCAGAGTTCAGGGGTAGGGTGGCTCAGTGGTTAGCACTGCAGCCTTGCAGCGTTGGAGTCCTGAGTTCAAATCCTGCAAGGACTTTGCATGTTCTCCCCGTGTTTGCATGGATTTCCTCCCATATTCCAAAGACATACTGATAGGGAAAAATGTAAATTGTGAACTCTATGTGGGCTTACAATCTACATAAAAAAAAATATATATATATATATATATATATATATATATATATATATATATATATATAAAATCTATCATAGAGTTCATGTTCAGACAAATTGAGAAATTACAATTAAAATTCACATAATAGGAAAGAGGGCTTTGTGTATACTTAAATTTGTCCATATTTGGTTATAGCTATTGAATACTGTTGGTGCTGTTGGTTTCGGCATCCAATACGCTAATTAAATGTTCTATTGCCAAGTGGTTGGTCTCAAATAGAGATGAGCAAATACTATTCGAAACTCTAGGTTTGAATACCTCGCTCCCATAGGAATGAATGGGAGCGGGCGAACTGAAAGGGGTTAAGCACCGGCCGGCGCACGGCCGCTTCCATTCATTCCTATGGAGCGAGGTATTCGAAACTGCAGTTTTGAATACTATTCGCTCATCTCTAGTCTCAATCTGCTCCAGCCCAGGACCACCCACCTGACAGTATAGAGTTTAATTAGCATATTAGATGCTGAGAATAACAGCACCGATTGCTCAGGAATAGTGGGGAGCTAGAGAAAAATTCCATCTGTGTCAGAATTAGGGTGCATTCACATGGAGGAAAATGGTGTTGAATTTAGTGGGGAATCAGCATCAGAGTCTGTGCTGAAAAAAAACCTCCCATTGACTTCAATGGGTTCCTTTTTATGCTAGAAGGAGCCCATTGAAGTCAATGGGAGGCTTTTTTTTTCAGTGCCAACTGACGCGGATTCCACACCAAATTCAGCGCCATTTTCCTCTGTGTGAATGCACCCTTAGTGGAGCAACATCAATTGAAGGATGCAAAGAGTTGTAGCTAATGAGAATGGTGAGAGATCCTCTGTAGTCCCACCAGTCGCCTCTCCATAAGTGTCTATTATAGTAAATATTTTAGTATTTTCCATTTAAATTCATTACGGAGCATCTTTTATTAGAACTCTGCATCCTCCGTTATTCCTTCTGGAAAGTTGCTGTTATCATTGTCATTGCCAATACCATGTGCCCCTAGTCTGTATGACTTTATCTGCACAGATTAGACATTTTGGTAATCTATGTTCCTCCATCCACATGAGTTGGATCCAATGCAGATTACCTACTGACAATTTTACTGCAGCTTTTTACAGTCCCAGCAAAATTGAGATCTTAATGCGTCATGCACACAATTTTAATCCATAGCTTGTGAAAGTTTGTTGCATGTTTTTTCCCTTTGACTGCTGGAGACTGCCGGAAGCTATAGCAATGAATGGGGAGCGGAAACAGTTCTGGTCCTATTCAAGTGGTGAGCGAAGATGCAGCATTGCCACAATACAGTGCAGAGGGGCGCATTTCCACTTCTATTAGGCTCACATCTGCACTCAATCACGGTTGGGGGATTTCATCCCCCATTCCTCTTGAAAAATGCAGACAGAAAAGTATGGGGTCGGCAGGTAACCATTTTTTGAGTGTCCAAGTGAACTCGAAGAATGGAAACCTCAATGCAGATGTGAACCTAGTGCAACTTGAATAGGAGCAAACTGCATCTGTCCGCGTCCACTGCTATTGTGTCCAACAGGCAAAGCCAGCCGAACGGCTGATATGTGCAAGGTCCAGGTGTGGGACCCCCACGGAACAGATACTGAAGAGCTATCCTGTGAATAGGTCATCAATATGATACAAGCATTTGGGTCAGAAAGCCGCTGTGACATAGTTGTCAAGGAGTAATAATGGGGTAACGCAACACTAAGTTCTAAGCAGATCTTAGGCTGGGTTCACATGGGGATTTTTGGACTGGATTTTGAGGCGGAGGCCATTTCAGAATCCGGTCATAAAAACAGCTAGCCATGACTGGATGCCGAGGCAGCGCACCAGCATCCAGTCCCGGCATTCCGCTCCAGATTAGGCCCAAATGAATAAGTCTAGTTGGGAGGGAGGTGTCGCGCCGCCGACACTGCGGCGGATTTCGCCATGGAATGAAAGGGTATAAAGTGTACGGCTCCCATTGAAGTCAATGGGAGGCAGTTTTCTGAGGCGGATTCCATGTCAAAATCCAGTCCAAAAAAAACCAAAACGTGAACCCAGCCTTACAAGTCGTCTTCAATATCCTTCACGGACTTGGACAGATGTGTATTACTTTATGTAAATATGTCTAACTCATCCCAACCAAATATGAGGGACTGCTGGGATATAGAATGGCGCGATTGTGCGCCGGATCTGCGGATCCTAGATAAAATTGTAGTGTAGCTGTGACTCATGCCATGGATACATTTCTTTTCTAGACTGTGGCTATAAAAATAATGGCAGATGAGGGGGCGGTGGGTTCCTTCCAACAGATAAATGTCACATTGAGGACTATCAAATAAATTACATTGTGTTGTTCTTCCCATCGAAGTCAATTATTCACCGGGGCTGCTAAAAGCATTCAGTGAGAGAAGTGGGTAGTGCTGTCAATTAAATATGCTTTGGCTCGGATTCATTCGCCGAGGACAAGGCATCTGTTTGTTTGAGTCTGTGCTCAGCAATCTGTTCTCTGTCCTGGAATGTGTGTAACTGCGAATGCAGACAGACAGCGCTCTATTCTACCGTAAATACCGTGGGCCGCTTCAACCCGCAACAAACAAAAGCTGCGATAAATATAGGCTTGGAGAAAATGAGCTCATGTATGTCAATGACACGGGTCTTGTTTAAAACACAAACACCCTAAATGTAATGCTATACATTTCTACCATCTGTAAGAAGTGTCAGGCTTCTGTAAGGGCTTGTTCATATGTCCGGCGCACAGATCTGTAATGCAGCGCCCATAGACTTCCACAAGCCAGAAGCGGCTCCATATACTGTATATTGGGCAGGGGCCACTACTGCATATATTTAATTAAAGTGGACTTACTATGTGCGATTAGTTTCAGCACCAATATCCCTGCACTGTGGGAGGGGCCTGACAGCTCACTGTCATCACTGGGTGGTGAGGAATGCCCCCTGACAGTACAAGGCTATGGAATAGTACCATCAGGGGGCATTCCTAACCACCCAGCGATGACACAGAGGTGTAAGGTCGGCCCCTCTGACAGTGCAGGGATATCGGTTCCAAAATCAGCACCGATATCTCTGCAATCGGGCCACATACCAGCTAAGCTGACTATGTGCTGAATTCAGCTTTATAGTGGTGTATACAGTAACTCCGCTAAGGTCAGAGGTCATGATAGGTTTTCTTTTATGCATAGTTTACTTTCATAGGAACTCAATCATGGCTTTTTTTTCATGAAGCTTTACTACTTTTGTTTGACCATGGCCGTCAGCCATTTATCTGTCAGGGTGTGGAAATATAAAAGAGAGTCCACAGCTCTGGTATGAAGACCGGACACACTCCAGCACAGCTGATCCTTGCAGGAGCCAGATTTACCAGATAGTTAAAGGGGTTGTCCCATGAAGTGAAGTCTGCAGGTCCTTCTCCAGCTCCTGAGCCCAGGCAGGCTGAATAGGTGTCACACTGGTCATGGTCGGAACTCCTATCGACTCCAATGGGAGCCCTGGAGATGGCCAAGTGCTGTATTAATGTGAATGGGACCATCGACTACCACCAGTTCTACCTGCTTTCAGGACCTGGAGCAAGGACCTGCAGACTTCACTTCATGGGACAACCCCTTTAAAGCCTATCCTTAGGGTAGGATATGAAAAAGGTCACACGTAATGAAAGTGCTGCCGGCATCTGCTGAGACATTTAGCTGCATTTACCAATCACTGCAGTGGAAAACACCCAAAATTGGTCTTATTTGCAAAGGCTGAAATCCATGGTCGGTAAAACCCCCAGCAGTAATGGACATGGTGAGGTTTGAAACCTGCGTTTCAAGTCACTTTGTATGGGGTGTGTTGTACACAGCATGTGAATGGGATTTAAATTATGTTGGAAATTTCTGCGACCCTTTGTTCAAACCTGCGTTCGGTATTCAGTTCGGGGAGTCCACATGAGGACCACCCGAATGGAATACTGAACGCAACTGCAAGTGGTGTGCAGAGAAAGCACACAGACCCCATAGACTATAATGGGGTCTGTGTGCTTTACGCGCGCTGTCCGTACGAATCATGCGGACAGGAAAGTAGATTGTGAACTACTTTCCTGTCCACATGATCCCTGCGGAGATCTTGCGGCAAGCACATGGACCCCATTATAATCTATGGGGTACGTGTGCTTTCACTGGCACACCACTTGCAGTTGCGTTTTGTATTCTGTTGGGGGGGTCCTAACAGCCAGTATATGCTACAGGTGTCCCAATGGGGTAAGCCCACTAATGACATGTATTCCTTATCCACAGGCTAGAGGATAGGATGTCTGATTTCTGGTGGCCTCACCATTGCGACCCCCAGCAGCCATGAGAATGAAAGTGTTATTAGTACGAAACGTGAAATATGTTTATATTGTTTGTACTGTTTTACGTGTTTTAATACTGGTAATTTCCACTACCCAGCTCTATGCTGGACACTTTGGTGTTAACTTGAAATTTCTGTGCAAAGGAGTGGCTTCTGCTCTGGGTTTCTAGAAGATAGGAGGAGTAGGGGGGTTACTAGGAGCCCCCAACCTTCAGTATACCGCTCACCTGTCCTGGATTCCAAGTTCTATTCCGCTGTCGGCAGGAGGTATGTCTGCTCCTTGCATCTCCATTTGGCCCCGTCTCTGTTCCCAGTGTGTTGGGAGCAGTAGATACAATGTAGTGGCATCACTTACATCACATCTTCTACACCCTGAAGACTCTGGACCAGAGTCAGGGCCGGTGAATGTGTGAATGTGACCTTGCGTAACCGTGTCCTCCACAGCACAGTCCTTTTAAAGCTGACATAAAGCAGTGAAGAAAAATGGATGGGTTGCTTTGGAAACCTGGAGTAAAACTCTAACAAGGGAGGGCGTTAGGGGGGGGCAAACTAGGCATTTGCACATAGAGAGGTCCCCTGGTGGAATAATTTCCCTATGTCGGGAGAACAGAGTGTGCAGCTGCAGCATCGTCTATTACAGGGGTCGGCAACCTGCAGATATTGATAGAGAGCGTCCCTTCTCTGGCTGTCCTCTGCCCACCAATAAGAGGGGTGAGGAGAGTCCAGGAGGCGGAGCTTATCGCTATACCGCACAAGGACCTTGCCGAGCTCCTGCAATTACATCCTGCATAGAAGAGAAAGGAGCAGAGAAGAGCTCTGAGGAAAAGTGACAGTAAAAAAAAACAACACACAGGTACCTATGTAGGGCCCTGGGCAAAATTAAAAGTGGGGCCCCAAATGTTTAAATATTGTACCTACTACATAGTCATACTGTTAATTCGATGTGCTGCACTGCCTATCACTGGTGTTTACTGGAGTGTTCATAAGACCAGGGCCCAACATTGCGAAAACACAGCGTTTTGGCCACAGCAAAAACACGCCGGAAAAAAACGTGGTGTTTTACAGTACCTGCAAAGTGGAGAAGATAATGGAGGATTATGTAGATAATCTGTTTTCCCATAGTCCAAACAGCAGCGCAACAACTGGGGTATTCCTGCCCCTGTGAACCATTTAGGACAGGTGGTATTTTTATTCAATCAATAAGGAACCTCCCCTATAAAAGGTCAGCAGACACCTCCCCCCCCCCCCCCCCCGTGTACATTATAAGGTATACAATTCCGACAAACAAAGAGAAATTCTTTCCAGAACCAGTGCAACCAAACCAGGGAGGGAAGTTTACGCTGTTGTTTGGACTATGGGTAAACAGATCTACATAATCCTCCATTCCCCATACGTCAAACAGCACGCAACAACTGGGGAGGTAGCAAGTAAATCCCCCCTAGGGTGGGACTTCCTGGAAAACTGATGACAGAACCGAATGACCAAATGCCACCACTTCCGCATTAAAGTGGTCCAACCTATAATGCCTCACAAACATTAGGTGCAAACTCCATGTCGCCGCTGAACATATCTGGTCCAGAGAGACCAACTGTCTCTCCGCACAAGATGTCCATATAAGGTGTTTTCAACCTCCAGACCGTCAGGTTGAAAGTCTTCAGGTCATGGCAGAGCCGGTTGTTCTGGGTTACCAGGTTGTGAAGAAGCGGAAGCCTCCAGTAATTCCCTCAACTCATCTGCATGAGGTGAGCGAACCATGCCCTCTTTGGCCAAAATGGTATTATCGCAATGACTGATACCTGATCCTGTTTGATTTTGGCCAATACCTTCGATACCATGGGGAGCGGAGGGAAGATGTACGCCAGCCTGAACCTCCAAGGTATTGAGAGGGCATCCACTGCCAAGAGGCTGTCCTCCTGGTAGAGGGAACAGTACAGAGCATTGTACCGGGTAGCCATCAGATCCACCTCGGGGAGACCCCATATTTGTGTAAGTCGACGGAAGATCTCTTGATTGAGGGACCATTCGCCTGCCACTGCTAGGCCTCTGCTCAGTTGATCCGCCAGCGTGTTTAAGTGCCCCTTTATGTGCACTGCCTGATATGGCCTAGATTTTCCTCCGCCTACTAGAAAATTTGATCTGTCAGTTTGAGAAGGGGGGAACCTTGTTCCCCCCTGTTTGTTCATTTAAAGGACCGGTGTCACGTTGTCTGTCCTGATTCTGACTGCCTTGTCGCGAAGAACATGGGCGAAGTATTGCAGAGCCTTGTAAACCGCGCATAGCTAGTGCCAATTTGACGACTGGGATCTCTCTGACGGGTTCCACGTTCCACTCGCTAGGGTCTCCCCCAGATGTGCCCCCCAACCATGGAGGGAGGCATTTGTCATCAACAGGGTCCAGACAGGCTGGACCATGGACATCTTGTTCTTCAGCTGGGCCCACCATCGTAGTGACCGACGGGTTCTGATGGACAACTGGATAGGCTTTTCCAGCCCCGCCGGGCTGCGGCTCCATACCCTGAGGATCTTGCTCTGTAAGGGACGCATGTGCCATAGTGCCCAAGGGACTGCATCCGCAGACGCTGACATTAAACCCAGGACCTTCATAGCTGTTCTTACCTGAACCTTTCGTGTGACCACCAAGTGCTGCACCACCCAACGAATCTTCTCTTCCCGACTGAGAGGCAGAGATATCTGCATCTTGAGGGAATCCAGAATGAATCCTAAAAACTGGATCCGGGTGGAAGGATTGACAATTTATGAGCATCCTAGGTCCTCCAGGAAGGCGACCGTAGTCTTCAGGTGGGCAGCAAGAACCTCTGCTGACTGGGTTTCAACAGCCAATCGTCCAGGTACGGTACGACAAAGATACCTTGGAGCCAAAGAACCGCTACGACCGGAGCCACAACCTTTGTTAAGGTGTGGGAGGCCGAGGAAATTCCGAACGGCAGCACTGTGAACTGCAGATGACACAGAGTACCGTTCAGCACAACCGCAATCCTCAAGAACCTCCTGTGTGGCGGAAATATTGGGACGTGTAAATACGCGTCCTTTAGATCTAAGGTGACATACCTGTCTCCGGGTTGTAGGAAGGGTAGGACTGATCTGATCATTTCCATCCAGAAACGAGTCTAGAGGACATGGCGGTTGAGAGATCTGAGATCGACCACCATTCTCCTGCCTCCTGAGTTTTTTGGCACTAAGAAAACTGGAGAATAAACGCCGGTTGAATGCTCCTCCCGGGGCTCTGGCTCTAGAGCGCCTTTGTCCAGGTACTCCTGGACGGCCTTCTCCAGAAGAACCTGTTTGAGACCAAATAAAACACGAGTTTCCACAAACTTGTCGGGAGGTTTTGAAATGAACTTTACTCTATATCCTACAGCAACCAGCTGCAGGACCCATGGGTTCTGAATGTGCCAAATCCAAGCTGCAACAAAATGGGATAAACGCCCTCCTACAGGGACAGAGGGAACGGGGACGGGCGGAGGAGGGGGGGCAAAGTAAATGTCAGAAGGTCGGCTTTTTCTTATCCGCCTCACGGGTGAGGCGCCGACCAGTACCTCTGCCTTGAGCTCCTGGACGTCTTTGAAAGGATCCCCTGCGGGGATACGACCTGTATCCTTTACCACGAAAGGAGGGCCCTGCCCTACCTTGAGTTCCTTGCGGAAGACTCTTCCCCTTGCTATCCGCCAAGCCTTCCATAATGGAGTCCAGTTCCTTCCCGAAGAGCCTACCGGGCTCAAACGGGAGAGCACACAGATTATATTTCAACGTGTTGTCCGCCCTCCAGGGCTTCAACCAGAGAGGTCGCCTCGCCGCTGTGGCAAGTGCCATGCCCTTTGCTGCAATTTTTACCTGATACAGAGCCGCCTCTGCCAGGTAATCCACTGCCAATGAGGTAGATGTTAAAAAGGATAATAAGTCGTCTCGGGGGACCCCCGAGTTAATATCCCTCCGTAGCGTGGACATGTTTGCCTTCAAGAATTGGACGACTTCCATAGTTGAAATACCCAAGGCGGCTTGTGCAGCGGCTGATGTATAAATCCGGCGTAGCGACCCCTAAAGAGAAAGAAAATTAGGAATGGCATCCCGATTCCATTGTGTCCCCCTCATATCTGGTGGTATATGCTTACCTCAGCGCGCCTATCCATGGCGTCTTGCAGATTAGAGCCGTCCTCCGACGGAACTACCGTACGTTTTGATAATTTTGAAACAGCCATGGCGACTCTTGGAGGAGGGCCCCAACAGTCGAACTGTGACTCCTCCACAGGAAATAAGGTCCTGAACCTCTTGGATACCTGGAACGACCTCTCCGGGCACTTCCATTCTGCTTCCATACATTTGGATACTCCCGGTTCCACCTTAAAGGACCTCTGCCCCCTCTGGTCCGGTTCTCCGTTGCGATCTGGACGGATCAGCTTCATGATCTTCGGCATCTTTTCTACCGGAAAAGAGGGACCTGCGACCACTGCCTCCTCCTCTGAGGATATTTAATCTATTATTTGGAAATCCTCGTCCAGTGGAAACGGGCAGGTTGTGGATTCTAAACGCACAATGGAATCCTTCATTTCTCGCATGGATTCTTCTACGTACCCCTTTACCCAGGAGATGACCTCATGAATCTGCGACTCTTTCGCCCGTGGAACCCTACAGTTGCGATACCGTGCATTATCATAACCGTCTGGTAGTGGGATGTTACAATCTCTACACGGCTCGTGCCTGCGTGCCGACGCCGACTTTCTCCGTCTCCCTTCGCCAGGTGACGACGAAGTTGAAGAAGACATCTAAGAGAAATAAAGGTCATTATCACCCACACATCCCTAACCCAGGGATCCAGTCGGATACAGCATACCTTCTGTATAAACTCCAATGGAGATACACTGCTCACAATTACGAATCCAAAGGAGCTGACCCAGCCTGAGGATGCCAGAACAGCATTCTCCTGGCTGGGCCACTCACCCTAAATACCTCACCCACCGGAAGGGGTAATCCAAGCCTCATTAGGGGTTCAAGCCTGCCAACCCCTAGTATCTACTGTATATTATTTTTAGGCCCCCAAGCCAGGCAACCACCCTCTACCTCTAGGGTGCCCCCCCCCCTCCCCATCCCCTCCCCCCCTCTCCTTACCGTACAACTTTGGACGTAGGAGAGGCAGAGAGTGCGGCACCCGCAGCAAACGGAGAGCATATCTGTAGGGCGAACCAAACGCCCGCACATGCGCGGTAGACCGCAGCTCCGAACAGGAGCCCGAGAAAGACGGGGAAGCTGCCGCCGGAACCGCCGAACCACCGCCCCTAACATGGGGAACCTATCCGTCCCCAGAGGAGTCAGCAGTCCCTGCAGCCAAGACAGTAAGTGAAATCTTAACGTCCTTCAGAAAAGAAGTTTCTATGCTACAAACTTAAGGAGAGAGAGGGACCAGGGTCGGCTGACCTTTTATAGGGGAGGTTCCTTATTGATTGAATAAAAATTCCACCTGTCCTAAATGGTTCGCAGGGGCAGGAATATCCCAGTTGTTGCGCTGCTTTTTGACGTATGGGGATTGGCTAATTCCATACACCCATTGCACAAAAAAATGCAGCAAAATCTTCAACAAAAAAATCTGATTTTCGGGGGCAGCACGGTGGCTCAGTGGTTAGCACTGCATCCTTGCAGCGCTAGAGTCCCGGGTTCGTATCCTGCCAGGAACAACATCTGCAAGGAGTTTGTATGTTCTCCCCGTGTTTGTGTGGATTTCCTCCAATTCTATAAATAGGTTAAAAAAAATGTACATTGTGATCCCTATATAGGGCTCACAATCTACATTAAAAAAATAAATAAATCTGATTTTCTATAATGACACAGAGCGTTTATGGCGGCTGCAGAAGGTGCAAGCAGAGTTTACAAAATGTCATATTTTAATCTCATCCACAGCAGGTTAGTTTTCCAACCGCAAGCCCTGAAAGCACTGCCGGTGGAGGCTAAAGGACCTGCGATGACATCATTGCAGCCATGTGCGTTGTTACCCCATTGGACCATGCAACGGAGGGCGTAGTGCTGTGGAGGCTCAGGCCGGCCGCGGACTCTTCACGCTAATCTGACTTTGGAGCAGCCGATAAAGGAGGCGGAGCTACAGCAGCTCACCTGGGGCGCCGCGCGACACGAGCAACATGGCATCACATATGCGGGCTCCCGAACATGCTGGTGTCAGGGTGGTCCTCAAGTCAGACCAATAGGTATATTGGATGGATTCCAAATTACGTCAAACCTCGAGGTTCGCAAAGATGCAATCAACACAGAAACAAGATGAATCTGAGCTAAAGCATAAAGTTTATTGAACAAATCATCTCTTCTTATACCCAAAGAAGTGGGTGTACATACAGGGTGTATTATAGAGTAATCATTAACTCGGTAGGCGTATATGGGTGTGTCATTGAGTAATCATTACCCGTTAGGATTCAGCAATTTCTATACATGAGTATTACAAGAATATCCCACCCCTAACCATGAATATTCTAACTGTTCTGACATCTGATGATGAGGTTAACTCAGTGTGCATTACATAGGGTATGTTTTAGTCACCTTACCGCGTGGCATAACAAAGTCTATTTTGACATGGGTTTTTCCATTAGTCTCATCTTAAGCTATTTTAATAACCATCTTATCACTTTATTCCAGCCACTTTATTACTCTGTTTATTATGGGGTGCGGCATTATGTCTGCAAATATTCTGATTAATATGGAATATGGGTCAAGCTGACCTGGAGAGATGCATGTTACAAGCTTAAGTTATTGAAAGAATGTATACACATATAGGGAATATATATGAACGTATTGATTTCCCTATCATAGGGAATATATATGAACGTATTGATTTCCCTATCACTGGCATCGGGGGAGGCCGGCGAACATCGGTAACTCCAGTCGGGGCACCAGGGGGAAGCAGGGTCGCGGCAGTGGGGGGAGGGGGAGCAGGGTCGCGGCAATGAGGGGGGGGAAAGCAGGGTCGTGGAGGAGGGGGGCGGGGGGGGGAGCGGGGGGTGGGATGGCCACCAGGGTTGTGGCTGGGAGCCATGGGGAGGGGGAGAGGAAGGGGAGATCGGGGTGGAGGGGGTGAGGAGCACGGGGTCGTGGGTAGAGGCAGGGACGGGGAAGTGGGTTAGGAGGCCAGGGGGGAGGCAGGGTTTTGCGGCAGGGGGAGAAAAGGGAGGCCTGGGTAGCGACAGCCACAAGGCAATAGGGGAGGGGCCAGAGCCGCGCTGCAGGTGGGTCGCGTAAGGAGGGAGGGGGTCGCGGACGAAGTCATGGGTATTGCTAGTATTTTATAAAGACCCTTTCTGGAAAGGTTTTGTCCTGTCTGTGAACTTTCCCCCATGTCTTCCAACTAAATTAACAAGGAGGTTTTCAGATCTCCTAAAAGGCTTTGTGCGGTCAAGGTAAACGCACAGGCACCCCACAAGGTCCAAAGTGTGGAGCCTCATCTCCTTAGGAGAAGGGGCAGGACAAAATAGAGGAAGGGAAACCAACTGGTTAATGTTAGGGAAGGCACTTTAGGCCTGAACCCTGGAAGGAACCTTAGTTGGACCGTGTCCTTAAAAAAGGAAATGTAGGGTTCTTCCGAGGAAATGCCTGGAGTTCTCCTACTCTCTTGGCGGATGAAATAGCCAAGAGGAACGCAGTTTTGAAAGTCAGATACTTTAAGTCAACATCCTCCAGAAACTCAAATGGCGTATCACAAAGCGCCGATAGGACCATGCCCAGATCCCACTGATGTACAGGAGCGACCACTGAGGGCCTAATCCTCATAGCTCCTTTGAGAAAACAGGAGGCAGGAGATAGCCCTTTGTCTAGACCGTCCTAAAGAAAATCCAGGATCACCCCCACTGAGGGATCAGAGGAATCCATACCATGGTCCAGACACCAGGATTTGAAGATATACCAATATTGAGCTAATTTTTATTGGTCGTCTCTGCCCTGGCACAGGCGAGAGTCTTCAGGGCAGCTTCTTACAGTCTTCTATCCTCCATAGGGACTGGTAAACCTCCAGACTGTTAGGTTGAATCTCCTCAGATCCTGGCACTTCTGAGCTCCTTGGGTAACCAGGTTCTGGGAGGGGGAAAGCCTCCAGTATATGCCTTGACTCATGACCATGAGCTGGGCAAACCAAGTCCTCTTTGGCCAGAATGTGATTACGGCAAACGCCAGGACTTGGTCCTGTCTGATTTTCATCAATACCCCTCTGGTATCATGGAAGTTGGAGAGAATATGTATGCCAGCCTGGACCTCCAAGGGAAGGACAGGGTATCCACAGCCAAGGGATCGTCCTATCGGCTTTACCTGTCGGGTAAAGAGCTATCGGTCCCGGTACCATAGCTCTTTACAGTCAGAAGGGCATTTCTGACAGTCAGTCAGGTACGTCCTTGTCCACAGCAGCGCCTATCGCTTTCAGATCAGGAAAGCCGACAGTGCGCTGAATTCAGCACACTATCAGCTTTCCAGCAGTATATAGAACTGCCTGTGCCCAAAGGTCCTCTTTAAGGCAGTGGCAGCGGAACCTGACAAGGGAAGAGAAAATTCCCCACAACTTCCATGGCTCCAACTGCACAGGCCCTGACAAAAAAAACAACAGGAAGAAAGTTGACAGAGTGTCCATAGCAATAGAAATTAGTGCTTTTAGTTTCTGCACTGAACACAGAGGAAGAGTTGAAAGAAGACTCAGTTTACCTTATTGCAGGGCAGTGAACGAGCTGCTGCACAGCTGAAGAAATGTTAGTAACAACCTGCAAAAGCAGGTAAGGGCTCGTTCAGATCTGCACCCGGCACTCCGTACTTCAGGTTTCCGTTTCCTGCATAAAACAGAGGCAGGAGACGGAAACCTGCAGGAGGCTTTCTCACTCATTCATTTGAATGGGTGAGAAAGCTGTCCGGCCGTGAGCGGCGGTGAGCGTTTTAGGCTCTCCGCCGCAAAACCGGGTTTTATAATCCAGACACAGAGTCGGACATGCAGTACTCTGTGTCTGGATAAAAAAAAACGGTTTCGCGGCGGAGAGCCTAAAACGCTCACCGCCGCTCACGACCGGACCCGGTCTGAGCTTTCCGACTTCTGGCATGCAGAAGACGGAAAGCTCAGAACGGACAGATGAACGCAGGTGTGAACCTAGCGTCAGTATGCCATCCGTCCATTTGAATTCAGTTTGACACTTCAAAACGGACTGATGCACATACTGATTGTATACTGACACCTTTTTATGCTGATAGCAAACCCTGCCCATCCCCTAGAGGACAGATAAGGGGATTAAAAGTAGCAATTGTAAACAAAGTAGAGATAAGGAGGACATAAGGACATTTATTATATCTCCTTATCTCTACTCTGTTTACATTTGCTTCTTTTAATCCCCTTATCTGTCCTCTAGGGGACGGAGAACGTTTGCTATCAGCATAAAAAGGTGTCAGTATACAATCAGTATAGTGAAAAGAGATGACGGCTTGCAACACTCTTGTAAAATTCAATCTTTTAATTCATTCCATTAAAATATAGAAGAAATCACACAGAAAAAAGTGCAACGTAAAAACAGAAGAGTGCCATAAAACCGCTAACGCGTTTCGGGGTGTACTGACCCCTTAATCATAGCGTATAGTACTGAACAAATCCATACTTATTTATACCTCATACACTTGCAGAATACACCGCTGCTGACTATTACCTTAATTGGTTTGTTCCTTTCGTTGAAATGTCTATGTTGATAAAGTTTGGTTAATAAAAAACAAGAACCAACCTGATCGTCCTGTTTCTAGAAATACTTTAAATATATTATAAAGAAAGATGAAAACATAATCCAAAGCCATATATAAATGCATACTTCTCGCAAACATATATTTCAATAACCCCGCAAAGCAATATTTAGATATGGATACAGTATAAGATGCCACGTAAACAATATATATGGATGAAGACATTTTGAAAACAGGCATATAAGTTACAAAATAGCGACAGATGAAAAATTGTCTCATATAGATAGGTACATACCGCATGTAGTATCTGCTGCTACAGTGCTATTTCCCGATATGTAGGAGCCAAATGGTTTCCATCCTCTCGGTCACATGACCCATTCTGGCCAATAGGCAGAGGACACACCCCTTTAGTTGTGTATTTCCCCAAATATAGACTCTACTTCATTCATTTATTCCTTCCCAACCACGTGATTAGGATAAACCAATCATCATAAAGAGCTCAAACCACTAGGGGGAGCTGCAGCTACTCATAAGAAGACCTATTTAGGCAATATGTATGGATGATGACATTTAAAGAAAGACATATAGATAACAAGGTAGCGGCAGATGAACTGACCCATATGAATAAATAAATAAACACATGCATACATACCGTATATCACGTCTACTTCTAAAGTACTATTTCCCAATACGGGGAAATCACATGATTTCTATCTTCCCGATCACCTGACCAAATCCGGCTAATAAGCAGAGGACACACCCCTTAGTTGTATTTTTCTAAATATAAACCTTGCTCCATTCATTTATTTAGTTCTGACCACGTGATCCAAACTGAACTAAAGGGGTGTGTCCTCTGCCTATTGGCCAGAATGGGTCATGTGACCGAGAGGATGGAAACCATTTGGCTCCTACATATCGGGAAATAGCACTGTAGCAGCAGATACTACATGCGGTATGTACCTATCTATATGAGACAATTTTTCATCTGTCGCTATTTTGTAACTTATATGCCTGTTTTCAAAATGTCTTCATCCATATATATTGTTTACGTGGCATCTTATACTGTATCCATATCTAAATATTGCTTTGCGGGGTTATTGAAATATATGTTTGCGAGAAGTATGCATTTATATATGGCTTTGAATTATGTTTTCATCTTTCTTTATAATATATTTAAAGTATTTCTAGAAACAGGACGATCAGGTTGGTTCTTGTTTTTTATTAACCAAACTTTATCAACATAGACATTTCAACGAAAGGAACAAACCAATTAAGGTAATAGTCAGCAGCGGTGTATTCCGCAAGTGTATGAGGTATAAATAAGTATGGATTTGTTCAGTACTATACGCTATGATTAAGGGGTCAGTACACCCCGAAACTCGTTAGCGGTTTTATGGCACTCTTCTGTTTTTTCGTTGCACTTTTTTCTGTGTGATTTCTTCTATATTTTAATGGAATGAATTAAAAGATTGAATTTTACAAGAGTGTTGCAAGCCGTCATCTCTTTTCACTTTGTTGGATCGTCTACCTCCTGGGTCCGGAGGTTTGGTTTGGCACCTCTGAAGTCTTCACATGTGGCGGTAAGCTTACAGCCCATTATTTTTTGTTTCTTTTTTTCTCATACAATCAGTATGTGCATCAGTCCGTTTTGAAGTGTCAAACTGAATTCAAACGGACGGATGGCATACTGATGTGTGAACACAGCATAATTTTCCAAATTTTCAAGAATATTTCTAAAACACATTTTTCAAGGGTCCAGTTCAGTTCTGAAGGTAACTTGAAAGACCTCTCTAATAATAACCCCCCATAAGTTACCCCATTCTAAAAACTGCACTCATGAGACAATCCAAAACAGCAGTTAGAAAGTTCCTTAACCCTTTCAGCATTTCACAGCAATTAAAACAAAATGGAGGTCAAATTTAAATTTTTCAATTTCTATCACTAATCTATTCATTTAGCTCTAGAAATTACACATTTACTAAGGGTTAAAATAGAGAATGCACCCCACAATTTGTTAAGCATTTTCTCCCAACTACAGAAATGCCCCACGTGTGGATGTAAAGTGATGTATGGGCACACAGTGGGAGAGAACAATAGTTAGAGGGTAGATTTAGCTGTAATTGGTTTTAGTTACCATGTCACATTTGCAGAGGCCTTAAAGGGGCTCTATCATTAGATTTTAGGGTTTTGAGATAAAGATATGCCTGAAGGCTATTCAGGTGCTGCTAGTCGTTTTTAAAAAGACCCCCCCCCCCATTTTTGTTAAATACCTTTGAAATGGATATGTAAATCAGTCTCTCCATGCACGGTGGGCATTCCATGCACCCTCCAGCGTCATCTTGCTTTTGTTGCATAACTTCTTCTCCTCTTTCTTATTCACCGCCTCCAACATTGTCCTTCCTGACATTTTTTATAGAAATTTCACGCGTGCGCAGTAGTGCTCCCTCCATAGCGCTTCTGTGCACGCTCCAGTGCCAGCTCGCAATGTTCTCTACAGGAAAATGGCGCTGGAGCATGCGCAGTAGCTTTCTGGAGGAAGCGCTACTGCGCACATGTGAAATTTCAATAGAAACCGCCGGGAAAGACAATGCTGGAGGTGGTGAATAAGAAGGAGGGGGAGTTATACAGCACAAGCAAGATGACGCTGGGGGTGCACGGAACGCCCACCGTTCACAGACAGACTGATTTACATATCCATTTCAAAGGTAGTTAACAAAAACGGGGGGGCGGGGCTTTTTAAAAACTACTAGCAGCACCTGAATAGCCTTTTTAAAGGCTATTCAGGCATAGCTTTATCTCAAAACCCTAAGATCTAATGATAGAGCCCCTTTAAAGTGACAAAACAGTGGAAGCCCTCAAAATGTGACCCCATTTTAGAAACTAGACCCCTTGACTTCAGTGACAAATTACACCCCTTAAAAAATTTATTAAGAAGTATAGCAAACATTTGGACGCAACTTGTATGACAAAAATTTATTTTTAAAAAATGACTGCATAACCGGATGAAATTAAATCTGTGCAGAATACAGAGAAGGGTGTTTGGTATGATTAATGTAGATATACATCCATGCAGTCCAGGCTAAAATTTAGGCTGGGGAAGGTGAAATTATAAAAAACAAAACAAAAAAAAAACCCCACTAACGCTGGGTTCACACCTGCGTTCGGCAGTCCGTTCTGTGGTTTCCGTCTTCTGCATGCAGTAGACGGAAACCTGTCAGACCGGGTCCGGCTGTGAGCGCCGGTGAGTGTTTTATGCTCTTCGCCGCGAAACCGTTTTTTTTTTTAAACCGGACACAGAGTACTGCATGTCCGACTCTGTGTCCGATTTAAAAAAAAAAAAACAGTTTTGCGGCGGAGAGAATAAAACGCTCACCACCGCTCACGCCCGGACATCTTTCAAACCCATTCAAATGAATGGGTATGAAAGCGTCCTGCAGGTTTCTGTATCCTGCCTCTGTTTTGTGCAGGAAACGGAAATCTGCAGAATGGAGACCGGGCGCAGATGTGAACAAGCCATTACCTGTCCCTGCTGCACTGGTGTCCTCCCAGTCCTGCAGCTCCATTGTTTTCTTTTCCCTCAAGTCGCAGCCGCACATGACTGCTAAGGCCAATCCGCAGCCTCGGCAAAGGACAAGGGACATCACTTGTGACATCCCAGGATCCCTTCCTTAGGATCCTGATTGGCCTTAGCAGTCATGTGACCGCTGGGTTGTGTTTTTGGATTTTATCCAAACCTCTGGATTTTTTGCTTGATTTGTTTTAACACTTAAAGGGGCTCTATCACTAGGAAAAGTCATTTTTAACTAATCACATCCTTGCATAGGCTTTAGAAAGTCTATTCCATACCTACTTTTAGTATGTAAATTGCCTCAGTGATTTCTGAATAAGTCCGTTTTTATTCATATGCTAATTAGACTGGTGCACGATACATCGTGCACACCTCTCCTGTTGTTTCCTATGGGAGGCTGCTGCTGCTGCTGATAACTCAGCTTCCTGTTTGCCTCACACACATAGGAGATAATAGGAGAGAGGAGGCTGCTGGGAACTTCCTGTGCTGGCTGGAAGCTCATTAGCATATGAATAAAAACGGACTTATTCAGAGACCACTGAGGCAAGCTACATACAAAATGTAGGTGTGGAATAGACTTTCTAAAGTCTATGCAAGCATGTGATTAGATAAAAATGACTTTTCCCAGTGATGGAGCCCCTTTAATTTAGTGATCTTAAGGCCACACACATACCTCCCAAACGCCCCGATTTCCGCGGGACAGTCACAATTCCGGTGACATGTCCTGCGGTCCTGGTTGGAGGGAGGTATGTCCAGATTTCAACTCAGATCTGAGTCCAAAGGACGCAGATCTGAGTTGAACACATATGTGGCTGAAGCAAGGAGCTGACACAGGTCAGCTCCTTGCTTCGCCGCTGAACGCCGCCTACTGGCTTGTAGATGCGATGTGATGACATCACATCGCGTCTACAACTGTGTGTAAGTGAGAGAGAGAGGCACGCAGAGAGCAGCGGGGGAACCAGGAGAAGGTAAGTGTAATGTGGAGGTGGAACGTGAAACTGGGGGCAGATGAAGGAGAGGACGGCATGACACTGGGGGCAGAGATGTGGGGACATGAATCTTGGGCCAGAGATGGGGGGACATGAATCTGGGGGCAGATATGGAGGGGACATAAATCTGGGGGCAGAAATGGACAGGACATGAACCTTGGGGCAGAGATGGAGGGGACATGAATCTGGGGGCAGAGATGGAGGGGACATGAATCTGGGGGCAGAGATGGGGGGACATGAATCTGGGGGCAGAGATGGGGGGACATGAATCTGGGGGCAGAGATGGGGACATGAATCTGGGGGCAGAGATGGAGGGGACATGAATATGGGGCAGAGATGTGGGGACATGAATGTGGGGGCAAAGATGTGGGGACATGAATGTGGGGGCAAAGATGTGGGGACATGAATCTGAGGGCAGAGATGGAGGGAACATGAATCTGGGGGCAGAGATGGAGGGGACATGAATCTGGGGGCAGAGATGGAGGGGACATGAATCTGGGGGCAGAGATGGAGGGGACATGAATCTGGGGGCAGAGATGGGGGGCATGAATCTGGGGGCAGAGATGGGGGGACATGAATCTGGGGGCAGAGATGGGGGGGACATGAATCTGGGGGCAGAGATGGAGGGGACATGAATCTGGGGGCAGAGATGGAGGGGACATGAATATGGGGCAGAGATGTGGGGACATGAATGTGGGGGCAAAGATGTGGGGACATGAATCTGAGGGCAGAGATGGAGGGAACATGAATCTGGGGGCAGAGATGGAGGGGACATGAATCTGGGGGCAGAGATGGAGGGGACATGAATCTGGGGCAGAGATGGAGGGGACATGAATCTGGGGCAGAGATGGGGGGCATGAATCTGGGGGCAGAGATGCGGGGACATGAATCTGGGGGCAGAGATGGAGGGGACATGAATCTGGGGCAGAGATGTGGGGACATGAATGTGGGGGCAAAGATGTGGGGACATGAATCTGAGGGCAGAGATGGCGGGGACATGAATCTGGGGACAGAGATGGAGGGGACATGAATCTGGGGGCAGAGATGGAGAGGACATGAATCTGGGGCAGAGATGGGGGGCATGAATCTGGGGGCAGAGATGTGGGGACATGAATCTGGGGGCAGAGATGGAGGAGACATTAATCTGGGGGCAGAGATGGGGGAAAATGAATCTGGGGCAGAGATGGAGGGGACATGAATCTGGGGCAGAGATGTGGGGACATGAATCTGGGGGCAGAGATGGAGGGGACATGAATCTCGGGGCAGAGATGGAGAGGACATGAATCTGGGGGCAGAGATGGAGGGGACATGAATCTGGGGGCAGAGATGGAGGGGACATGAATCTGGGGGCAGAGATGGAGGGGACATGAATCTGGGGGAAGAGATGGGGGGACATGAATCTGGGGGCAGAGATGGAGGGGACATGAATCTGGGGGCAGAGATGGGGGGAAATGAATCTGGGGCAGAGATGGAGGGGACATGAATCTGGGGCAGAGATGTGGGGACATGAATCTGGGGGCAGAGATGGAGGGGACATGAATCTCGGGGCAGAGATGGAGAGGACATGAATCTGGGGGCAGAGATGGAGGGGACATGAATCTGGGGCAGAGATGTGGGGACATGAATCTGGGGGCAGAGATGGGGGGACATGAATCTGGGGGCAGAGATGGAGGGGACATGAATCTGGGGGCAGAGATGGAGGGGACATGAATCTGGGGGCAGAGATGGGAGGCATGAATCTGGGGGAAGAGATGGAGGGGACATGAATCTGGGGGCAGAGATGGGGGGCATGAATCTGGGGGAAGAGATGGGGGGACATGAATCTGGGGGCAGAGATGGGGGGCATGAATCTGGGGGAAGAGATGGGGGGACATGAATCTGGGGGCAGAGATGGGGGGCATGAATCTGGGGGAAGAGATGGGGGGACATGAATCTGGGGGCAGAGATGGAGGACATGAATCTGGGGGCAGAGATGGGGGGACATGAATCTGGGGGCAGAGATGGAGGGGACATGAATCTGGGGGGACATGAATGATGAAGGGTGTATATGAAACGGGGAGAGATAGAGGGGGGACATATAATTTACGGGTGACTGTAGGAGGATTATACTGTGTGCGGGCACATGAAAAATTAATGAGAATGGGCGGAGTCAACACGAAAGTGGGCGGGGCTAAATTTGCACATTTTGTCTCTCTTTCGGTTCTTCAAAAGTTGGGAGGTATGCACACATAGTTGTTGCAACAGCTACTGGAAAATTTCAAAAATTAAAATGGCCACTCCAGCACTCCCATTGAAATAAACGGAGCAGGGGTACGTGTACGTTCACCACTACTACATTCACAATGGGGGTAAAACACCCCAAGTTCTCAGGATTGGTGGGAGTCTCCGTGTTTGAATCAATCAATAGATAAGATGATATTTTTTGAGGCATACCCCATGTAAGTGAAGGGTAACGCCCATCCTTCTGACGTGCTGTTGTGTTTATAGCCCAGGTTCCCAGATGAGTACTCTCATGCTATCCCATAACACACAGGCTCCGGCTTACAGGGATCTCCATCCAGGACATTTCTCAGTCTGGCCGCTAGAGGGCGCTGAGGCACCGGCGCGCTTATTCCGTCGTCGTTCTATCCGCCTGGGCATCTCAGCTTGTTGGTCGGCGCTCTCAGGCGGGAGGTTTCCGGTGTCGGTCCCCCCGGTGCAGACCCCGCCGCCGTCATGAGCAACGGGCAGACTACGGTCATTCAGGTGACCAACCTGTCCGCCGCCGTCACCAGTGACCAGATGAGGACGCTCTTTACCTTCCTGGGAGACGTGGAAGAGCTGCGGCTTTACCCACCCGAGTGAGTGCGGTGCCGGAGCGGCTCTTATGATAACGGGGCCGTATTGTGTATCCACATTCCGGGGCTGATGCTGCTGTGTGTATACATCACCCTGCACTATAGGTGACCAGGCCTATAGAGATGTCACCTCTATCATGTAGATGTCCTTCTAGTGTCATCTCCACACATAGCGGTACTGCAGCCTGAGGCTGCATTCACACTGAGTAATGCTGGCGTTTTTTGTGCTCATTTTTGCACATAGCGCCGCGTTAACGCCGGTCAACGCCACCGCAAAATAGCGCGGCGTTAACGCGGCACTATGTGCAAAAATAAGCACAAAAAACGCCAGCGTTACTCAGTGTGAATGCAGCCTGACTGTAGTCTGGACTGTCACTAAGCCGGGGATTTCCATCTATTCAGTTCAATAAGAAAGTGCTGATATAAATACAATGTAAGACTATGTAGCTCATACCCAGCCTGTGTGTATAGTGTCACATCTGTGCCCTATAGGGGCAGCTTTATATCAGAGGCAGATATGGGCACCTAACACACCATAGTAATGCCAGGGGGCAGCAGCTGAACACTTCTGGGGGTATGGGGGGGACACAGAGGATATTTTGGGTCTTGGTATTGCTTTTGATGTTTCTATTTACAGTGTGTGTATACATTGTATATATGTATTTATTAAACATAGTCATTGTGATGGGGCCTTGTTTAGTTAAAGGGATTCTATCATTATAAAAACAGATTTACATCTGCGTTCCGGGATTCCGTTCCCCTCTCCACATGAAAAATACGGGGAGAAAAGTGGACTTTTCTCTTTGCATTTTTGTGCAGAAACCTCACGGGCCCCATTATAGTCTATGGGGACCACTGATTTCCTAAAATAACCCTTTTTTATGCGGATTAGGTCTCTAATATAATATATTTGCTATATTATTTTGGGCTACTTATTTTTCATCATAATATTATCTCTGTTTGGGAAGTCCCCAAGCAGACACCCCCACCCCTTCCCCCATACGGAAACCCACACGTAGATGTGAACCGGGCCTAAACTAAAACCACGTAGGAATAGCCTTTAGAAAGGTTCTCTTCTGGGGAACCCCGAACGGAATACTGAACGCATTAAAAAGCCGTTCGCTAAGAAACCACACGGACCTCATAGACTACAATGGGGTCCGTGTGTTTTCCACTTGCAGTACGTGTTTTTTAATGATAGAATCCCGTTAATGTATTTGGCTCTTACAAGGGTGACACAGATCAGATTAATTGTTTGTCCTTTTGTCTTCCAGCAATGCCCCCCTTGCATTCTCCTCTAAAGTATGCTATATTAAGTTTCGTGATCCTTCCAGTGTCGGTGTGGCCCAGCATCTAACCAACACGGTTTTTATTGACAGAGCCCTCATAGTTGTACCATGTGCAGAAGGTGAGTATTGCTGATGATGTGATCTGTCAGTACATGTGATGTGACCTCTGAATCCACTGTGTAACTCATGATCAGTGAATGCAGTCATATGTAGGTTTACATGGACAGGACCTGTTTACTATGAAAGTGTCTTGAATCTGATGCAGAGCTGAAATATATTGTATGTTCCTAGTCCTTGCATGCTGATATTACTATGGTCACATATCCATCCAGTACATCCATATACATATGTATCCTGCTGCTAGTCTTCTGTGTGAGACCTGGAACTATAGTCCACCTGGGAGCATGTGTGACATGACACTGATTACACATGGATCCTCTCTGTACTTAGTCATAGTCACATGTGTGTTGTCCAAGGTCAGGTTGAATACACTTGGGTAACACTTGGAGTGACATCCGAGGGGCTTCTGTGATGCAGAGGCTTCTATTGACACATGTAGGATAGGACTTGCTCTTTATTCATCTGAATAGAGCCTTGACCCGCATACATGGTTGTGAGCATCAGGCCTTGGACTAGCTCCACCACTCTGCTTCATGGATGGGGTCACTAGCACAAAACCCTCTCACCAATGTCTATGGACCCTGAAAGGAATGAACCTCTTTAAAGTGTTTGTTCAATAGTAACAACTTACCCCCTGTCTACAGGAAACGTTATGTGACCACGAGACCTGGGGACCTGTGTGCACTGCCTCTCCATTAATTTTCTATGGGACTGACAGAGAGAGCAAAGTACAGCACCCAGAGGGGCCACACGGTGGCTCAGTGGTTAGCACTGCAGCCTTGCAGCGCTGGAGTCCTGGTGTTCGAATCCCGCCAAGAGCAAAAAAAACATCTGCAAGGAGTTTGTATGTTCTCCCCGTGTTTGCATGGATTTCCATCCCATATTCCAAAAACATACCGATAGGGAAAAAATGTACATTGTGAGCTCTATGTGGGGCTCACAATCTACATAAAAAAATAAATAAAAAAAAGTACAGCACCCAGGTACACTTGTCAGTCCCATAGACTCTGAATGGAGTAGCCATCGCTACTATTAAATGGGACATATTGGACCTCTGTTCTTGTGATCAGTGGGGGTCTCGGTGCTGGTACCCCAAATGATCCTATGGATAGGTGATAAGTTGTTATCATGTGACACCCCTTTAAGTCAGTTTCTTATTCTGTCTGGCATATACTGTATACCTCAGTAAGGTTAGTTATTGCCTATGCAGTGGCATTGTCATTTATGCTTAGAAACTAAACAGCCCAGTTATGGTTTTTCTGCTTTTACTCTTCTATCCTCCATCCTTTTTCACTGGCCCAGGATTTTTGTAAAGTAAAGCTGCGTGCATACATATCATTGACACCAAACCAAGGGAAGGGTATTAGGATATCACTTGGCTGTACAGATATTTAAGGGTCCGTTCACACTGGGTAAAGTGGCGCCGATTCTGGCACGATAACTCGCGTAAGAATCAGCACTGAAAAAGACTCCCGTCTGAAAAAAAGACTCCCATTATCTGCAATGAGTTCTGTTTTCCACGTGAAAAACGGAACCCATTGAAGTCAATGGGAGTCTTTTTTTTTTCAGCGCTGAATCTTACGTGAGTTATCATGCCAGAATCGGCGCCACTTTACCCCATGTGAACGGACCCTAAAGGAGCCCTGTTCCTTGTAATAAATAAGGTAATAAGGCAGCAGGGGGGAGTTTCCATACAGCCCAAATATGGCTGCTTTCACATTGTGTTTTGCAGCATTTGTCTGCTTTATGTGTCAGGAAAGATCCTGGTACATATACATCAGATGGACTTGTAGACAGTATTTAACCTTCTTTCAGCTTCAGTATTTTTTTTCTGTTCTTTTGCAATAGCACATTCTGCCGCATGAATCCGTATTAGAGGCAGCTTGTAAAAAAAAAAAAAAAAAAGAAAAAACACAATAACCTATACTGTTGCATGTCCATTGGAGGTATACATAGGAAAATCTTTCTGATGTATATCTCTGGCAAACACTGCAAAACACAGCAAGAAAGCCGCCTATGATGCCATTTATATGTCATGGAGATCTTATCTGTATCCAGTTCATACCAGTCCCTGCCGCTGCAATCCCTTAAAGGGGTTGTCCAGGACCTAGACTGTTTCAGAACACTACAAAAATTGATTAGTCCTGCTGGACTAGTTAGTCTGGTACCAATAGTGGTGTTCCCGGATCCTTCTCGGCTCTTATGGTGACATCACATATATCAGGGAGTTTTGTTTGTGCGTATTCATCTTTTTCTACACAGGGGATTTCTTCCTCTCTGCACTTTGTGACGGTGCTAGTATATACTGACAATATGCTCTCTCTCCCTGTATTACCGAGATCAGTCGCACATGTGCAGTACACAGTAGCTGCCGTGGAGAGAGGAAATGTGCGGTAATCAATTACTGTAGTCGTCTCAGAGAGTCTGGATCCTGGACATCCCCTTGTAAAGTCACAAGTGTGCAATGCTAATAAAGCCTTGAATTCTCATTGTAGTGTAAAGATGTATCACCTGTTCTGCACTAAAATTGTTTGTTTTTTCTTTTTTTTTTTTCTTTTTTTTTTTGTATTTTATTTTATATTTCTGACTTCTTATCACGGAAACTAGTGACTATAATTTCAGGGATAACGTAGGGATATTATAAGCAATTTGTATGGTAACCTGAAGTGTTGGCTCTACAGTATCTTCGTAATTGATAATAAAACTAGACTTCTTGGAGCTTTTAGGCTGTCCTCCATTGGTGTCTTATTTGCCCTTTTCCAGTGTCCTAATTTACCAGTAATGGACGCTGCAGATATTCCAGTTACTCAGTGTCGCACAACAGTAATAAGCGCTACTGTCTGAATGGATCTCTAGTCAGTAGACATGGAGGAAGGTATTGCAAAACCAATGCAATGAGATAGTGGAGCAGATGCCCATAGCACCCTATCAGATTTTCATTTTTCAGGATTTTTTTTTTTTTTTTTAATTTGATTGGTTGCTGTGGACATCTGCCTTCTGTGGCCAATAATAAATGAGGTAAGGAATAATGTCAATCTAACATTTAAAGGGCATGTCCAGCTACATGTAAAGTTGCGTGTAATCTGTTCTAAATGGGAATAGATTAAAGTTACTAATATATTTTGGTAGCCCTGATATCCAGTTTTCACAGCAGGGTGGCTCCACGTCTGCTTCCCTTCCCCTCTGTTGGTGATACAGTGTAGAGGCTATACCACTTCTATATCACTGTTACATAGACAGAGAAGGCGCCCCCTCGAGAGAGAGGAGGTTCTCACCAGTGAAAATGAAAAATCAGAGCAGATCTTAGAGGAGAGTATATTAGCACATTTAATCTATTTCCACTTGAAACGCATGCGCATAGTACTGTTATATTATTGGTATGTTTACTTGGCACCGCTGCTTTTCCTCTTGGTCATTGGAGACTTCCATAGCAAAGGCTGAGCATATAGGGATCAAGACAGTGCAGGAGACATTGCAAAATGTCAGGGTAACATTACCACTTCCTAGGCCTGTTAGGTGAGTTCAGGATGTAAGAGCTAGTTCACAAGGGGCTAGTGACCACGTATTTTCGTCCTGATTACGGGTGGGAAGCTGCGTCAGAATAGGACCAAAATGTGACTGTCGCAGCTTCCCACTCCGGAGTAGGCCCAAATGAATGGGCCTAGTCTGGAGGGTGCTGTCGCGAGGCGGACGCCGGGGCTGAATCAGCAGCGGTATCAGTCTGAGGAAAGGACAGCTCGCTTCTTCTTTTGCGCGAGCGGGAACACACTGCTAGCGCAAAAAAGAACGCTAGCGGTCTACATAGACCTCTATTGTGAGGGAGTGGATTTTGAGGTGGTCAAAATCCGCCCCCTCTTGCCCGTGTGAACGAGGCCTAATGCAGGACAGACACTGATTTTATAGATCCTAGATTCAGGCCTGTCTATGACGGGGGATTTTACATCCTTATAGACTAGGTTCTTGAGTCATTGTTTGCATTAAATAAAATATGACCATACATTTTCAGTAATTAAAGGGGATGAAAATATTTTGGCAAAGGTCTTAGAGTAGGTTTAAAACAAACAATACTAACCACGCCGCCCCTGTTCTGGCACTTACCAACTCCCCCGGGTTCTATTGCTTTGGGAAGTCCCAACAAGGAACAGTGGCCAGTGATTGCCTGTGTGTCCAAGGGGCCAGTAAGTGGAGACTAAATGGGAACTGGTAAGAGTACGAATGGGAGTGGCGGAGGACTGGTGACTATTACATCTTCTAGTTTAGTTTTTTGCCAAAATGTTTTCACCTTGGTCTGTGGAGAAAGAATGGAGATGTAAGCTCTATCTTAGTCCTTTTTCAGATAACAGAGCTCCATAACTATTGCAGGATTGTGCTGTCCATGACATCATGTGTCTGCCAAATACAGATGTGTGAATAAGGTCTCGAATAGGTCTAAGGGCATGTTCATACAGCAGAAAGTGAACAGAATTTGAGGTTGACTTTCACCCTTCTGGCTAATCCTCAGAGTGGCTCATGTCGCAGATTCTGCCGCTGAATCGGCCATAGATCGAATAGGACACTTCTGTTTTTTCAGCATCCTGCTTCGATATGTGGGAGGCAGATTCAGGGCAAATTTTGGGACTGGTTGTAAAGCTGAATCTGCCTTCTAAGGGTGAATTCACACTGAGTAAACGCTAGCTTATTCTGAACGTAAAACACGTTCAGAATAAGCGGCGTCTAAAGCAGCTCCATTCATTTCTATGGGAGCGGGGATACGAGCGCTCCCCATAGAAATGAATGGGCTGCTTCTTTCACTCCGTGCAGTCCCATTGAAGTGAATGGGGAGTGCCGGTGTATACGGCAAGCTCTGCTCATGCCGGAGCGTACACGCCGGCACTTCCCATTCACTTCAATGGGACTGCACGGAGTGAAAGAAGCAGCCCATTCATTTCTATGGGGAGCGCTCGTATCCCCGCTCCCATAGAAATGAATGGAGCTGCTTTAGACGCCGCTTATTCTGAACGTGTTTTACGTTCAGAATAAGCTAGCGTTTACTCAGTGTGAATGCACCCTAATGGGTCTATCAAGATGCATTGGAAAAATCTCACAGATTGATTGTCCCTTGTGTGTCCCTTCTTCTCTGCTCCTATTTTTATCCCTTCTGAAAACAGCAAGGTACATTTGTCTTCAGTGTCGAAGAAAGGAGGAAGGTTTTGTATTTTTATTGCACATGTACAGGCAAAGGAGAAGACAACAAGAGCATCGATGGCCCCACATTTAGGATGCTAGAAGCACAATGCAGAGGGCCATGCTCCAGGATATCCATACAGTCTACCCGTGTGTATCAGCTGTTAGCTATATCTTACTTATGTCTCCTAATGACTCACCTAATTATCACCCAGTATGCGCTATATAACATTTACCTGTGCCTTTAGAGGGGTGTTCATGTAGGTAAAACATTTTACTTCAGTCTCAGATTGGGTAAAACGGAAGAAGCACTATTCACCCGTCTGGTCACCTGCTGCTCATCTTGCGGTGCCTGGGTCCTCCCTGGTCCCTACTTCCTGAATCCGCCTCAAAATCTGCTGCCAAAAATGGCTCCCATTGACTTCAATGGGAGCCGCTCGCTTCTTTATTCCGCTAGCTATTAGCGGAAGAAAGAAGCAAGCTGTCCTATCTTGCCGTGAATTCCGTGGCTGAATCAGCTGTGGCGCGAGGCTCTGGCCCATTCATTTGGGCCTAATCCATTGCAGAATGCCACAACGGGATGCCAGTGCACTGCACCAGCGTCTTGTCGTGGCAGCTGCAACGGAATGTGTGCACGCGGAACTCTGTGTGAACTAGCCCGAAGGGGCGTCACCGTTGCAGTCATTTCCACTTTATGACGAGGAACCAGGAAGTAGAACCTGTAAGAAATCTGGGAATGATGAGGTGAGTATTGCTTCTTTCTTTTTAACCCTTTCTGAGCATTTATTAAAGGGGATCCCTAGCAGGTAATAAAGTTTTAATCCAGTCATTCCCTGTTTGCGATTGAATCATATTTCTGAATCTAATGTCTAAGTGAAACAATGCTTCAATGTCTCCGTATTTCACCAGTGTAAATGGACATTGTGATAGGAATCTATAATACCTGAGCAACATTCAGAACATTCATTTTCTTTTTTATGTCCATGTTTCAAAGCAGACGGATTTTAACAATTTGGTTTTGTATGTTTTTTTTTTTTTTGTTTTTTTTTCTTTTCTTTTTTTTTTTTTTTTCTCTTTTATGTGATTATATGTGCATTATTAGATGACTAGCCTGGCCAAGGCAGATCTGTTACACATGCCTGAGTAAGGCACTGTTTGCCATGCCACTAAACCAGCCGTCAAGGGAATACCTACATGTGCGGATGAGCTCGGAGTCTGACAACCGAAGATGGACGCCCTGTCTCTGTGTGTTGTGTTTTGTTTTTGTTTTTTTTTTTTCTTTTAATTCTTTCCTCCCTCTTTTATTTTGTTTGCTACTTTTTCCTCTCTCCCTATACATAATAGGTGTTTCCTTTATGTAAACTAGCCAATGTCTTGTGTTATTAATTTCTTTGTCGCCATAAATCACGCTACCCGAGTACTACCAGGGTTGGTTGAAGTCCTGCTTCTACATGATACTAGTATTTTTGACTTTACCACAGAGTGACTTGTTCATTTAGTGTAGAAATAGTTTACAGTTTTACATTTTATCAGTTTTTTTTTAAACTGTGATTCTTATTGAAATTTTTAACAAAATAACAAAGAAATTAAGTAAGAAAGTACAAAGGCAGCTGCCAAAACATTAGACTTTTATGTTATATAATTTACTTTAACAATATAACCTATCCCTATTCGCACCTATTAGAGTATGTACAGACACCCCTGTACTTGGTAAATTCTTTGTGTAGCAGACTAGATGTGGTGCTTGTGGTTATATATGCTATACTTGAGATTTTGTATTTCCTGCTCCTGTACTAGCGTTCAAACATATCACCTTTACTTTATCCTGTTTGTTTTTTGTTTTTTTTCTCTTTCCATTTTTTTCTATTTTAATATATTCTCAGGTCAGTATACTTAGCATAGCTGTTACATCCCCGATTTCTATCATAACCGGGAGAACAGACACTTTGGGTAGCTTTCATCACATTGATAAATCACTGTAGTTAGTTTTTGTGCCTGATGTGATATTTAGGCTGTCTACTGTCAAGTGGGTGGTGCCAGGCAGAAAGATGCAAGGGGGTGTGATGCTGAGCTTACTGACAGTGTACGGGGGCATTCACCCGGAGTAAAGTGGCGCTGATTCTGCCACGATAACTCGCGGCAGAATCAGCGCTGATAAAAAAATAAAAAAGACTTCCATTGACTTCAAGGGGTTCCGTTTAACGCACGGAACACATTGAAATCAATGGGAGGCTTTTTATTAGCGCTGATTCTGCCGCCAGTTATCGTGGCAGAATCAGCGCCACTTTACTCCGGGTTAATGCCCCCTACAGCTCTGAGCAATTTCAGAGGACTCAGAATCGCACTCCCTTGCCCATTTCTTCCTCAGATATCTGCCAAAGATTCCTTCTCATGTTCCAGACATTGGCTTTCCTCTGCAGCTGTTCCTCACTGATTAAGCTTGGATGAATAGGGCGATCAGAGGGTTGTCTTGTGGCACCAATACTGCAGCTGCGGAGTCCCAAGATGATAATTTTTATTTCAGGATCCTGCTTTGATCTGTGGCTCCCATTGAAAACCATTGGGCAGTGTCTAGTGCCAGCTGCACTGGAATCAGCCGGGTTTTGTGGAGGTAATAAGTTTGCCTTTAAAGGGAGTCTATCATTGGGATTTTATCTTTTAACTAAGACTATCTTCATGTAGCCTTTAGAAGATACGCTACGGTAAATCAGTCTTCTGGGAGCACAGGGGTCACTCCCGAGTTCTGAGCACCCCTGCGTCATCAGACTGGACCTGCACGGCCGCCCCTTTCTTGCTTGCTTTCTTCCTTCCCCTCGGCGTGAATGAAATCTTGTGCATGTGCTGTACGCTCAGCCATTTCAGCTTCGGGCCTGAGCATACAGTGCTTGCTCCAGACACCATCTTAGACTTTATCTTTGAGTGCCTATGCAATACACTGGTGAACAAGGAAGCAAAGAAGAGAAGGAGTGAACAGCAAGAAAGAAGCGGGCGGCAATGCAGGTTCAGGATGATGAAATTGGCCAAAACGATCAGAAAACAAAAGGTATGTCTACAATAGCCTTTCTAAAGGTTACATGAAGATAGGTTTAATTCTAATGATAGACTCCCTTTAATTGAAGGGGGTTCATAATTGAACCGCTGGTCAAAGCAGAGAGAAGACTAGGAGTTAAAACTTATTTACAGACCATTAATCTTCCTCCAACAAATTATAAAGATGCCACTATACATTTGGTCAGAAATCTTTCTGCTGGCATATGCCAAAACTATCTATGGGCACATTAGTCGTGTTTAATGGTGCCACATAGAAGTCTGGAACTTTTTTTTTTTTTTCTAAATGGTTGTGGCTGAAATGACTTGTACAACAGATTAAAATGCTCATACATGGAGGATTAAAGGAAGTGAGGGGATATTACTAGGTGGGAGTCAGAACGTAGCAATAATTATATGGAGCCGGTCAGGAAACCTATGGTTTGAGCAAGCTCACAATACAAATTGACTCCCTAATTTAAAAATGAGGCGGGATGTATTGGAAGTGTCCAGTGGGTGGGGGCTGCTCTGCAGCTTTTCCATGTCCAGCTAAGATCAGTTGACCAGTCCCTCCCCATTTATGTGTAGGCAGAGACCTGTACACCAGGCAGAGAGAAGCTACCCAAGAGACACTTCTTGTGCTTGACTCAAATTTATACTGTTTTCTCTCTAAGGGGGCATTCACACTACCGTCGGTGTCCGATGCTAATGTCCGCGCAAAATTTTGCACGGACATTAGCATTGGAGACTAGCTGTCGGACACCGACAGTAGTGTGGACGCCCCCTTACTCTGCAACATTTCAGAATGAAATCATAGGAATCTTTTAGGAAATTTATGTAGACCCCCCTCCAGCAGCTTTTAAGGATTCTCAGATTTCGTGGCCATTTCTGGCTCTAAAGATCTCCAACATTGTAGTATTCCATTCCGACCATGTAATGCATAGACAGACCTGAGTAAGAATAATTGTTATTTAGCGGCTCACCTTTTTGGTTTATAAAGTGAGTTCCTAAGAGATGCCGCCACCTTTATGATGGCCCTATGCCTAAACGGCAGCAAGTGCCGCTGTCCTTCAGTTTTTCTCTGCACAATATATGAGCAAGAACATTGTTGTGTAGGCAAGAAACTGGAAGGAAACTTAGTTCGTCCATTCTCAGTTTTGGTGAGGCTCCCAGGTGTTCGACTCCCACTGTCATGCTTTATGGCAGGGGTTAGGGAACCTTCGGATCTCCAGCTGTTGCAAAACTACAACTCCCAGCATGCATACTTGTTCTGCTGTCCTTGGAACTCCCATGGAAGTGAATGGAGCATGTTGGGAGTTGTAGTTTCACAGCAGCTGGACTGCCGAAGTGTCCCTACCTCTGCTTTATGGCATACCCGAACAGTTCACAGAAGGGAATACCATTAAGAATAGGGCTGTACAGCAAATTTGGCTATGACACATTTTGCTCAGTCAAAAAATCGCAATGTTGCACTGGCTGAATTGCAGCTAGTGAATGTGGTTGCGATACAACCCACAAGTTGCCACAAAATCCATATTCAGTTTCATTAATTGATCTTTGGCCACAGGATGTGATTCTTGACCAAAGTTGGCTTGTATCCCTAGTTTTTGCATTGTACCATGCAAATCCTCAGGAAGTACACTCTAAGTCAGTTTTATATAAGGGTGCCTTATTGGAATTAGAAAAACCATGCAGAGGAAGGGAAGGGGCGCAGGTGTCAGCTGGAAGGACTTCTAAATATATATGATACGTTTTCGATTGTTGCACGGTTTGTACAGCTTAAGCAATATCTATTATCTATGGCATCTTTGTTCCTAATGTTACATCTTCCATGCTTGTTCTGGCTAGAAGACTGTGCTGTAGCTCTAAGTCTACAGTCATAGACATCTGAAGAAATCTCCACGCCTTGGGGTATTGGGAATTCAATGATCACAAAATACTTGTGACAAATTACCTAAACTCCAACCCCTCTGATATCTGGCCTCGGTTACAGGACATTCACGTGTGGTAGGACTGTGCCCTTCTATAGTTGGCTTGCATGGTGTTACCTAATCGACCATAATCGCACCGATCAGCACTAAATTCATCTTCTGTGATTCCTAAAGAACTTTAATGACCACACGCAATCCAGTAACCCCAGTAATAATCTGACCGAGGAGGGAATCATTGATGAGGACTTGTATTATATTCTCCCTGTTTTTTTTATTTTTTGTTCTATTTGCTTTATTATTATTATTTCTTTTTTGCTTTATTTTATAAAATTTGGTAACTTGCATTTTTTGGGGATTAAACTTTAAAAAATGTTCTTCTTTTCTGTATCTGATGTTCTGTGTGCTATTAGTGATGCAGCCAACACGAACGGTTGTCATGTGTAACACAACTTTCGATCAGCGTGAAAACAGCGCCCTGGAAAATGGCTCCATGCTTGATATCGTTTGGTTCATGAACCTTAAGTTTCCAGTACAGGTGACCCATAGCTCAAAGTGTTAAATACTTGTCTATTCAGTTTTATAAGTAAAATTCCATTTGATGAGATTTAGTGTTTGAAGTTTTCCTCACTTTTATTTTATTTCCTTGTAGATCAGGGTAATTACAGGAGGGGTGAAATACCTTGAGTTTTTATTCTTTCTTACTATGGATATACTAGTCCTTTTTTTGTTTGGTTAATGTAGTGGTTTAACGTCAGAAATAATACCGGGATACGTATTTCCTGATATTAACATTAAGATTGTTGCCTCTACAGGTAAAATACCTGAAGAAGCCAAGGCCCTTTCTCTCTTGGCACCAGCTCCATCATTATCCAGCCTGCTTCCTGGTGCAGGTCTGCTTCCTATACCTACTCCTACACCTACTCCATCACCGCTGGCATCTGTAAGTATCCTAGGACACTTGGGAAAAGGTTTTAGAATGTTGTATACGAATAGCATATTCTGCTGCTTTCCCATAGCTGTTGGCATCCCTCCCTTACCACCTCTCTGCATTTTCTGGATAAGGAGAAAGCTTCTGCCACTTGCCTCTGGCAGCGGTGTATCTATCCAAGAATGAAAACGGGCATGTTATGCCCCTTCCTCCCCACATGAGCCATTGGAGCAGAGTTAGGAGGCCACCAAGACACAGTAGATGGACAGAGAATTTGGACAGTTTACATCTGGGGCTTGTTACTTGTTTAGTTAGTTGATACAGTCCATAGATATTTCGAAGCTCCGTACACAGATTGTCATCACTTACGTTTGGCACTGTACCATTGGGGCTCAGTCTAAATTCAAAACTAACCTATCAGTATGTATTTTCTGGGTGTGAAAAGAAATCGGAGCACCCAGAGGTGCACAAATCATCTAGTTTTGGAAATATTCTTTGGTCGTCTTGCATGCACAGCATGTTTGTAAACTAACCACAATTTTACGAAAATGTAACGTCAGGTATGTATAAGCAGTGTTAACTCACAGAGCGCTCCAGCAATTCCTATGGGACATGTATTACTAACTCTCCACCAATATTCTAGTTTGTAATTTGTTTCTCTCCCCTCCAGCTGTCTCCATACATGTTGAGCACTTTCATTATAGACATGTCATGTCATCACCAGTCTGACCTCTCCTGTTTGTAAGACTTTCTGTGAACTACATCATTACATCAAACTCCTCCTATCAGCTCTTAAGAACCTCCCTACCACACTCCTCTCTTCCCCTGATGAAGATATAGTTTTTGCCCCACATAAGACACCAGGAGTTCAGTGATTTAGCATATGTGAACCACTTACGGGCCTGTCCATACTATCTGTGTGTGCTGTGTGCAGAAAGTACAGTGTGTTTTAGTAAGAGGTAACTTCATAAAACTCTGTCCTGTGAGTAAGCTGTGACAGGGAGAAATCTATCCATCACAAGCATAGGCAGGGTAGAGCGGGTCACTTGCATTATTGCCAGTTATCATTTCTCTCCAATGGTGACTAGTTATAACTATAATAGAGATGCAGCATATATGAAGGAGCAGTGAGGTATTTACACTACAGAAATGTTAGTGCCTTGACAATGAATCCAGTCCCGCTCATTATGTATTATAATTTTTTCTCTCTTTAGTATATCGTTTGTGCATATCATTGACTAATAATTTATCTGACTTTAGGTTCTGCGAAGAGAGAAAGTGGAAGTACCTCTGGTAAGTAACAGTGCCAGCTCTACCTGTGCTAAATATGTTGTCCACCCTATTGTTATATGGCCATCTGCACAAGTGATCTGGTTGGGGGGGAAGGGGCTGTTGGTGGCCACAATTTAACCCTACGTTCACTTTTATGGCTGTCTTGAAGTCCAGCTTGCTGAAAAAAGTGGCATTTCACTTGTTAGTTATAATTATATTGCACAATTCCAGAATCTTTCCCAATAGTGACAGATATTTTCTCTGCCTCATATGATTGTTTAAGTCTCAAAACATCCTGAAAGTTTGCAGGACTTTAGAAATACAGGGATGATATTAATGTTCCGGGGTGACACAGGAAATGCCATAAATGTTTTATAGATTTGTGTCCCATCTCTGGAACTTGAAGTTCTCACTGGAGTCTTTGACTTACAGACATTGCAAATGGAAAGGTTGTTACGCATGCACAGCTTTCTCCATTCACGTCTATGGGAGGCAGCCATTCCTGCAATTCCATTTCTCTATCTACATTTTCTGAGTAACGGGGGTCCCTGTAGGTAGGAGGGAGTCGCATATGTTACAACTTTGACATATTCTGTCTGAAATTCTGTCTGAAATGGGAAAATCCTATTTGAAGATAAGTTTACTGGTGATTTTAGTAGCTAACTTGGGTTTACCTAATTAGTCATTAATATTTGTTATTAGATGAAGAGATCTAGTATTATCAGTAGAGATCTATGTATTTATGCCAATCCACAAAATCTAAGGTGCAGAAAAACTGAGCTAAAGATGTAAGTGTAACCAATGGTTTAATTGGACTTTTTTTTTTTTCCTACAGCTCAGTGTCCCATTCACCACTCTGGCGGCAACACTTCCAACACCACTTGAACCAGTTATTCCATCTCTTGCACCAGTTCTTCCGACTCTAGCACCTGCCATATCTTCACTTGCAGATCTGCAACAACCACCTTTAATAGGAAATGTTGATCCCACAAAGGTTGATGAAATCAGAAGAACAATTTACGTTGGAAACTTAAATTCCCAGGTAGTAAATTTTTGCATTTGGTTTCCAGTATCTGTACTAAGTAGAAAACATCGTATTATTTCTTGGCCAGCTTCTTAGGGTGCATTCACACGATATAATGTGCAACGTGATCTGGCACGTATACGGCGTGTCAGAGTTTGTGCGCCGTAAAAGCTCCCATTGATTTCAATGGGAGTTAGGATCGTATACGCAGCGTTATTTTGCGGACGTGATTTTACGGCCGCAAAATAACGCTGCGTATACGATCCTAACTCTCCTGCCAGATCACGTTGCACGTTCTATCGTGTGAATGCACCCTTACAAGCCTTCTGGTTACCTTACACTAAAGTTCCGAATGGCTGAACCAAAATTATCCTATATGTGCACACGCACCCATCTGTCCACCTGATGTTATAAATAAACCTATGATTTTTCAGAGCAGACTGCCTCCTACATGGGTCTGTGGTCCAGTTCTGATTCTCAGGTGCCTATTGTTGGTGCTTTTGGCAGTGGACATTCTGATTGGTCTTCAGCTACGCAGCCCCATGTATAGTAAACTGCTATGCACTGTGTGTTTTGACACCTTTTTGTCACAGCCAGTGTTAAATCTTTTCCATGTATGTGCCACAAGGTCTATTCAAATGGGGGAGTTTGGCACAGATGTTGAGGCAGATTTTGCCTCAAAATCAGTCCCAACTTCCACCCTGATTCAAAGACAGTCATTATTTTCAGACCTGTGTAAGAAGTGAACACTAAATATCGATTGGTAAATTATGAAATGTGAACCACAGGCAAAGTCTGAAATAATAATCTATAATATTGCAATGTTAGGTTTCAAATAAACATGAGGTAGGGGGCAACACGGTGGCTCAGTGGGTAGCACTGCAGCCTTGCAGCGCTGGAGTCATGGCTATGAATCCCGCCAGGAACAACATCTGCAAGGCGTTTGTATGTTCTCCCCGTGTTTGCGTGAATTTCCTCCCATACTACAAAGAAATATACTAATAGGAAAAAAAAATGTACATTGTGAGTCCTATATGGGGGTTCACAATCTACATTATACAAAAAACTAAATTAATAATGTATTATTTCCTACTTTGACTAAAACATGCTATACCATTTATAGAATCCCTGTATTTTACACTTTGCTTCTCATATAGATGAATATTTTTAATATTATTATATCTTCCATGTCATTACCTCCTAACATTCTTATGTCTTTTTAACATTTCACCGTGTCTTTCAGACTACCACAGCGGAGCAACTTCTTGAGTTTTTTAAACAAGTAGGAGACGTCAGATTTGTCCGTATGGCTGGGGATGAAACACAGCCAACACGCTTTGCTTTTGTGGAATTCTCCGACCAGAACTCTGTGACGAGGGCCTTGACGTTCAACGGGGTTATGTTTGGTGATCGACCTCTGAAGTAGGTTTAAGTAATGTGAATAGAACTGATACGGTTTTAAGGTTTACCTCTGTTTATTAAACTGCTTTTCTTAAATGAATAACTGGAGAACCCAGTTAATATAACAGATCTCATTAGATGCCAGTAAGATCCATTAAAGATACAGCATGTAAAGGAGTTCTCTGACAATATGTATGTGTATGTAACTGCTTTTGTAGCAGTCCGCTTATCTGTTCTGCACCTCCAAGGTACCAGAACAACAGAGAGGCTGACGCTAATGTGAACGTAGTATGGGAAGGTGCTTTCAAGTTGAAAAAGGACCTACCCTGCCCTTTATGATAGGCTCAAGCAATAGATGTGAGGCCTGTAATTGACATCATAGGTAGACCTCAACTATGAGAGACAAAATGGGAGCACTTGCACAATTGGTGGCTGATTAAATACTTTTTTTCCCCCCTAATATATATGAGCAGTTCTCTTTAAGTAGAATACATCACATCTCTTAATAAGCATGTTAGAAAAATCGTTTGGAATACACCGCCTTATATTATGTTAAAAAGAGAAGAAACTGCAATTAGACTCCCAGGTATAGAAAGGTTTTTATGTGTGGCTAATATCGTCTCCATCTCCCCACAGAATAAATCACTCCAATAATGCAATTGTTAAGCCTCCTGAGCTCACACCACAAGCTGCTGCAAAGGAACTAGAAGAAGTGATGAAGCGTGTGCGAGAAGCTCAGTCACTTATCTCAGAGGCCATAGAACCAGGTAGGAGCCCATCTCGCGCTATATACACATCAGATATTTTCTCTTTGATTGCTATAAGTAAATAAAATAGAAAATATTAATCTGGGCCTGATCAGAGGTGAGAAACTGATGCCTGCTTCAAAATACTACTAGGGCATGGAAATGAAGAGGAATCCGAGAAGGATGTCTACCTCAAATTCCTCTTCATTTTAAATCATGTGAACTTACCCTAATATTATTATTTCCATTTCAACAAATTGCTGCCAAGATAGGAATAACTGTTCTGACCCTCTATACCTTTAGTGTAACCCCGATAAAGGAGAATGGGTCCTACGGGAGCGATATAGCTGATCTACACTGTTTCCATAGCTGAATGTACTGCACTATTACAGTGGCTCTCATTCACTTCTATGGGAGTTAGTGTAATAGTCTGTGCTGCTCTATGCTGTTCCTGTAAGTCCCACCCAAGGCGTCAGGACTTGGAAGCGATTACCCCATATAAGCAAAGGTTTTTGGGTCCCAATCAATATTAGTAGTCGGTCATCATGGAAGAATAAAACACTGCTGTTCTGTTGTCAGAGTTCTTCTTCTGTTCCTTGTCTTGGTAGTGTCTTAGCCTACCTTTTTAGTCAGTCATCCCCTTCTTCTCCCTTTAATTGTTCACATATTCAGTAACAATTTAGGATCAAAGTCAAAAAATGGTTCGTAATGGGGTCTAAAGCAAAGAACACTTATCACCTACATACAGGATAGGTAATAACTCTATGATTTCTAGGATCTCTGCGGATTACGACTATGGGATTCCCAAGTAGCACCTGGCTATTTCTCAGTTCCAGACAGCTATAATGTGAATGAATGAGTGACTACAGTGATACCCATGGCTTGGTATTTGGGATCCCCATTCTTGTGATCGGTGGGGAGCAGCAGTGGTTGGAGCCTTAGTCATTGTACATAAGACCCCTATCCTGTGACGGTGGGTCATAACTGTTCTTGGTGGGCCCGTTTATTTGGTGCCCCATTGATTTGCATGCCCTCTGGAGCAATGTACTGCAGAAATGTGGAGTACAAACATTACTTTCTTCTCTTGCTTTTTTTCTCCTTGTTTCCTCTGCAGACACTTGATTGGCTTTAATAACTGTCAATCAACCAGACAATACACTTTGCTGATGACAAGGACTTGTTCCTATCGGCACTGATACTTGCAGGGGTGGATGGGATACTGTGGACCTTCTAGGGCTGGTATTGGTAGCTTACTGTTCATTGCATTATAAGTGTGTACAGGACTGGGAACAGACTACAACTCTCAGCACTCCTAGCATGACTGCAATGTGAGTTGTTTTTTTCTCTAATTTTTAATCCAGATATTCAGTTGTGTTATAATGGATACCACAGGAAAGGTATATTTATTATCTGTTCTTAGTGGGCGGTATAATAGCATGAGGATACATCTGCATGTGAATGATACTGTATGCATAAGCTTGTTTGTTGCTGATGTATACGGCAGCAGTCTGAAGGCTCAATATGCTCCATATCCTGTGTTATAAAGGTGAGTTCTTTGAGAAAATGAATATATGTGACAGCTGCATTTTAGTATGTTTATTACTGTTTTTACGCTTGGGCAGAATTTGCACTGACGGTGATGTACTGCATCCACTGAACATGAAGCTGGATTTGACTGCACCTGGCTTTTTCCTTTGCAACTTCCTTGACATTTCTTTTTCTTAGGTGGCTTTTGCCCTGCATTTTACAGTGTCCCTTTGGAGTTTGCACTGGGAAAACATTAGATGCATAAGTAAAATGTATCCATAGACCCCCTATTACCAGATAGAGGTCGAAACAACATTCTTTTGTCCTCCGTCAGGCTTGCACATCATTTTTTTGCTCCATCAAATAGTGCAGCTTGCGATGGGAGCCTATGAGCGTACAGTGGCATCCATCTGGACCCAATGTTCCAGTAATATACCTTCACTATTAAGTCAACCCTAAACTATGAATATTATGCATAATGCCATAAAGGGGCTGAATTTTTAGGCGGTGACCCTATAGGAATTCTGATGAAATAAAAGAAGGGGTGTAAAAGAGTGGACACATCTATTTAAGGCTAACGCTACAGGAGGACTTTTAACTGCACAGCATCAAGTTGCCTACAATTTGTCTTAAGATTTACAGGCACAGTTTAGCTGTTAACCAAGACAATTTCCTGGTCATGTGCAGTCTGACTTGCATAGGCACAAGACTTACATTGAGGTATATGCTGAAAAGGTCACATACGACTGCAACCAAAAATCCAGCAGGTGTGGATATTTTGTGACTGTCACGGAAACAAGTCTATTTACACCAATTAATAGGCTCTGCTAAACTGATTCCATCACAGTTGAAATTTTTTCTTTAGTCCCCACCATTCTAGAGCAATCAATGCTGTTAGTTTTGGTGCCTGGTATGCTATATTGGTATGCAGACAAGGGGTGTGATTCAGAGGACTGACACTGGCTGCCTGTGTTTGGAACTCTTAATTGGCCCCCCTCCTTCCTGACACTACAGAGGTTAAAGGGATGCTGTCATTAGAATTCCTTTTTTAACTAAGTACACGTAGGAATAGCTTTAAGAAAGGCTATTCTGCTCTTACCTTTATTATTCTGATTCTCACCGCCGTTCCTAGAAATATCTATTATTATGTAAATTAGTTTTCAGACAGCACTGGGGGCGTTCCCCTGTACTCAAACAGGGGAGTACCTATGAAGTACCTTAGTAGACACAAACATTGCCTTTACCATGAGAGATTGTTATTATTACTAGAAGTCTATAATATTGAAGATCAAATCTGCACAGTAAATGTATATTACATTAAACATGTTTGTATAGAACACTTAAACAGAGAGAGATAATCGTGGGCGATAACAGCTCTGAGAGCAATCGCGATCTTGAGAACTCAGCCCCCCTCCTCTCCAGAGAGCAGTTAGTCTCCTGATCTTACTTGCGTCAGATAAACAGGCTGGGATCGAAGGAAACACTATATAAACAATAGGAGGAATCATTTCACATAGCAGGCAAAGGAGGCAGCATTACTAAAGCAATGTATTTAGGAAATCTCTTGAATTGACATCAGCTATCAGTATAGATAGGATCCTTGAGATGGGAATACCACTATAAATAGCACATCAGGCACCAAAACTAACTGCTCTTTTTACTCAGAAATGGTGGGGGGTAGAGAAAAAAAACTCCAACAGTGCTGGAATCAGTGCAGTGTTCCCTAATAAAAGATACTAAGAACTTGAATTGGTAGGGGTGATGAAAGGTCATCTTTGAGGTTGTGTGTCATAAAGCAGCCATTTTGGTAATCCTTAGATTCTGCAACCAAAGTCGCTGTGTAGCCCTAGCAAAATACTGATAGCTTGTTGGTTCCGTGCGGTGTAACTATAAAGGAATTGCCTCATATCAGGTTCCCCCACAATATAAGATGATCGCTGAGACACTTGCTAATTATATTATCACGTGACTCATTGAATCTACAAACAGGCGATCCCTTTAGTCGGGGTTTCTTCAGGTTACAGACTGGAGACTGCAAGCTGCATTTCCTCCAAAGATCTTATTGGATCAACAAGGTAGAGTAAAATCTGTGAAGGAGTGCGGTTGTTTTTCAGAGACAAGGAAGTGGATTGTAGTTAGTAGACGTCTTTACACTTGCATGGTAATGAGTTTTACCAGGTTTATTGTGCCCGGGTTTGTCTTTTATTGTGTAAGCTCTTTTATTTTATTTCCTTTTTTTAAAATTTTATTTTCACAGAAACTGGCAAACCAGTTGAAAGGGCCCAGAAACTCTCCAGAACCCAGTCCCGTTCTCGTTCCAAGTCCAGATCTAGATGGAAAAGGTCACGCTCAAGGCATAGGTAAAATAATGTGTTTCATTTATAAACTTCTATCAGGAGCATAGGGGTTTGGGGGCTTTTGCCATTTGGAGTGCTGGAACGAGTCATGTGTAATGAAAGAAAAATAAAAAATCCATTCCTAATTCTGTTAGGAGGCAGCGACCTTTCTCAAAGTCTTGTGTTGCACACATGCACGCACACAGACACGTGTGTGTGTGTGTGTGTGTGTGTGTGTGTGTGTGTGTGTGTGTATATATATATATATATATATATATATATATATATATATATATGTTAGTTTTTGTTCAAGATACGGCCAAACATTGCAGCAGCCACTGCTATATCTGTATCCCCTCTACAATCTATTCTGAATGCAGCGGCCAGGCTCATGTATCAGGCTAGACACTACAGCGATGCCTCTGGTCTGTGCCGGTCACTACATTGGCTGCCTATTCATTATAGAATACAATATAAAGTTATCACCCTCATCCACAAGGCTCTCCATAATGCTGCACCTCCCTACATTTCCTCCCTCTTCTCTGTCTACCGCCCAACCCGTGTTATCTGTACACTTACATCCTGTATTATCAGAACCTCCCACGCTCATATACAAGACTTCTCCTGAGCTGCACCACTTCTCTGGAATGCTCTACCCCGGACAATAAGATTAACTCCCAATTTCTACAGCTTCAAACGCAAACTAAAGACACATCTTTTCAGACAGGCCGATCACAATTTCTAATGTAAACCTTTCCATAATATAATTAGAATCCCCAAAATGTAACCCTCCTCTGTCCCCGCTCCCACATTTCCCCACATGATATGATGCCATCTTAGGCTAACTTTATAGGTCCAAGCTCCATCCACATGTTAAAGGACACGACTGGTGATGGCTCATACAGTTTTATGTTTGTGTAATGACAGTCACCTCTATTACAAAAGTCTCTGACCACTGTATAAGCAATGCCGCCCCTGCTACCTCTTGTGTCACCCCCTCTACCTCATAGATTGTAAGCTCTTGCGAGCAGGGCCCTCAGTCCCATTGTGTGAAATGATTTTCTTTGTAATGCATCTTTCTGTCTGTATTTGAACCCTACAAATTGTACAGCGCTGCGGAATATGTTGGCGCTATATAAATAAAATTTATTAATATTATTGTTAACCCTATACATTGTACAGCTATTGGCCATGACAATTGTACAGGGCCTACAGTTGCTGCGACATGTCTATGTACCCAATCTATGGCCTTTCCTCCCATAGGTCACCACTTCTAAATTGGAATGAATGAATTATTAGTTTACCGTTTTGATATTGTTTCAGAAGCAGATCACGTAACCGTTCCCGGTCTAGACATAAGGAACGCAGGAGATCCAAAAGTCCTCATAAGAAACGTTCCAGATCAAGAGACAGACGCAAGTCCAAAAGTCGGTCACGTTCAAGGTATTGTCAGTTCTGAGAAGAATTAGGATCCCATGTACTATATCTGCACCGACCGCTGATTGCTGGGGGCCAGCAGGGGAACACTTTGAGATTAGTTTGTCAGCAGAGAACACCTTTAAAAAAATAAGTCTTTCTTACTTACACCTGATAATTTATTATATGTGAGTCCACAAGGTAATTGTTTATGCCCATTCATAGTACAACGTACTAGAAGTGTTCCCTATGTCTGATGTCCTATGTTTAAAAGCAAAATGATTTTGTTCTGCATAGCCATTTTTGGGACGTTATGTGTAATGTACACTAGGTGGCGTTCTTAAAAAGGAAAAAAAAGCTCCTTGTTCATGTCTTCCTGTGTTTCTTGGTGTCTTGTACATTTTCAACACAATGTCCATGTCTGATTTACTATTTCTACAAGAAGTGTGATAAAATTTTCAGTATTATGTTCAGTTTTATATTATTTCAATCTCGATTCCGTCAGAGAGAAGAAGAGAGAGAAAGACAGAGGCAAAGTACGAGAGAAAGAGAGAGGGAAAGACAAAAATGATAGAAGAAAGAAGGAAAAACAATCTAGGAGCCCGTCCAAGGGTTATTCCTCCACCAGGAAGTCTCGAAGCGTTAGCAGGTTAGACCTTCTGTCACGTCTTCTGTTTGTATGTCCTACTGCCCCTTCAAATGCCATGAACTACAATTATGGGGGAAATCATAACTATGGGGCACCAGAACCTTTATAAACATGTGGTCTAAACAGGGGGGTGTTCATTTCAACTTTCCTTTTATTGTTTATTTTTTGTTGTGTTTTTCTTTTCAATTTTATTTTAGTAGACAAAAAAAATTACTTAAAGGGATTGTCCATCAGGTACTGTTTTAGTCCAAGGCCCCCATGGGGCGTCAAAAAAGCGCTGTGGGAAAACCACGGCGGCAACGCATCGCGATTCTTCCCACATTGCTTTAGCCAGAAAGTTCACAGAGGTTTCCTCTGCAGACTTTCTGTTTCCATTCTACCTACGAAGAACCACTGGCGTTTCCGTATAATTGACATGCTGCGATTTTCAAAAACGTGACGGTTTTGGAAATCGCGTTGTGTCCGCACCGCGGTTTTTACTTCAAAACGGGCATGGGATTCACTAGAATCCCAACCACGTTGCCCTAACTGTAAAACGCCACGGTTTCTCCACCACGGGCAAATCTCTGAGTTTACAACTCATGGGGCCCCCCAGTCTTATAGTCACCGAATGGTTAAATAAATAAAGGTATTCTTACCTAATTGATCCACTGCTCCTGTTGTGATGCTGCTCAGGTTTCGCACCCTGGTCCCTCTCACACAAAAGTTATGACCACTCAACCAATCACTGGCCGAACTGGTGACCCACCTCAGGCAGTGATTGGCTAAGTGTCATTTACTGTGTATAGATAAGCACCAGATATTGGAGGCAGGTGGAGAAGCCGGGGAGCAGCAGGGCTCAGTAAGGTATCGCTGGGTTTTTGTTTTTTTTTGGTTTGGTTGGGCCATTTTTGAACCCCTTCCCGACATCCACTTTATAAAGGCTTCCAGGCCTGCAATAGGGATATTACTATTGCAGCTGGTCTATGATCAGTTGCAATAGAAACATATAGAAGGTCCCATAGACTGCAGTACAGTTTGTATTGCAGTCTGAGACTTGCAATCAAAGTATTGCAGGTTTAAGCCTACTCTAGGGGCTAATAAACCCATAATAAAAATGTTTTCAAAAGTTTAAAGAAATATTAAAAAAAAAAAAACCTAAAAAATTAAAATCACTCCCCTTTCACTAGAATATATATAAAACAAAAAAAAATATGAAATTTAATGATTGAGAGTACTTAGTAGTTGATACCTTTTTAATGGCTAAAAAAAAATGATGACCTATTGCGAGCTTTCGGAACAACTTGGTTCCTTCATCAGGCCGGTAGGTGAGAAGTGAAAGGTGGTCTCTCCCTAAGGAGTGACATTATCCCTATAATAGAGGTGATATGTCATTTTGGCATATGAAAGTCACACAAATGCATTTTTTCTTCAAATCCAACCCTTTCTTAATTTTTTTTCTAGCTTGCCAGTACCTTGTACAGAATAATAAATGGTAGTATCATAAAGAACAATTTGCCCTGCAAGCATTACGCCTTCATATGGCTCTGGGAGCGGAGAAATAAAAAAAGTTATGGGGTTTGGGAGACGGGAAGTCAAAAACGAAAATCAAAAAATGTCACTGGTGGGAAGGGGTTAAAGGTTTACCCACCAGACAGCCTCTTTGAAGCTTTTGTTGTAATGTCTCTTTGTTGCAGGGAGAGGCGTAAAAGGAGGAGTCGAAGTCTTTCCAAATCACCCAGAAGTTCCAAATCTGGAAAGAAAGTTTCTAGATCTCCTTCGCCTAGAAGGTAATGTTCCTTCAGTTGTCACTTGTTTGGGTTTGATAAAGTTATTTTGGATATTTCCTTATGTACGGACATGATATAATCTGGAACACTTCATGAGAAGCCGTGGTTTTATGAGTTTGGGTTTTTGTTTAACATGTAGACAGCGGAAATGCTGCGTACATTATGGCTTAGAGAAGGAGATACAGCTGTATCATGTATAGCTCCCACACTTTTTGGGATTTGGCAGAGCACCCTCTGTGATGGTAAACTAAGGTGTGACCGTATTAAAGGGAGTCTGTCAGCAAAAGCAGCATATCAGCCCAGCCCCACAGATAGATAGGTTATGGTCACATGAATCCCCTTGTGAGTCACTGACAGACTTCCTTTAGCACACGTGACTTGTACTTTTATGTTCGCACTATTTTTGCAGGTTTCTAATTTACTGTTTTCTTATTTAAAACAGGAAGGAGAAGAAAAGAGGGAAAGAAAGGGAACACAGCGGAGACAGAAGGGAGAGCGATCGCTCCTCATCCAAGAAAAATAGCAATAAAGACAAAGAAATGAGGGAATCGTTCGATAAGTATAAGATAAGGGTAAGCGCTGCATTTGGTATGTCTGTGCACATCACAGTGTTTTGGTGCTGTACGCCTCTGACTTCTATAGATCTCACTGGCTTACAGAAATGTACGAGTGGCCAAGGTATTATGTCTTGCAACCTCAGCAAGGGAACATTAGGATAGTTATCCTGCAGGGTTGTAGGACATGGAAAGTTGGGTTTCCTCCTGTTTTGTTGTTGTGTATTATCCCAGTGCATTAACCCCTTAAGGACCAGGCCATTTTTTGGTTTTGCATTTTCGTTTTTCCCTCCTCACATTTCAAGAGCCATAACTTTTTTTCATTTTTCAGTTCACAGAGTCACATGATGGCTTATTGTTTGCGGGACAAATTGTACTTTGTAATGGCATCATTCAATATGCGGTGCAATGTACTGGGAAGCTGGAAAAAAATTCAGAATGAGGTGCAATTGGAGAAAAAATGCATTTGCGCCATTTTCTTATGGGTTTAATTTTTACAGCGTTCACTGTTTGGTACAAATGACATGTTACCTGTGTTCTACGTGTCAGTACGAACGCGGTGATACCAAATTTATATAGTATTTGAAATGTTTTGATACTTTTAAAAAAAATGATAAACTTTGCAAAATAGAAAAAAAATTTTGTGTCATCATGTTCTAACACCTGTAACTTTTTCATATTTCCATGTATGGAGCTGGTTGTGGTGTCTTTTTATGCGGGACAAGATGACGTTTCTATTGATACCATTTGGGGAAAGATCTGATGGTTTGATCACTTTTTATTCAATTTTTTATAGGAGGCAAAGTGTTGAAAAAAAACGCTTTTTGGCTGTTTTTATTTTTTTTGCCGCTACGCCGTTCGCAGTACGGGATAAATGTTTTAATATTCTAATAGTTCGGGCATTTTGGAGCGCGGGGATACCTAATATGTTTATGTTTATGTTTAATGTTCTTTAATTACTTTTATAGCTAATCTAGGGAAAGGGGGGTGATTTGAACTTTTATATTTTTTTTATTTTTTTAATACTTTTAAAAACTTTTTTTTTTCTTCTGTTACATTTATGATCAGACCCCTTAGGTACCTTGAAACCTAGGGGGTCTGATCGCTCATACTATTCACTGCAATACTACAGTATTGCAGTGAATAGGAAAATCGCAGCACTTCTATTAGACGATGCCTCTGGCCTCTGGCATCGTCTAATAGATCTAGTGCAGAGACAAGCCTGGAAGCCTTCAATAGGCTTCCGGCTGTCATAGCAACCGATCACCGCCCTCATGTGACGTTCAGGAGGGCGGCGATCGGCGAAACATGGCGGCGCCCATGCCGCCGGCGCCGTTTACACACTGCGGTCACGTTTGACCGCAGTGTGTAAAGGGTTAACAGCAGCGATCGGCTCAGGCACCGACCGCTGCTGTTATTGGCAGGTCCTGGCTGTATTATACAGCCGGCATCTGCCGTGTATGGAGCGAGCTCAGCGTGTGAGCTCGCTCCATACATCCCCATGCGACCCATGACGTACAGTTACGTCAAGGGTCGCTAAGGGGTTAATAGACACACAGTCCTGGGAGTTTCTCATCTGTTTCATTTAAGTTCCTTAATATAATGTAAGTGCTGTATGTTGGGACAATTTATCAGTTTTTATGTACAAGTTGCAGCTGATTTTGTGCAATGTTTTGCACATTCTGTTTTTCTCGATTAGATGGTTTTCTGGTAGTCGTAACGTATATTGCATAATGCAGTAAGGTTGCACAAAGGAAATTTGCACAATTTGTGTAAAGGTGCATGTCATAGATTACACGTACATAGATACTTTATTTTTGACCACACACCATTTCACTGCCAAAAAAGCAACCCCACAAACACATAGAAACAGTCATGATTGTAGGCGATAGCAGTAAATACCAGACGCAAAAAAGTGCAAAATAATGGAAAGTTTTTGTGTAAAGGGATTCTATCATTAAAATGTTTTGTTTTTTTCTGACTAACACGTAGGAATAGCCTTAAGAAAGGCTATTTTTCTCCTACCTTTAGATGTTTTCTCCGTTCTGCCATTCGGTAGAAATCACGGTTTTCTTTGGTATGCAAATGAGTTTTCTCGCAGCACTGGGGGCGTCCCCAATGCTGCGAGAGAAATCTCCAGAAACGCCTCTATCTTCTTCTGGAGCGGCCTCTCTCTGTGTATTCTTCCAGCACTGACTTCAAACTTCTAGGCATGCGCAGTCGGCTCTGCCGTCTGGTCGAGCCAACTGCACATGCGCACGGCCAATTTCTTGTGGCCGCTTACCCCAGCTTACTGTGTAAGTGGCCACAAGAAAATGGCCACTTACACCAGGTGGGCATGCACAGTCGGCTCTGCCTGAGGCTCGACAGAAGAGCTGATTGCGCATGCCTTGAAGTTTGAAGCCAGCACCAAAGAAGACACAGGGAGAGGCCGTTCCAGAAGAAGATAGAGACGGCTCTGGAGAGTTCTCTCGCAGCATTGGGGACGCCCCCAGTATGGTTTGAGTGCTGGGTACCGCCCCTAGTGCTGCAAGGGAACTCATTTGCATACCGAAGATAACCGGGATTTCTAACAAACAGTAGCGCGGAGAAGACATCTAAAGGTAAGAGGCGAATAGCCTTTCTAAAGGCTATTCCGACGTGTGATCGCCAAAAAAATTCATTTCAATGGTAGAATCCCTTTAAAATCTTAGCTTAAATCCTAAAATGTGGCCTTGCTTTTCTTACAGGAAAAGGATCACGTAAAGGATGATTTAAATACTGTGAATGAATTCAGTGAAGACAACGATGAAGGGGATTCTCAGCACAATGGGAACTGTACAGTGAATGAATACAGAAAGTCAAGGAAAACAGAAGTGGCTTAATCCTATCCACCACCCGGGATCTCCAGAGAAAAAACTCAAAGCCAAAATTCTAGATGTGTTCCACAATGGTTCATTGGGTTCCATGATGAACATAGACGTGGGCATTACGTGGTGTCTGTGATAGGACTTTTTTGTTTTTGGTAAATTTGGTTCACTACAGTGTTGGCTAGTATATGGACTAGATACTTAAGGAAAGACATTTTAAAGTTGAATCATTTCCATTAAGTATTGACACTTTGTACAGTATATGTCAAATTTGTCAGTATGATTTTTTTTTTTACTGATCTCAATGTTCGCCTCTGTCAGAAAGTTACAAATGCTGACAGTGATCACTGCCGGTAACACACACACACACACACACACACACACACACACACACACACACACACGTAGATTTTATTTTTAACATTGTAATGGACGTGCGGTGTGAGCAACGCTCCTAACTGTGTGATAGGGATTTTTATTGTCTTGTCAGATATTCCCTCTAAGCTCTGAAACTGACGCGCACCCCAGTTTTACTACTAAAAGCAATGACACAATGTATTTTTACTTTAGATTTTTTTCTGTAATACAGCAGTTTTGTATATAACACTACTTACAGATGTCTCCATCCTTACCTTGGCTCCAATTTGGTTAAGAAATCCAGTTTCTCATTAAACCGATTCAGTACAGTGTAGCAAAACCCTTCATCGGCTGTAATTCACTACACAACCACTGGGTGGGGCACCCCTAAAGACATACAGGATAGACATCTCGTGACTGAGTATCAAAAAAATAATTTCTTTTCTTCTTCTTAGAAAGCTGGTCTTCTTATGCCGCTCATTTTAGGATACGCTGAGCCAAGAGCAAAGCAAGGAAAGGACCCATTTGTATCATGCAGGATTGTCTTGTTACAGCTATATATTTTCTATATTTGGCAGTCGCCCTTTTATTAGAAGATCTTGCAGTTTAATTTTATTGGAACTAGGATTGTATAATCAGCAGTAGCAAAAACGGTTACTGCTTTCTTCCTTCCACCTAACTTCTCCGAGCAACTCTATAGGTTCAAGTAGGTCTTGAGCGACGGCTGGTCTGAGAAGGTTGCGGTGCTGTTTTTCTTCATTACATTAGAGCACAAAGTAAAACTTCAGTGCCTTGTAATAGTGTGGCATGTTGTTTTACATGACTGCTTCTTGTAAGGGACATTGCACACTTAGAGATCATGACCTAATTTTAGTAAATATCCTTCATTAAATTGTTTTTTTTGTATATTTGTGCTGCTGTTTGCTCAGTTTATAAATGAATGCAATACACACACACATCAGTCACTGTTAGGCTGTGTTCAAATGGAGGATTTGCCACGGATTTGGTGGTGTATTTCACTCCCAAATCTGGAGCAGATTCCTCCCGGATTCCACCTCCCATTGTTTACAATGTATTTTCAATGGGAGGCAGAGATCATAGCAGGCCGTGGAAAAAAAAAACATCTTGCCGTGGGCACCTTGGCTCGTGGCACTCATCTGGGCCTAATCATCTGTGGGATGCCGATGCACTACCTCAGCATCTCGTCGCGGCTAGACCGCGGGGGCGAAATGCTGGTAGCGGAAAAAGAGGAATTCCTCTTCATTTTCCGCCATGTGGACATATGTTCACACAGAATATTTTGCAGGCTGACTTTAACGCAGAATACACCTCTAAAACTGCTTCCCATTTATATCAATGGGAGTCAGTAGCAGTTTTTTCCTTTAGTTGATACTTTTTTTTTTTTTCCCCCTCTAGCTAAAAAAAAACAAAAAAAAAAAAAAAAAACAACGCATCAAGAAACCATTTCCTAATTCCTGAAGCAGATTTTTTCAGCTAGCAAAAAACTGTGTGAACATGCCCTTAGACTTCACAACCTCAATTCCAAATGAATTTATCAGTAGGCTTTGGAGTGTAGGAGGCAACCTTTGTACCTGGAGAACTTAAAACTCCATGCAGATGTTTCCCTTGGGTTCAAATCAAAGATCCCATTGTTGCAAGGCATGAGCCCTAACCATTTTGCCGCTGTGCTGCAATAATATGTAACCAAGGTCTGCTATTCCAGTAAATTCATCACAGTACATTATACATATTTTGATACGGAATCCACGTCAGAATCCTGCTAAAAAAACTGCCTCCCATTAGGGCAACACAGTGGCTCAGTGGTTAGCACTGCAGCCTTGCAGCGCTGGAGTCCTGGGTTCAAATCCCGCCAGGAACAACATCTGCAAGGAGTTTGTATGTTCTCCCCGTGTTTGTGTGGATTTCCTCCCATTCCACAAAGAAATACTGATAGGAAAAAAAAAATGTAGATTGTGATCCCTATATGGGGCTCACAATCTACCTATAAAAAAAAAAAAAAAAACGCCGCTTATTGAGATGGAAGCTGATCATTTCCTTTTTCAGCGAGCAGATTGTTCCCACTTATGTAAAAAAAAAAGAAGTGACCTGCCTTTTCTTCAGGCAGATTCCGCAGCTGATTCAGCCGCGAATGTCCGCCTTGCGACACCTTCCTCCCGACTAGGCCCATTCATTAGGGCCTAATCCGGAGCGGAATCTGAGGCGGCTTCCATGTCTAATTCCGGTCCAAAAAACTCACGTGTGAACTTACCCTTAAGGTGGCAGCTTTTGTCACAGAGGGTAAAAGGATCGGACAGTTAGATTTCAATCCTTATCTTTAACTGTATTAGGAGAAGTGTCGGGAGACCCCCATACACATTATTAGATGGTTGCATGAAATTGACAAGTTCAACCACCTTAAATCTAATGTGTATGGGCTGATCTAGTAGATTGGTTAATACCAGAACGTCTAATCCTGCCAGGTTATTTTCACATGACTTGCACCCATAACCGACTACAGTATATCTGCTGGTTCATGTGTTGTGCAGGTCCGATAGATTTGGCAGCTGTGCAGGCATGGATGTACATTTAAGAAAAAAGTACATCGTATTGATCTTGGTGATCGATTGATAACTGTGGTATGAGGGCAGAGCTAACAACGACCCAAAACACGCTGGAAGATGAATGAGTAAATGTAGAGGAAACCCGAAATAAAGTGTCAGCTATAAATGAGGACTATATGGTAAATATACGGCACTGGGCGGCTGTGCAAAATGGAAAGAAAACAAGAATGCAACAATTTGCAAATCTTTTGTAACAAGATATTATTCACAATAGAACTCTTATCAGAAGTTGAAAGTTACATTTTTCTACTTCATTTGAAAAAAGTATTTGGTAGCAACACATCTCAAAAAAAGTTGGGATGATAGGGTTAACAAAGGCAGGAAAAGTAAGGCTAGGCGCCTGAATTCTGTTCAGGTATTCTGACCCCAAATCTCTGCATTTTTGGGGTGGAAATGCGATGGCCCCCATTATAGCCTATAGGTAACCTTTTTTGTTTTGTTTTTACTGGATTGGGTTTCCGTTTTTCAGGTCCCCAAACCTGTGAACCTAGCATGAGTGATCCAGAAGAAAAACTGGAGGTTCAATTTTCAAATATGCCACATGACTATATATAAACTGTGCATGTTCGAGAGGCAGAGTCTCTCAGAAGCAAGGTGGTTGGAAGCCCACCAGTCTGTGAAAAAACTCTACAAATTGTGGAACAATTTCAGAAAATTGTTCCTTAATGAAAAATTAAGTACATAATATCATCAAAACATTCAGAGAATCTGGATAGAGTCCATGTGCACAAGGAACCAAGCCGTTGGTGGGTGTATGTGACCTACAGGCCTTCAGATGGCACCGCATCAAAAACAGGCAAAAATAAGTTCAGGAATCATTACCTGTGAACATAGTTCTTCAGGCGATCCATAAATGTAAGTTAAAGCTGTATCACGCAAAGAAGAAGACATATATCAACACAATCTAGAATTTATGCTGTCATCTTTGGACCAAAGCTTATTTAAAATAGCCTGAACAAAACTGTTCTGTGTTAGATGAATTAGGTTATGAAAATTGTTTTATGGAAACTATACACAGTCCTGCAGACTCGAGGAGATGGAGCATCCAGTATGTTTTCAGTGCACTGTACAAAAGCTGCGTCTCTGATGGTATGGGGCTGCATTAGCGCCTATGGTATGACCAGATTACATTTGTTGCATTATGAAACCAAAAAAAATCAGCCAAATGCGACCCAGCAGCTAGAATTCTACCTCCGTCAAGAACCGGACAACATTCCCTTCCCAACGCTCCATCTATTGGTCTCCTCACTTCCCAGACATATAAGAAGAGAAGATACTACAACGCAATGGTACATATGGCCATGTCCCAACTTTTTTTTTTTTGAGATCGTTGCCATGAATTTCTTAAATGAGTTATTTTTTTCAAATGAAATCAGAAAATGTCTGACATGTATTTTGTGTTCTCTTGTGAATAAAATTTGGTGGTAGATTTCCAATTCATCACGTTCTTTGCATTTTACAAAGAGTCCAAACTGTCTTGGCGTCGGGGTTGCATCATTTCCAAAAAAACTGTTGTCAAAAAGTAACTATTGTTGTCTATCTTAAGATCATATTCCACCTACCCAAACCACAATGAGCAAAGAGGAGGCAATGAGTATTAAAGAAATTAAAAAAGGTTTATTATCACAAAGACAGATCGTTGTGATCTAAAGCCGCAGAAACATAGTGAAAGGTAGGCACGGAAGGCGGTTGTTAGGTTTTGGTGTATTGCTGTGTCGTAAAAATTTACAGAAGTTTCACAAGTGGTATAGGATGTTAGTTGGTAACATTAAGCATTAGAAAAAGTTATCTGATTAATAATCCATAAGTAATCGCACTTTGGTTCTGTCTCTATTCCCATCTGGTCATTGTTGTGCATTTTTATTTTACTTGGTGGAAACAAGCTTGGTAACTAACCTGTCTTTTCCTGCTGTAGCTCGGACTGTTCAGATTGCTTACTGAATATTAGCACAAGCTCACCAGGACGTCAGGGCACCTGCCTGCAGCTTTATAGCAAATATTGGTTGATTATAAACTTAAAGGAGAACTTTCACTGACTCCTTCTCTTTGTATAGGTTCTGGTGCAATTGGAAATTCTTCTCTAGATCCCACTGTTCCTGAGCAGTCATTGCTGTCAGGTGGGCGGTCCATGTCTTTCTGCTTCAAGCCTAGGACCGCCCTAGAGAAAAAATTCCAACTGTGCCGGAATCAGGGAAAGGGGGTCTATTGAAAGGGCTAAGTGTTCGTGGAGGAGGTGAACTGTCCTCCTTAAAGTACATGTAATCAGACATGTACCAGGCATACTAATACAATGTAAACTTCTATTTACACGGCATCTAATGAAGGAATTATGTCTTCTCTGACGCTATAAAATGACATTTATTGGTTTTCATTTCGACAGTGCCTACTGCATCTAAGAGGTTAGAAGAAAGACGGGGTTCCTCCGTTCCCCCTCACAACATAATGCATGGCCTAATCGATTGTCTTTGCAGCCCAGGTCATTTTAAAGACTCCATGCCGTGCCAATATTTCTATTAAGCTCAGCCTTTGCCATTCTTGAGATGGATGATCAATATCTGGCTTGTGAAGGATCCAACAGCAGACACCGCTGCAGATCATCTGATATCACCAGCCATGGAGTCTTCACAGCATAGCTCACTGGTCGCATCCACAGTGTAGTGACCATTGCTCTGTTACTCTGTTTCAATTTTCCATGCTACGTAGGAGAAATATGGTGGGTTTCCAAAGGTTGTCATCTTGGAATTAGTAATTCTGAGTAATGTTAGCTACTTCAGCTATGGATAAACTGATCTTTCTGAATGTTGTAGAGCCGTGAAGGACAATCCATAATATCACGAACATTTGGAATGGCACAATGCTAGGTCCAATGCTACTTCTGCACTGCTGTAGGCTGTTGTCGTAGGTACCTGGTGGTTTCAGGGAACCTTTGGAATACTTTCAGGACTGACATCATGCTGGTGTAATCTTCTGCCTTTGCTCCATAGGCATGAGTTGTCCTTTGATGGTTAGATGTTTTCTGCAAGACACCTTTGTCCATTTCCTGGACTCTTGATCCTGATGTCTGTTGAGTTACCTCCACACCAAGCTGGTCAAAACAGGATTCTTCTTCATCAGGTGACGGTGAGTGCATGAGCAAAGTCTGGAAGGTAAAACAGGAACACAATGTGGGAAATTTATGTAGTCCTTCAAATGTATCTCAATTCATTTTACAATCAGATGCAATTTAGCTTTCATCCATCGTGTCTCTAGCACCAACTATTGGAGAGCTACCCTACAAGTCAAGGTCCAACCCTTTAACAGGCCTTGCCACATGACTTAGTATATACACCATACTTGAGTCTTACTATAAGATAAGGATCCCAAATTAGAGAGTGATTTAGATTCTAAGTTATGTTGCAAGGTCTCATATAGGGTCGGACATCGGCTTATAGGATAGCTATACAATATGTTGCACTAGAGAGCCAGTTTTCCTTTGTCCTATTCACTATATAATGAAAACACTGACGATTCCGCAACTAAAATTGACATGTTGTGATTTTTAAAAAATGTGTTTTTGAAAATGCAGTTTTTTTGCAGCTTTTTTTTTCCTGCAACATGCGGATGAGATTTCTGATACTGTAAAATGCAACAGCCAAAAATCCTGCATTTCCATTATGGAGGGCTTTAGCTCTAAAGGGCATTTGAAAATATCCATTCTATTTCATGGACTGTTGGTCCGTGGAGAAAGATGGAGACCTGTTTTATTTCATGGACTGTTGGTCCATGGAGAAAGATGGAGACCGGTTTTATTTCATGGACTGTTGGAAAAAAAGGAGACCTGCTCTATTTTGTTCCATTTTGCAGACAATCACATCCATTAAAGTCTATGAGTCTGTAAAAATCAATGACGTCACACGAATGTCGTCAATGTACCGTCGGATTTTTCATGAATCCATGAGGTTTTATAGAAATTTTATTTAAAAAAAAATGACAAATGACAGTCCGACGAATCAGTAGGACTGAGTGCGGTCTATGGAGAACACGGACATATAAATAAGCAGACGCCTCGGGTCAACTTGGTAGTCTCCCCGAGGAGAAACTGTACCTCCCATACAATGAGTATTTACTGCTAGTTTGCTTACATACCTTTGTACCAACTGCTTCATTGATTCTGACAATGTGGCTATGTTTAGGATTAGGAATTTCTTGAAAATACCAGTTCTTTGCCCTGTGTAAAAACAAATATATTGAGTCTGGTTGAGCCTGCCATGATTTACGCCTGCATGTCTGTGTGACGCCACTGGCATATGGAGATACAACAGAGGACCTATGTACTTCTATGACAGCAGGGCTGTAATAGGACTGTGAGTGGATACGGCCACCATGTCTGTTCTCACTTTCATACATCCAGATTTCGGGACACCTGGATTGTCGGAGAGATTAATGTGATGAAAAAATCGTGTTCTTGTTTGCATCACCGTAGTCTCTGCAGATGTGCAGCAATATGACGGGTGTTACGTTAGGGCTTTGGTGAATAAAATGTCATTCTATGGCTGAACTTTACATCAGATTCACATTGCAAATGCCACATTATGTTATTAATCTGAGATGATCCGTCACCTGGGGACGATTCTGAGTATAATATAAAACAGTCATTTACAAGTTAAGTGCTTAATTTCTTAAAATCCAAAATTATATTATTGACACAGGAGGAACAATCCTCTAGTGCTTGTAATACAATGTGGAGGCATCTCGTTTTATAGGGCTCTCAGCTTTTAGGATAGTCCACGACCATATCCATATCCATCATTGCTCAAGTCCATTTATTATATGGACAGCAATGTAAATCATGTAGAGTATGGGGATAAAGATTGCCGGTATTCATAGAATATTCTACATTTAGTATAACCTGAAATTTCTAGGATTAAGATATGGATGACCTAACCTTAGTCTATGTCACCGATACCAGAGTGGTAGGAGTCTAAAACCTGGTGCCCCCACCAATAGCAGGAGCTCTGCTGGAAGTAGCACAATGTACAGAGCCTGAACAACACAACACCATACATTTGGTGGAATTTGGATAGGAATTTGATGTGACCTTTGTCTCCAAATTTTGATTCCATGTCGAAAAACTAAAGCGGAGCATTGACTTTCTGCTTTGGTGGTGTAGAATGAACAGACTAAAGTCCCTTGTAGACGGCCATATGAATGGTCAGTGTGCTATGCAGGTTTTCACTGTGAATTACACGGTCCCCCGTGCAGGCCAACAATCTGTGCCACAAAATATGGAACAAGTCCTATTCCTGTCTGATTTTGCAGCCCTTCTTCCGCGGCTCCTATCATTGTATGAAACGGTTGGTGCACGGGCAGGACACGGGTGACATAAGTGTGTTGCCCCTGCGCTGCCTGTGCCATTCATTCACAGATGCTGGTCATGTGCAATTGGTTTAAGACACAATGGGGCTAGTCAGCGTGTGTCTCAAGAAGCAGGGTCTTTAACTAAAGAATCCGCAGGAAGATCAAGCAGTATGCATCTTTTTTAGAGATGAGCGAGTACTGTTCGGATCAGCCGATCTGAACAGCACGCTCGCATAGAAATGAATGGACGTAGCCAGCACGCAGGGGGTTAAGCGGCCGGCCGGCGTCAAAGCGGAAGTACCAGGTGCATCCATTCATTTCTATGGAGCGTGCTGTTCGGATCGGCTGATCCGAACAGTACTCGCTCATCTCTAGTCTTTTTCAGTCCTGAGAAAGTGTCCATCACTGCATCTTATTGAAAACAGTAGAAAGCAGATTCCAGTTGGAATTTGGAGTTGATTTTTAGTTCGAATACGCCATGAAAATGCTCCGTGTGAACGTCTCCTTATTGTTCAATCACAGGTGACTTGAAGTCCTTGGCAAACATACCTGTGAGCGGTGCAGGCGCAGACTTTGACTAGTATGAGCGCACAGATGATCAGCCCAGCACAAGTGACAGTTATAATGATTCGGAGTTCAGCCTCACCTGAAAGAGAAGACAGAAGTGACTAGAGACCAAAATACTCAGACTGCGCCGGTTTACAGAAATGTCTGGTAGATGTGGGGCAACCACAGGCCACTCAATTCATGACTACCTTCAAATATAGTTTTTGCAAGGTGTCTTGTCTTGAAAAACAAAAAGTGCCAAAAAAAAGCCTGTTTTGCTGGGTGTTTGTTTATGGTATTTTTTATTTACATAGGTTTTTTCTTTATAATGAAATCAATAGTAAAATTACTGAGAAGCACCATACCCAGAGAGTGCTGCATTGGGAAAAAATGCCCCTAAAAAACTACATATATACTTAAAAAAAAATAACGCAATGTATATAGGAATTTTCATATTTTACTATAGACTAACAAGTAACGCCTGGACACCTTTTATATGCTGAAAATGCCAGAAAAACTACCTAAAAGACAACTGAGTGTACAACAATCCATAAGCCAGAGGGGTGCTGCATATTGTTAATGAGAACCTCTAGTGCTGGTCTTCATATATTGTAAAGAGACTCTTTTTGGGCCCCCTATGGCTCCTGCACCCCCACATGTTACGACTCTGTCAGGAACAGTTTACGTTTTTGGTTGGAGCTGTAAATTACATAAATGCAGTGTAAATTCTAACATTAATTTGTAAAGATCGGAACTCAAAAATGTATTAATATCAGATATCTGCAAAATACTATGTGTTTTTAGGCTGCATTTACACTTAAATGTTATTTCATGTAGGTTTTTTTTTTTTAGCCAAGGTGTGGATCAAAAAGGGAAAGAGCATGAATGAAGACAGATGGTGTTTCTTCGTTCTCCTCCACTCCTGCTTTTGGCTTCAAAAACTCCATCACAAATCCTGAATGTGAACACACCCTTAATACACTGTCTACCAATAAGTATTTGGACATCCATGCAAATAAAGATATCTGCGGCCGTGATGTACCTCATGCTTTCTGCTGTTAAATAGGAAACAGCATTGGCATTAGTCGCATGCAAGATGCCACGAAGTGCAGAGTTGTCTGATTTCGAGAAAGGGGTAATTGTGGGGTACCATAGAAATGGTCGATCCTTAAGGGACATAGCAAGTGAACTGAATTGACAGTGGCCTATGTAATTACGAAGTGGAAGGTGAACGGTGATTGTCGGAATGGGCCCCGAGTCGGCAGACCCCGAAACTGGGAGATAGAGACCGACAAGTGCTGGTCAGAGAAACCGCACCAAACCGATGGCTCACATACACCAGGAGTATCACCAGGCATCCCGGAGTATTGTGTCGCTCAATAGTATGTAATAATACTATATACCAGTCATAGGGCAGAGCTAGAATACATCTCATAAAATAATGGAACTTGTACAGTACAGGTCATACACCCTGAACTTTTCCCTTAGTTGTGTTTTAATTCAACTGATTTGGAAAATCTGGGGAAATATTCTTAAGAGTCAGGCTAAAATAGCATTAGAAAGCAGGATTGTGTCCTATGAGTCCTATACAAAGTACACCCCATGCATTCGTATAGGAGTATTATCTTTAATGAAGAACTGGCTCTTTGGTAGACAATTTTATTGAATACATAAATTAATCTTATTGAATAAAGATTGTTCATACCGTAGCTGAGAGTTTGGATCACCTGAGACCCACTGGGCGCTCCTGCCCCTGCCACTGTCACTCCTGACACTTTCACTTCATATGTATGACCGCCTGTAAGACCCTCAATATGGTAATGTCTATGACTTGAGTCATTCAGGAAAATATCTAGAAAGTAAACATCAAATTGGGGTTAGAAAAAAGTCGTCGATGGTACGATCTAATACATGAATACATGATGGGACAGGACAGAGAACTTTCTAATGATCATTTAACACCTAGGCCTGTGACAAGGGGACATCCTCTACACCTAGGCCAGTCACAGTGACAAGGGGACACCCTCAACTCCTAGGCCGGTCACAGTGACAAGGGGACATCCTCTACACCTAGGCCGGTCACAGTGACAAGGGGACATCCTCTACACCTAGACTGGTCACAGTGACAAGGGGACATCCTCTACACCTAAACTGGTCACAGTGACAAGGGGACATCCTCTACACCTAGGCCAGTCACAGTGACAAGGGGACATCCTCTACACCTAGACTGGTCAGTGACAAGGGGACATCCTCTACACCTAGGCCAGTCACAGTGACAAGGGGACATCCTCAACACCTAGACTGGTCATAGTGACAAGGGGACATCCTCAACTCCTAGGCCGGTCACAGTGACAAGGGGACACCCTCAACTCCTAGGCCGGTCACAGTGACAAGGGGACATCCTCTACACCTAGGCCGGTCACAGTGACAAGGGGACATCCTCAACACCTAGACTGGTCACAGTGACAAGGGGACATCCTCTACACCTAGACTGGTCAGTGACAAGGGGACATCCTCTACACCTAGACTGGTCACAGTGACAAGGGGACATCCTCTACACCTAGACTGGTCAGTGACAAGGGGACATCCTCTACACCTAGACTGGTCACAGTGACAAGGGGACATCCTCTACACCTAGGCCGGTCACAGTGACAAGAGGACATCCTCTACACCTAGACTGGTCACAGTGACAAGAGGACATCCTCTACACCTAGACTGGTCAGTGACAAGGGGACATCCTCTGCACCTAGACTGGTCACAGTGACAAGGGGACATCCTCTACACCTAGACTGGTCACAGTGACAAGGGGACATCCTCTACACCTAGACTGGTCACAATGACAAGGGAACATCCTCTACACCTAGGCCGATCACAGTGACAAGGGGACATCCTCTACTCCTAGGCCGGTCACAGTGACAAGGGGACGTCCTCTACACCTAGGCCGGTCACAGTGACAAGGGGACATCCTCTACACCTAGACTGGTCACAGTGACAAGGGGACATCCTCTACACCTAGACTGGTCAGAGTGACAAGGGTACATCCTCTACTCCTAGGTTGGTCACAGTGACAAAGCCTCATACTCTACACCTAGGCTGGTCACAGTGACAAGGGGACATCCTCTACACCTAGGCTGGTCACAGTGACAAGGGGACATCCTCTATGTATCGAGAAGAGAAAATTTCACCATTATCAGAGACAGAGATTCTTTACTGTAAGAGCAGTGAGACTATGGAGCTCACTGCCCCAGGATGTGGTGATGGTGGATTCATGGTACATGCTCAAGGAGGGCCTGAATGTCTTTCTTAAACAGAAAAATATTAGGGATTATGGATTTTTTTTCTCCTGACATGGGGCAAATGGCGTCAGCCTCATGAGGTTTATTCCCTTTCTCTGGATCGATAGTGTAAGGGTCTTCATCCAACCTCATCTACTATGTTACTATGTAAATATAATGGTGAGATAGTCAATAAGCGAGTATAACTGGAAAAGCTCCAACTTCATGAATCCATCTCAGTTGTCACATACATCACCTGTGAAGTCTCGATTCCTTTCCTATAATTGGTCACGAGAGGCAAGGACTTACACTGGAGCACTTGGACAGATAAGTATGTTTTTTTTTTCACCTTCCCCAGCCTCCTTGCAGAAACCTGTACTTTCTGGACAACCCTTTAAGCTGAAGTTCCTAGGACTAGGGTTCGTGCAGTACATGAAAACACTTACCACCAGAGGTGTAACTTTAGGGGGTGCAGAGAGTGCAGTCTCACCGGGCCCAGGAGCCTTAGGGGCCCATAAGTACTGGCATCGGTATTGAGATTGCAGCTTCTATCTGGCCCATAAACCAAGGAGACCTACAGATGACCCTAACCACACTAAGGGTGATTAAACTCCTTAGCTCCCATGATCATTACTATCAAGAATTCGCTGAAGGGATATGGTAGGGGGCCCTGGACTAAAGATTGTACCCGGGCCCACAAGACTTTAGTTACGCCACTGCTTACCATTAAAGGAGGTTGTTCTCATTTTCTACCAAAATATCTTTATGTAAATACATTGTAGATAAGCAGGCAAAAAGTTCATACAACAGGCAACAGCGGTAACAAGGCAAGAAATATATGAGAGATTATAGAGATAGAAGAATCTTACGTTCACCATCATGGAGTCATCACAAATACTACTTTACTCATCTACAACGTAAATGCCATCTGTACAAATGTTCTAGATGGCAGCTGATAAGACAGCAGGTAAAGGAATGTGTAACCACAGTCAGGGTTTTTTGTTTTTTTATCATTTCCTCGATGGTTGCAGTGTCAGGTTTTTTTGTACTCGAACATCACCATATATTAATAAATTTATCTTAGCTCAATTTTTTTTTTTTTTTGCAAACACCCAAGGACCAATGTGCCGCACATGCTAAGCCTTCTATCTGAGTCCCCCGGTTTTGGCAGAACTTGACAAATTGGTTAAACATTTGCAGCTATATCCAGTGTTGAGGACAGAACATTGCCGCATATCACATACCCATTCTGGTGTCTCTGGAAGTATCTGTGCAGGAAATTTGGTAGCCCAATAAAAATCCCAGGCAGTCATCTTCAGGAATTTCTTTCCACTCAACGATAGCGGAGGTCTTGGTGACACTTTTCACGGTGACATCGCGCGGACCTGTTCTTGGAACTTCAAAAAAGTGACCAGAAATGTAGCATAACAAAAAGAGAAAAAGAGACCTGCACCGAGTCCAAAATTTTTACTTAGTTGCATCTTCAAGAATGAAGCTCCACGTTGCAGAAACGCAGGTTTTTTTGTTGCAGATTTTGCTGCGTTCTTTTGAGCAAAAGCCAAGAATGTCTACAAAAGGAACAGGAAATATATAGGAAGCCCTTATACTTCTACCTTCTGCTTAATCCACTCCTGGCTATGGCATAAAAAACTGCAGTAAAATCTGCAACAAAAAAGAATTCACGTTTCCGCAATGTGGGGCCTCAGCTTTGTAGCAGTAAGGATGGAGGGGACAATGCAGCAGTATCTCTCTATATGTTCTGTGTGCTGTGAGAGGGAAGGAGGGACTACGTAAGGGACTATGGACTATGAAAGGGTGATGGGAAAGACAAATAAAAATAACGTCTAAAGTGATTTCTATGGATGGTTTTTCCTGCACGTTTTGCACCTCTTTTGTGTGCATAGCCTTAGGCTACAAGTTTAGCATTATCCCTCTCAATCAGCGGTGGTCGAACGACCAAAACACAGGGGTCGCCTGAAGCATACCTCCCAACCATCCCGGTCGGTGGGAGGTATGTCCCGGTTTCAACTTATCGGCGCCCGGAGGACGCCAATGAGTTGAACACACAGGCGATTAAAGCAGGAGCTGTCACAGCCAGCTCCTGCTTTAAACGCTGCGCAGCGGCTTCTGTATGTGTAGCCGCGATGTGATGGCATCACATCGCGGCTACAACTATATAAGTGAGCGAGACTGCGGACAGAGCGGCGAGGGAGCGTTGGAAGGTGAGTATAAGTGAGTTTTATTTGTTTTAAACATTAAGGTGGAACATAATGAAGGGGCAGATGAAGGGGGGGAACAGCATGACACTGGTGGCAGAGATGGAGGGACATGAAACTTTGGCCAGATGAAGGGGGGGACGGCATGACACTGGGGGCAGAGATGGAGGGACATGAAGCTCTGGGCAGAGATGGGGGAACATGAAACTGGGGAACAGATGGGGACATGAAACTGGGGGAAGAGATGGGGGGACATGAAACTGTGGGCAGATGAAGGGGGGTACGGCATGACACTGGGGGCAGAGATGGGGGGACATGAAACTGGGGGCAGAGATGGAGGGGGACATGAATCTGGGGGCAGATGAAGGGGGAGAGATGGCGAGGGGACATATAATGTACGGGTGACTGTAGGAGGATTATACTGTGTGGGAGCACATGGAAAATGAATGAGATGAGCGGAGTCAACATAAAAGTGGGCAGAGCTAAATTCGCCGCGGCGCGCGCCGCATATTTTATCCCTCTTTCTAATCTTCAAAAGTTGGGAGGTATGCCTAAAGCCATCAGAAAATACATTTTTCCGATGGCTTTAGCCACTCAGAAGCCGCGCTACTGTCTGCAGCTGTAACGTCCCGGTACTGCTTGTCCCATTCCTTTTAATAGTCCTTGCAGACCAAGATGGTATGGACATTTGCATATAAGGTAAAGAGTTTCCTCCACCTTCATTCCTTCTATATATTTACCAGTGTTTCTATTTCACCAGATCCAGCACACAGGGGGGGTCTATTAATGCGCCATCTTGTGGATGTTTTTGTGAACTACACCTGCCTATACTTGCCATTGTAATTTGAGTTGCCAATGTGAAGGTGTGTCCATTATGATCAGGTGACCTTCAGGACCAATCAAGCTCCCTTGACTGGCCTGGAGGAGGAGGAGTTATAGCCCCCTCTAGGGGGGTTGGGGACCTTTTGTCTGGGTCTTTTGTGTGGAGCCATCGAAAACATGGGAAGCTGAAAATGGCAGCCAACTCTCAGAGCACTCCAAACAGAGATGTCTTTTCCTCTGTACTCAAGATTCTCCTCAGAGAGTGTTTCCCTCTGAAACTCCAAGCCTACAAGCACTAAAGTTTACGGACCTGTTTTATCCATACATCTGGGACTTCTACACGTATCTCTCTATTCAAGTAAGTCTTTGGGACAAATCTAGATTTAAGAAGCCCATAGCTAGTCTGGCAGAATTCGAGGGTCTCCCGCTGCTGGCACTTCTAGCTGCTCTCCTACATACGTGTACCCAGTTTGTTGAGGACTAACCCCCTGGATACAGGCCATCTTTACAAGTATATACAAGTTATCTACCCAAGCAACTATTAATTAAACTATCCAAAGCATTCCTGCTCCAAGCTCTATCACCTGCTTAATTGGGCACTACCTACAAAGATCGCTGTATTGTATGTGAAGAATTACTCCATATGTACATCTGTATTACCTTGTCCTGCTAGTAAAAGAGCAACGACTACCCCCGAGACCTGGTTGTCTTTTGTCATTGTCAGATATCACGTGGGGGTGGGTAGTCGGGGACATCAAAAAGGAGATTTTGTGCACATTTGGGACCCAGGGACCCCTGTAAGCTGGCCACATCTGATATATTACCCGTGATACCAGCCCTGGCCCTCCTGAGTGTTACACAGCAACACTATTCAGCTGGAACGCACACCGTTATGGACGCACAGTCCAAACTGAATTGGGTCACCTCAACATGAGGAACTGTATTGCAGGGTCACGGCATTAGAAAGGTTGAGAACCACTGCTCTAAATGGATGATTCTTGGCACAATCCTTGTATCAGGAGTAGAAAGTGGCATCATTTCTTCTAATTCACATTGTAATGTCTCTCAGTCATATATCAGGTTGCTGTTCTATTTGATAGTGTGATATTCTACAGTATACACTATGGGTCCCTTCCTATGTGGTACATACCTCCTTCTACTGTATACATATAGGTCAATCCAAAGGTTATTTCTTTCGTAGAATCCTTACATTCACAGGAGTCATATAAATAGATCATAATCATGTAACGTTTCATTGCTTCAAATGGCCCTGGAAATAAAAGCACCACAATGGATGGATTTTTAGTGTTTAGGAGCTTACTTTATACTGTATTATTCCTGATTTTAATGATTGAATAATATATAATTAGTTTCTGAACCCTCTGAAAGTTTTCCCCGTCTCCTGCTCAGAGCAATGTACCTAACACTTTAGCCCACCAGAACACCAGGAAGAATGGTGAAGAAGGAAGCTGTTTTTCCTGCTCTACCATGTATCAGTGTCATGGAGATGCTGATACACATGAAATATCTGTGTGTTTGTGGCACCTCTGGAGTGGACCCCACCAAGTTAGTGGGCCTGTGGCCGTGACCCCTCCTGCCTTCCCCTCTAGCTATGTCTCAGCATGTACCCCTATAGTGTACCAATAAAAATTAAAAGACATCCTGTGTGATTATGTGGCGTATCATTGGCGTAAGGTGGTGTCTTGCACCAAAGATGTGCCACATCCTCCTTTCTGAGCATCGTTCGTCACTTTTCATGAATGTGGCTATGTGGTCAGGAACACCTCGACCCAACATATTTATAAATACATATGTATTATAGCACGCCACTTCCTGCCTGGCATAGATTTCCATTCTTGTGCATGCACATGGGCTTGTTTTATTAGGAGACCATGGCCTATTGTTAAACCAGGCTCACCTTGCACCTGTTAAGACTGATGTTGGGAATACCAGTCTTAATAAATCTGTCTCACAGAGTGGATACAAGTGCTCTGCTGAGTGTTATTCTGGATATTATTGTTTAGGTAGATTCTGCTACCACAATGGAAAATCACGGAATAAACCCATTAGGGAGAGTGTGTGCCTACATAGGCAATACGGAGACTCACAAGTCATTCCTGCTCCGCTAGGGATTCTGGGTTAAAAATATGCAAATCTATTCTTCAGGATGTAATTAGGAGAACAGTGCCTCTGTATGCTGCCCTCTAGAGGGCAGTCCCTTTAACATCATGCATGACTCAGTTAATAAGCCTACTACCATGATGCAGATTTAATTGCCAAATTAGTATTTCTATTCCAAAGGGAACAGATTCCCAGCTATGGACAGTGCTGTTTCGGCCTTTTGGACCTCCTCAGCATAGTGCAGGGATACTGATTTGGCAGAGTCTATAGTCTGGTTTATAGAGTGGTCTATAGTCTCTCACTCTGCCAAATCAGTATCCCTACGCTATACTGAGGAGGTCCAAAAGACCGAAACAGCGCTGTCCATAGTTGGGAATCTGTTCATGTTGGAATAGAAATACTAATTTGGCAATACACTCTGCATCATGTAAGTAGGCTTATTAACTGAGTCATGCATGATGTTAAAGGGACTGCCCTCTAGAGGGCAGCATACAGAGGCACTGTTCTAATTACATCCTGGAGAATAGATTTGCATATTTTTTACCCTGAATAAACCCAGTAATTCTATTCTTCAGACACCTGAAATCCCGCTGAATACAAAGCTGAGATTCATTATAGATTTTTACAGGTATTATCCAAACAGTACAAAACAGTAATTTACTGTAATATTACCTGGAATGTTATAATTTTCTATTTTATCCATGATGGTCTTTGATTCCATTTGGGAGTAGCTTGTACCCCAGTTTATCACAACAAAATCACAGTCATAAGATGGACTCCATCTGAGGAATATGGTGTTGTTTTCATAGGTAGCACTTAGTCTTCCGGGTAACTCTGCAAGGAAACAAGGCATTCAAAATATATGCAGACAATATAATGTATTATCATACTGCCATCACTGGCATAACTATAGGGGTTCACAGAGGTCTCAGCTGTCACCAGCCCAGAAGCCAAGGTAGCCCACAGGTCACTTTCGACAAACTGGAGGTTGATAAACTTCTTTGATCTGGGGCAACACGGCGGCTCAGTGGTTAGCACTGCAGCCTTGCAGCACTGGAATCCTGGATTTGAATCCCGCCAGGAACAACATCTGCAAGGAGTTTGTATGTTCTCCCTGTGTTTGCATGGATTTCCTCCCATTCTACAAAGACATACTGATAGGGAAAATAATGTACATTATGATCCCTATATGGGGCTCACAATCTACATTTACAAAAAAAAAACAAAAAAACTTCTTTGATCTCCTTTGATGTTTTGCAGTCTGTACATTATAAATTTATTATCTATGCCCTCTGGTGCACTGGATTTCTGAAACACAACCTTCCACTGTTAGAAAGGAGGAAATGAACCCTTTAATGGTAAATGGCCAGCAACATGTAGTCAAGTAGAGATTCTGTGGGAGACGCTGTGGCACACACGGGGGCACACTTATTATATGGAATGGAGGCCTCTGACAGTGATGTCCCACTCTTCCGGGTGGCAGGCGGTAATTTCAACTCAATCTGTGGTCTTAGGACACATATAGAAGCTGAATACAATAGTGGAGCACGGAGCTATCAGCCTTCTACTGATAATGTCTGCAGCAGAGAAGTGCAAAGAGTGCCGGGCTGTAGACATTACAGAGAATGTCCAGGGATTCAGTTAGGTGAGTATTCTTTTTATAATGTAACATTGGTGGTTGAGTGGGGCAGGGGAAATAAAATTATGGAGGTGGGCATTGGGGGGCCCACAAAGTTTGCACAACCTAAGCCAATCATGAGACAGGGGGAGTGTTTCAGACTACTTCAGACTCCTCCAGGCTCTGTAGTTAAGCTGTAGGTGAAGATCACAACTTTGCTCTAATAGATCAGTGTCACCCAGCAACCAAGGAGCAAGTTGTGAGAAGAATAAACAGCAGGTATCACCTGGAGATCTGATGTATTGCATCAGCAAGGTGAATACTGACAGTGAGGTGTCTTGGACTAGTTCTGAGGAGTCAAGATCTCCCTGTCATCTACCATCTTATTATTAATTATTATTATTATTATTATTATTATTATTATTATTATTATTAATAATAATAATAATAATAATAATAATACTCTCATTAACTTGTGTTTTTGGTGCTATTGTCTCCCCTTCCCCCCAGTTTATGTGACAAATGCTCCAACACCCGCTAGCTATGCCTCTATTTACTAGTTTGGATGCCTCCAATATCTGGAAAGCTACTGTATAGGTTACCCGAACCAAGAATATGTGCCACAATATAGCACATTAAAGTTTATGTAACTTTTCAACACACTTTACATAAGTCAGTAGTACTGTTTATACTTGAGGAGGGTCCCTATAGCTTATAACATATTTTCCCTATGGAGGCTTTACCTCTAAATTATTCTTCTCCCTGGGCTGGTTTATTGAGGCTAGCTAAGATGATGATTCCTATAGACAGCACATGGAGAAAACAAGAGATTCCTCCTCCTAACTCTGTCACTCAGAAGGAGAAACAGGGTCATATTGAATGTTATAGAGGCGAATAAAGCATTTGGGGTGAGATAGAAACTTCTCTGCTCTCCATAGACTTCTATGTAATCTGATACTTCTATGATCTGTAGTCCTTGTTCTAAGATGATGAATTTGGAGAGATTTCAGAGTAAAAGTTACTTTTCAAGGGTACAGGCAAGAAAGTAAAAAAAGACAGAAATCTGGAGAAAGAAGTTTTTTCTGATAAGATATATTAAAAAGATTCTTAAATTGTCTTGTACAATTGATTTATGCAATGTTTGTTGAAATATTAGTGACCATTTAAAGGAGTTATCAAGATTTAGAATAGATCCACTTCCTTTTTTCAGGTGGTAATAACACATGGCTATGCTGAAATTCATTCCTAACCATATGACCAATGGATCTGTATTTACTGCCTGAAAAGAGAAAGTAGAGTACTTTCTGGAGGATGGGAGCCATGTTTTATAATCCCGGATTACCCCTTTAACTTTGTAGGTTATTTTCCTTCCCATTTTTCTTCTATTTTAGTAATACTTGCTAATGGCTATTAAGCAAAATGTATTTTTCTGTAAGATATAAGTTAGATTTTTATAGATTTTTAGATAAATTTTTAAGGACATCACATATTATACACATAATAAAACTCGTGAAGTTGTACCTGGTGTTGCCAAAGGAGCGGCCACAGAACTTGCTGACCTGGATCTCCCGGCTTTATTGTAGGCCGTTACTGAGACATTGAAGAATCCTACGGAAAGGTTTCTATGGACTATGGTATCTGTTGTACTGAAGGCGATAATATAATGACAGCTGTTTGGGATCCTGTGAATCATCACATTGTATCCATCCACGTAGTCGTGACTGGTGTACTGCCAGGAGGAAAACAAAAGCGTGACCAAACGGCTAAACAGATATAGGTCTACAAAGCTTCCAAATTCCCTTATGTGTCGATATTATACTATCCATCACGTTTAAGACCTGTCTATACATACGTTTATTTAACATTCTATAGGCAGAGAGAAAAGTCCTGAAAGTAGTTTTTTTCTCTTCACATTTTCGTTTTTTTCCCACATTTTTGGGAGCCTTCACATGGAGTTATGCTGTGCTCATTCTGAACGTAAAAACACGTTCAGAATGAGCGCGTAAAAAGAAACTCCCATTGACTTGAATGGGAGCTGGCATACGTGCGCTACCCAATGGGAGGCCTTTTTGGTACTTTTCCCTTATCGGGCCAGCATCGCAGTTCAGCATCACCATCGGGACATGCTGAACTGCTGCCTGCTGGCCCAATGCTGGCTGGCACTGGAGCTGTGTATAAAGGAGCAGTGGATCAAAGGAAGCCAGGGAGGGGCGCCCAGACCCTGCCCTCACTTGTGGTGCGGAGAGGATGGTGGAGCCCGGCATGGTGTGAGTGGTGTGCCACCATGACAGATGCTGTGTGCGTGTCACTGCAGCCTCAGCATCAGGGGGTGACGTCCGGCTTCACCGTGTCCTCCGGGCACTGGGACATGCAGCCCGGCCGCTAACAAGTTTGTGCTCATCGACAATCACCGCAATACCCAAGTCAACCCACGTCCCGACCCCGTCACCGTCTGGGCCCAGACCCTGCCCTCATTCGCAGTGCGGAGAGGATGGTGACATGGTCGGGACATGGGTTGACTTGGTGATTGTCGGTGAGCACAAGCTTGTGAAGCCAGACTCCCTGATGCTGCAGTGACACGCACACAGCATCTCACAGTGGCACACCGCTCACACCAGGCCGGGCTCCACCATCCTCTCCGCACCGCAAGTGAGGGCAGGGTCTGGGCGCCCCTCTCTGGCATCCTTTGATCCGCTGCTCCTTTATACAAAGCTCCAGTGCCAGCCAGGGCCAGTGCCCGATAAGGGAAAAGTACCAAAAAGGCCTTCCATTGATTTCAATGGGTAACGCATGTATGCTGGCTCCCATTCAAGTCAATGGGAGCTGCTTTTCACGCGCTCATTCTGAACGTGTTTTTACGTTCAGAATGAGTGCAGTGTAACTCCATGTGAAGGCTCCCTTTTTGTGCAGAACCTGAATGTGGGTGTGAACCTTAGGTAAGCTCTAGGTACGACGAGCAAGCATAGAAACAAATAAAGTCTTACCTTCCACTCAATAGTAAGTCTTTGTCTGCCTGGTGATAACTTTTCGGTGGTGACAATAATATCTGGGGCTCCCAATAATTCTAAATGAAATGTAAAAAGCAAACAGGTAAAAAATGATAAAGTGCTCCTTATTTTCACTTAAGCATAACTAAACTTTTGGACAACTTTTCCGGCCGTATTAAGCATAACTAAACTTTTGGACAACTTTTCCGGCATTATTTGTGTCATTAACAAATTTTGATTTTTTGATTTTAATATTATATTTAGTCTCCTTTCCTGCATTTTTTTCACTATTTCTCTTGCTTCTGTTCTGAGATCTGTTTTCGCCTCTCAATGAATGTTACGGTATATGGCGTACAGAGCTGTGTAAGGTAGAGAATGACATTGATCTCTATTGGATCCATTTGTCTGTTGAAATAAGTAAAAGGGGTTGAGCTGTAAATCCACTCTTATATCAAAGACAAGAGGGGCACAATTTTTGGAGAAAAATGCTGACTTTTTTTCTAACCTTGTGCATTAGTATATGTGAACCCCTGTTACTGCTGAATGGAGAGTCCATTATAGAATATGTGTAAGCTATATATATGTCATAGGAGTAGAAAGCACTTACCATGGGGTACATTTGTCTCAGGTTCCCATTTGCAGTGAAAACAAAATTCATGCAAACGTCTATGCTGCATGACATATGAGTCCAGTAACAATGTTCCCGATAATGATACACTGGCCACGTATGTCACATTAATCTGTTACAGATAAAGAGTATTTTGTGTCATTCTTCATTAGTGTCATTATTTTGTAACTATTAGTAAATGTATTTTCTCTGTTACAAGACAGCTACTTAATGTAAGAGGAACCCTCACCACCTCCTGCAAGTACCAGCTCTTTAATAGGTTCTGCTCCATGGATTTTGGCACAGTTGGAACTTTTTCCCTAGCCCCCACAGTTCTCAACAAATCAATGTTGTTTGTTTTGGTGCCTGATATGCTATGTAGTTTCTGTACTGTCAGGAGGGCAGTGTCAGGCAGGAGTACGCAAGGGGTGTGATTCTGAGCCCTGACACGACACTGGCTGCCTCTGATTGGAGCACTGAATCACACACCCTGCCTGACACCGCCCATCTGACATTACAGAGATTATATAGCATATCAGGCACCAAAACTAACTGCACTTATTTCTTGTAATGGTGGAAGCTAGAGAGAAAATTCCAACTGGAATCAGTGCAGCGGAGTCTATTAAAAGAGGCTTAACATTAGGATTGGTGGAGGTGATGAAAGCTTTTGTCCATCTCCTGTACACCTATACATTGGGCAAAAGATCAACACCAAGACTGGGGTTTGTCCAGTTTAGCAACCATTGTCTTCCTGCTCACATGTGTCTCACATAGAAAATGAGGCATCTAAAAAATATCCTAATGGCTTGTGTATGCAGCTCCTTTGTAAATCTATGTATATCCATGAGTACAACCCATAAACCCTGAAGAGTTAGATCATGCAAGTCATGTGTTGCATACTTAACAAACTTACTGATAAATATCTGACCATTTAAGTCCCAGCTGACAGCCCCCACTTACATGTGTTATCTGCTTAAACTTAACATGAACAAAACCGGAGATTTTGCTCCCTACCTCTCTTTAACTCACTGTGAAGCAGCAGCAGCACAATATAGGGCAATGTAAAGGAGTACTAAACATTATTAATATGAATCACCACTTTGAGATAGAAAACTTACTATCAACTGCTGCATCATGTCTGTCACTTGTCTCCCATTGTCTGTCTCTCACCCAGCTCCTCTTCCCTCCTCCCCTCGCCATAGACTTATAGGGGCACTCGTACTTTGATACTTCAGTGAGTTATCAGTTTGTATTGGAAGGCCAAGATGAATTTAGTAGAGATTTTTATAGTGAATATCAATTTGGGTAGGAGGGTGGAGGAAAAGAGCCAGATAAGTGGGGAAAGAATAATTATCTTTGTTAATATATACTTCTTATATTCCCCTGATTAACAAATATCAGAGGTTTATTTTCTCTTGTCCAATCCAGTATGAGTGGTAGAAGATTGACATCATGTAACAATGTACTCCATTATTAAATTACATTAAAATTGTTATGATTGTCACTATCAGTTTATTGCATCTAGGTGGAGACCTAGGTGGTGCCCTCAGCACTTACAGTGTGCCACTGAGATGATGTGATTTCTCGATATCTCACTTGACCAATATCATCCAGGTGAAATCTTAAAACGCTTTCAGAATGAACTGCATGTTGAATATTTGGAGACTTGCAATCCACTAGAACAAAAGTAATAAGTATTACTTATCTGTCCACTTTTCAAGGACTGTGTCCCTAATGCCTACAGTATGGATAAGCAAGGCCCTATGACCACATACCAGACAATACATTCAGGATATTTTTCTGTAATACAAATCAATGACCTGTCAATACAAAAACCAATGGACAGCCCAGCCCTGTATTTCATATAGGAAGAGAAATAATAATTGTCCTGCCGGTACAACCTGTGACCTGTCAATGAGCAAGTCATCAATGGGCTTAGCCAGTGTGACAAGATAGCCATGTTTTGTTGCAATTGATAAGGATGGACACTGATCATTGATTTATATGTGTTAACTCAGCTTCACATATATTCTGTTTTTGTAAAAGCTTAGTTTTAGCAATACCTTGGCATAACAAAACTTTGTGGTCATTGTACTTCCCCATGACTAACTGGAAGAGAGTGCTGACAGGAGCAAGTGCTGAGTCACAAAGGTCCTCCAAGGAAGGTTAAAGGGATGCAATCATTAAAATTCCATTTTTTCTCCCTAACACGTAGGACTAGCCTTAAGAAAGGCTATTCTTCTCCTACCTTTAGATGTCTTCTCCGTGCCGCCATACAGAAATCCCGGTTTTCTTCTGTATGCAAATGAGTTCTCTCGCAGCACTGGGGGCGTCCCCAATGCTACGAGAGAACTCTCCAGCGCTGACTCCATCTTCTTCAGGAACAGCCTCTCCCTGTGTCTTCTTCCGGTGCAGTCGGCTCTGCCGTTGGGCCTCGGGAAGGGCCGACTGCGCATGCCTGCGGCCATTTTCTTGTGGCCACTTACCCTAGCTGACTGTGTAAGCAGCCACAAGAAAATGGCCGCTTACACCAGTTTACTGTGTATGCGGCCACAGGAAAATTGCCACAGGCATGCGCAGTCGGTTCTGCCCAATGGCAGAACTGATTGCGCATGCCTAAAAGTTTTAAGCCAGCACCGGAAGAAGACGCAGGGACAGGCCGTTCCAGGTGAAGATAGAGGCAGTGCTGGAGATTTCTCTCGCAACATTGGGACACCCCCAGTGCTGTTTGAGCACTGGGGACCGCCTCCAATGCTGCAAGAGAACTTATCTGCATACAGAAGAAAAACAGGATTTCTACCGAACAGTGGTGTGGAGAAGACATCTAAAGGTAGGAGAAGAATAGCCTTTCTTAAATGGATTCTACCACTAAACCAACATTTTTTCTAATTACCACGTCGGAATAGCCTTAAGAAAGGCTATTCGTCACTTACCTTTAGACGTGGTCTCCACGGCGCCGGCAGCCATTTTTGGGAGGCCGCTCTTGCTCTTGTAGTTCAATACAGGAGCGTACTGTGCAGGCGTCGGAAGTTGGACCGAGACGGAAGAAAGAAGAGGCGGGGTTGCAGCTGAAGATGGAGGCGTCGCTGGAAAGAGCTCTCGGGCAGCAGTGGGGACGCTCCTCTTGCCGTTTGAGCACTGGGGCCCGCCCTCATTGCTGCGGAGAACTCATTTGCATACCAGTTAAAACCGATATTTCTAAGGAACGGAACCGCGGAGACCACGTCTAAAGGTAAGAGACGAATAACCTTTCTTAAGGCTATTCCGACATGGTAATTAGAAAAAATGTTGGTTTAGTGGTAGAATCCCTTTAAGGCTATTCCTACGTGCTAGGGAGAAAAAATTGAAATTTTATGATTGAATCCCTTTAATGCTTTTTCAAAACCCTATAAAAACCTATACATGCTGCTAATACAAACAATGTACCTCAGAACAACACTGACTCCTGAGTGTTTGTCTGTTGTCTGATTCCAGAAGCACGCTTCACTGCAGTATACTAGAACAGGTGGTTGACCTGTTGCCTTAACACAATGGTACATAGATAATAACATGATATTCCTTTGTGTGGCAGAATGGACATAGGGAACTACTGTATCATGTTTTTGGGCCCAAGTGCAATTGTATCTGCTACACCCGCTAGCTAAAACCCCGTCTGTAGAATGGAGATTTGCACAAACCCTTCAGCTGTAACAACACAGTAACCCTACATTTTGTCATTTATTAAGAAGCTATATTTTCATCGTCTTAGTTATGGACTAACCGTTAGGTAAAATTGAGAAATTATTGGTTTTCACACATAGCTGATCAGAAATCTCATATGACACCCAAATAGTTGTCACCCGGTTAATAAGAAGACTGTTTTTGTGGAGGATCATTGAGGTGTCGTATGTATCCATCACGTCACATTCTAGGAGCGCGGGGCTTCAGATATAGAAGACATAAAAGATAAGGATTTATGACGTGTCAGTATTATCTGCTTCTCAGTATTTGACTTTACCTCAACCTGTAAGACTAAGGGCTCGTTCACACGGTGTAACGTGCCGCGTGTTGTGGCACGTGTACGCCGCTTGACCCTTTGCGTGCCGTACACGCTCCCATTCATTTCAATGGGAGCGGGGATCGTATGCGCCGTGCTAGTTTGCGGCCGTGCATTTATTCTCGCCCCAGGTCTAAGGCCCCACGTGGCGAGACGCAGCCAAAAAAAAAGTTGCGGGAAAAAAACAGAGCAGAAACGCATCACATGGCATTTTTCCCATAGCATTTTCATTGCATGATTGCAGAGTTTTCCTCTGCGGACTTTCTACCCCTATTATACCTATTGGTATCGCGGGTGTATTTGAAAACACAGCTTTTCCACTGAAAAAATTTTTCTGCAATATATGGATGGGATTAGCCAGTAATCCATCCATTTTGCCAATACGGTAAAATGTTGCATTTTTGCAACGTGGGGCTTCAGCGTAAAGGAGCATTCTCATCGCAAACAACTTCTTTGATATAGGACTTGCCATCCAGCTCCCAACACTCTCAGGAAGCTAGGATCACCCTAGGGCCATGCTTTCCATTATTGTCCATAGGGCAACCTCAACGACAAAGAATCGGACCGCTACAACAGTGGTTACTGACGGACACAGGTGGACCCCATTGACTATAATGGGGTCCACTAGGTATCTGCTCTTTCAAAACTGAAAGTAGCAGACAAAAAAGTCTTTTCTTTCTGCCAAATTTTGGTGGTTTCGACACAGATTGAACCTAGACTGACTATGTTAGGGGGTAGCTGCAACTGGCCACTCTTAATGGTTGGCATGTAATACTACTTTGCCCCAGATCAGTTTACAGGAAGGTAAAATAAGAACCAAATGGGTGAACCCTCTCGATGAGCTCCATATACCATAACAGAGGCAAATGGAAAGGCTCTGCCTTCATGGGACAACCCCTTTAATTCCACCCAATAAAAAAGTTACTGCAAGGGACTAGTACATTGTTCATAGAAGAGACCCATTGCAGTCAGTGACTGGTTGAGTGGCCGCTACTGTGTGTCGAGAGGGAATAGGAAATAGAGACTCAGGAAGCATCAGAACAGGTGGGATGGGGGATCGTTGAGTTAAGGGGACATTCAAAATACTGTTATAATTGTCCATTATTCTCATTCATCATAGGATGAGAGGAACGGACATGAACGGTGCTCTATCTTCATTTCAATAGCTCTTATCCTATGATGGATGGAAATAACAGACACTAATAATGGTAGTGTGAACCTAGCCTTATGTTATAACTTAGAACAATGCAATCTACCAATGAAGAGGACTAGACTTTCAAGGTAGTCAAAAAATCTGAAGCTAAAAACGTATGGCCGCTCGTATGTTAAAAAATTGGCTCTAGATCAATATTCAGTAAACTTACTAGTCCACATATAACTTGTATCTTGTTTTTGATGATACGGAAGATGTATATGGCAACCAAGAGCAATTCACATATTGAAAACGTCTGCTTGAGCTGAAGACGGAGTGACAAAAGATCCCATCATTCCAATCTGTATCTATGAGATGTTCAATCACAATGGAGACACGAAACATTTTTTAGCATATTGTTATATTTTTCTTATACACCTTTCTATCAACACTTGTTTGGCCGATTACCAACCACATAAAACAGATATAAGGTAGACTGCATAGACATGCACATCACTGACAAAGGTCTTAAAGGGGTTGTTTAGACAAATAATATTGTGCCCTCTCGGCCAGTCATTTGTCTAAAGGATTTATAAGAGCTCGCTCAGGTGCTACAGCCTCTTCAGAGCTTGCCAAAGTCAGGAATGGATTAAACAGAAGGGAAACATCTAAAATCTTCCTTTATATTTTCCATTCCTTTTCAATCCACTCCTGACTTTGGCTCAAAAAAACACAGCAAAATCTGCAACAAAAAACCCTGCATTTCCACAAAGTGAGCCTAAGGCTGGGGCCCCACGTTGCAGAAACGCAACTTTTTTGTTGCAGATTTTGGTGTGTTTTTTGAGCCAAAGCCAGTAGTGGATTAAGCAGAAAGGAGAAGTATAAGAACTTCCTATATATTTTCCATTCCTTTTGTAGCCATTCTCGGCAAAAAACTGCAACAAAAAAAGCCGCATTTACACAACGTGGGGCCTCAGACTAATAATTTTTTTGTTCATAGTGATCTCTTTTAAGATTTGTATTTTTTCTTCTTTGTAACAAGTCAGAATTGTATATTAGTCTGTATTATGTGTCTAAAGTGACGGGTTAGTGAGGGAAAACACCAGGATAGTTCTTGAGAAGTTGGGAATTGTAGGAGTATAGATTCCTAGTTCTTACTTTGCTATCTCAGCTAAAATGAAGACTAGTGGTTATCTCTTATCACGCAGTATGCACAGTATCTGTCAGATCTTGTGATATATTCTTATCTAATTTCTGCGCTCTACACAATGGCCAAGTGACATTTTACTGAAAGAGTAAAAAAAACTGTATAATGAGTACTTCTCCTGTGTGGGGTGTACTTGTAAGGTGTAACTAGTGGGGGTGCAGGGCCAGGAACCTTAGACGATCCGCAAATAACTATAAAGGTCACAGTGATCGCAGCTGTGACCGGGCCCAGATCCCAGGTGGGCCCACAGGTCACAGGGCCCACCTTCACCACACTAAAGCTGATTGAACTTTATGATCTAGGTTATGATTTCCTTTGATGGTTGTGCATTCCATGTAATGTAAATTTATCACCCCTGCCCTCTGGTGCACTAGAGTGAGACAGGGAAAGAAGATTTATGATATACAACCTTTCACTGTCAGAAAGTAGTAAAAAAAACTTTTATAAGAGCAGTTGATCTGAAATGTATTGTCAAGAAGGAAGTGTAGGCTGTGGCACAAAAGGAGAGTCTATTACTATGTGGGGGGCAAAGATGGGATGGGAGTTCTGTGAAGCTTGTGTGCACAGACATGTTGTGAACAAATCTTCATGGTGGTGTTATCCCACAGTCTTTATAACGCAGGAAAGGGCAGGTCCTCCAGAGCAACCTCTTCACTTTGGCCAAAAAAGGAAGATCGTGAACAAAATATTGTCAGGGTCTGGGGTTGCTAGGTGGGGTGGCATAGACACAAAAGTCCAGATCCTTTAGTCCAAAACAAAGGTAGAGTTTTATTTTCACTCAAAAAGGTAGCGCAGCAACAAAAGGAAACAGTACAAAAATAAATACCTGCCCGGCTAGGCTCTAACTAAACATAGAATAGGTTACCTCACCTAGAATAACAGAAATCCAAAAGCCAGTAGAATCATTCAGGACACAGCTCCAAAAATATGACCTCTTACTTTGGCTCTCCAGCCAAGCTCTGCCCACAGTCTGCTGCTGGAGCCACGTCTTAAGCCTCCTTGAAGAGGAGACTCTCTGCAGCTGAGTCTCTGCTGGAACATTCCCAAAGTGTGGACTGGAGGGGGGTGGAATGATAGGTCTCACTACCAATCCAGCCCGGTAACCAGAACTCTGAAATAACCCTCAGCAGACAATAGTTATCTGCTGAGAACCATTCTTTCTGGAGTTTTCTCATCGCACCCACCTTAGTAGTCTGGGTGAGATGTACACCCCCTCCATTACCTGACCAGCCATCGGCTTACAATATATATTAAGAATTATAGTGTAAGAAAGCAGACAACCCCATAAGGAAAACCTAAAAACATGACCTGTTAAGCAGTGTCTGGCTGGACCATTATTGTATTAGATCCAGTCTAAGACACAAATTTAACAGGTATTTTGGTCTATTTGCTAGCAGTTGTGGCCCCCAGAATCATCTTATTTGGAGGGCCCAAGCAACCTTAGCACCGACACTGTGGGTAATGCTTAATGGGTAATGTGGTTAGTGGATAATGCTTATAGTTGAGAAATCTTGCTCTGCATATGGCGTCTGTGTATCACATGCAGCATTGACAATACATGAAAGAACTCCTGAATTGTGATTTTCATGTAAATGATAGCAAAACTTACCTGGAGACGCAACACAGTCTAAAATATCATTACAGCTTTCGGTGACTCCTGTAGCGATAAGAGGATTGTCATTAGGCAATGTATAGAGAATGGAGTGTGTCTTACTTCTGTAGCACCAACATATTCCACAGCGTTTTTGCAATCATTGTCATCTATGTAGGGCTTGCAATTTAAATTCCTTATCAGTATCAACGTGATAAGAAGCTGCAGTGCTTAAAGGAGACCCACAAAAACATGGGGAGAACAAACAAACTCCATGTAGATGTTGCCCTTGATCAGATTTGAACCCAGGACCCCAGTATTCAAAGGCCCATTCTAACACTTCAGAGCGAGAGAGAGAGATGGCTCGAAGGAGCAGAAGAACAGCATACTGCTAGAGGACAGCTTGTAAGGAGAACTACCTGAGAGGTCAGACAAGCTTGTAGAGCCAAGCAGATAGTGTACAGGAGAAGAAAGGACCATAGCTGTGAAAATGTCAGCTGGTTCAGTGAACAAGTGCCCCTCTAGCATACACTTTGTAGGCAGGGTTATGGGATCTATGGAATTATAAACTGGGTAATTTGTCAACCTATATTATTATATGGACGCTTAGGCAGGTTGAGTTGGTTGCCCAGTCCAGTGCACAGGGATGTCACTGTACAAGGGTGTCAACCAGTGGTGAAACTAGGAATGGCGGGGTCCTGTGGTGAACTTTTCAGACCCCAAAGTATAATGATCGGAGACCCAGGGGAGGACACAAACATAAAAAACACTGTTACTTACCTCTCCCTGGCTCCAGGGCACTCCTTGCTGATGTTGTCCATCTTCAATGATGAAAGAGACATCACTTGAGCCGGGCCTACGTCACGATGCATAAGGATGCATGACCCAGCCCACATGACGTCCGGGATGTCACACAAGTAGCCCTTGAGCCTTTATGAGCCAGGAGAGGTAAGCAACAGTGTTTTTTATGTTAACCTCATATCCCCTGGGCCTCAGATCATTAGACTCAGGGTCTGAAAAGATTACTGATCCCGGCTCCAGGAGCGGTAAGTTAATAGGGCCCATTACTTGTTATAGGTTTTCTGACAATATGGAACTAATAACTGGATGGCTGCCAGATGAGTTATCAGACAGTTTTCTGCAGAATTTCTATAACCATATCTCCTCCTTCCTCTTAGCATTTGGAGGAATTTTTTGCTTTGTGTGGCAAACTTTCCTGTGCACACCTAGACCTCACACAAGACGTTTGCAAACCGTCTTTACAAGTTTTACCACAATATTCGCACAACTCTCATCAGTCACACAGTAAGCGGCCTATACACAGTGCTTAGCACGCCCTTTCCTTAGCACTCCCCATAGCACTTACACTTTATACCACATCCTTACGTGTAGACCACAGTAACTTCTTTATCATATACTTCTGATATAATAACCTGTCCTTTGCCACGAGCCGATGTATAATAAAAATAACTCATAATTGTACAGAATATGGGCATATAATATTACCAGTGTAAACTGTACACATTTTTAAAGCAATTTTAATCCTAAAAAATATAATTAAAATGTAATAAAACAAATGCAAACAAGGAGTAAAGGGGTCGTCTAGGAATTGGGGGCTCTCCTGTCCCTGGCACTCTGTAGTCTGTTGCGTGTTCGTTCAGTCTTATGTGGCTTGTTGCTATAAGTCGTGCAGCTCATGTGTCCCATGTCTGACCGGTTCCTTACCAGCAGTGGTCACAACACTTCTAACAAAGGGTGCTGCCACAAAACCGAACGGGCTCTGGTTTTGGCCAATGGACTGTCAGGGACAGATGAGTATGTTTTTTTTTTTTTTTTTTCTATTTTAATCCTCCCCCACCGCCCAAAGAGATTGCTCCAATTTCTGGACATCCCCTTTAATACTATTTAAACAATTTGACCTGGACTTTAACATGGGGTGGAACACATGTCATCTTACCTGTACTAAGGCAGACAATGAACAGTAGACCCAAAAGGTGTTTCATGATTTTCCTACAATCATACACGGAATACAAAAAGTAACATTATTTAGAGTTATAGGCTCACATTTCCAGGGATCCCATAAGCCTAACCCCACAGATGCCGCAGTCACTATAGAATATATATAAGGGGTTACATTTCCAGGATCAGGATTATCACCGATCACAGAGGCTGTAGATATTAGCCATATAACAAAGCCAGAACCTCCCGTGTATGGCCCAAGTCCAACTCTTGATTTAACATAAATTCGTACAAAGTTCGGACAGCTGACACGTAAGAGTGTAACATCTGGAGATTGACCTTACTGTGGCTGCTCTCCTGTTTTGCCTATAATCATTCCATTGGGTCATTTAGTGACTTGCTCGCACTATAACTATAAAAGAATTGCTATATATAACACATAAAGTGAATACAACCTTTAAGGGTCAATCTAAATAACCTAAGTCACAAAGTGTCCCTCTGCAATGACCCCTCCATGTAGTTAAAGTTGGTAGTAAGCGTTCAATATCCCTGCAGCGCCACCACAGGGAAAGTGAAGCATTACACAAGACAGATGTGCGAGACTTTCACAATATAATTAGAATGACAATGAAGCTGTCTGTATACAGTGGGTACAATATGTATATATAAATAATAAGATAAACTATATAGTATCCCTCTTACCTTGTGCTGTGCATTATCCACACCTTTGGGTAGTTGGGTGACAAATTTTCTAGATTCCTGCAGGTTTTGTAGAGTTAGTATATAGGATTCTCTGTAGGTAACCAGAGATAACAAGACACTTGTATAAGAGATCTATGCTGTATCCTCTTTATCTTGTAAAAGCCCCTATATCTTCAGATCAGATATGACAATGACAGAGGACATCCCACACAATACATCACATTTCCAGTGACATATATGGCTTTAAGTGAACAGCTCCTTCTCTTTAGTACTAGTGATACTGATAAGGATCTACCAGTTAGTATTATCTATTATGTAGGCAGTGCATATTCATCCATAGCTAAGCTTCTCACACTGCCCACAACATCACAAGTGATGAGCGATACCACAAAGGTCACTGATTCACCGCTATCATAGAAGTTTATTACTCTCATTTGCTGGCATTGGAGGCTAAAGACAGACCCATGTTTTATCCCATTATCTAATATAGGAGAAACACAGTAAAAAAGAAAAATTTCAATTTTACAATAGACCATTAATATGTGGAGGTCCAACAGCCAGGACCCCTGCAGATCAGCTGTTCTTAGACAGGGTGGCTATTGGCAATGCACCACTGCAGTACCTAAACTTACCACCCAGTACATTGACTGGGTAGCTCAGCTTCTGGCATGTTAACATTACCAATACACACTGTTTCAGAACGGCTGATCTGCAGGGGTCTTGGCTGTTGGATCCCGACAAATGTAATATTGATGGCCATCAATATTAAGAATAAGTATAGACCATCAATATTAGAAAGGTGGATAAACCCTTTAATACTACAATCCCAAACAGTTTAATATCAACCTTCATGTCCCCCATCAATGTCTTCATACATTAAAATGGCCCCATCACTGTTCTGCATATAATGTAATGGCCCCCCATGACTGCCCCATACAATATAATGCTACCAATGTAGTATGATAGCCCTATAACTGTCCACTGTATAATATAATGGCTCTATAACTGCCCCATACAGTATGATGGACCACATACAGTCCTATGAAAAAGTTTGGGCACCCCTATTAATCTTAATAATTTTTAGTTCTAAATATTTTGGTGTTTGCAGCAGCCATTTCAGTTTGATATATCTAATAACTGATGGACACAGTAATATTTCAGGATTGAAATGAGGTTTATTGTACTAACAGAAAATGTGCAATATGCATTAAACCAAAATTTGACTGGTGCAAAAGTATGGGCACCTCAACAGAAAAGTGACATTAATATTTAGTAGATCCTCCTTTTGCCTCTAGTCGCTTCCTGTAGCTTTTAATCAGTTCCTGGATCCTGGATGAAGGTATTTTGGACCATTCCTCTTTAAAAAACAATTCCAGTTCAGTTAAGTTTGATGGTGGCCGAGCATGGACAGCCCGCTTCAAATCATCCCACAGATGTTCTGGGGACTGGGAATGCCATTCCAGAACATTGTAATTGTTCCTCTGCATGAATGCCTGAGTCGATTTGGAGCCGTGTTTTGGATCATTGTCTTGCTGAAATATCCATCCCCGGCGTAACTTCAACTTCGTCACTGATTCTTGAACATTATTCTCAAGAATCTGCTGATACTGAGTGGAATCCATGCGACCCTCAACTGTAACAAGATTCCCGGTGCCGGCATTGGCCACACAGTGCCAAAGCATGATGGAACCTCCACCAAATTTTACAGTGGGTAGCAAGTGCTTTTCTTGGAATGCTGTTTTTTTGGATGCCTTTTTGTATGACCAAACAACTCAACCTTTGTTTCATCAGTCCACAGGACCTTCTTCCAAAATGAAGATGGCTTGTCCAAATGTGCTTTTGCATACATCAGGCGACTCTGTTTGTGGCGTGCTTGCAGAAACGGCTTCTTTCTCATCACTCTTCCATACAGCTTTTCCTTGTGCAAAGTGCGCTGTATTGTTGACCGATGCACAGTGACACCATCTGCAGCAAGATGATGCTGCAGCTCTTTGGAGGTGGTCTGTGGATTGTCCTTGACTGTTCTCACCATTCTTCTTCTCTGCCTATCTGATATTTTTCTTGGCCTGCCACTTCTGGGCTTAACAAGAACTGTCCCTGTGGTCTTCCATTTCCTTACTATGTTCTTCACAGTGGAAACTGACAGGTTAAATCTCTGAGACAACTTTTTGTATCTTTCCCCTGAACAACTATGTTGAACAATCTTTGTTTTCAGATTATTTGAAGTGGGCTGTCCATGCTCGGTGACCATCAAACTTAACTGAACTTGAATTGTTTTGTAAAGAGGAATGGTCCAAAATCCCTTCATCCAGGAACTGATTAAAAGCTACAGGAAGCGACTAGAGGCTGTTATCTTTGCAAAAGGAGGATCTACTTAATATTAATGTCACTTTTCTGTTGAGGTGCCCAACTGCCCATACTTTTGCACCGGTCAAATTTTGGTTTAATGCATATTGCACATTTTCTGTTAGTACAATAAACCTCATTTCAATCCTGAAATATTACTGTGTCCATCAGTTATTAGATATATCAAACTGAAATGGCTGTCGTAAACACCAAAATATTTAGAACTAAAAATGATTAAGATTAATAGGGGGGCACAAACTTTTTCATAGGACTGTAACTGTCCCATGAAGTATAATGAACCCCATTGCAGCCCATAATCTGTATAATGGACCCATCACTGCCCCTATACAGTATAATGGACTCCATCCCTGTCCACATACAGTATAATGGCCCTATGAATGTCCGCAGTCTCACCCATTAGAGGTCCCCATATTGATGATCTTTTTTGAGGATAGGTTATAAATATCTTAGTCTCAGAAAAAACCCTTTATCTTTTATATTCTCATCCCAGTATAGCATCTACATAATCCACCAAGCCAAATCCCCCCCCTTATGATTTATACTCTTAATTGCAGTCACCACGTTATATAGTAGCATCTTGTTCTGTTATAGAAATACTCCTTAATGGTGATATATATATATATATATATATATATATATATATATATATATAGTGCATTCACACTACTGATACGCTGCCTGATTCTGAAAGTTAAAACACGTTCAGAATCAGCGCGTATAAAGCAGATCCCATTCATTTCAATGGGAGCTGGCATACGAGTGCTCCCCATTGAAATCAATGGGCTGCTTTTTTCACTACGAGCGCTCCCATTGAAGTGAATGGGATCTGCTGTATACGCGCTGATTCTGAACGTGTTTTAACGTTCAGAATCAGGCAGTGTATCAGTAGTGTGAATGCTAGAGTGTACTACTGAGGTCACTTGTGGTAGGAATAGCCCATTTTGGGCAGGGTGTAGCAGACTATACAATTGCTATGAGACATGTGATTGGAGGGGGCCTGGCACTAATCATCTTCTGCTTCCTGATACCATTTCATTGCATTTTCCTGCAGCCACCACAAGGGGCAGCGCAAGCATAAGAATATTCTTACAGCTTCTTTTGAGTTCAGTGGTAGCTGTATTAATTCCTATACACTGTGCTCCCCCTAGTGGTAGCTGCAGTCTTCAGATTTTCTCACTCAGAGCAGTATAGAGGATATTTATCAATGTATTTACACCAGTTGTCTGAAAAATATGGAAGATGATTCATACAAAGTATATCAAAAGCAGCAATGTTTGACACATGTTCATAAAATTCTGACTCAATTGTTGCCGCTGCACTAAAGCATCCGGGTAAAAAGAAGTAAGAATTTTTTTTTTTTAAATTAAAAAACATCCTTGACTTTATAAAACATCTGGTGGAGGGCTTACTACATTTCCCCATACATATGATATCTGTATTCGGAGGGCATCCTCTATTCTTCAAGTTCTGGTTCTTGACGATAACAATAAGCATGAAGTCTTCAGTTTCATCCAATGTGGAGCGATTTACGTAGTGTCGGGGGAAATCATAATACCCCAGAGATATGCTGTCTGTAAAGGAAAATTAATTAACAGGCCAAGATCGGCCTCCGCCATCTTGGCCTGGAGAATCAACAGAGACACATGGTGGTCGTGTATCAAAATGGATTCTGGTTTAATGGTGGCTAGAACAAAGTATATATCACATGGCATAGACAGAACAGGATTGGCTAGTATAATTAGCATACATCTATTGGTGGAGAAGTTTGTAACAATAGCCCTGATGCATATCTATTGGATAAGAAACTGGCGAGAGGTCACACCCCCCTGAAGGCTAGTTTTACTCTAAAATGGAGTCAGTGACCTCATGGTAGCCGCATGTATCAATCAAAATGGCAGCCATCAGCACATGTCTCAAATACACATCCTAGATGTCTATCTCATGGTATTCTAAAGACAATAGACATCCTTGTTGGAGACAATTAGCTTAATTACCCTTCTCTTGTCCCTTTATCTTTGGAAGGGTCTTTGGTCTTTGATCCTTTCCTAACAATGCCCGTAGTCCCTGCCGAACTGTCTCCATTTTAATTAGTTTCTTTGTAAGATAGCACAGTACATAGTGTCTTGCATAACCAGTCTGGCAAGATCCAAACTGCATCTCTCTGGGAGAGAGATGGACAGATAGAATAATCGCTGCCTCTACCTCTATACATAATTTTTCATAAGATATTATTAGCCCCCCACAATTCCCCCATTAAGACATATGTATTTGTATCAGATGAGTACATTCAACTAGCTCCCTAGCTGCCAGATCTTCTGGATTCCCCATCTGATACCCATACAAGGTCTTTCAATCATATCTATCTTTATCATAACATCTATTAAGACATATCAAAATTAACTTGAAAGAAAATACTATATACACAATATGCCCATGGCAATTTGTACAATGTTTTGCCATATCCCCATTATCTTTTAGGAAAGCAAAACAAAAACAAATAATGTCCATTTCTTCATTCCTGCCGTGATTCAGGAATCTTTGTACAATGGGAAGCAGGTATCCTCCAATTTGACGGCAGTTGTCATCAGCACTTGGGAGGGGCCGTCTTTCTGATATCTCTTTTCACTATCACCCAATCACCACCTGCAAGCTATGTGCTCCTGGAAAAAATCAAAAGATCAAACGGGGTCTAGAATAGAAGAAAACGCCTGTTCATGTGTTACTTTCAGTCTTTGACACAAGTTCTGGACATAGCTGGCAGTACTTATCATACTTAAGTTGTGAAGTCTGGGGAAAATACAACCCTTAGTCTAAGCACCCTTCCATAAAGCACCTTGAGTGTGCACTTGAACCTTTTCTACTTTGCCTGAACTCTGCTCAATCCCCAATACATACATTATTTTATTCATTATTTCACTTGTGAAATGTGTCCCTCTATCAGACTCTATCATCTCAGGTATCCCCAATCTACACACAAGCTCAGATATCAATTTCTTGGCAGTTACCTGCGTCGTTGCTCAGCTGATCCAACCTGAGAACAAATCCACACAGACCAACACATTTGTACGTTGTAGATTCAGGCAACTGTATGTAATGGATACAGGGGTTTTGGTGTGCATGCGGTGTGTCTTAACTACCTGTCCTGGATTGTGTAGAGCACATATGTGACATGCTTTTATGTGATTCCCTGCAGCCCTTCCAACCTGAGGCAAACTATAGTTTACCCACTAATGACTCCATGGCATTTCAAGAGGCATGCACCTTACCGTGGGCCAAACCAGCCATTTGGGGGTACACTGATTTATCCCCCATTTTCACATTCCTTCACATTCTCTGGCACCAGCCTTTGTCCATTTCTCAATTTCCTCACCAGTCACCTTAGAGTACAGCCCCTTAGGGTCTGCTATTTTTCTCACCTGGTTGAGACCCTTCCATGGTGGTAGCACCGCTGCTCAATCAGCCTTCTAATTTCCAATACTCTCAGGGTCTCTTCCCTTTGTGTGAGCTCTGACTTTTACAATTGCCAACTGCTTACGGAGCAATGTGGCCTCCAACAACTGACTTACTAAGTTTCCTTTCTTAATTGGTTTGCCCAGTGCCATCAGGAAGTTCCTGGACCTCCATATTGGACCATAACCATGTGCAATGCCAAACGCATACCTGGAGTCAGTGTAAATGTTTGCTGTGCTATCAGGCTTCTATAAGGTCAGCCTCTTATACTGCATGTGTGGTGGAAGGGCTTCTTATAATATGGTGTCATGTATAATGACTACAGCATACCCTGTATTCAAATTTGCCTTTTTCTGTTAGGTACCTGGAACCGTCCACAAACATCTCATAGTCAGGATTCTCCAATGGGGCATCAGTGACATGACTGAAGCTGCCTCTTCTGAGAGGGAGTTTAAAAATATTTCATCTACTAAATATCTCATTATCTACTTCCCCCTTTGAATCATGAACTCCTACTGGTATAAGAGTTGCAGGATTCAAAAGTCAAATAATGCTGAAATGAGATGTTTGAGGAGGATGTAGAGCAAATTCCATGTTGCTCTATCTTGCCAAAGAAATATGACATCTGTCTATCTGTGTGAGGATTGCCTTACCACCGTTCTGATAGAGGAAAACACATCAGGTTCATGTCTGTCTATCTGTGGCACAAGAAAAAAATAAAAACATTTTTTTTTTTTATCAACATATCACAATAATATTCACTTCATTTCCCATAAAACATTTGCCTAATCTTTTCATACTCTGCCTATTTCTGGCAGTGTCACATCCCCTATTACTTCTCTTGACTCTTTTTAGTTAAGGTGACAATAAGAGACACTTCTAATTAGATTTCCAGTGTCTCACTTTAAGCTATACAGGGCAATACAATACTCTATTTACCCTTTAGCCATTATACAATAGGACTTTTGAGACCTAATTAAGACACTAATTAAGACATTGTAGTATGAGGGTACAGCCATTGTAAGTGGCTGGCTGGCTAAAACTTGCCAAACCTGTATTCAGACTTATTTATACAATCCTAAGTAAATTCAATTCTCTACAACTTCTAATTATTCCAGAATTACAACTAATTCATTAAATGCTCAAAATATATCAGCAGAGAAGGCAAAAACTTTAAGGGATCAATCTATCTCCCCCCTCCCCCGTCATAACAAGAATTTATACACAAAAACACATTACAGAGCAGAAATTCGAGTGACTTCTGATCTACTTAGTCAGATGTCTATCACCTTGTAGCAAACAATGCCGCAGAAATACCACTTTTGTTTTGCAAAACTACGATTTATCTTTACCTGCGTGTACATATTAAGATAGCTCACATGCATTGCCTACCCCTTTATGGTGCCTAATCCCATATCAGAAGGATCATCTAAATAACAATGACTAAGTACATCTCATATTTACCAGAAGACATGTAACACATATGGGCCCATTCATTTCCATACATACATGCATACTTCACACTGGAGCTCCAGACACACACACATCCATTAAATCATAAAGATTATGATAAATTATTTTCCTACAAATAATCACAGGGTTAGTTATGATTCCTGCACAGCTGAATATTGAGGAAAAATAAACAAACATGTCATTAGATGGCTTCGACTTCTTATCAATGTGTATATCACTGAAAAATAAACATAATAATGATTATCTAAAATTTATGCCATTAATCCAATTCTAAAGACATTAAATATGATTTAAACAGCCAATACTGATACCAACATTACATATTAATATCTTTGTGCAGTTTTTGAATGTCTATGGCAAACCCCTCTCTTCTAATTACCACAGATGTTCAGAACCTTTTAAACTATATTTGAGGTTTTGCCTTAAGGGCCAACTGCCAGAATTTTAACATTTTTCTTTATGAGATTCCAATCAAAGTTTTTACCACTGTTACACAAGGTTTAAAAACCAAATACTGGCATTTCTAAAAACAGCTTACATTATACAGTTACAAATTATTAAACCATATATTCATAATTCTCCATACATTATACCAATGATGTTACATCGTATCACTCATAGCTGAAATCTTAGCTACCTGCCGTGTCTCCCCTCCCCCCTTCTGTTGAATTATAGCAAAACCTGTATCCTGTATACCTCTGGTGTGGAGATATACGAGTCACACTGGGGGGAGGGGCCTGACCTTCATCATCACTCACATGGCACATCAACAACACAATGCCATGTGCAGAATGCATTGATCTTTTAACTGGACTGAGTGTGTGTCCACTATGCATTTCCTTACACTAAGGAAAATATACAAACACTTAATACCTTCTTTCTGTAACTATTCTTTCCTATACCCTTACTTAATTTTTTTTTTTTCAACTATCCAACATCTTATCAGCAGTTTCTCACCTCCATTTCTAACTGCTCTTTCCTTAAACTATCTTTTGGGTTGATTTCCATACCGGCTGACTCTGCACTCCTCCCATTCTGTTCTTCAATCAGAGCTTATTCCTCTTTGTAACTTATGCTCCTGTATCTGTCCTGCATGATCTAATCTCCATTGGTTCCCAAAATTTACTATTCTATCTTAGGAACCCCTGCTCTCTTAAGGATTTTTATTTATTTTATTTTTTTTCCTTTTTCTTTTACTTGGGCGGCAACTTCTCTCTCTCTCTTTCTATTAGTTCATATGGGGTGTACCATATCTCAGAGGGTCCCTTCCCCATACTAGCTGATGGCCAGTCAGCTGTGAGCTTCCCACCCCTCTAGGGCAATTAAGACAATAGAGGGTCACTCTTGACTACTCGAGGGTCATACATATTTCTCCCCAGGGTCACACAGATCGCTCTGGGGGTCATACTGACTTCTCTTAGTGGGATCTCCCAAACAGTCACTCTGTTTTCACTGAACTAATCTCTAATGTACAAGTTTCCGGTATCTGTGCTCAAGGCAAAACCTATTCCGAACACCCCTGAATCTTTACACGTACTTGCGCGGATTCTACTCAGTCCTTAGTGCTTAAACAAGGACTTTTCAATCACTCAGTATTACGGATGGAGACTGACTCTCCCTTCTATGCCTCCTTATACACTTTATAACAGATGTATCAATCAAATTACTGCATGGACAGTATACAAAGAATGAGGTATAACATTCCCACCCCCTTTACAGACAATATATTCTACTGGTTCTTCCGAGCTATATAAAAATGGCGTTGATTTTATACTATATGCAGCACTAACCTCACTTATCAACACACAGGATCCGAGACACGTAGGAACTCAGATTAATTATTTGGTAAAGCAAACGCTTACCTTTCTTTCAGCGCTGATTTATTCATCTGAGGTCCTCCGGGCCCGTCTCCAAATCGGTTGGTGAGTGGATCAGTACACTATCGGCTGCACATCAAACGATCATCAACGCCCCACGTTGGGCGCCAATTTCTGTCGGGGGAAATCATAATACCCCAGAGATATGCTGTCTGTAAAGGAAAATTAATTAACAGGCCAAGATCGGCCTCCGCCATCTTGGCCTGGAGAATCAACAGAGACACATGGTGGTCGTGTATCAAAATGGATTCTGGTTTAATGGTGGCTAGAACAAAGTATATATCACATGGCATAGACAGAACAGGATTGGCTAGTATAATTAGCATACATCTATTGGTGGAGAAGTTTGTAACAATAGCCCTGATGCATATCTATTGGATAAGAAACTGGAGAGAGGTCACACCCCCCTGAAGGCTAGTTTTACTCTAAAATGGAGTCAGTGACCTCATGGTAGCCGCATGTATCAATCAAAATGGCAGCCATCAGCACATGTCTCAAATACACATCCTAGATGTCTATCTCATGGTATTCTAAAGACAATAGACATCCTTGTTGGAGACAATTAGCTTAATTACCCTTCTCTTGTCCCTTTATCTTTGGAAGGGTCTTTGGTCTTTGATCCTTTCCTAACAATGCCCGTAGTCCCTGCCGAACTGTCTCCATTTTAATTAGTTTCTTTGTAAGATAGCACAGTACATAGTGTCTTGCATAACCAGTCTGGCAAGATCCAAACTGCATCTCTCTGGGAGAGAGATGGACAGATAGAATAATCGCTGCCTCTACCTCTATACATAATTTTTCATAAGATATTATTAGCCCCCCACAGTAGGTAAAAAGATAAATCTCATCATGACCCGAGACTCAGGGAGAGAATTCCAACCTTACAAGATTAAAGAAGCCTCCATTTTGATGATGTGCAAAATCAATAGCCGTCTACACAACCATTCCCACCTAAATAAGCCTGTCTAATCTAATAGGCAGTGCTCGCGCTGAGGCGCCTCGTGTTATACGCACTATATTATAGCGACACTACAGCTTCAGCAAGTAAATCTTATTCTTTATTTTATAACATAGAAAGTTTTGTTATTTACTTTCCAAATCAATTACTTGCAGTTTCTAAGATCTCTGCTTATTGTCATTTGTATCACTTGCAGACGGCTGGCCATCTAAACACAGTCCTTATAGGATTCTGCAGGGATGGTTTTAGCATTCTTATAGAGACTGCAGGAGAGAGGAGTCAGCTATCACAGACAGCCAGAGACTTTCTATTCTTACCTTCTTTGCCTTCCTGATTGCAGCATATACGGCACTCAATAAGTGTCATCCTATGGTTGTATACAGTATAATCTGTATATAGTACACTGTGTGTACAGAGTCAGTTTGATATGTATTTCATTCTGGAAAAGAAGCTGAGACCAAGAGAGAGTTCATACTACCGTTACTAATGTCCATTTCTGTCTTCTGTCATAAGATGACAGCAACGGACATTAAACTGTCGCTGAGAATGGTCACAGACTGATTCTGATTGACTCTAATGTAAACGGACACTATCTTCCACCATGTCGGTTTACTTGTTTGTAACCGAAGTCGTGTGTGTCTGTCATGTTGTTTACATTAGTGTCAATGGGAACAGCTAAGGAATCAGTCTGTGACCATTCTCAGTGACAGTTTATTGTCCATTGCTGTCATCCCATGACAGAAGACAGCACAGACATTAGCAACAGTAGTGTGGCCCTAGAAGACGAGGCCCATTTCCTGCTACACTGCACCAAATACTCAGCTGTGAGGGCCGTCTACTACCAAAGACTCTCTGCCCACATCCCTGACTTCATATCTGCAGACGAGAAGAGGAAACTCTACATCCTACTGGGAGAAGAAGAGGCCACTGTGGAGATCGCTGCCCAATACGTGTCCAGCTGTCACCAAACAAGAGATAGATGAGACTCCACGGACTGTTATACCCCAAACCACCACCCCCACCCCCATATAGCGGTCTCCAACTAAGAGGAAGATGAGACTCCACGGACTGTTATACCCCAAACCACCACCCCCACCCCCATATAGCGGTCTCCAACTAAGAGGAAGATGAGACTCCATGGACTGTTATACCCCAAACCACCCACCCCACCTCCCCATATAGAGGTCACCAACTAAGAGGAAGATGAGACTCCACGGACTGTTATATCCCAAATCAGCCTCCCACCCCCCCATACTTTCCCCCTCGACTCCAACTCCACCCCCCCCCCCCCCCCCCACTTTACTAGCTTTGGCAATGCCAAATATCCATTCGGACGTGCCAATAAAGCCTATTTGATTTGATTTTTATTTTATTTGTGTGAACTTCCCCTAAGGGTCTTCTCCTAGTCTTTGGAGAGTGAGGAAGCATAAGGGAACATACTGAAGTATCGTGTTAGCCAGAAAAAGAATAATATTTGATAGCTTTGTTCCAAAAAGGGAAAAGTATAGTAAGTATTATGTCTTTATTGAGTAACCATAAGTATTACATTTGTAAGTGTTGTGCTGTGTTCATTTGTAAGATTCTGAAGAAGGAGCCTGGAAGAAGAGACAGAGCAGAGAGAGACTGAGTTATGGCCCCACTGGCCTGGAGGTTATCCACTTACTCCAGACGACACCTGAGACAGACAGGAGGTAGCAAGTTACTGCTGTTGTGGTCAGCGCCGCACCTCCCATGAGGCAACTTGAGGCACTGTGCCAGGGTCTGGGGGGGGGGGGGCAGGTCCTCTCCCTGCTAATGCCACTCTGCCACGCCCCCCTTCGCTCCACCCCACCCCTTCTCTCCACCCACCCATCGCTCCGCGAGGGGGGGCTTTCTGTCGTCTGCCTCAGGCGACAAAAAAGGTAGGTTCACCCCTGGTTGTGGCTGAGAAAACCACATTTATCTCAATGTAACAAATGGCCATCCATTTCTGGTATCCATTTAATGGATCTGCTAAATGGATGTAAAAATATGATCTTACATGTGCCTTGGTAAGGAAAGTGCAGTCTGCCATCCAGGATTCCAATCACCCCCCTTTACCTAGAACACATACTGTATGAAGAAATAAATAAAATAAACATCTTAAATATCCTTGCATCTAAAGACGCCTGAACTATAAAAATGTCAATATATTTTTCCCATATAGAGAAAATAATCGCCAAGTCGCAGTTTTTTCCGTCACACATTCCTCAAAATACTATCAATAAAAACAACTTTTCCTCTGCACATAAAGACACCTTACACAGCTCCATACATCATTGAAATATAAAGAATTTAGGAGTTTCAGAATATGGTAACTCTAAGTTTTGTATTTTTCAAAGTTTTACATTATTGTAAAGGTATTAAATCCTAACACAACTATACATGTAATGTCATCTGTATCGCACAGTGAACTCCATGAAAACAAAACCCAAGAAATTAGTACAATTGCAGGTTTTGTCTAACTCCAACCCAATCACAGGCCTGAGTGGTCACTGACGTCATTCAGAAGACCAGACAGACCCGTGGAGGAGAGGGACCTGTGCACTGGAGCCCAGGGGAAGTGAGTAACACTGTATTGTTGTCTGCTCATTTCCCCTGAACATCTGCTCTTTATATCCAGGGGTCTGAAGAGACTTCAGAGTATAATAGTAGTTTGTGTGTGTCGAAAAATTTTGTGTTCAGCCATCCCTATGTACCTCAACCCTATGTATTTACGACTATGGCGTGTAAAGTGTGAAGGGACTACTGTGGGACAGTATATTGTGTGGAGGGGCCGTTATGGGGCATAATACTGTACAGAAGGATCACTATGGGACATTATACCGTGTGGAGGGGCCACTATGGGACATTATACCGTGTGGAGGGGCCACTATGGGACATTATACCGTGCGCAGGGGACACTATAGGACATTATGCTGTGTGGAGGAGCCACTATGGGACATTATACTGTGTGGAGGAGCCACTATGGGACATTATACTGTGTGGAGGAGCCACTATGGGACATTATACTGTGTGGAGGAGCCACTATGGGACATTATACTGTGTGGAGGAGCCACTATGGGACATTATACTGTGTGGAGGAGCCACTATGGGACATTATACTGTGTGGAGGAGCCACTATGGGACATTATACTGTGTGGAGGAGCCACTATGGGACATTATACTGTGTGGAGGGGCCACTATGGGACATTATACTGTGTGGAGGAGCCACTATGGGACATTATACTGTGTGGAGGGGCCACTATAGGGCATTATACTGTGTGAAGGGGCCACTTTGGGACATTTTTCTGTCACAGGGATCTTTAGCATGAATGTGGAGGGGATTCTGAACAACCCGGAGCCCATGGTACTCTAAATCCACCCCCAATAATGATAATTCCTTAGTGTTAACAAAGAAGATCAACAATTTCATCTGTGCAGACAAGGAGTGATGTGAACGATGACAATCTCTGCCAGTGCTGCTAGATACATTGACTCTATATAAGGAACAGAAACACACACGTAGTCACACGTAATCTCACACATTGATCTAAGCATATACATAACCATCTGCTATGTGCTTAGAATTTAAGCATGAAAACAAAGATTAAAGATTATAAAAATGCCATGTCTGGAAATTATTCATTACTTTTACAGAAATACTATGATATGGATCTTACAATCTGATCTGTGGTCAGCGAGCCGGCTCAGTATCACTGTGTAGTAATACACTCACTCACATCTTTCATCATTGTGGTCTTTTCCTCATTGTGGTAATTTTTAATTAATCTCAAATGCCATAACTTGTGAATTTTTCCGTCAACACAGCATATGAGTATTTTTATGTAGAAAGTAGAATTTTGGGATGGTGCCATTTAGGAGTAGATATGTTTTGTTTAATTTCTTCTTTTTTGTTACTCACCTCACCATTTTCACCACTAGGAGGCTCTCAGTGTCTATATAGTTATACAGTTGCTATGGAATTCATTAATACCTGTAAAAATACCTTTGCATTGAGGTTCCCCGAGAGGCACCTAGGAAGAGAAGTTACATTTTTAGCTCCTCACCAAATACAAATTCACTTTAAAAATCCATAGGTGAAGATAAAAAATTGTGTATTATACTTTACAAATATACTTTATAAAAGAAAGCTGCCTGTCACGAGTTTCAACTAATCAAATCGGTATTAGAGATGAATGAACCAAATTCGATCTAAATTTTCCAAAAGTTTCATGTTCGTCCAAACAGGAAACTTTGGGGGTTCATCACCTGCGAACTGGAAGTTAAATTATTGCACTGTCGGGTCTCTTCACACCCTACACCTACTCTGGGATGTGAAGAGACCCGAAAGTACAATAATTTAACTTCCAGTTTGGGGGTGGAGGCCCAGGGGATGTGTAAAAAAATAACAAACATTTATATCATCTTCAGTCACCTCTTCCGGGCCTTTTTGCAGCATCCAGTGCTCTCTCTGAGTCCTCATGTAGACCCCTGGATGATGTCATGTACCAGGCTCACCGCTGATTGGTCTCAGTGGTCACCTGGGGTATTCCTAGATTTCTGACAAGGCCAGGAGAGGACCTAGAGGGAGCGCTGGACGCCGCAAGGAGGCCCAGAAAAGGTGAGAGGTGAGTATAAGAAGCAGTGGCATAACTGAAGTCTTGTGGGCCCCAGTGCAATCTCTTGTCCAGGGCCCCCTACCTCACCACTACAGCAAATTCTTGATAGTGATGGTTACAGGCGCTAAGGAGTTTAATCCACTTTAGTGTGGTTAGGGTGATCTGTTGGTCTCCTTAGCTTATGGGCCAGATGGAAACTGCAATCTCAATACTGATGCCAGTGCTTATAGGCCCCCTAAGGCTTCTGGGCCCTGGTGCGACTGCACCCTCTGCACCCCCTCAAGTTACACCCTAATAAGAAGAGACTTCAGATTATAATAATTTCACTTCTGTTTCTATCCAAATAAATTCACACTAAAATGAACTGGAGGGTCAACTCATCTCAACCTGAAATAAAACTAATGTTTAAAGGTTCGCTCATCGTAATAGAGAGAGAAGAAACGGAGAGCTCCTTGTGTCAGAGAGACATCAGAGAAATGAGACCGCTCAGCACTATAATGTGAGAGGTTTTTTTTATAACATAGCTGCAAAGGCAGAACTACCACCATAGCAGCTGCTCCGGGGGCCCTCAACCTTACCCCAGTACTTAGTGGCCGCTATTTATTTACCCAGCCCCCACAGCCTCCTTCACTCCCCCTTTTAATCCTCTTCAGACCCCAGGGTGTAATAAGTGGAGGCCCAGGGGAGGCGATCAAACATACAAAACAATGTTACTCATGTGATCACTGAGGCCTTTAATTGTGGTCACCTGATTTAGCCAGCCAATTACTTTTTCCGATTTTTTTTCGATGCCTCCGTTGTCGTAGTTCCTGTCCCACCTCTCCTGCACAGTTATTGGGGCAAAAAAAGCGCCAGGGAAGGTGGGAGGGGATACAAATTTTTAGTGCGTTTGCCTCGTGGTATTCGATTGGAATCGAATACCTCGAACGGCCTGATATTCGATCGAATATCTATTCGATCGAACATTGTTCGCTCATCTCTAATTATAAACTGATCTGTAAGTGTATAATATACAGACAGTGCCAGAGAGAGATAAGAAGCAAAGGCAGAAGTAAATAGTTAACGATAAAACCTTTTTTAATGAATTATTTTGCAGTTTGTTCTCTCTTTCTGCACTTTACATTTATGAAAAAAATTAAAAGTTTACTTACATTTTAATCCCCAGTAGCAGTGAATGAACAAACAAATATATATATACACATAAACACTAAATGGCCACTTTATTAAAGACCTTTCATTGGTCTTCAGATCCAATGTAATTTGTCATGACATACACATGTATCCTCTACAGGTATCAGATCACCAGAGTGGACCAAGAGAACAATCCACCAAACACCATTACTCCACCAATCTGAACTGCTGATGCCTGTCAGGAAAGATTCATTGATTCTTGCTGTTGGTGCCAAATTCTGATCCTTCCTCCATCATGGAGTAACATCAAGATCTGAAGACCTTGCTTGTGCACTGCTCAATAATCCAATTTCTCTGCTATTTTAACCACCAGAATCTTTCTATTTCCCTTAGACAGTAATGGCCCATGGCCTACTGTTGGTATAGCTAATCTATGTTATGGGTGAGATGTGTTCTTGGACAATGAGATATGTATTTGGACATGTAAGTGTAAGCACCACAATTGTATTTGCTTGACTATCCACGCCTGATCATAGGAATAATTCTCGACATTCTACTCTGGCTCATGGGTCTAAAGACACCCCAGCAAAGGGGGACATGACTTTGGGATGGGGGAACCAATAACTCCTGCAGTTTCTTCTTTGTGCAGTAGTTGTGTACATTTATACAGACTGGTTCAGCTTTAGGAGTATATATTTGTGTGTATTCAGCTTTAGGAGTATATATCTGTGTATATTCAGCTTTAGGAGTATATATCTGTGTATATTCAGCTTTAGGAGTATATATCTGTGTGTATTCAGCTTTAGGAGTATATATCTGTGTATATTCAGCTTTAGGAGTATACTAGTTTTTACCCGCGACTTCGTCTGCGGTGATTTGAGAATTGGGCGGACACAGACGTGTGAAACTGTAAAAGTGCTTTAAAAAGTGTGGTGGGCTAGCAAATGTGATGTGATATGTTATATTGTGTATGTCGTGATACAGACTATGTGATGTGTTGTATTGTGTATGTCGTGATACAGACAATGTGATGTGTTGTATTGAGTATGTCGTGATACAGACAATGTGATGTGTTGCATTGTGTATGTCGTGATACAGACAATGTGATGTGTTGCATTGTGTATGTCGTGATACAGACAATGTGATGTGTTGCATTGTGTATGTCGTGATACAGACAATGTGATGTGTTGCATTGTGTATGTCGTGATACAGACAATGTGATGTGTTGTATTGTGTATGTCGTGATACAGACAATGTGATGTGTTGTATTGTGTATGTCGTAATACAGACAATGTGATGTGTTGTATTGTGTATGTCGTAATACAGACAATGTGATGTGTTGTATTGTATTGTGTATGTCGTAATACAGACAATGTGATGTGTTGTATTGTGTATGTCGTGATACAGACAATGTGATGTGTTGTATTGTGTATGTCGTGATACAGACAATGTGATGTGTTGTATTGTGTATGTCGTGATACAGACAATGTGATGTGTTGTATTGTGTCAGACAATGTGATGTGTTGTATTGTGTCAGACAATGTGATGTGTTGTATTGTGTATGTCGTGATACAGACAATGTGATGTGTTGTATTGTGTATGTCGTGATACAGACAATGTGATGTGTTGTATTGTGTATGTCGTGATACAGACAATGTGATGTGTTGTATTGTGTATGTCGTGATACAGACAATGTGATGTGTTGTATTGTGTATGTCGTGATACAGACAATGTGATGTGTTGTATTGTGTATGTCGTGATACAGACAATGTGATGTGTTGTATTGTGTATGTCGTGATACAGACAATGTGATGTGTTGTATTGTGTCAGACAATGTGATGTGTTGTATTGTGTCAGACAATGTGATGTGTTTTATCGTGTATGTCGTGATACAGACAATGTGATGTGTTGTATTGTGTCAGACAATGTGATGTGTTGTATTGTGTCAGACAATGTGATGTGTTGTATTGTGTATGTCGTGATACAGACAATGTGGAAAGCTATATGTAAAATTTGAGTGAGTAGAGTGAGGGCTACTCCTGAGGTGACAGTAAGGAGTGTGCAGGCAGGTTGAGGCAGGAAATGCCAGGCAGTGTGTGTGAGTGTGTATGTAGTGATACAGACAATGTGATGTGTTGTGTATGTAGTGATACAGACAATGTGATGTGTTATGTGAGTGAGTAGAGTGAGGGCTACTCCTGAGGTGACAGTAAGGAGTGTGCAGGCAGGTTGAGGCAGGAAATGCCAGGCAGTGTGTGTGAGTCTATAGCTGGGGCTAGGAGTCCTGCTTTTGTGAGTCTCCTGCTAGGAAGCCATGTTGTTTAGTGGCACCAAAAGTAGCCTGTGACTCAATCCTAAGGGAAAACTATGTTTGTGGAAAATTGCACGCAAATCCGTCCAGGCGTTTTAGCGTGATTGAGGAACAAACATCCAAACTCACAAACTTTCACACTTATAATATTAGTAGGATATCTGTGTGTATTCAGCTTTAGGAGTATATATCTGTGTATATTCTGCTTTAGGAGTATATATCTGTGTATATTCAGCTTTAGGAGTATATATCTGTGTATATTCAGCTTTAGGAGTATATATCTGTGTGTATTCAGCTTTAAGAGTATATATCTGTGTATATTCAGCTTTAGGAGTATATATCTGTGTATATTCAGCTTTAGGAGTATATAGTGCTTAGTGTGTTACTGTAGGGAGGGAGGAGTTAGGAATAGATGTCACTTCTTGTCTCCTCCATCTTCATCCTCTTTCTCATCTCAAGACTTGGATGAAGCATTTTCCTGCCCACCCTCTTTTAATCACTATGTTACAATTGCTTTGTTACTGTAATTGTGTATCTGGCTCTATATATATACAATTATGAGATGACTGATGAGTTATTGTTGGGCATTATCCTTCTAAGCCCAAGGGAAGGGCAGTCCTCCAGCCATGGTTCCCTAGAGGTTTCCTCCACAGGGGTTTTTTCTTCTCCTGAGTACTGTAGGATAACTCTTTGTGAGTTGGGGGTTTGCTATGTTTAGTCCATATTTTGGCATTTGCCTGAACATTTACTTTTTGAGTTATTTGTTCATGGCATTGGCAATAAGCGTGGAAATATATCAATTTAAATAATAAGTAAAAATAAATAAATAATAATAAAAGTATTATAACAGAAGTCATTCGTATGTAATAAAGTGTTACCTGTCACATGGTCCATTGATAAACTGTCACAGCTTTACTTTTGCGGTTGAGGAGTCAGGTGGAAGTTGCAGGCAAGTTACTGTGGACTTATTTTAACTAATAGAGGAGGTTAAACCTCATGGTGGTGAAAAGGCTGAGCTTTGGAAATGGCCGGCCTGAAGGATGTCGTAATAGTAACATCATCCAGGGGCGGGCACAGGGGTTAAGCACAGGGTCGTTGGTGCCCTGAAGTGTACTGGCTCTGCTAGAATTGCAGGCCGGAGCGTGCTGCCCCCCTTTATTTATTGCTGTCTGGCCGGGTGCTGTAGGTCAGACAGCTGGGGATCTCACAGTATTCGTGAATCCCAATGGTCTAGCACTTCACCTGACTCCTTCTGTCATTATTTTACTTCTGTAAGTTTAATAAAGCTGTGTCCATTTTGACACCCAAAATAAAGTGTTTTGTGCATTTATTCCAAAATCAATATTTACTGTAGTTTGGGTTTTTTTTTTTTAGGAAGGAGTGAGGGACATCCCATACCCAAAAGTCATGTCCATACAGGGAAACTCCTATCATGAAAGGGTAGGGTCTCATTCAGCATATAGACATATATACAATATAACTGTATTTCATTAGTTTCCTTCTCCTTATTCCTTTAAGCTCTTCCAGTGTTTGTCTTGTGTCTGCGGCTCTTTGCGCATTTGCTGAATATGCTGACATGGGAGCTGTTTGCTGCTGACACAGAAGACTCGTGTAGACTCTGAATAAATACATAGATAACATTATGCGCATCATCAGTCTCAGGCTCTGTTCACACATCCTTTATATGTGTATCGTGCTAAGTCATGAAGTTGATCCTAAAGCCATGAAAAGGAAATATTGTAGCCTTCTCTGTGTATCTGACTTTGCTGCGCTTTCTATCTGGGCGTCTTCAGTCATGATATGGCGTCCATGATACCGGCGCTCTGCCTTCTATAATCACATACAATTATTCCAGAAGTTCCAATATCTGCTAAGTTCTTGTGGGTCTATACGTATCCTTCTATACAAATATTTAGTAAGCGGAGAAACGTAACTCACTACAAAGTCAAATGCAGTGTATAGAAATGTCACTTCATACTCATGATTCCAGACGTCTTCAAGATGTTTAGCATAGACTAGTGTTATACCACTGTTTGCCACTAGATGTCACTAATATCCCTTTGTACACAATGTAAGAAAGAGAAGGCCAGATCTTCAAATGTATGTTACATATAAAATAACTTGGAATTCAATAAGTTTGTCAGGTCCAGAATGTTTCCCAAACCAATAGCAGCACTGTATAGGAACCTTTAATAGGAGCAGAAACATACCTGTGTGACCAGAAACTAATGCACAGATAACCTTCTTTTTATGGATATGGAAATCAGCCTGCAAGTGCACCAGGGGTGGACTTTGCCTACTTGTTAGATTTTACCCCAGTGCACTTTCATATCCAAAAAAAGATGATTTATCTTCATTACATCATTGTTTTTTTGTTGCATGCTATAATTTTTTTATCTACCTCCTAAACAGTGGGCTTCAGTGGGACTGTCCCAGAATTCAGATGCTGTCCCACTGTCTCAGGCAGGGAGAGGTATGTCTTGACTTCAGCTCTTTTGTGTCGTCTAGAGATGAGAGGAGTAGAAGGGTGAAGCAGGGAGTTATGGCATCACTACATTGTGTATACTGATCCTGGAAGTCGCCGGCAGTAGAGACCTAAGGGGACTGCATGGGAGCAGAGTGAGGAGAGCATTTGTTTTTTTGTTTGTGCATTGTTTTGGCGGTCACCACAAGTAGGGGGACTTTATAGTGTAGGGTTACACAGAGGGTGACATTATAGTATGGAGGACACAATGAGAGGGTCATTATACTATTGAGACCACAACAAGGGGGAATTATAATTTGGAGGGTGTTATTATGGGTTTGCAAAGTGACTGCCAGTGAGCATCATGTGCCTTTCCGCGGGGAAACAGTTTTCTATAACCAGACACAAAGTCGGGCTCATGTCCAGTTTCTCTCAGCAGAAGACGGAAATCCAAAACTGGAGATTGGGCGCAGGCGTGAACCCACCCTTATTGTGAAACCTCCTGGACACTCCGCATAGGTGGCTTTACAATCCCTCAACCAACAAAAGAAAAAGCACCCAAAAAGTGTGTTTACTTTCAAATCGCAGCATGTATAGAATATTCTTTAGACTGGGGTCCCAGCTTTTTTTGCTGCAGTGTTTTGAGCCAAGACCAATAATGTCTACAAAATGGATTGGAAAGGTATAACAAGTTCTTTTACTTCTACCCTTTTCTCATTCCACTCCTGGCCTTGGCTCAAAAAACTGCAACAAAAAAAAATCAGCATTTCCACAATAGAATGAAGCTGTACAGGTATGAGATCTGCACTGACTGTATCACAATGGGAACCTTGAGGGCCCTGCAGGGCTAGGTGAATGGACAGACTATTTAGGGTGCAGGCTCACTTAGTGACAGCTGCATGTGCCTACTTGCAGCAACTAAAACCTGCAGCACAAAGTGACCTGCACGGCTTAAAAGCTGATTCTATTGTGGATAATATTCCCATGCTGTCCAGATATATCATTAATGAGCCCGGGCTTTAGCATTAGGTGGGGCGAAGGGCACCATCTGTGGGACATTCATTGCACTGCTCCAGATCAAACAGTGGCACAGAAATACAATACAATGAGCCATCACCATAACCAGTGCAATATACCGAGAGCAACACACCATAATGCACAGACTAATAAACAACTGCAAATGTCTGCACACAAGACAACACAAAGCTTGAAAATGGATTTTTTACATCAAACACCCATCTAAGGATATGAACGAGGAAACAGCATGGATGGTACATGGATAATATTCCCATGCTGTCCAGATATATCATTAATGAGCCCGGGCCACAAAAACAAACAGGAATAGGACCTGCCTTGAGTTTTGCACTCAGACTCATGACCCTCTACATGGACTCATGATAATACATAGGATAATAATGGGTTAATGTGCTAGCCATTAAAGACTTGGTTAGTCTATGTACAAAGCATGGATCCTACGAACAGGGTCGTCTCCAGGGTTATCTGGGCCTTTTGTAGTGAACAGAAGAAGCTTTTAAGCCGTGCAGATCACTTTGTGCTGCAGGTTTTAGTTGCTGCAAGTAGGCACATGCAGCTGTCACTAAGTGAGCCTGCACCCTAAACAGTCTGTCCATTCACCTAGCCCTGCAGGGCCCTCAAGGTTCCCTTTGTGATACAGTCAGTGCAGATCTCATACCTGTACAGCTTCACTCTAACTAGGGTGGGACTGAGTGACCACTGTCTGCAGCCATGTCTGCACCTGCCCATAGGTCTGTATCATGGTGTTGAGCCTGGCAATAGATTACGCCAGACTGTGACAGTCTCGTGACAGCCTAGTATAATCTATCATCCTGTCAGCTAGTGCAGACAGTGTTAATTGCCCAGTGGGTTGGGGTGGCGGGGGAAACCTGGGAGTATGCACAGACAGTTTTAATTTAATAGTATAAGGCTAGATGCACATGAGTGAGGTGCAAAACAGCTGTGAAAAACATCCATTTTTCATGGCCGTCTTGCACTTGGGTGGCGGCTATTGTCCCCCATCCATTTCAGAAAATAGGACACAACCTATATTTTGACTGTCAAGAAAATGTTCATGAGAATTAAATGAAATGAATGCTGTCTTATAACATGTATTAAAGAAAATGGACATCAAACAGTCGTGTGAATCTGGCCTTAGATTTCTATTGTCCACATGTCCTGTAATTAAAGCGGACTGCAACTTAGGAGACAAAATGAATAACTTGACAAGGCAGCCAAGTAAGCCCTTCCCTAGAAGAAGGGGGCCCTGGTTTGCTGGGTGCTGATGCCAACCCTGCCAGGTTAAAACTGTGTAAGGGGCTGGTTCCAACCTCCTCTCAGTTTCTCCCAGCACAGTAATGCCCCCGGACCACCAGCTGTGCACAGGAGCTGCAGCATGGCCTCAGTCACTTGAGTGTCAGCTCCAGGCTTGGACTGGCCTACAGGTGAATCCCACAGTGGGCTCCTGAACCAGAGGGGCCACAGTTCACCCTGACATGGCACAGTACACTCACTGTACGTCATACAGTACATACTGATAATACAGAATCTCAACCAGGCTATGTGTTGGTTTCATATACTGCGTAGAGTCTATCACCTCCTCCAAGCATATTGACCTCCACATTACAGTACAGTGATAAACATCATACCCTTGTTATATATGTCACTTTTGTAGAGTTGTAGAAAACCAACTTTAATGTTTTATGCAAATGTATTATTAGGTGCACTGGGGGTGTGGTATATTATTTCTATCTGTTATGTGCACTGTAACATGGTTGTGGCAGTGGAATATACTTGGGGGAGGTGATAGATCCCAGTTTATTTTTATAGCTGAGATGACATCTAGGTGCAGAGTTAGGCCAACCAGTTTCCTTCCTCCCTGGGCCCCATCTTTCCAATCCCACATCAGGGGCCACTATCACCAGCCATCTTGTAGAGTCTTGCTGCTCCCTGAGGCCTGCTGTTGTGTAGGCAAATATGCCTGGCTCACATTGCTAAGACGGTCTTAGCTCAAGACAAGAGCCAGGCTGTAGACAGAGACAAGGGCTAAGCAGTAAGCTACTACTGGAAAAAAAAAAACTGTGTTACGCTGGGTTCACACCTGCGTCTGGGGTCTCCGTTCTGTGGTTTCCGTCTTCTGCATGCCAGAAGACGGAAACCACAGACCGGATCCGGCCGTGCGCGGCGGTGAGCGTTTTGCGCTCTCCGCCGCGAAACCGGATTTTTTTATCCGGACACAGAGTACTACATGTCCGACTCTGTGTCCGGATTATAAAACCCAGTTTCGCAGCGGAGAGCGCAAAACGCTCACTGCCGCGCACGGCCGGACAGCTTTCTCACCCATTCAATTGAATGGGTGAGAGAGTCTCCTGCAGGCTTCCGTCTCCTGCATCTGTTTTAGGGTGCATTCAGACTACGTAACGCCGGGCGTGTATGAGAGCCGTACACGCCGGCATTACGGCAGACTGCCGAACACTTCCCATTCACTTCAATGGGAGCGCTCGTAACAGCGGCGTTTACGAGCGCTCCCATTGAAGTGAATGGGAAGTGTTCGGCAGTCTGCCGTAATGCCGGCGTGTACGGCTCTCATACACGCCCGGCGTTACGTAGTCTGAATGCACCCTTATGCAGGAAACGGAAACCTGCAATAAGGACCGACGACGCAGATGTGAACGAGCCCTTAGTGACATTTTAGAAATTTGTGAAGATGTGTCCGGTAATATTTGTAGGAAGCGCTATAGTGGATCCCTAGAATGATTATACTAGGCACCCCAGTTAAACATTGGTCACATCCCTTCTAATCAAAATGTTATGCTAGGTTCACACTAGTGTTCATCTCTACGTCGTTTGGGTCCGGATGGGGACCTGAAAGACAGAGAGCACGCCCACTAAAAAAGCGGTTACACACGGACACCATAATCTATAATGGGATCTGCTGGGATTTCATTGGGGTTTTGCAGTTTTTCTTCTTAAACCAGTGGAGAGAAAAGCCCTCCGTGCAGGATAATTTTATACGGAATCTGCGGCAAAACCTCCTACAGAGACTCCAACACAGATGTGAACCTAGCCTTAGCAATATGTCCCCAAAGGACAACTAGGAAAACTTGACTCTTCTGCTTAATCCACTCCTGGCTTTGGCTCAAAAAACTGCAGCAAAATCTGCAACAAAAAAAAAGCTGCGTTTCCTGCACCGTGGAGCTTTAGCCAAGCAGTGCTGCTGTACACTGTTCCTGTAACTTCCATAGAGGCGAAGATCAATAGACATAGTATAGCATCACTGAGCTTACACAGTTTCCATAGCTTCAGTTACAGAAACAGCGTAAATGCACCATGTTTGTTCTGTAGATTTCATTCTCTTTTATGGGAATTATGGGAACAGAATAGACCTGCACTACTTGGTTGATTTGGTGTTTGCCAAGTTGGAAATATCATGTTAAGTCCAATGCAGATGGCAGATGACCAGAGTTTCTGTAGTCATTTGGACAGTAGTGGAGCAGATCGGTGAACGAAACCACAGAGAGGATGGCTTGGTTTGAATTTGCTTCAAGCTAGGGCCCCACATTGCAAAAAAGCAGCATTTTACAGTACCTGCATAGTGGATGGGACTCTTACTAATCTCATACATACATTGCAGAAAAAAATCCCTGCATATGTCAATTATTCCTACAGAAATGCCGGCATTTTCTGTTTAAGTATTACGGGGGCAGAAATTCTGCAGAGGAAAACTCTACAAAAAAAAATTAACAATGCTTAAGCAACACGGTTTGGGCTCTGGAGAAACACCTTACAGTGACTGTAAGGTGGATGGGATTCTAGAAAATCCCATCCACACTTTGCGGGATAATACGTGCAGCGGACACACTGTGATTTCCATAACTGTTGTGGTTTTAGAAATTGCAGCATGTTAGGATGGGCTCACATCTGCGCCCGGTCTCTGCTTTAGCCAATCCAGCAGGTTTCCGTCTTCTGCCCAGAAAACTGGACAGGAGACGGAAACCCGGCAGTCAGTTTTCAAACCCATTCACTTGAATGGATTTGCAAAATGACCGCCCATGTGCATCTTCTGGTCTCCGTGGCAAAACCATTTCTTTTTTAACTGCACACAAAGTCCTGCATATCCAACTTTATGTCCAGCTAAAAAAATGGTTTTGCCGTGGACAGGCAGAGGATGCACACGGGCGCTCACTTTGCAAACCCATTCAAGTGAATGGATTTGAAAACTGACTGCTGGGTTTCCGTCCCCTTTCCAGTTTCTCGGGCAGAAGACAAAAAATGGCCAGATTGGCTAAAGCGTAGACCGGACACAGGTGTGAACCCACCCAGGTATAATGGAAGCAGAAAGTCCTTAGAGGAATACTCTGTGGACATTCTGTGAAAAGTGTTGCGGCTTGTTACGTGGGGCCTTAGCCTCAAAGGGTTTTTCTGATCGTTTTTGGCTTTGAAATGTTTGTAAGTATGGACATGAAGACGCCATATAGTACATAGAGCATAACGCTCTGTTGTAGCTGCAGGGACTCCACTTGCCTCCATACAGTTCCGCAGTTTTCTTAGGGTCCAAATTCCATGAAATTAGAATTTCACAATTTGTAAATATGTCATTCTTTAGAAATGAATTTTAGTCTGGAAATAACAATGTGTATATTCTTTATATTCTATTTTCATCCATTACACAGGTTATGTTACATATCACAAGTTATGATCGGACTTACGTCTGTGGAAGTCTTTGAAAGGTTCTTGGTCAACAGACCTGCGTGACCAGTGCTCATAAAACACACAGTACTTGGATTAAGTGCACTGTGGGTCAAAAAAGTAATTCACTGTATTTGTGATGTCATTTAATACATTTACATTACGGCTTTGGGGCATGATTGGTTTGTCAACATTTTGTCACATTGTATTTACCAGAAAAATGTGCACAACTTGTTTACCCATTTCTCAAAAACCGCACATGCCAACATTGATAAAGAGACCCGGCCAGGGGAATAGTGCTGGTAGCGCCGGCTTTTAATCAACCACCTGAAACCTGTTCCCACCGGGCCCGGGGTATTACACCGCAGACATACAGCTCGAGAAGGATTTACTGCTCAGACAAGCAATGCTTAACTATAATGACGCGGCTACAATTATCAACACCCTGCCATTTCTACATACGGAGCTCAATGTGTTTTACATTATTTACTCATCTATTTCATTTTCAGCATATGTTTACTCAGTGGACAATACATGAGACAGTCCCCCGTGTCGCCGCGGATCAGCCAGGTCACTGAGACCATGTAAGGTTCTTTTAATCATGACAAATGACATTTGCTCGGCCTGTAATATAGATCAACTATCTGCCACCGAGCCCAAATGAAATGGGCAAGGTAATGTTACTTGTTTTATACAGAGTATTTGACAATTCAGATGTGGAGTCTCCCAGAGGGGAAGCTTTATTGAGTTTGGATGGTGTATCGATTGGAGAACACTGGTATTTTATCACTCTTGATATTTCTCTACAATTAAAACTGCAGCCCTGTTATTCAAAGCCTTGGCCTCAGTGTCCAAGACCTGTGTATTCAGCATACAGGATCAATAGCCTTCACCTTCTGAGTTCTATCATGTTAAGTAAAACAAAAAAACAAACAAAAAATATATATTTATCTATATTTATATACTGTACATACAATATATATACTATATAAACATATTTATATATATTATATACAGTATAGTTATATGTATGTATCCTGTATATATTTATATACACAATATACGCTCCATATATTTTTCTTTGTACTATCTTTATACAATTTAAAAAAAAATAAAAAAATCTACAATATAGAAATATATTCTACAAATAACATTACAAATATTTCCAGTATCTTCCATATGTTGCAGAGGTTGGATGCAGTCCCTGTTAGTGGCCCGGTACCTGTATGTGTTAGGATGGGACAGGCCCTCCGCTGTGCTGCACTTAGGCTCCCAGCCTGCTCTGTATCCAGCTTCGGGATAGCTGCTAGTTCTGACACAGGATAGGCCAGAGGCCTCTGCTGGAGTTTGTGGAGGTTCCGGTTTTTCCCTGGCGCTGGAGCCAGCACTTCCAGGTCAGGGGGATCAGTGGCAGGCCTGAGGTTATTTAGACCTCATTCTGGTCCTGGCCCGCCGCTGGTTATTCATTCCCCCATGGTATCAGCTCCCTAGCAACGAGCCTGTCCTGCTTCCCTGTCATCTGTCTCCTGCCTCCTGTCCCTGTTCTTGGATTCCTGGATTGTTTGACCCGACTTGCTTTACAGACCTCTCCTCTGTGACCCTGATTTGGCACCTTCCTGACCTCCTGTGTATGACCCGACTTCCCTGACTACTGCTACCACGTGACCTCCAGTTATCAACCTGGCTTGCTTGACCATGGATTTGCTCCTCAGGTATCTGCGTGTATTCCCTTCACTACTCTCCTGCTCATCTACGACTCCATTCCTTCCTGCTCTCTTGGACTTCACTCTAAGGTTTGTTTCTGGATCCTTCTGGGTCTTCCTACTTGGGGTTCACTGGGTGTGTGCCGCTCTCTGGGCAGTTGCGGATCTGGGCCTTGGACTGTTACAAAGTCCAACTCCACCATCAGTACGTAGCTCATGGCACATTGGTGGTTAGGTATGTGATATTGTAGGATGTTAATATGCAAGTGTGATGCAACAGTTGCAGAAAATTCAAATCTGTTGGAATATTTTGTTCAGGTGCGCACCTTCTTTTTTCCATGGACTTCATTTGAAGTTGCATATGCCTGCAACTTACTTGCAACATTCCTGTCACTTGACTGTGTTTTTACAGCTAAATCACAGCTCTAAGTAGAATATTCATCTTTTCCAGATGAAGATGAGTTGTCCATTCCCCATTTCAGGGAGTAAGAGAGGGGCAGCGCCCTGGCAGCGAGATGCGGCTAAGCACTAACCATGGTCAGACAGACACAATAAAGTTCCTCTAATTCATAATAAATTTAGTGATGTCAAAGTAAATATGCAACAAGATATGTATCTAATTATCTATAAAATATTGATATTTGTGTTCTATAATTTAAAATAATTTTATTTTGAAGCTGGAGTTAGGCTCCATTCACATCTGCGCCAGAGTCTCCAAAATCTCTGAAAATTGGCATTGGAAAAAGTCCTGTATGGTGACTTTCTCTTCCTTGGTCGGTTTCAGTTTAAAAGTCAATATGGCCTGGGCAACACGGTGGCTCAGTGGTTAGCACTGCAGCCTTGCAGCGCTGGAGTCCTGGGTTTGAATCCTGCAGGGAACAACATCTGCAAGGAGTTTGTATGTTCTCTCCGTGTTTGTGTGGATTTCCACCCATACTACAAAGACATACTGATAGGGAAAAAAATGTACATTGTGATCCCTATATGGGGCTCACAATGTACATTAAAAAAGAAAGTCAATATGGTCAATGGAGGGAAGACACTAGTGTCCGAGTTGGTAACTTTTTTCAGACTTCACGCAAAAATGGCTCCATCTCCAACTCTGGAGCCCTGATTGATACTGTAAGTGAAAGACTCCAAATCACCTTCAATACAATGTCTTCCACTCGATCTTTGGGCCCATAATATCAGAACCTGGGCTCTCGAGCACTTTGGTGGGCCAGTTAATTCTGACAAAGCCTGTCTTGTTTCCTTTGCATTGTTCCATCCTGTCACACAATATAATGCGCTTTCAGGAGATTTATACTGGAGACTTATAAAGCTTATTTCATTTTCAAATTACTTTGGAAAGTCTTGTCCTACTTTCTCCACTCTGCTAATACTATTAATGAAATGTATAGCAGTAATAGGATCTAGGATTACTCTACATTCATCAGATGCTATTAAAAGCATTCTGTATTGTGACATGTTTTGCTGTCAACTTCTATTATAGCTATTATTATTACAAATTTGATAAAAATCCTGTAAATCCTGTAAAGTTTGCAGATAGTTTTTGACGGAATTCGGCAGGGAGGTTGTTCCAAACATCTTAGAGAACTAAGCACAGATCTTCTGTGGATGAAGGAATGTTCCAATCCGTCTATCTCTTCATGTAATCGCAGACAGACTGGATGATGCTGAGATTGGTCGGAAGGATCAGATGTCTAATCTAATATGTATAGGAACCTCCCAATTCACACTTCACAGATGATATTCTACATACCAAAATGTAGTCTAAATCTATGTGATTTTGGAACTTTTTACACCTACCCAATTTTGAAAAGTGCCTAAAAAATGGTTGATGCCATGGTTGATCATTCCTCGCCATCCTATAACCTTGTATTAGTCTTAAAGCATGCATGTTCCTTCAAATGTGGTAGGGCATTTGGGATCATCCCTTAGGGGGCTTCAGTGATAGATGGGTTTTTCTAGACATGTCAGTAAGGTATGAAGTGTCATGTTCTTATCCGATGGCAGCTGGTACATGTCAGAGATGAGTTATAAGGTACTGATGTTATTTTACGTGGTACATCTGTTGTAGGTGACATGACGACAGCTTGGTATGATCACATGTAATGTAGTTTGGGTGTTTGCTGAATTGACACTTTATTGCTAGGGACATTTTATCTGGTGTAAAATTTTTAAGGCTGGAGTCACACTTGCAGTTTCTGACGCAGGTTTAAGAGCCAAAGTCAGAAAAGCATTGAGAAAGAAATGTGAAATATAAAGGAATGACTCTCCCACCACTGGATCTATGTCTGGTTTTTGCTTTTAGAAAAATAAACAAAATTGCATCTCAAACTGCATCAAAAACTGCAAGTGTTTTTCTATCTTAAGGGGCGTTCACATTTGTGCACCCGTGCACCCTGTGTAATTCCGCCAGATTTCTATCCCATGTCCCAGGGAAACTGGACAGGGGACGGCTTCCCGGTAGTCAGTTTTAAAACCTATTCATTTGAATGAGTCAAACATTGCCAACCACTGGTGTCCGTATGCAGCCTCTCTACGGAGAAAACATTTTTTTTTTTTTTGGCCGGACAAAGTCGGACGTGCAGAACTTTGTGTCTGGCTAAATAAAATGGTTTCTCCACGGACAGGCTGCATACGGACACTGGCAGTTAGGATGGAAACCCAGCAGAATGACACAGGGCGCACAGGGGCGAAAGTGTGAACCTCCCCTCAGGGTTGTTATTGCTAGTGATGTCCAATATTAGTTACAGTATCAGTGTCCTCCAACCACTATATGCTATGTATAAGACCATGAAGTTCACATTCATATCTATCTATCTATCTATCTATCTATCTCATATCTATTTGTTATATACATATATATATTAAGAAGTCTTCCTTCCTTCTTTCTTCTGTTCCTTAGCTGCTACGGACTCCTAGTATATCTTTTTTTTCTTAGTATATGTCTGTCTACGTCTGTAATATATTACTGTGTATTATCCTGTATCTGTATTACTATGCTGCTGTAACATACTGAAATTTCCCCACTGTGGCACTATTAAAGGATTATCTTATCTTATCTTGCCTTACATGTACTACTATTAATTATTTTCTATACATATAAATTTGAGGTTCTTGGTATACATCATTGATCAAGCTTGTAAAAGCCCATCTATAAGAACAAGGCGACCTCATTCAGATGGAAAACCACACTAATACATACCTCTCCTGGACTAAGAATAGGTCTACAGTGTGAATACCAGGCAAGTAGGATCCAGAGCTATGCTCCATTTCAATTCAAACAGCCTTGGCATATAGGAGTCTGAAGTAGAATCTAAGTGTCTGATCTATTCCAATTAAATGAAATGCTTCAGAAGGGTTCTGCTTTGCTGGGCTGATATGCCGCAAATGGAGTAAATCCACTTTAATTTGGTTCATGGAGTGTATATTTTTTAGGTGGACATCCATCTATTTATCTGTCCATACATCTATCCTATCTATCTATCTATCTATCTATCTATCTATCTATCTATCTATCTATCTATCTATCTATCTATCTCTCTCTCTCTCTCTCTCTCTCTCTCTCTCTCTCTCTCTCTCTATCTATCATCTATATCTATCTATCTATCTATCTATCTATCTATCTATCTATCTATCTATCTATCTATCTCCTATCTATCTTAACTTTGTATCTATCTTAATTCACAAGGCAAGTGTTTGCAGAAGAATGTTCAGTAAAAGTCACTTCAAACCTTTCATGTAAAATTTGCTTCCTGTGCTATGTGAACATTACAACTATCTTGGCTATTCGAGGCAATGCAGGGCGATTCTTGCAAGGAAGAGGCAATTCTCCGACTGTGCTTTTGTTGTAAGAGAAGAAGCATTATCTCTTGGTTGCTTTCCAGATTCTATTAGACAGCTTTAAGCATTGGAAGCCAACTGGGTCAGTTTGTACCAAATGTGAGCTGGTTTTGTAGCTTGTATAAAAGACTATTAAGATCTAAGCCCTGGCTTATGAATATATGTCATTCCCGCTAGCTGGAAGTGATCCAGATTGTTCTTGAAAGGAGTTTAGAGTCTGATGTTTCTGTTTGCACTGTGTACATTTATTACATAATAGATTCAGTGCATTGAATTAAATGGGAACATTAGATAATTTCTAGTTAAGCCCATCAACAAATCTTTAATTATTTATATATACGTCTTTTATTTTTGTATTAGGCTTCATTCACACAGCCATAATTCTGCTGCATTTTATTGACTGTAAATCCCATCCAAACCATTGCTCTAATGACCTGAACTAATAGCATTATTGGATCAGTGATGATGATAGTCGTGGTATTTTACAGCACAATTGGGTCAGGATTTGAAGCTGTCAAAAACAGTCATCTGAATAAGACCTTACCGTGTACCTGGAGTTATACTATGCAAGTAAACTAGTACTGTACTTTGCTTCCAGTCACCCAACTAAATAGGCAGGGGGGTTGGCGGCGTCATAAAGAGGCACCATTATGTTCCATTAAACTGCATCATCCAGCTCATCAATAGTGGTCTCGCTGCCAAGAAAATGACCAAATTGCGTAATGTGAGTGCCATGATAGGTAGAAGAATGCAATATGAAGTTCATCCATTCAAAAGCCAGGAGGTCGACGTCCAAGCAATATTAGAGTCAACAATTCGGCTCATCACAAGGTCCATCATTGTAGATACCATGCTGCAGTACCAGTGCCATATCCATCTCACAATAAACCCTAGCACTCCAAATATCCCATTACTCCATGGGGTCCATTGAGGTGTCTGTTATTTTGCTTTCATCCCATCAAATCTAACTGAGACCCCATGCACACAGGGGGCGTCTGAGCCAGAAAATTTGGCCAGTACATTGGCTAGACTTCCTGGTCAAACCCAGTCAGGAGGCCCACACGCCAAGCATCATAGTGATTTATGAAGTGGGAGTCCCTGCCTACACGAGGCTTACTGCCCTGTACTGTATATAGTAATGTCAGTAGTGCAATGAAGTGGCATGGGTTTCTAGCATCATAGATCACTACAATTCTTGGAGTTTGGATCTCCTAGCTAGGTTCAGGTTGAGAAATCCAGATGATGTACAGACTAGGTTTTATTTACCTAGATTCCCCTGTGTCTAATGGGCCTGATATGCTAACTTGTGCACTTCAGGGCAGATCCTGGCAGCGAGAGGAGGTTCCTGGGTCTGTCCTGACATACAGAGTCTGGGGAGACTATAGTCCGCGATTAGTGACTGGTAGAGATGAGCGAACAGTAAAATGTTCGATATTCGTTTCGAGTTGCCCCTCAATATTCGACTACTCGAATCGAATATCAAACCCTGTTATAGTCTATGGGGGAAAAATGCTCGTTTCAGGGATAGGCAATGTTCGATCAAATTATACTTACCAAGTCCACGAGTGAGGGTCGGGTTGGATCCTCTGAGAAGTCTTCTCCTTGCAGCGTCCCTGCGGTATCTTCCGGCTCTTCATTCACTCTGCCAGGCATCGGGCCTGGGCAGAGCCGAAGTCCTGCGCATACCCGCACTACAAGCGGACATGCGCAGTCGGCTCTGCCCAGGCCCGATGCCTGGCAGAGTGAATGAAGAGCCGGAAGACGCCGCCGGGAAGCTGTGCAGAGAAGACTTCTAAAGGTAGGAGAAGAACCAGCATTGATTGGTTGACTGTATAGCATTCGGCCAATCAATGCTGGTTCTGCATCGAACTTTTACATTCGAACAGCCAGTGGTACTCGATCGAGTACGAGTATTTTGAATACCGTAGTATTCGATCGAATACCTACTCGATCAAGTACTACTCGCTCATCTCTAGTGACTGGTGGTAAGCCACACGTACAATTACTACTTTATTGTTTAGTTAGTGCTCAGACGAGCAGGGTTTTGTTTGACATTCTTTTGTTTGAAGTTAAGACTGTTGTATTTTGCTAATTTTGTTCCTGAAGTGAAGGTTTATTTATTTTGCTGTTTTTTTTTTCTAAATAAACCTGTTTGCTACAGATTTTGTGTCCCTGTCTCTGACTTGTTGGGTTCGCGCCATTGTTGCTACCAAGTTACCTTCCCCACAGTCTATATAGATATATACACATTGTTTTTAATTTACACTGAGTCAGTTTACAGTTGACACTAGCATCTTCTCACATACGTTACATCTACACGGCCAAGTGCATTAATAATTTATAACATGTTCAGTCATTGATCCCTTGGAATTTATGTTTTTAATGATTCTGTGAGATTCCGCTAGAATGCGGTATGTGCTATGCATATTATGCAAGTATCCTCACCCAGAAGCAGTGCAGGGGCATGAGGATCTGCATTATAGGCTCATAGGGGCTTCCTGAGCTGTCACATCATCCGTGATCGTTGCACTGATGCACTTTTCAATCTATAAAGTGGTTCTCACTGTGAGGTGCCCTCTGCTTGTTACGTGTATTTGGGCTGGCAGATTTGATAAGAGTGGCAACAGGTTCATGTCTCCTGATCTATAGATCCTGCTGTACTGGCTTTGTCTGATTGTAACGATAATTCAGTAAGAAAAAATTTCCATAGACATAACAATATTTAAATTTGTAGACAATAATTTTTTGCAAATATAAGCAATAAAACATTTTTGCAGAGTTTAACAATTTCCTCTAACCATTTTAGCAGTGACATCTGATGTCTGGATCGGTTGCTAATTGTTACAACCATGAATGAAGAAACGTTCCATGGACTGTGACTTGTCAGAAACACAAACATGTTACCCTTATTGTGGACAGGTTATCAGGCAGGGACACTACATGTATGAGAATAACCTGACCACAATAAGGAAATCATGGCTGGGTTTATGCAAGACCATAGAAAGTTCCTGCATTCATGGTCATATCCATTAACCAAACCAGACAAAATAATAATACATTTTATTTATATAGTGCCAACATATTCCACAGCGCTGAACAATTTGTAAGGTTCAAGTACAGACATAAAGATACATTACAAAGAAATAGTCACTTCACACAATGGGACTGAGGGCCCTGCTCACAAGAGCTTACAATCTATGAGGTAGAGAGGGTGACACAAGAGGTAGCAGGGGCGGCATTGGAGGTAGCATTGCTTATACAGGGGTCAGACAATTTTGTAATAGAGGTGACTGTCATTACACAGACAGAAAAATATATGAGCCATCACCAGTCGTGTCCTTTAAACAACATCATATCATGTGGGGAAATGTGGGGGCGTGAACAGAGGAGGGTTCATTTTTAGGGATTCTAATTACCGTACAGAAGGGTTTACATTAGGAATTGTGATAGGCCTGTCTGAAAAGATGTGTCTTTAGTTTGCGCTTGAAGTTAATCTGATTGTCCGGGGTAGAGCATTGCAGAGAAGTGGTGCAGCTCGGGAGAAGTCTTGTATAAGAGCGTGGGAGGTTCTGATAATAGAGGATGTAAGTGTTAGGTCATTGAGTGAACGGAGAACACGGGTTGGGCGGTAGACAGAGATGAGGGAGGAAATGTATGGAGGTGCGGCATTATGGAGAGCCTTGTGGATGAGAGTAATAACTTTATATTTTATTCTATAATGAATAGGCAGCCAATGTAGTGACTGGCACAGCCCGGAGGCATCGCTGTAGCGTCTAGCCTGATAGATGAGCCTGGCCGCTGCATTCAGAATAGATTGTAGAGGGGAGAGTTTAGTAAGGGGAAGACCGATTAGTAAGAAGTTACAGTAGTCAAGGCGAGAATGAATCAGAGAGACAATAAGTGTCTTTAGTGTATTTCTGGTAAGGAAAGGGCGTATTCTGGAGATGTTTTTGAGGTGGAGATGACATGAGCGTGTGAGTGATTGGATATGGGGAGGATATGGGGGGGTGAAGATAAAAAAAACTATCACCGCTAAGATGGTTAGAGAAATCCTTAAAACTCTGCAAATTTGTTTTATCAATATTAAGAGTATTTAGTAATATTTAGTATTTGGCCTCATTATTGCCCATTGGACAGGCCCCAGTTAAATTGGCTTGAGAAGCCCTATCTCTTAAATGAGAGACATTTTGAAATGAGTCTCATACGCAGGTAAAAGTCCCTTTATTTTTTATTTTAAATAATCCAAAAAAACATAAATATTTTATTTTGTAATCTTATGTGATGGTATTTTTGGATCCTATTTTTTGCATGGGATTAAAGGGCAGCCATTTTATGCTTTGCAGCAGCAACACCAACCATAGGAACCTGTAGACCACTAATAATTATTGTCTTCTAAGGGAGCGTTTCGTAGACAATCTGTGACCTGTGCAGAGGATATTGTATGGGGTAGAGAGGAGGAGAGTTGTAACTATCGCCTATAGTCAAGGGAGGATCCTGTGTTATCTGCCTCCAGCCTAATAATAGATGTGTTACACTAGGTTTATATTAGCGCTGTCTCTCCATTGTTCTGGTCCTCCAATGGAGAGGTGGATCACTGTAGTAGCGGTTATACATGGAACCTGGTGGACCCCTTAACTATAATGGGGGTCCGTCGAGTGTCCGTTGTTTTAAAACTGAAAAAGTCCTCCATGCAGACGTCAATTTTCGGCGGACACTACAACAAAAGATGCAGATGTGAACATAGCCTGACTTGTCATTGTAACACTACCAGTGAAGATAATCAGAAGTGATATCTACAGAACAGGAAATATTACTGATCAGTGTGAAACGGCAACATTTGAGGATTTTTTAAGATATTTATAGTGACATGGAACATTTAAATAATCACAATAAATTCTTAAAAACTTGAATTTTCGGATGGCCTATTCCCATTAAAACAGCGCAGCCCCATGTAAAGACCCAAATCTAAAATGATGATCTTGTGACAGATTGTTGTAAATGGATAGAGATGATTTTTGTAGAGAAATGATCTCATGTGGCAGTGTTATCCAAAAATGTTTGCATGTACGACTGACATAAGACATTATTCAAAAACTGGGGGAACAGATTGTGCGCCACCTATACCTCACTGACTTCACTGGAGATGTAAGCGCTTTATGCAGAAATGTGACAAGCTGCTGTCGTATGGCTCAGAAAGAAGCCGAAATAATGAAGCCAGCAGGGAATGGGGTTATTAAGAATGCTTTCACTTACATGGGATTTGCACGTTTTAATAATTTCAGACATTGCTCTTCTTGAATGTAAATGAAAAGCGGAAGAGTCCGGTACAAAATGTTCACGAAATAGACTTCAACAAATTGCCTTAAGAAAGAAATCACACCAGAGATCCCGTAAAGAGAAGTGACAAAACCTCCATAATTAATATGAAATCTATATAACTCATGAAGTGAAGCCTGGGCTCTGATAATGGCTTTATATTCCATGATCCATGTACGACCTACATGTCACTTACTGGGGCTTGTATTTTTAGCAATGCTCTGTCTGGGGTTGAGGACTTCATTGAAATATATAGTGGCTTAGATGAAAGTATTAAAACATGAAGCTCCCCTTGAAGGTCTAGAAGTGGATTATAGGATATTTCCAATTTATCTTCACAATGCCTTACACTGATGGAGCAGTCTATTTATATTCTGCATGGCTGGGTTATGGCATATAGCAAACCTATTATAGTGCTCTTCACATGGATTTATATCGCCGCGTTTTCTCATCTGTGAGGGATATACATGAGCAGGGCCATCTTACTGGGGTTTTCACAACAAGTTATCCCCTATTTCCAGCACTTATACGGAAATGAGTGAAGACGTGCGCACAATGCCCAACCATCACTCCCCATCTCCTAATCATTGAGGGTCTCAGAAGTTAGATTCCCACCAATCTGCAGTTATCTTTTATTCTAGGAGAAAAATGTTCTCAGATGGAAAAATTCATTTAAGATAAGGCCCTAGGGGCAACATGGTGGCTCAGTGGTTAGCACTGCAGCCTTGCAGCGCAGGAGACCCTGGTTCAAATCCTGCCAAGGACAACATGTACAAGAAGTTTGTGTGGATTTCCTCCCATATTCTAAAGACATACTGATAGGAAAAAATGTACATTGTGATCCCTATATGGGCTCAGAATCCACATTTAAAAAAAAAAAAAGATAATGCCCCACATAGTGGGTGACATAAAAAAAAAGCATTGCGTGAAAAACCATGGCAGCAACACATTACGGTGCTTATCACAGAAAGTCTGCAGAGGCTTCCATTATACCTATAGGGAAACCACTGGCATGTCCGTTGGTATAATTGACATGCTGCAATTTCCAAAACCACAACGTGTGGATGGGATTAATTTTTGTAGGTATTGTGGAGGTCTATAGATTTAGGACCCCATGAGATCAAACTTGTTAGGCTGGGTTTCCAAATATCTCTAGTTATAAACAATGGTTGAGAAATGAGTACCGTATATACTTGAGTATAAGCCGACTAGAATATAAGCCGAGGCCCCTAATTTTACCACAAAAAAACTGGGAAAACGTATTGACTCGAGTATAAGCCGAGGAGGGAAATGCAGCAGCTACTGGAAAATTTCAAAAATTAAAATGGTCGGAGTTTTTGGGTGCAGTAGTTTCTGGGAAAGGGGAAGGGGAGGGGTGTTTTGGTTGTCTGTCTGCCCCTTCCCTAAGCTTGAGGACTGAGTTTTTTTCCCCCCACTTGGAATTCAGTCTGGCTGAATATAGGGTATCTGCAGTGCTCCTATTAACCCCTTCCCGACGGAACAGGAGCACTGCAGATCCCCTATATTCAGTAGACCGGGCACCTTCAGACACAGGGATACCTAATGTGTATGTGTTTCACAGTCATTTTCTACTTTTATATGTATTCTAGGGAAAGGAGGGATTTAGAACTTTTATTTTTTTTTTAAATCTTTTTTTTTTTTTTTTGCACTATTTTATGGGAGATTCTATACATTGATATTGTGGCTGGTCATAGACCCCCCCCCCCCCCCCTCCTAAAGAAAAAAAAATATTTTTTTTTTTTGCTGACTCGAGTATAAGCCGAGGGGGGCTTTTTCAACACAAAAACTGGGCTAAAAAATTCGGCTTATACTCGAATATATACGGTAGTACAAATGAATATAAGAAACTTAGTAATATATCTTACTAAGTTTATCTTATGTTTCCTGTTCTACTTATTAGACTGCACTCCGGATGCTTTTCTCTTTATCCTGGTGTGGGGTGATGTAACCTTCTCTACACAATATTCAAGTGATCTTGATCTCTTAGGTAAATAACATTAGGAAGGGTTACTGAATGTATGTAAGAGTTTATTCACACTTTGCAGTTGTGTCACAATTTTTTGCAAATAGTGGCAATTTAGAGCAAACATTTTTATTAATTTTTATTAAAGTTTTTGGAAGATCAGAGAGACCCCCCCGCACAGTATTTTATTTTGTTTATTGCCTGGGCGCGCTGTATTCTGATGTCTATAACTTAGTTACTGTTTTGTTGACAGTCCTATGTGATGGATTTTTTTTTTTTGCAAGGTTAGTTTTAGTTTTTAGCAATATTAATTTATGGTATGTCCAACTTTTTGAACACTTGTATTTCTATTTTTGGTGGAGACAAGGTGAATAAAAAATTAATTTGTGTTTTTGCTTTTTACCACATTCACCATACAGCATAAATAACAATTTTTGGTTTGTACATTGTAAAGAATGTGTTCTAATATACAATATTTTTCATATACAATATATTTCATCTGTTTACATTTTGTATTCTTTAATTTCAGAAGGCTTTTTTAAAGGTTTTATTTATTTTCTCTATTTTATTTAACTTTACACACACACACACACACACACACACACACATATATATATATATATATATATATATAAATTTCCCACAAGGGGCTTAAACATGGACTCTTTCACTTCCCATGTCAATGATCCCTATGTACAATAAGGAAAGGCAGCCAAAGGAGGCCATTGGTTGACTTACGGTATATAGAGGTTTTCAGATTCTATATGTTTACATGAATATTCCAGTTCACAGATATCTTAGGGAAGATTCACACTAACGGTGGGAATGTCCACTGCTCTTATCTATCATAAGATGGGAGCAACCGACTTGTAGGTCGGGGACCCACATGGTGTAAACGCTATGTTTTTGGAAATAGCATGTTGATTATACCTACGAAAACACTGGCAGTTTCCCTATAGGTATTGTGAGAAGGTGACAGTCAGGGTGCTGGAATCATGCTATACAGTATCTCCCCCAGGTTTTTAACTTATGTGTGGTCCAGTGTGGGTCTTCAGTAGGTCTCAGCCGCAGGTGTGAGTCGTTGGCTCATTACTGAGCTAGAAAAGGCTGCAGATCCTGCACTCCAATTCAGATCCAGGGAGTGAGAGGAGGCGACTGGGTCTGTCCTATAACCCTGAGTCTGGTGAGACAAAGTTGTGCTTGTTTTGTTTGTGTGCTGGTAGTAAGCCACATGTATAGTTAGGTTAACATTATTGTTTAGTTAGTTGCTCAGACAAGCAGGATTTTACAGCGATAGAGGAATACAGCCAAAGCTTCCATCTGTATCCATTACCATTGATTCCAATATAAACAACATGATGGACACTCTTCTGTCACATTTTTTTCTTTACTTTTACAACAGAAGAAACATCCTGCATGCAGGACTTTTTCTTCCCTGAGAAAGGTAAAAAATATGTTGGAAGAAAGCTTCTGCCATGTTTTTTTTTACATGGGAGTTAATGCAGATGGATTCCAGACAGAGGAGGCTCCATCTGCATTCTGCAATTAATGTCCATTGTTCTTATCCTAAAACGGATGACAGCAGTAGACATAAATAATAGTAGTTTAAGCCTATACTTACCTACACTTACCCAGGTATTAAATACGGTGAGCAACTTAAATACATAGTATAAGGACAAAATTTACATAAACCCTAGGTACAGTATACATCAAAATGGGTTAAAAGGGGGATATAAAGAAATACATAGGGGCCACACTTCACAGGCTGTCAGCACAAGTAGTGAGGGGTTTAAAGTCATAGCGCCCTCCATTAATTACCCGTTCTGCTGCGGTAAGCTGTCAAAAGCAAACAGATGTTGGAAGAAAAGGGTGAGCCGACCAGATAAGAGCAAAATAGGATTAAAGAGACAACTGGGTGTGAAGATATTGTAAACCGAAAAACCGTCCCTGGGGGGGATTACAGAACTTGATGTGCAGTCTTGCACTGTGCCAGGGCTAATCCAGCGGTGGTAGTTCCTGAGGCTGCAAGAGTCATTCAAGAGTGTAAGAGCCTGCCTGACATTGAGTAAATGGAAAGATATTGTCACAATAATCGTTTTATTTCTTCAAGTACTATCCTAAGCATTAGGCATATAAGAAGCAATCTTCAACAAAGACGTATTACCATGCTAACCTTAAAGGATCTCCAAATTGCTCTTCTGCAAATATCATTCTTAATAATAGTCAGTGTGAGATAGCTAAACATATACACAATCCATTAAATGGCAGACACATGGCAAGCTCAGGCTGAAGGAAAGGAAAAAAATGTCCTTGATCTGTTGTTAAAAATACGATGCTGGAAACAAGAGATAAAAAAACAAGAGACTTGCTTTTACTTTAAAGACTTTCCTGACATATCTGTATTAGTAAATACCTATAGTCTACCAGCAAATAATTCTGGGGTCTCTTTTCTTATAACCCTACATTGTGCTGCTCCTCTGTTATTCTCCTAAAAATTTAGAAACAAATTGACACCTGGATGGAATAACAGAGGAACAGCACAATGAAGAGATCTAATAGAAGGTGATCAGGAATGGTTAATATACCGGGAATACAAGTACTGTATATACTACAACACATGTGTCAGGAGGAGGAACAACATGATCCTCTGTACAATATTATACCTGGATTCGGCGGGACAGTCCTGGTTTCAATGTCCTGTCCCTGTCAGTTGGAGGCATCTCATCTGTGTCCAAAATGAGTCAAATACAATGGTGAGCAGCAGGGGAGTGAGGACAGGTGAGTATTAGTGTCTAATATATGTGGTTGGTACCAGGATAGGGACATAATATTGTGGGGCAGCCGGAGAGGAACTGTAAAATGTGGGGGCAGCTGTAGGGGGGACATTAAATGGGGTAACTGAAGGGGGACATGAAACTGTGGTGGCAGATGAAGGGGGACATTGAACTGGGGGCACCTGGAGAGAGACATTAAACTGAAGGGAAACATAGTAATGTGGGGGCATATCATGTTAGGGTGACTGTAGAGGCATAATACTGTAAGGGGGTGCAAAGAGAGATAGATGGGATTGGGCATAGTCAAAGTAGAAGTGGATGGGGCTAAAGTCACCACAGTGCGCTGTGCGCACCACACATTATATCCCTCTTTGTGAGTTATGCAATACTCTTATTCAGTAGGGGTTTACCCACCGCAGGATACGGGCAGTGGTGAACCTAGCCTTCCTGCTGTCTGAGGCAGACGCTCAAAAGACAGTGTGTGTGGGGGAGTTGTGGGTAACATTACAGTGAATACAATGCAGTAATGTGTTGTGCAGAAATACTTACAGGAGGACGTCTTCCCACATTTCCCGTCACTTCCCTTTGGACCGCCATGTGGCTCCTCCTCCTTTGAGACATATATGCAGGGCCAATTTTAGACAAAGTGGGGCCCCACACAAAATTGCACTGTATAATACCGGCGCCTCTATTGCAGTCTACCTGCCTAGGCTGCAATACAAGCGCACGCCTGACAGGCCAGAGAGGCAGCGTGAGGCTCCGGCTGTCATAGCAACCTGACGCTGGCCCTCGCTCTGCCTCATATATGCCACACGCAGCCAGCTGCCCAACACCTATGTGCAGCGAGCGAGCAGAGAGAGCACGGGGGAGCGTGACAAGGTGTGTCCAACTACACTGGGGCCAATGTAGGGGGGGGCATGAAGTTGGGAGCAGAGATGGGGGGACAAGAAACTGGGGGCAGAAATGGGGGGACAACAAACTGGGGACAGAGATGGGGGACAAGAAACTGGGGGCAGATGAAGGGGGGACAAGAAACTGGGGCAGAGATGGGGGGACAAGAAACTGGGGGCAGAGATGGGGGGGACAAGAAACTGGGGGCCGATGAAAGGGGGGACAAGAAACTGGCGGCAGAGATGGGGGACAAGAAACTGGGGGCAGATGAAGGGGGGGACATGAAACTGGGGGCAGAGATGGGGGGACAAGAAACTGGAGGCAGAGATGGGGGGCCAACAAACTGAGGGCAGACATGGGAGGACAAGAAATATAAGCAGTTCAGCGCCACCGCCAACCCGCAGGCGTAGTCGCGGGTAACTGCTAGTGTTTAAATATTGTACCTACTACATAATCATATTGTTAAGTTGATGTACTGCACTGCCTATCACTGCTGTTTACTAGAGTGTTCCTAAGGTCTTTAAAGAGGACCTTTCACCACCTGGGGCACATGCAGTGTAATACACCGCTAGAAAGCCAACAATGCGCTGAATTCTGTGCCCCCCCCCCCCCTCCCCGGTGAAGAGCTATCAGTACCGGTACCGTAGCTCTTCACCGTCAGAATGGCGTTTCTGACAGTCAGTCAGGAACGTCCTTCCTCACAGTAGCGTATACAGGTTTCTATCTCAGACCTCAGAGTATAATAATCGGAGACCAAGAGGGGGATACAAACATAGACACTGTTACTTACCTATCCCTGCGCTCCCCGCTGTCGGCTATCTTCAATGATGTCAGGGACGTCATGTGACCAGGGTCTGCATCGCGACACATAAGGACGCAGGCCCTGGTCATGTGACGTCTGAGACGTCACACAAGTAGGCCCCGAAGCCTTTGCGGAGCGTGGAGAGGTAAGTAATACTGTTTGTTATGTTCGCTTACCTCTCCCGGGTAAGAGAAAGACCCCCGAATATAATAATGATGTTTGTGGGGCCCGCTGTGTCACTTACCAATCCTGGACCCTGAGTAACTCCAGCCAGTAACAGCCTATTAGAAAAAAAACAACAACTCAGCGGTAGCAGCTGTCGCCGGGCTTCCTAATGTCCCGGGCCCTGTAGCAGCTGCCTCTGCTGCTTCCCCGGTAGTTACGCCACTGTACATGTCCTATGTATGTTCCATTAGTCTGTATAAAGTGCACTGTAGGGGCTCCATGTGCTACCATCCAGGCTATGTGTCGTCCATGTATAAGAGGTCTATTTCTGATATTACAATATGTTATTTGTGGTTTTCTATAAAACTGCAGATAAACATTTTGCATGTAACACAATACATACATTTGTAGAATATATGTATATATCCAGTAGTATATGGACTCATGACATTGTACTATAACAGCGGAGCTCCTGGCACAATATATATGGCTCTGCATATTACCTCCCTTTTTCACAACATCATTTCATGTTGCTCACACACTCATTATGGATATAGATGGCTTTAAGGGACAAGCTATGAAATTGTTAGGGAAGGTTTCCAACTTCATCATTCATCAACTATAAAAAATTGTGTTCACTTCATTAAGTGTTAGCGGGTGAAAACACATCGTACCCAGGAAAATATGCGGGCGCCAAAGATTTGGTTTATGTCAAACGTCAGAAAGAGGAACGCAGCAGACTTTATAGAAGTTTATTAGGAATCCAGTGATGGTTCGGGATCGGAAATGAATGGGATATATCAAGCATAGACATTAATAGCACATCCTATCCGTAATGGGGGTTAGTGACATAGCAAACATAGCTTTTATTGTTTGTCAGAGCAGCCATCTTCATCCTGTGTCACCTTTTTCAGATTAGTTTAACTGTTTTGCTGATTTATGATGTAAATGTGAAAGAAAGAAAAATTTTTGAGAGAAGTCCTCAGTAGTTGATACCTTTTGTAACTGTAAGTGTAAGTTAGTTTAGATGCCCCTTTTTTTTTTACGCCATGTGCAATTTACAACGATTTTGTGCAAAATTGTTGTAAGCAGTGGTGTAATAATCGTGGTCGCAAGGGGTGCGATCAAGACTGGGCCTGGAGGCCTGCAGGGCTGTGGCCAGCTGGAAATGGCCGGGCTCTGGACCACCATGTGGTCGGGGAAAGCCTTGTTCACTGACTGCTATACATATTGTTATTGGAAAAGGACATTAAATGTCAGCCCAGGGAAGGTGTATAATAATAAAAAAAAATACTTATACTTACCTGTCCTGGGCAGAGCATCCAATCCTGGGCTCTTCCTTCTGGTAAATGAGGTCACGCAAGAGGTCACATGGAGATACTCCACTCATTGGCGCCTCAACATACCCTACAGTCTCCTCCATCTCACCGCAGCTCTCCTACTATCCAGGGCTCTTTACAATGCCCACAGACTGGAGGGCATTTGCGCCTATTTTGCCTCTTCTTAAAAAAGACGCAAGTAACAAAGACAGCTTCAAAAGGGTCTCCATTTAGGCCACGTGAGAGCAGCATAACAGCATGAAAAAAGGTGCAAGTAGGTTAATAAATGTTCTCCATAGACATTAGTACGGATTGTCAAACACGTGTAGGTAGATTTGATACGGACTTCAGTTCAGATTTTTTATTTAAAGTCAAAATAAAAAAATCGGAATGAAATCTTCGAAGGATCTGCAACTGATTTTACATGTTAAAGCTGTTAAAATTTACCCCACAAGTCAAAATCTGCATGAAAAAACCTGCAAGGTGTTCAATACATTTTCATAATCTCATTGACTTCAATGATAATGGATCTTGAATTGATGTATGTTACCTAGAAGTCATTTTGGTCATGTCAGACTTCCCTTAAACTGGCCACAGACTAGAGATTTTGGATGTGAAAAAAGGAGGATTTAGACCATTTCCAGCTGACCATTGTCACATTTTTTTGATACAAAGTGATATCTCATGTAAGATATCTGTGAAAAGGTCTGCTGTGATGAGTTTTTTTTCCGTCACAATTTGTCTTCTGTCCTTGTTGTCCAAGACAACAACCTTCATAAGTAAAGCATGACCAACAAGTCATTCAAAAAAATAGCAGCGACAGGTCCCACAGTGTCAGGGGGGCCCAACCACCCAGCTTGGCAGTCAATCAGACAAAAGTATGCAGGATGTATAGGATTAATTCATGGTATATGTTGCACAACCTACACTTATCATACAGTAGTCTGCCATACTCAAACAGCACATTTATACATGGAAACTGTGTCTACTGTCCTGTTTGTGCTTTGCCTCCCTCATTTTGCCCCCAGAAAAAAGAAATCTGTATTCCTTGTGCCTCCTATAGATAGCTCCTTAAAAGTCAATATGGTTGTCTGGGTTGGGCAATACCCAAGATCAGACATTGGCTTACAGTGTAGCTATCTATATATGACACTAGAAAGATAGATTTCCTCCTTTTACAGGAGAGTTAATGTACATAAGTTCAGTATGCGCTTAAGCTCTTGTACCCCCTCTAGTGGTGGCCAAAAGAATTCTATTCTTTAATCAACAGAATATCACTTTATGACGAGGTTCTAGCCTTTCTTGTCTATTGTGATCAATGCAATGTGTATTTGTAAAAAATCATGTTATACAACAGTCGCCCCCGTGTTATTTAGGGGTGGACAGACTGAGAGCTGGTATTGTCAGCCTTCTATTGATTCTTGTTCACACAACTGTTTTTTAATAATGTGGTTTACAAAGACCTACCTGGTACATTAAGGGTTATTCTGGCTTTATAACCAGCCTTGTGGAACACATTTTGGCCTTTTGCAATAAAGGTAAAACACAATCTTATTGCTTTTCAGTTTTGCAATATAAGGGGAAAATAATAAATGAAGAAAGTAAGAATGGTGCAGTCGCTTTGTCACTCCGTCATGTCACATACTAATCAGCTGGAAAGCTCTGAAACACTCCACTAGGTAAAGCTGGTAAGCCTTAACCACCGACCTCTTATTTTACAGAAATGTGGAGTAAGTCATTTGTCATTCGCTTCCACATGTTAACCGCTCAATGCCGGCTTCACGCATAGAAGAGCATAGGTGACAGTGCAGAGAAAAACACTGCAAACCCTATAGTATGTTTGACATGTAACATGTCAATAAGATAAATTGTCACATAAAGGTCCCACATACATAGCAGTCTGCAATGAGCTGCCTTACTTACCCATTAGTGATGTGCAAAGTGCAGGATGGGGCCGCCTAGTACAATATACTAAGCGCTGTACAGTATTCAACACACTGGAGGATAATATCATAGGTACTATTCCGTTATCGGGCCAGCAGCAGCGCAGTTCAGCAGCAGCTTTCGGGACAGCAGTTCAGCAGCGGGAATTACAATGACATCCGAGGACTGCTGGCCCGATGCTTGTGCCCAGTAACCAGTACATCGATGACCCCCCTCCCCCATCCTTCTCCTCCTGCCAGTGCTGCCCCCCAGCTCTCCTTACATCTTCCCCGTACCCTCTCCCCGCCACACGACTAGGCCTCACCTCAGCGCTAGTACCGAGACCGAAAGGAAAGACACCGGGGCTCAATCCAGGCCCTGACAAGAAACACGCCGACTATAGGAACGGTGAGCTACAGCGAGCCGGAGGGACAAACTTTCTGCAGCGTCCGGCGGCTATCTAGTAGCATTCATTGCTCAAGATTTACGGTGAGGCCTATTACAGGGAGAGGGTACGGGGCAGATGTAAGAAGAGCTGGGGGGCAGCACTGGAAGGAAGAGGAGGATGAGGGCATCGATCGATGTACTGCCTACTACACACAAGCACGGCCTCTATCATCGGGCCAGCATCGGCTTAGTCATGTGGCGGGGAGAGGGTACGGGGTAGATGTAAGGAGAGCTGGGGGGCAGCACTGGAAGGAGGAGGAGATGGAGGGGGGGTCATTGATGTACTGGCTACTGGGCACAAGCATCGGGCCAGCAGTCCTCGGATGTCATTGTAATTCCCGCTGCTGAACTGAACTGCTGTCCCGAAAGCTGGTGCTGAAATGCGCTGCTGCTGGCCCGATAACGGAATAGTACCATATCATATTATAGAGGGATTTGGGGGATTGGGTAGAAAAAGTGTAAATGAAGTTTTGTCCCTTTATTTGCAGTTAGTGTTCCATGATGGATATACAGATATAGCACTGTTTAAGGCCTCGATCATATCTGTGTTGGTAGTCCATTCAGGGGAGTCCGCATGGGGACCCACCCGATGGAATACCAAATGCACTGACAAGTGGTGTGTGCAGAGCACACGGACCCCATGGACTGTGCCTATGACGGTGACGGTGTTGGTGTGACGGTGTCTGTCGGAACATGCAGACAGAAAAGTAGATTGTGATCTACTTTCATGTCCGTATGATTCTTGCGGGCAGCGCGTGGAAAGCACACGGACCCCTTTATAGTCTATGGGGTCCATGTGCTTTCACTGCACACTGCTTGTGGGTACTTTTGGTAGTCCGTTCTGTGGGGTCCCCATGCGAACTTCCCAAACGGATTACCAAATGCAGATGTGAACTAAGTGTAACTTGACTTTTTGCAGCGTGATAACTTTCTGTGCTGTGATATCCTATGTCAGAAAATAACAAAAACTACTGAAAACCCATTGAAAGAGTGGAGTTAACACTCTGTGCCACATTGATGGGTCAGGCTATACTTTGCTACATCTGTATATATCATTGAGATTATGTAAGTATAGTATGCCAATGTTAAAGTGAAATCTTCATGTGCCCAGCAGGTGTTAGAGAGTAGTCGTGTCAGAAACCACCAGACGTCCTTATACCGGAACGTTACTGATCTTGTTTGTAGAAATACAAGGATTTCCATACCAGGTTACAGAACACTTCACAAGCACTTCACTCAGCCAAAGCTTATACAGGGTGGAGAGAGACACTTCACACTTTTTGTCGATATATGATGTTTATGAAGACCAGATACTGAATGTGGACCAGAGGGGTTCAGCCCGGGGAAGGCGAACATGTCTAAGTGGGCTCAGATATACCGATATCATCTCTATATGGTGACCAAATAGTGGTAGATATCGGCTGTGAAGACCTTTCAGGTGAATTACAGCAGTGACTTACTGGTGACATCATGGAAATCGTTCACATTTCCCATCTCTTCCATCTGACCATTTCTTTCAGCTAACTTGTCTCTGGAATATTTGTAACACAGACATCTTTGGCTCCTCGCTGACCCAGGCATTGTCCTCACCTACACATAGTTCCCATCCTGCTGCTTACAAGTTATACAATATATAATATAAAAATCCCCTGGTCTATTTTAATTTAATAATGCTCCTATGTGCCCCCCTTTATTTGCTAGAATTCTTCAATGAATAATTCATCATAATTAATAATGCCCTGTGTACCCCCTTAAATCAATAATGCCGCCTTAAAGGGATTGTCAATTTTTACTCACCTGTCTCTGTAATTCCAGTGCCGCCTGTTGGTCCATTGCTGTCTTCTGACGGAAGTCCCTGCCGCATGTGACTTGTCTCTGGTGCCATGATGCACCTTCTCCGCCATAAGTCCAGAGCCGCAGGTGACTGCTGGGGTCAGTCAGTGGCTTCAGTTGAATCAGTAAAGGACCCAATAACATATGTGAATGACATCACCAAGTCCACAAACCTCTGCTAACTTTCTGTGAAAAGCCCTACGGGAAAAACCTCAATGAGTTGCCACCACGGTTTTTCCCTCACCGCTTTTTTGCTGAGCTCTCTACATGGGACCTTAGCCTAAATTGGGTTTATCAAGGGAATATTAAAGCTTACCAGTTAACTTTATTAGTCCCTGGCAAACTTTCTGTCTAAAGCGCTGCAGGAAGAACTGCGAGGCATTGCCGCCGTGGTTTTTCTTGCAGCGATTTTTGCTGTGGACATCACCTGGAAACTTAGCCTAATACTGCCCCAATACCCCTTATATGGTTATTGACCCTTATATTCCTACTGACCTGCTTTAAAAATTATACCCCTTTTATTAAAGCCCCCTAATACTCCTTATTTTAGTTTTACCTCCTTTTTTTGCTAAAGGTTCTTCATTGAATTTACAATATCCCAATTATATGTATAACCCCCACCATTAAAATGCCCAAAATATGCAAAAAAATATACTACCTTAATTTAGAAAAAATGATTTAATTACAAATATACGAATGGCCAGAACAAACTCAGATTAATGATCACTTTACACCTAAGACTAAACTGCAGTTGCTGCAAGAGGGAGCCAAAGGACTGTTCACATGTAACGTACAGAAGAATGTAATGTAAGTGAAGAGGCCGTCTCCGGGGAAGTAGAATCAGTGGCCATGTGCTCTGTGTGAGCATCAGATGTGACGATACACTGGGGCACACTACCTAACACTCTGAGACTGACGTCCCACGTTGCAGAAACGCAGCTTTTTCTTGCAGATTTTGTTGCGTTTTTGTGAGCCAAATCCAGGAGTATTTCCCATTCCTCTTGTAACCATTCTTGGCTTTGGCTCAAAAACCCGCAACTAAATCTGGAACAAAAAAGGCTGCGTTTCCATTATGTGGGGCCTTAGCCAAAGACAGATCTCTAGGAGAAGGTACAGAACACACAGCAAAAATATTTGGGCTAGGCCATGCCCCCAATAGGTAGGTCAGGTCCCTTCAAAACCGCAATGGTCCATATTTTTCCTTGCAGTGGCTGTAAAACATAACGTGGGGCCCTGGCCTCAAAGGGATTTTCCATCCCAAAATGAATTTTTCATACCAATTGATTGATTGATTGATTATGCTTATTTTTATCGCACCATCATATTCCACAGTGCTTTACAGACATTGATGATTTACCCACCACTGCAGTTCCGCAGAACTACCGCTATACATTGGACAGGAATAGAGAATTACAGCACTTATCCTATTAATTGAATAGGAGCAATACTGCATATCCTGCCTGTACTTTACAGTACATGCAAAGTAAATGGGATTCTGGCTAATTCCATCCACACAGTGCAGAAAAAATCTGCAGCAGAAAAGCTGTGTTTTCAAAAACACCCATGTTTCCCTACAGGTATAATATGGGCAGAGAATCCACAGAGGAAAACTCAGCAAAAATGCAATAAAAAACAGAAAAAAATGTCATGCAGATTACTACGTGGGGCTCGCTCTAGCCTTGGACCAGTGGCATAACTAGGAATGGCGGGGCCCCGTGGTGAACTTTTGACATGCCCCCCCCTCCTGACCGACACCGAAGACCTCGACCAACTGATCCCCACCGCATTCCTGCGCGTTCTATTGTATTATGTCCTATAGTGGCCACAGTACACAGTATTATACCCCATAGTGGCCCCTTCACTCAATATTATGCCCCATAGTGGCCCCATCACCCAGTATTATGCCCCATAGTGGCCCCATAACCCAGTATTATGCGCCATTGTGGACACACATTAACAATTATTATACTCTGACCCCTGCACACAGTATTATGTCCCATAGTAGCCCCAGTACACAGTATTATGCCCCATAGTGGCCCCTGTACATACTATTATGCCCCATTGTGGCCCCTGCACACAGTATTATGTCCCATAATCGCCCCTACACACAGTATTATGTCCCATAATGAACACCCATGAATAATTATTATACTCTGGGGTATTGTACTCTGGGTATAACCCAGACTATAATAATCGGAGACCCAGGGGCATACAAGCATTAAAAAAAACACTGTTACTTACCTATCTCCAGCTCCATTGCAGTCTTTGCAGGCTTCGCAGGTCCCGGTCAATTGATGTCAGAGACGTCACACAACTAGGCCCGATGCCTTTGTGGAGCGTGGAGAGGTAAGTAATTGTGTTTGTTATGTTGGCTTACCTCTCCCAGGTCTCTGATCATTATACTTAGGGGTCTGAAAAGACCCCCGAGTATAATAATAGTGTTTGTGGGGCCTGCGGCATCACTTACCTATCCCGGCCAATGCCATTATCGGTAGGTAAATATGGCCCGTTACTGGCTGGAGTAACACCTATTAAGAAAAAAAAAAACAAAAAACGCAGTGGTAGCAGCTGTCGCCGGATCTGTAATGTCCCAGGCCCTGTGGCAACCGCTACCCCTGGTACCCCGGTAGTTACGCCCCTGCCTTGGACATGTCAGAGCAAGGAGCTTCAAAACAGATCCCCTTGACTTCAATGGGTACCGGCTTATGCACGCTACACATTGAAATCAATGGGTTATAAAGCCTCTCATTAATTTCAATGTGTAGCGCGTGTAAACCAGCACCCATTGAAGTCAATGGGATCTGTTTTGAAGCTCCTCGCTCTGACATGTGTTTACGTGTCTAAATGAGCGGCGCGTTACTCCGTGGGAACGGAGCCTTAAACTGCATTAACTCCCATAAACACCCTCACACCTGTAGCCATAAAAATCTTCAACAGATGGACGATGATTCAGGTATTTATTCCAATTGTCATATTTGCAGATGGGATGGATTTTTTTTCCCTATGTGGGGACCTCACCTCTTGCTCCTATTGTAACACAAGGCTCATCATGTTGCATTTTTTGTTGGGGAAAGCGAGTGTGGTTTATATGGAGCAACATTTTAAGCTAAGGCCTCTCGTAGCGGGCCGCAGCAAAAAAGTGCATTGTGGTTTTTCCCACTGCACTTTATATTTGAAATTCCATAGCTTTACATTGCATTTATGAAATGTTCATTTTTCAAAAAGGCACAAAACAGGGGCAACTGCACTCTAGTACATGGGTAGCACAAAAACTAACATATCTGACAGCACTGGGATCACAAATTCCATTACGTACAGTATATTTGCACCGTTTAGTGCCAAGGCATTAAAATGCATGCCAAAAAATTGCACAAATCATAAATGACCCCCCCCCCCCCCCCTGTGTTTTTTTTGCAGGGTGATTTTGGTGCACCTGTTTGTTTTTTTGCCATTGTTTTGTAAATAGCAGTGGACACAATGCTGGATATGCATTTCTTCTCGCAAACAATATAATGAAAGTGGTAAAAGCAGGTGAGCTCTTTTCCTCGTTCCCTTGGAATAATTCAACCTTGACTGCGTGCCACAGTCACACAAGCAGCTGTTCCTCGCTCTCCCTAATGGATTCTGTCAGAAGACCTGATGGTTCCCACAAAACAAAAAATCTTCAGCAAAGAAGAACAGCAATATTATTTTACAGTCAACACCGTACAGCGGCCTCCTCTCCATTGCACATCTTCCAAATCTAATAGAGTACACCGAATATTGCTGTAATCTCCGCTGTCCTGACAACACCAGCCAATGCTGCACATTTAATGCACATCAAAAAATGCCAGACAAGTATAGAAGGAAATTAAAGGTGCAGACTGCATAAAACCTCCTGTCTGTCAGAAGGGAGCAGACCGGGCCATAGGAAAACTTATTAAACCCTCTCAATAGCCACCGGAATCTTTATATATGTAGATTCTCACTTGGGCACCTATCTGATTGACACGTACATGTTCACATTGGGCGCCAGTTCTTCGTTTTTTTTTATCATCTGACCAAAGAGGTGTAAAAAAATAAAAAAAAGTATAAGTAATTGAAAAACGTATTAATCTTTGGGTTCTTATTTTTCCACCCTATTCACTATGGGAATGGGAAAGGGCGATTTTCTCCACCGATACATTTTTAATATAATAGGCTGCCGCGTTTTAGTGGTTATACCACCAATGTTATAAGCTGTAGCAAAGATGGATTACTTTAGCTAGGGTGGCTAGTTCTATCCCTCTCCGCTGCTCGCTACCTTAGGCTTATAAAACGTGTTCATTATTAGATAAATTGTGAAGGATGACAGCTGGGTAATGTCGTCAATTTATTGGCATCACTTCTAAACGCGCTGCCGGACTTGGAGGGGTCTATTCAATTTACTTCCTACTTTTTCATATGCTTGAAAATAAATAAAAAGCCATTTTTTGGCAGCTGTGGGATTAGCTTTACCTTGAACATAGACAAATATGCAGCCCATGAGATTGTAACAAGGCATGTAAAATCATTAACCACTATTGTGTTTTCCAGTATGAACCGCAGGAGAAAAATAGTCACGAGAAATATGAACGTCTGAGTAATAAATTACAGTCATTATGTATTATCCCGAATACATTAACACTTTCTGATATATTGGAGGAAAACTAGTAAATAGAATAATGTCCAAGACGTCTAAATCAGGACATCATACTGAATTACACCAGGCAGCCAATGCACAGGTACGGAAAGGACCATTGCACCGAAAATTGAAACATTTAGCTAGGAACCGTGAGGGTAAAATACAGGAATATATGGATTGCAGCTCTGGTTGAAAGTATATTTTATATTTTATGCAGCCTTGGTATTCATTAGCTGTTAATCTGTTTAATAATTAATATAACATAGACTTCTATGTGCTGAATGAGCGACGTAAGTAGAGTAAGTGCACAGGCAGAAAGACACCATAACCAGACAAATAAAAGCACAAATATGTATCATGTCAATACACCCTAAGGCATGGACCACACATACCCTAATCTCAGCGGGTTGGCCACCATAAACATGACCGATGGCTAATCACTAGTTAGAATGTAGTGAAAAAGTGGCTTAGAAGTTACTGTATAATAATTCTGCCCCATTGTGTCTGTTCACCTGTGTTTATTGATGGTCCATTTTAATGGAATGTCAAACAATAGTCTTTTTTCTGTTTTCACAGATCCATCAGTAGCAAATACTCTCGCCCCCCCCTCCAGTTCATCCTAAACTGTGCCAATCGATTAGTCCACCTTTCTCCTGTTCTTCATCGGCCGCTCCCTTCACCAATCCCTTCACTGGCTACCCATCGACTAGTAAATAAAGTTCAAAATGTTAACACTGACAGAGCCATCCACAATCTGACTCCTGTTTACATCTCTGACCTAATCTCCCTCTACCTGCCCACATGTAACCTCAGATCCTCCCAAGACCTCCTACTCTGCTCTGCTCTTCTCCGCTCTTCAAACAACATTCTCCAAGACTTCTCCCATGCATCCCCAGTACTCTAGTAATCTAGCACAACACATAAGACTGTCCCTCAGAACCACTAGCTTTAAGAAGACATCAAAGAGGACATTTCACATCCTCTGGCATATGCAGTTTTATTTATTGCTAGTAAGCTGACAGTGTGTTGAATTCAGTGCACTGTTGGCTTTCCCTTTATGTGCCTTGGGGCTGGAGATATCAGTGCCATTACCGATGTCTGCCCACTGTCAGAAGGGCATTCCTGACGGGACTAGCTGGGCTATGAGGAACGCCCCCCCCCCCTAGAAGTACTATCCATAGCCCTGTACTGTCAGATGGGACATTCTTTACTGCCCAATGATGACGCTAAGCTGTGAAGAATGCCACTCCCCTGATTGTACACATCCATAGACTAGTACTGGGAGGGGTGTTCTTTACAGCTCAGCATCATATAGCAGTATATAAAACCCTATGTGCCCGAGGACATGAAAGGTCTTCTTTAAAGTCACAAAATCAATAGCAGAAGGTTGACTGATAACTGTGAGCAGTAGAGACAGCTATTTTAAACTAGCACACTTCTGCGAGCCAAGTCATAGCCACTGATGCCTTCACCAGAGCCCACCGTGAGGCCAGGTGGACTTGCAATGAATCTGGGACTCAAACAGTTAGATGTACCAATAATAAACACACTGCTGCAGAAAACAACACAAAATCCATTAAAAGGTACACAGTGAAGTTGAGGCAAAAGAAGTCGTACAAGCATGGGTCAATATCAGAAGAGGACGCCAGAGACCATATCAGACAAACACAAAATTAGGTAAAGAAGCCAAGGGTCACAAATCCAAATGGGTATGTCACAAGCAGAATCAGGAGGCAACGTTAAATCCTAGAACAAGCTAAGGGGTCAGTTAAAAGTAAAAAGTCACAGCAGGTAACGGAGCCAAACCAGAATGAGTAAACAAATAGTCAGCAACTAAGTCTGGAAGTAGTGGTCTTCTATAGGCCTCCTCAGCTGCTAAGTGGTCAAAGCAGAGAACTTCTGAACACGGCCACTTCTCCGGCTTGTTATGGAAACCTTAAAGAAGTAGCAGCTGAAGTGACAATACTGAGAGCCTACAATTTGCAATAACACTACTGCCACCACACCATCATCTGAACAGCCTCTACCCTCACCTACTGCCTCTATCCCTCCATCCCAGGGCCCACTATCCCACCGTGCCAGTCGGTCAGTGTAAGTATTGCATTTGTTTTGTATATTTTGTGTACTGTATGTCAACCCTCAAATCTACAGAACCATGGAATTAATATAATAATGTACATCCCCATGGAATTAAGGGGGCTGTAAAAATAAATAATAATAATAATCTCAGCAGGTTGCCCACCATAAAAATCACTAGCAGCTAATAACTAGTGAAACAGTGGCATACGAGTCATAATAATTCTGCCCCATTGTGTCTAGTCACATGTCCATTTATTGATGGTCCATTTTAATGGACTATCAAAAAATAAGATGTGTCCTTTTTTTTTCCATTTTCACGGAGACGTCAATAGACTCAAGTCTATGAGGAAACTGTAAAAATGGCCCCTGACAACTTGAGGCTTTACATTCAGTGCTATACAGTATATTGTACAGGAGAGTGAAGCCAAGGGTATGCAGGGACTTTCATCATCATAGATCACTATGATGCAAGGAGTCCCAGTCTCTTGGCTGGGTTTGGGCAGGGAAATTCCCCAATTTCCCTTTGTGCATGGAGTCTTATTCACTCACCGCAAACTTGAAACTGCAAAACTTTTTATTTATACAGTAAGGTTTGGTAACCTAAAACGAAAACCCCTTGGAAACCCATTTAAAAATTTCATTTTTTTTCCCCGACAGTTGTAAACCTCTTATTTGCATAGTGAAGCATTATTTATCTAAAATCGTGAAAACCCTTTAAATGGACAATATTAGCAGTTTCTCCAATCTTGGATATTGGACATGAGTATGCCTTATAGTCACAGTCATCTACCCCTGGGTTATTGCTAGGGCACAGCTGCTGCATGAGCACTAAACTATACATACTGTACTCTATACTTCCAAATGTAGTTATTATCACCTGCTTTGGACTACATGAGCAAATAAACTTCTATTGCTATTGCTTCATTATGAGCAGATTTGCATTTTACAGGTTTTAGAGGTATTGGGATTCTCTCTAGCTTGCATGGCTGCCATATTGTTTTTTTGGCTATATGTTTTACATTATATCAGTCAGCAATGCCTCTGGTCTGTGTCAGTCACTACATTGGCTGCCTATTCAATACAGAATACAATATAAACTTATCACCCTCAATCCATAATACTGCACCTCCCTACATTTCCTCTCTAATATCTGTCTATCGCCCAACCTGTTTAGTCAATAACCTAAGGCTAACATCCTCTATTATGAGAATCTCCCATTATACAAGACTTCTCCCGAGTTGCACCACTTCTCCGGAATGCTCTACCCTGGACAATTGGATTAATTTACAATTTCTACAGCTTCAAGCGCAAACTAAAGACACATCTTTTCAGGCAGACCTATCACTATTCCTAATGTAATCCCTTCCGCTGTTAGAATCCCTAAAACAAACCCTCCTCTGTTTACGCTCCTACATGACCCCATAGGATATGATGTAACTTTATATGTACAGGCCACACAGTTATCGACACTGAATGGGGACGGCTCATACAGCTTTATTTATGTGTAATGAAAGTAACATCTATCACATAAACTGTTTTCACACTGAACCTCCGATGCCGCCCCTGCTACCTCTTGTGTCACCCCCTCTACCTCACAGATTGTAAGCTCTTGCGAGCAGGGCCCTCAGTCCCATTGTGTGAATTGACTATTACTCTAAGGTCTCTTTTTGTCTGTACTTAACCCCTACAATTTTTTAAATGCTGCAGAATATGTTGGCGCTGTGTAATATTATTATTGGTATTGATTTGTGGTATACAGTTTTGTAGGACAAATCCTATCACAGGCTAAATCGTATTTTCCTGTACCTCCAATTTTTTTTATATTTTAATATCTTATTATACATAATATAGATATTTTTTGCTATTATTATTATTATTATTTATTTATTTATTTTACATTTGGTAATACGGGGTGCGTGGACTCTAAACAATTCATATTAAAACATTACATGGAAATATATACAGCTGTAAGTGCAGAAATGTCATGCACATATATTATCTGCTGTTTATATTGTTTTTGTTGCTTCGAGGTATATAAACTATTTCTTCTCGGCCACAATGATGTTATGTGAACGCCATTATGTTATCCTCAATAGTCTGCTATAAGACAAAAAGAAAACATGTATTCGTCCTTGCATTTTTGCAGAAGGCCATCTGATCAGCCAGCTGTTTGCCCAGATCCCTCCAGCCCTGTGTTAACTAATAAAAACTTTCTGACATCTAGATACATGCGGATTGTATTTTACACCACAAGTACATTTACATTTTATGCATTCCTGAATCACTTCACTGAAGAGCATTAAATCTTGTGTAAGTTATAAAATATGATCGTAATTCTGCAGAACACAAATCATTGTGTTATTATACTCTGGCCAGCATAGCAGTTACTGGATGCATCTGCTGTCAGCCTGGAATTACTGAAGATTGTGCTGCTAGGCTGCACTTTAGTAATACAAGGGACTGCTTGGTGTGAGAAACTATATGAAGAAAAGTATTGGTCCTCAGCTCTTAATTATTTGATCCATTCAGTCCCATTGTCTCTGGGGTATAAAATCCAGCCTTTAACCCTTTAAGGACACATTGTAGTTTGTGTGTTATGGGTCAGTGCACGCACAGTTTTTGGTGCTGATTTTGTGGCTCAATCCGCCTCAAAATCAGCCTCCACAACAAGCCTCCCAATAGAACTCTATTTTTTTGGATGCTAATTTAGAGGCGGATTCAGCCTCAAGATCAGCGCCAAAAAACCCTGTGTGCACTGACCCATGCACTGACTCATATTTTCCTTCCAAGATTCCTAACTTTTTAATTTTCCTAACTATGTGAGGACTTAGGGCTAGTTCACACGTGGGCAAAGGGGAGGTTTTTGACAGCGGAATTCGCTTCAAAAACCTCTCCTTTAACATGGTGGTCTATGTAGACCGCTAGCTTTTTTTTTCCTCCTAGCGTTTTCCGCCTGAAGAAGCGACATGACCTTTCTTCAGGCGGAAAACGCCTGAAGAATTGCATAGAAGTGAATGGGAGGCGAAAACCGCGCGGTAAAAAACCGCGCGGTTTTTTGCACACAAAACCGCGCGTTTTTTTGCAAAAAACCGCGCGGTTTTCGCCTGCAGTTTCTATAGCACATATAGGAAAAAAAAACCCTAGCGAAAACCGCTAGCGAAAACCGCGTCAAAAACCTCGTCAAAAACCGCGTGGAATGCAAAAAACAGCATCAAAAAAACTCCTCGAGGTTTTTTACCTCGCACAAATAAGCTAGGCGGTTTTCACGTGTGAACTGACCCTTATTCTTTGCATGATGAGCTGTGCTTTTATTTGGCACCATTTAAGGGGTAAATATAATATTTTAGTTAGCTTTCATAAATTCTTTAGGGGTCCGTGTGAAAAAAAAAACCCATAATGTTTTAATTATTTTTTGCATTTTGTTCCTACGGCATTCACTCTGCATTAATGGTGACATGGCGACTTTGTCCAGTGGGTCATTACAATGACAGTGATACCATATTTATGTTGGTTTGATTAATTAAATTAGATTATTAGTTAAAGGGATCCAATCATTGGAATCCCATTTTTCTACCTAACACGTAGGAATAGCTTTAAGAAAGGATATTCTTCTCCTTCCTGGTTTTCTTGTGTATGCAAATGAGTTCTCTCGCCGCAGTGGGGGTGGTCTCTTGCGCTCAAGCAGCACTGGGGGCGTCCCCAATGCTGCGAGAGAAATCTCCAGCGTCGCCTCTATCTTCGCCTGGAACACCTCTCTCCACGTCTTCTTCCGTCCTCGGTTTCAAACTTCTAGACATACGCAGTCGGCTCTACCATCGGGCCTCGGGCAGAGCCGACTGCACATGTCCGCGGCCATTTTCTTGTGGCCGCTTACACAGTACGCTCATTACTGGGCCAGTAGTGCAGTTTCATGAGGTGAAAGGAGGTGTGTGGTTCTGTCCTGTAACCCTGAGTCCAGTGAGACAATATTGCTCTTGTTTTGTTCATGTGGCTGGAAGTAAACCACATGTACAGTCCTATGAAAAAGTTTGGGCACCCCTATTAATCTTAATCATTTTTAGTTCTAAATATTTTGGTGTTTGCAGCAGCCATTTCAGTTTGATATATCTAATAACTGATGGACACAGTAATATTTCAGGACTGAAATGAGGTTTATTGTACTAACAGAAAATGTGCAATATGCATTAAACCAAAATTTGAGCGGTGCAAAAGTATGGGCACCTCAACAGAAAAGTGACATTAATATTTAGTAGATCCTCCTTTTGCAAAGATAACAGCCTCTAGTCGCTTCCTGTAGCTTTTAATCAGTTCCTGGATCCTGGATGAAGGTATTTTGGACCATTCCTCTTTACAAAACAATTCAAGTTCCGTTAAGTTTGATGGTGGCCGAGCATGGACAGCCCGCTTCAAATCATCCCACAGATGTTCAATGATATTCAGGTCTGGGGGCTGGGATGGCCATTCCAGAACATTGTAATTGTTCCTCTGCATGAATGCCTGAGTTGATTTGGAGCGGTGTTTTGGATCATTGTCTTGCTGAAATATCCATCCCCGGCGTAACTTCAACTTCGTCACTGATTCTTGAACATTATTCTCAAAAATCTGCTGATACTGAGTGGAATCCATGCGACCCTCAACTTTAACAAGATTCCTGGGGCCGACATTGGCCACACAGCACCAAAGCATGATGGAACCTGCACCAAATTTTACAGTGGGTAGCAAGTGTTTTTCTTGGAATGCTGTTTTTTTGGACGCCATACATAACGCCTTTTTGTATGACCAAACAACTCAATCTTTGTTTCATCAGTCCACAGGACCTTCTTCCAAAATGAAGCTGGCTTGTCCAAATGTGCTTTTGCATACCTCAGGCGACTCTGTTTGTGGCGTGCTTGCAGAAACGGCTTCTTTCTCATCACTCTCCCATACAGCTTCTCCTTGTGCAAAGTGCGCTGTATTGTTGACCGATGCACAGTGACACCATCTGCAGCAAGATGATGCTGCAGCTCTTTGGAGGTGGTCTGTGGATTGTCCTTGACTGTTCTCACCATTCTTCTTCTCTGCCTTTCTGATATTTTTCTTGGCCTGCCACTTCTGGGCTTAACAAGAACTGTCCCTGTGGTCTTCCATTTCCTTACTATGTTCCTCACAGTGGAAACTGACAGGTTAAATCTCTGAGACAACTTTTTGTATCCTTCCCCTGAACAATTATGTTGAACAATCTTTGTTTTCAGATCATTTGAAAGCGGGCTGTCCATGATTGGGGACCATCAAACCTAAGTGAACTTGAATTGTTTTGTAAAGAGGAATGGTCCAAAATACCTTCATCCAGGATCCAGGAACTGATTTAAAGCTACAGGAAGCGACTAGAGGCTGTTATCTTTGCAAAAGGAGGATCTACTAAATATTAATGTCACTTTTCTGTTGAGGTGCCCATACTTTTGCACCGGTCAAATTTTGGTTTAATGCATATTGCACATTTTCTGTTAGTACAATAAACCTCATTTCAGTCCTGAAATATTACTGTGTCCATCAGTTATTAGATATATCAAACTGAAATGGCTGCTGCAAACACCAAAATATTTAGATCTAAAAATGATTAAGATTAATAGGGGTGCCCAAACTTTTTCATAGGACTGTATACCGGTAGTTAGGTTATCAGTTCTGTTTAGTTAGTTGCTCAGACGAGCAGGGTTTTTAATTTTGTGAAGTTAAGGCTGTATTTTGTTTTGCTCATTTTATGTCTGAAGTCAAGATTTATTTATTTTCCTGTTTTTTTTTGTTTTTTTTTTTGTTTTTTTAAATAAACCAGTTTGCTGCATATTTTGTGTCCCTGTCTTGACTGCTTGGGTCCTCAACACTGCTTCTACCAAGCTAACTTCCCCACAAGGGGTTATCATCATGAGACAACTCTTTTAATGATTTTCCTTGAACATGGTGGGAAACGAGTATCCTAAAAATAAATTTATATAGAGGTCAGTATTAAACCCTAGAACAGAAAGATCAGCATCATAAACGGGGCCGAATCTTGCCTCAAAGTCATAGAATCTTTGCTAAATCCCAATCTAATGTTTTTCAGTTGAGCAATGCTCCAGCAAGAAAATAAATGAAGTCTCAAAGGTCCGTTTTGTTTTACTATTGAAACATTTTCATAAAAAATGTTCAGGAACCGAAGCAGCAAAGTGTAGCTGGTGCCAACAGCACTGAATAATGCACCTTTAAAAGCTTGGCTTGTGGAATAAAAATGCCACTCAGGCTAACTGGACAAGGCATGAATGATTAAGTAGAAAAACACTCGCTCTAAGAGAGATTTCATTGAAATAAAGCTCCATGGCAGAATGAAAAATGATCATTGCCTTGGCAGTTTTCTCTTCTTTTCTCTCTTGATATTTGTATATTGGATTTTTAAGAAAGATCTCTGAACATTTTCGTGGGCATGATAATGATATTTCCATCCATGTTGAACAACTAAAGCAATGCAGTTAGAAAACATCACAGATAAAAATGACTCAACTTAGGGCAATTATGTGAGAAGAGCAAAAGTAATATTAAATAAAGCTAATTGGACTGAACATATCATGTGCATAGAGACTAAATACATATTATCTATTATACAGTAATTTGTTCCTTGAGACCACATCTTCAAGACTTTCTGCATCCACTGCCCTTGATCGTATGATCATACTTCAAAGGGAAGAACAAAGAGGAAACGCCACTCTAGATACTCAGTGAGGCTGAACTGTAGTACTAGGTGTACATACAAGCCAGTATACCACGACCAATAATGCAAAGGCTGCATCCTATCTTTATTCTGATGATTGTAGGGTCTTGTAGGTTGGAGCTCCACCAGTTTGTCTTCTCAACCTCAGACAATCTTCAGTTTCAGTGTTCTAGTGAAGATCCCCTATGGCCACTGTAGCCAATCACTGGCATCAACAGTCACGTGCGCTGGTTGGGTATGTTGTCAACACTACAGTGCTGGTACCTCGGCAGCAATGACATATCTGACTAATGTACAAGGTGCCTTTTTCAGATGGCATGTTTCAGCTCCTTTCAAAGATGCTCAATAGGATTTAGGTCAGGACCTGCGACTGAGACCAAGCTTTCTGACACTGGGCAGCACATTTCTCTCTAGAATCCCTTGATAGTCTTGAGATTTCATTGTACCCTGCACAGATTCAAGACACCCTGTGCCAGATGCACCAAAGCAGCCCCAGAACATAACAGAGCTTCCTCCATGTTTCACAGTAGGGACAGTGTTCATTTCAAGATATGCTTCATTTTTCCATCTGTGAACATAGAGCTGATGTGCCTTGCCAAAAATTTGGATTTTTGTCTCATCTGTCCATAGGATATTCTCCCAGAAGTTTTGTGGTTTGTCAATATGTAGTTTGGCAAATTCCAGTTTGTCAGATTCAAGTTATTTCTGTGATCAATGTAGGTTTTTTTTTCATTATACAAAGGGTACCAACAATTTTGTCCACGTGTGTGTGTAAATATATATCTATTTTTTTATGGGGGAGGCGAGGCTTCTTTAATTCCCTTATTCTCTATAATGCCATTGAGGCCACTACATCTGAGCAACAAGCAGACTTCAGGTGGAGACAAAATTTTCCCAGGGAACCATAGTACTCTAGTTATACCCCTGAGGATAGGCAATTCATGTTTGTTTGTTTTTTAATAACAACATGCAGAGATGTATATTGGACAATTGTACAACTTTTCATTATAGAAATGATAACACTTGTCTCTCAATATGTCTGAAATTGGACAATCCCTTTAACGGTAACACGATTGATCTAGTCTTCCATCGACTCCTCACAGTCTCTAAATTTTCTAACTCTTCTCTGCCGCTTTCTGACCACAATCTTCTATCTCTCACCATCAGTGCTCTCTCCCCTTCACAAGACGCCCCTATCCATCACACATATAGGAACTTGCGTGCTATTGACACCCAGCACCTCTCAGATACTCTACAGTCCTCCCTGTCCCCCATCTCTTCAATCTCCTGTCCCAATCTGGCCACCAGTCACTATAATGATACCCTCAAAAATGCATTGGATGAGGTTGCTCCCCCCTCCACTCGTAAAGTCCCACATAGGAGGCATCAGCCCTGGCACACGCCACAGACACGATTTCTTCAGCGCTGCTCTAGGTGTGCCGAACGTCTATGGAGAAAATCACGCTCACCTGCAGATTTCCTCCACTTCAAGTTTATGCTTAAAACATATAGCTCTGCCCTTTACCTTGCCAAACAAGACTATTTCACCGCCCTCATCTCTTCTCTCTCAAGCAACCCTAAAAGGCTTTTTGAAACCTTTCACTCCTTACTCACACCCAAGGTGCAGACGCCATTCACAGACCTTAGTGCTGATGACCTGGCCATGTATTTCCATGATAAAATTGATAAGATCCATCAGGAAATTACTGCCCAAGCCCCAGGTGGCATTGACTCCCACACCTACGATAGTACTGATCCCCTCACCAGCCGCACTTATGACTGTCCATTCTCATCTTTTGAACCTGTCACAGAAGAGGAAGTTTCCCAGCTACTTTCTTCATCTCGCCCCACAACCTGCAGTAGTGACCCCTTCCCCTCACACCTTCTCCAATCTCTGTCCCCTGCTGTCACTACTTACCTTACTAAAATATTTAACCTCTCTCTCTCTTCTGGAATCTTCCCATCCTCCTTCAAGCATGCTGTTATAATCCCGCTACTGAAAAAACCCTCCCTGGACCCATCCTGTGCTGCTAACTATCGACCCGTCTCTAACCTCCCCTTCATCTCTAAACTTTTGGAACGCCTGGTTTATTCTCGGTTAATCCGTTATCTCTCTGCTAACTCTCTGCTTGACCCCTTACAATCTGGTTTCCGCGCTCTGCACTCTACTGAAACAGCTCTCACAAAAGTCTCTAATGATCTACTAAAGGCTAAATCCAATGGTGACTTCTCTCTTCTTATTCTTCTGGACCTCTCTGCAGCTTTTGACACTGTTGACCATCAACTTCTCCTCACTATGCTCCGCTCAGTTGGCCTCAATGACACTGCGCTCTCCTGGTTCTCCTCTTATCTCTCAGGCCGCACTTTCAGTGTATCATTTGCGGGCTCTGTTTCCTCCCCTCTTTCCCTTGCTGTTGGGGTTCCTCAGGGCTCGGTCCTCGGCCCCCTGCTCTTTTCTCTCTACACAGCCCCCATTGGACAAACCATCGCCAGATTTGGCTTCAGGTACCATCTTTATGCTGATGACACCCAATTATACACATCTTCCCGTGACATCACCCCTGCACTCATTCAGAACACCAGTGACTGTCTCTCTGCTGTCTCTAATATCATGTCCTCGCTCTATCTGAAACTAAATCTCTCTAAGACTGAACTACTACTGTTTCCACCATCTAACAGATCTGTCCCTGATATATCCATTGCAGTCTCAGGCCTTACTATAACTCCTAGGCAGCATGCCCGCTGCCTTGGGGTCATATTTGACGCAGACCTTTCCTTCACCCCTCATATTGAATCACTCGCACGTTCATGTCACCTCCACCTCAAAAACATCTCCAGAATACGCCCTTTCCTTACCAGAGATACACTAAAGACACTTATTGTCTCTCTGATTCATTCTCGCCTTGACTACTGTAATTCCTTACTAATCGGTCTTCCCCTCACTAAACTCTCTCCTCTACAATCTATTCTGAATGCAGCGGCCAGGCTCATCTATCAGGCTAGACGCTACAGCGATGCCTCCGGTCTGTGCCAGTCGCTACATTGGCTGCCTATTCATTATAGAATAAAATATAAAGTTATTACTCTCATCCACAAGGCTCTCCATAATGCCGCACCTCCCTACATTTCTTCCCTCATCTCTGTCTACCGCCCAACCCGTGCTCTCCGCTCACTCAATGACCTAACACTTACATCCTCTATTATCAGAACCTCCCATGCTCGTATACAAGACTTCTCCCGAGCTGCACCACTTCTCTGGAATGCTCTACCCCAGACAATCAGATTAACTCCCAACTTCTACAGTTTCAAACGCAAACTAAAGACGCATCTTTTCAGACAAGCCTATCACAATTCCTAATGCACAAAATTGTCTGAACACTGTATAAGCAATGCCGCCCCTGCTACCTCTTGTGTCACCCTCTCTACCTCATAGATTGTAAGCTCTTTTGAGCAGGGCCCTCAGTCCCATTGTGTGAAATGACGTTCTTTGTTATGTATGTCTGTATCTGAACCCTATAAATTGTACAGCGCTGCGGAATATGTTGGCGCTATATAAAAAAAAAACAAAAAAAAAAAAAAAACCTTATTTACTACACACAGAGAGTTCCCTTAAGCAGAATGTTTCACCACATCCACAAGCGTCAACGCTTCACATTCCATAATTGGCTCCGCTCCACCGACTCCAGTGAAGTTGGAATATTTTCTCAAGTCTCCACCATTCCCGAGCCATCATTCCTGTTAGTTTCAATACTCAATATACTAGTTAAAGGTTGTCTGTCAAGTCCAAACTGCCCTTAAAACCAATAATAGTGCTGTGTAGTGGTTTAATAGGAGTGGATCCATACCTCCGAGGCCACAAACTGATGAAGCAATGCAGAAATAATCATCTTTTTATTGGATGCTGAAAAGAACAGCTCCAATTCCTCAATAATTGTTGGGCGCAGAGAAAAAATTCCAACTGAAATGGAACCACTGGCATGGCATGTGTTACAAATCGTATTGCCATTGGTGGAAGTGGTGAAAGGGCCTCTTAAAATTTCTAAAAACCATATAAACCAGAACATGCATATCCCTTGTAATAATGAAGATTATTTACTAAAGAACCCAACCCAACTCAGTATACATCCACGGCCTAGAATACTTTCATATTCCTAGAGCCCTATCATTCTTCTTTTCCAAGATCATAAGCAAAAAATATGAATTCAATTACTGGGTTCATGGTGCACTGGCAGAATGAAGAAAGAAAAGCTCCAAGAACTAGATAAGTATGAAGACATCTTTCCAGATCTCATGAAGAGAACAGCTCATTATCGAAACATGTTGTCGGCATAAACCCACATACTCACCTAGTACATAGAAGCCCTTGTTTTTCATTCTGAAACCGAGTCCTGAATTCTATGCACTTTAATTCATATGGAACAATACCTCAAAATTAGGTGGGTTCTTTTGCACCATTGTCAAGAAATTTTGTGAAATACAGATGTTGGGAATCCTACCTGAATTGAATCCCGAAACATGCTACACATTCATTGATAAATACAAAATTAAGGCACCAAGAAGGAACCCAATGAAACTTCCTCTGTGAATCACATGATCATACACAGTATGTAAGGCCTCGTCCACATCTGTGTTGATATTCCGTCCAGGGGAGTCCGCATGAGGCCCCCTCCGAATGGAATACCGAATGCAACTGCAAGTGGTGGTGTCCGTGTGCTTGCCACGAGATCTCTGCAGGGATCATGCGGACAGGAAAGTAGTTCATAATCTGATTTGTGCGGGCAGCGTGTGGCAAGCACACAGACTCTATTTACAACATTATAGTCTATGGGGTCCGTGTGCTTTCACTGGCCCACCTCTAGCAGTTGTGTTCGGTATTGCGTTTGGTGGGGGGTCCTCATGCAGACTCCCCTGGACAGAATACTAATGAAGATGTGAACAAGGCCTAAGAATAGAAAAATAAATACATTCTTCAATGACTATAATAATATGTGTTGGTCATTTTCGCTTGAAAAAAACAATTATAAGTGAACAAAAACCAGAGAATTGGGGGCACCACGGTGGCTCAGTGGTTAGCACTGCAGTCTTGCAGCTCTGGAGTCCTGGGTTCGAATCCAGCCAGGAAAAATATCTGCAAGGAGTTCGTATGTTCTTCCCGTGCTTGCGTGGATTTCCTCCCATTCTCAACTACCCAGTATTTCCAATCTTGTTTTTACGGCGTTCACTGCGTAGCCAAAAAGACATGTCACCTGTATTCTATGGATAAGTATAATTCCAAAATTTGTATGATTTTTTTTTCTGTTTTATCCCCTTAAAAAGAAATCCAAAAATTTCCCTAAAAGAAATCATTTTCTTGAAATCATCAGATATTCTGACACCCACAACTTTTTTATATTTGCATGTGCCAGATGTGTTTTTTAGTCTATATTATTTTTGGGATTTTATAATGCTTTGTTCTCCAGATTTTTAAGAGAGGCGATCAAAAGGAAAAAAAACCCGTGGTTCAGCTCTTTTGTTCATCATATGGGAAAAAATTATAAACCGGATGTTTTCATCAACATTTTTTTAACTTTTATATGTGTTCTAGGGAAAGCGGGGTGATTAAAAATGTTAATTTCATTTATTTATTTTTTTACTGTAATTTTGAGAGCCCTAGGGTCTTGAATCCCATGGTGTCTAATTACTAATATGTAATACATTACAGTACTAATGCATTGCAAAGTGCCAGCACTTCTATTATAGGCTGCACAGAGGAACCCGCAATAGAAGAATAGAAGTGAATGACAGGCAAGCCTGGGAGCTTTCAAAAGGCTCCTGACTGCCATGGCAATGGATCACTGGCCTCGGATCTTTTTTGAGGGATTGGTAATCCTCTCCAAAATGGTGGCATTCATGTACCTCTACGCAAATGGTGCATCAGAAAGCCTTAACCAAGGCTCCAGGAGCATTGATGCACCGATTGCGGGCATTAGTGCCGAGTGTCTGCCATATTTAAATACCCAACATTCACTGTACTATTATGGCAGATGTCAGAAATGGTCTAAAAATTGACAACCTATACTTAAATTAGCCAACAATTTTAGATTGGTGGGGATACAACTGTTGTGACACCCACAGATCAGCTGTTTCCCAGAGCACACATTGTCTTCATGATGGCCGCTGCTCTGTTCATTTACTGACCTAACATTGATTATGGATATTGTCCCATTTAAGTGTATGCATGCTTGGTCAAACTACTGATCTGCAGGGGTACTGACAGTCAGACACCTGCTGACCTTTTGTTTGAGTGAATTGGCCAGGGACAAAACTGACACATAATGCAGGATACACCTTGCCCTTCATAGGTGAAATCAGGTGATAGATTTGCAGTTTCGTATGCTGCAGACTTGGTGTGAAACTTTATATTTAGTGGTGTATTTATAGGACAATTAACACAAAGACACTTCACAGAATTTGTGAGGTTGTTAGGATACTTTGTAAGACTGGGTACAATATTAATTTCCAAAAATAAACTATGAAGATGCAACTTTAGTACTTTATGTACTTTTACAGCACAGCAAGTTGACTTAAATGGGTTTTCCAAGCAAACTAAAAAAAATGCTGCGGTAGGGATTGGTGTAAAATAAAAAGTGGTACGTATCTCTTCTTCCCTCCGCAATCCTAGTGATGGTGCCTAAGTCCACTCCTCTGGGGATAGCATCACTTGGCATTGATGAGGTTTGACACTATCTATGGTGTTTTATTTAGTGGTGTGAAAAACCGCAACCACATCAATAACCGTAGATTTCAAAATGTTGAAAACCAGGCATTAATCTATAGGGTGCTACCTTCCAATAGGTGGCGCTAGGAGCAAATTCCTCTTTATCACTAATGAGGTCTTATTTGTATTCCTTCCCCAGAATTCTTATCAGGGCATACATGGTTTAAAAAGTCCTTGGACCAGTCTCTCCCTAATGAGAGCCATTACCCCTTCTGTCAGTAAATGACTAAGAAAAGGATCAACGCAGCACAAATATCATAAATGGAAAGATCGCACAATGATTTTTTTTCTCTGTTCTTTAAAGGATATGCGTCAGCAGGAAAATCCGGATCAATCTAATGACAGTACCTTTTAGGGCTGCTTCTATATTTTCCAAAGATGTCTTTCTTATTCTGCACTGCAGCTCCATTTTCATGAAAATCAGGATTTTATTCCTATGCAGATTGGCTGAAAAGGACTTTATGGGCGTTTCTTCTTTTGCTTGAACTTTGCGCCTCCTGCTCTAAATAACTGACCCTAACTGCAAACAAAGTGTAAGAAAGTGGAAGAAGTCCCTCAAGCAGTGGAGGGCAGAGCTGGCGCCATTATCTAGAGCAGAGATCCGCAACCTTTGGCATTCCAACTGCTGTGAAACGACAACTCCCAACATGTTCCATTCAATTCCATGGGAGTTCGGAGAACAGCAGAGCAAGTATGCATGCCGGGAGTTGTAGTTTTACAACAGTTGGAGTTCTGAAGGTTGCCTACCCCTGGTCTATATCAAAAGATTAAGCCCCAGCAAGAGAAGAAATTACCCTAAATTCAGCTAATTTGCATATGAATAAAATCCTAACTTTAATGAAAATGGAGCTGCAATTCAGAATAAGAAAGGCATCTTTGGAAAGTGTAGAAGCAGCTCTACAAAGTACAGTCATTAGTTTGATACCAATTTTCCTGCTTATAGACTTCCTTTAAAATGATTGTGTGGGGTGTGAACAGGGAAGTGAAGTGTACTAACCTTGACTTCACAGGGCACAGTACGCACGCTCAGATGTGCTGACCTGGACTCCCAGAATCACAGTGAGTTACAATTTAATTAAACATTGCTGTAATTGACTGTAATTTACATAAGTTTGGGACCCTAAGCACCAGTTGCTTACGCATAGTCCTGACACACGTTACCGGCTACCTGTAACTGCTTGAAAAGTGCCCATAGACTTTATACTTCTGGGCAGTCGCACTCAGTTACTAGCTGCATGAAATCAATCTGCTGCATGAGTAGGGAGCTATCTGTTAGTAACAGGCAGACATGCCAAAGAGAAGGCAGGGGTGGTTTAATGCCGTCCCTGCCTCCGGTTTACCATACTCAATGAACACTGTGTGTACCACTAAAGAAACCGCCATGATGCAACTTCCTCCCAACCTGGTAGTCATGTGATCCACTGAGGGCTGAGAACTACAGCATCTGCTAAATCTTCTGCATTGCATACTAGGAGTCTATATTCCTCCTTTAAGGCCCCACGAGGCGTAAATACTGCAGTTTGGCCACGTCGGAAGCACCATAGAAAAAAACGTGGCGTTTTGCAGTCTCTGCATAGCGGATGGGATTCTAGAGAATCTCATCCACACACCGCGGAAAGATATGCACAGGGGACACGCTGTGATTTCCAAAACCGTTGCAGTTTTGGAAATGTATCATGTCAGTTATACCTATGGTATCACTATTGATTTCCCTATAGGTATAATGGAAGCAGAAAGTCCGCAGAGCTTTTTGTGAAAAGTGCGGCGGGGAAAACCGTGATGCATTGCCGCCACTTTCTTGCAGCGGACATTCAACTTTTTTGGGGGACCTTTCCTTTTATGTCTCACTTTCTTGCTACGGCCTGTTATTTGGAGCTTTAGCCTAACTGGGGCTAATACATCAGCTCAAATGGTCTATTATGAACATTTTGGGGGGGGGGCGGGCACAATGTGTAAAATATAAATAAATAAAGATAAAAATATAACAAAAAAAGAGTATTACTACCATGCCCACATTACAGGTTCTAGTCTTGCTGCTGGTTATGTGAAACTATGTGTCACCTACATAAAAATCTTTGGAATTTTACTATTGTGCTATTTTAAAAATAACACAAAAAAATGTGAAAAATATGTAAGCCGTGTACCGAGGTGGGCTCCCCAGGATACAGCGAAGTCACGAACAAAGGAAGTGAGTCCAATTCAATTTAACCAAGATAGGATTTTACTTAGTTTAGTTAACCTCTTTTGTCCAAAAGAACACTCCCAGGTGTTACATCCACACATCCTAGAAACTGGGACCCTGGTGTTATACAGCACGGTGCCCACTAGTGTGGCCTTCAATATACTCCAAGCTTTTACCTACCTGCAGGCTGTGCCTATGCAGCTGCCTGTTACCTGTTATTACCCTATTACACAGGAACAATTCATTGTGTGTGACACAAGCACCGGCGGTGTAACACCAGGGTTTACAATCTTATCACAATACTACTAAATTCCCCCCAAACCAAGTACAACTAAGGGCTCGTTCACATCAGCGTTGTGAACTCCGTTCTCCAGGTTTCCGTTTCCTGCCTAAAACAGAGGCAGGAGACGGAAACCTGCAGGAGTCTCTCTCATCCATTCATTTGAATGGGTGAGAGAGATGTCCGGCCGTGAGCGGCGGTGAGCGTTTTATGCTCTCCGACGCGAAACCAGGTTTTATAATCCGGACACAGAGTCGGACATGTAGTACTCTGTGTCCGGATAAAAAAAATCCGGTTTCGCGGCGGAGAGCATAAAACGCTCACCGCCGCTCACGGCCGGACCCGGTCTGTGCTTTCCGTCTTCTGGCATGCAGAAGACGGAAAGCACAGAACGGAAAGAAGAACGCAGGTGTGAACCTAGCGTCAGCAAGTATAATGGTTGGTTAGCTTGCAATGGTTGGTTAGCTTGTTGCTCCCAGACTTCCTTAAAAGTCCCTCTCTGGGAGATATAACTCTGTAGAAATCCTCTGTGACTTAGTCCTTTTATCAGACAGGTAGATAGTTCACCAGTATTGCAGCCTGGGGTGATGATTATACCTATCTAACTAACTACAGGCTTTTACTCAGTCCCCAGCAATTTGGCGCCAAACTTGCAGTGTGGTGCGTGCACGCTTACTTCTGTTGGGTACCTTTTGGTCTCTGTTAGCATCAGGTTGAAGAGGAGCTCCTCGGACAGCATGCGGTCTCACTGACAGTCTCACTTCTCAGCCAAGTCTCTGACAGTAATCTTCTCCTTAGGATGGTGTCTGGACAAACTCTGAAAGTCTCGAATTCTCAGCTATTCTTACTGTGGCTTCTCCCTCCAAGGACCCTCTCTGCACAGTGATGTCTCCACAGCTCTCTCTTCTCCTCTAGAGTCCAGCACACTCTGTCTCAAAATGGCTCCTAGAACCCTCCTACCACGATCAGGGTTTCCACATCAATCTTCCAGGGGCATACAGCCTTTTTCCTTTTGCTTGTTATCTCGCAACAGCGACCTCTTGTGGTCAAACAACAAAATGTCAGATTATGAAAACAGCAACTCAATTCAAACAAGCACATTCACTACACAGGGGCTGTTTCACTCTCTTATAAATAGACAAGTTTTCCTTTTTTTAATATTAAATCTAAATGGATGTTAAAAAAATAAAAATGTGCCAAAATCCAAATAAGATAAAAAAAATAAAGCCGTATGTACCAACAAGAAAACGACAAAAACTTTTGAATAACCTAAGCAAAAAAGAACATATAAAAAAAAAAAACCAAAATATTTGTCCGATTGTGAAAAAAAACAAAAACACCCATGTCATGAAGTGGTTAAATAAGATTTAACTGTTTACAATGGCTGACTGCTGTACACAAATACCTCGCCTGTCTTTCAGCGTAATTTCCGTCGCTTTTAAGGCACAACCCTCCTCAATGGTCCAAGGAATCAAAATGGTAATTGCAGTAAGATCTGTCCTGCTCGTGTAGCCATCTTTCACATTGCCATCAAAGTGGAAGCTTAGTTTTAATGGTGTTTCTTCGATTCAGTAATAAAATGAATTCAGATGGTGCCAAGTCACAGCTTTAAAATATCCCAGTGGCAACTTCCCCAAAATTGATAGCATGGTTACCAATATGTGGATGAGCACTGTCATATAAGAGCAGCTCACCGCTGGACCATGATGAACAGTTTTCTCCAGGCCTTTTTACCCACCTGCTTTACATACCCTCTTATTGTGCCATGAGAAACATTGTTTCACTGCCTCTATTTCTTAAGATGAGCTAAATTGGATGGGCGCCCAAATCTTTATCTGTTATACCTCCCCAGCCATCACAAAATTCACACCACCTCTTCCACGGTGTCCAAGAACAGCTACAAGTTCACAGTAAATTTCATCTGGAGCTGTGCCTATCATTTGCAAAAAATTAAATTGCCAATTGTCCGCGTTCTTTCATCCATTCCTATATACTATAATTACCATTGCTAAACTGGTCGTATCAACAACAAGTGGCTTGAATGTTACACGGTTTCTGTCAAAATATCAAATTATATGTTATGCTAGGTACACACTAGCACTGGCTCTCCATTGTTCAGGTCCACCAGGGGACCCAAACAGGGAAGCAGACTGATAAAATAGCACTTACACAAGGAGCACGATAGACACCATTGACTATAATAGGGTGCGTTGGATATCCATTATTATGTAAAATGAATGTGGTGCAAGAAAAAGTCCTTCATGCCGGACTTTTTCCTCCACTGATTTTCAGTGAACAGGGCAATGGAGTCAGAGGCGTAGGGGGATGCAGAGGGTGCAGTCGCATCGGGGCCCAGGAGCCCTTGGGGGCGCATAAGCACTGGCATCAGTATTGAGATTGCAGCTTCCATCTGGCCCATAAGTCAAGGAGACCCACAGATTACCCTAAGCACACTAAGGTGAATTAAACTTCTTAGCACCCGTAACCATCACTATCAAGAATTCACTGTAAGGATGAGGTAGGGGGCCCAGACAAAAGATTGCACCGGGGCCCACAAGACTTAAGTTACACCACTGGATCGAGTCTCCAAAGAAGACACTGGCGCAGATGGCATCACAGTCTTATCAGTCACATTCTACTACAAGAAAACCATTTATGTTGATCAGGAATCTTCTTAAAAGTCATGGATCATAGAAATGTTAATTTGTTATTTACATATTTGATAATTATTAAAGTTTTTTTTTTTTCCAAGACTTGGTATTGATGACCTGTCCTAATCTCACCGATCAATTGACTGTATGAGCCACTGTGCTCGAGTGAGCCCTGCAGTCTCTTCTTTGACTAATAGGACCACCCTGTCCACCATGTGCATTGTAGAGTTGTGCCTGATATTGCAGCTCAGTATTATTTGCTTGAATGCAACTGAGCTGCATAATGGCCATGTGACCCATGAAAAAGAAGAAGAGGCCACAGCGCTTGACCAAACACCTTCAATCAGATGCTCAGCAGGGGTTGACGAAGTAAGACCCCCACCAACCTGATAGCGATGACCTATCCTTAGGATGTTCAACTCCTTTAAGACTCCTTTAAACTTTCGCTATGCTTTTATTAGTTACAGAAATTCATATAAGTTCCAAAATTGGAAGATTTTGCATCCTAAAAACCGCAACCTTTTCTATGAGATGATCTTCTATTTCTACTAACATTTGAATGATATTTCTAATTCTAATATTCTAATATTTCTCTGTTTAGTCTATGTTATACAGGTAGTAGCTGTATCAGAACTCTCCTATTTGGTATCTGACTAGAGAATTTCATAAACTAGCTTACAGTACAGTCTATGTCGCGGACATCTCTAATACTCTATGCATTGTTCATGATCCTTAGTCAATTCTGTATGATTTAACCCCTTATAAACATCCATTGTAAATGTATGGCTTAGCTAAAAAAGAGGGTTCCTGTCCAGGCTGAATGTAGATTTTCCTATAGTGCTGTACTTTGGCTATCCTGCCTTCACGATCAGACCCTACCGATCAGCTATTTATTCTATATGTTACTAAATGTTATGGATAGAGGATAAATATGTTTTATGGCATAAAAGTGGGTGTCAGCTGTTACTTATTATTGATTTCTTGCTTCAGTTCCTGCATTCAGCATGTAAGGTGTTCCCTTAGAAGCATCAGTCAATCGTGACCATTGCATCTAAGGTTTTTGGTTTTTTTGCTATAGTTGCACCCTAACCACCATGGGAGTCACACAATGTGTTGCCAGGGCAGCTCAGCATCTGTCACGGTACCTAGATTTGCCATTATTAATTCTCTACATTAGTATTGCAATGCATTGTATCAGTGATTAGAGGATCACATTTTCCAGCCCACTACAAAAAGCTGATGGAAGTGGTGAAAGATTCTCTTTAACAAGGACACCTCACCTCTCCTGCCATGTCTGTTTATGCAACTACTTGTATTCCCAATGAAATAACATTTTCTTAGAATTTTGTGTTGTGTTATCATTCATATATTCTAAGAGGAATGGCACAACATGGCGTTACATATTCTACTTCTTATCAGGGTTCAGCAACTAAGTGCACTTTACAGAGATAACAGATTGCACCATTATTTCTCAATTACTGTGAAGAGAAAAAATAGAGGTGGATTGGAACAAGGACTGACATCATCAGCCTGGCCAATGCTACTAGAATGAAGAGGTGGTCTCAACCATAGGCAACTGGCTGTAAACACTGAGGAGACATATTCATCAGTATCTGACACATAGGGCAAAATAGTTAAAGCAATGTATTGGGTAAGGCACTTCAGTTAGGTTAAAGGTGTAGGCTAAGAATGTTTTATTTATGGCCTATCTTTGAGGTTGATGGAAGCTGAACTGCAGTGGTGACAGCTGACCACTATATAGGGCATGGAGCCAACTACTTACAGCTCGGTGCTATGTACAGTATTGTCCTTGAAATCAGCTGATCTATATATGGTCTAGCTATCATTCCCCCACCAATCAGACATTAATGGCCTATCATAAAGATAGGTCATAAATAAAAAGTTCTGGACTATCCCTTTAAGTGCCAACTTTTTTTTTTTCACTTTAAATGTAGATTGTGAGCCTCATATAGCTCATATAGGACTCACAGTGTACATTTTTCCCTAACAGTATGTCTTTGTAGAATGGGAGGAAATCCACACAAACATGGGGAGAACATACAAACTCCTTGCAGATGTTGTCCTCGGCAGGATTTGAACGTTGCAAGGCCTTCTCATTGCTATATATATATATATATATATATATATATATATATATATATATATATATATATATAATCCCAATCCTACATTTACTTCTTTTTTTAGAGAGTGCGATGAGTCTCTATTTGTCTGTAAAGCAAATCATTAGACCATGCATGGCTCAGAATATTAGTTAAATAAAGCTGCTCTTGGGGGTTATTCAGATTTAGACTTGATAAAGGGATTCTGGCTATATACTTTGTTGCTTCACTACAAGGTTTTCATTTTGATTGGTTTTGTATCAGTTCTGAATAACAAGTAGATTTGTACATAAGACCACAGGCTGAGCTCACTAGTCACACCATGCTTTAAGAGCTCTGCTCATCTCGCTATCCACATTTATTGATTCAGAACAGGCTGTAAAATCTTTTAATGGACCAACAAGAGACTTCTTCAAGGATTTAATAGCGGATGAACCGCTTTCAAAATCTCTCTGGTGTGCAGAGAAACAAACATCATTTTGTTGCCGAAAAATGTTTGAAGGTACTAATGAACTGTAAATGGAACAGTACTATGAGAAATCGAGAGCACCATGTCTTTCAAGGAGTAGTACACTTCTGGCAAAAACTACAAAATTCCATCTTTGCTCCAGTGAGGGTTTGTCTCCCACATACAAAACCTTTATTCACCTGTGGCTACAGAATCCAGGGGTACCACCGCGGGTAGATTTGATACAATCCAGCACAAGAGGTATTTATATATAAATACGGCACACAGATTGATCCAAAAGGTAGGGGCTTGTTTTTTTGGTGATGGGAATGTTTTTTTTTTTGTTTTTTTTAAAACTAATTTAGTTTTAGATTTTACCCACTCACATAAATTAGTTCTCAAAAATAGATGTTCAACATACAAAAAAACAGGATAATGACCAGGTAAATTGATAAATTGCTGTGCAGTATAGAGATTTGTGTAATGATTATAACCTTAAAGAGAGGCATCCAGTATGTTTCATAGAAAGAAGGTTTCATCATTGTCATAGAAAGGAATTCTTGACTGTTACAGCAGTCAGACTATAGAGCCAGGGTCATAGGTAGCAAAGACTGGACCACACAGCTAACTTTTGAGTTGGCCTAACCCCCCCCCCCGCTCACGACGTAACATCGACTTTCCTGTCCCCCACACAGTATACCGTCCCATTTACACACAATATAATGTCCCAAAGTTGCCCCTTCACATAGTAAAATGTCCTGCAGCGGTCCCTCCTTACAGTATAATGTCCCCATAGTGGCCCCTCCACACAGTATAATGTTCCATATCAGCCTTCATACAGTATTTCAGATCCCAGAGTATAATGATTGGAGGCCAAGGATAGGTGACAAATGTAAAAGCCAGTGGTACTCACCTCTTCTGGGCTCCACCTCAGGCCTCTTCCTTATGAATCGCATTGCCGGCCTGAACCACGTGATGTCACTACAGAGGCCAAAGACTGAATGGAGTAATGTCAGAGTGCAGGAGAGGTGAGTAACACTGCTTTTTATGGTCACTCACCTTCCATGGTCCTGCATCATTATACTCTGGGGTCTGAAGAGACCCCAATGTATAATTATAGCAGTATTTTTGGGGTTTGCCCAACAAATACCCTTGCCATGGGCCTATGGCCTCATTTACTGATCCCCATTCCTGCTCACAGCCACTTCCTAAGGTCCCAGGACCTGTGGCAGCCACCACTGCTGCTACTCTGGTACTGATGCCACTGTATAGAACCCTCTGCTACATGATGTTATGATGGTTGATTCATTATGTAGTAACTCATTGGAAGGAACCTGGAAGCTGGGAGTATTAGAAATAGCAGTTGTCACTCTACCAAATTCTCTAACTCTTCTCCTGAGCTGGTACAGAGCTGAGGGGACCTGATGGTGGCATTAGTTTTCCCCCACAGCAAGTTCTAAAGGTCTCCATCGGTCCTGAGCCACATGGGGTTTGGGGTGCCCATGATGTTGTCACAGGAATTAAGAATCAGAAGAATTGTGGTTGCAAGAAACAAATCACATATAACTTTAATAGGAATTCATATTCAGTAAGGCAACCAACAGCTTCCTCAACAATGGAGGTACAATTCTTATACAGAGGTCCACTGTGGGAATGGGGTGAGCTTGATGGATGGTAGTTTTGGCAGTACCAGTCCTTTCTACTCACTCTCTCTCTCTCTTTCAATAGGCACCAGTCTCTTTAAGCTCTCCCTCCTTGATGCTCTCTCCATCCAGTGGCTAAGGCTCTTGTTAAAATGTCCTTTGACTATAAAATAACTTTAATTTTGGCTGAACGCATCTTAGTTTTCCTTGTCTCAGTCACAGCATGGCTTACACATGATGTTCCTCCTTGCAAGCTAGCAGAAGGCTCTTGGTTTCCTCCCACCTTCCAAAACCTGCTGGATGGAAGCTACTTCTAACTCAGTTTCTACTCATTCAAAGTGGACCAGTCTATCTAAGGGAGTAAAATACAAGTTACATACAAAACTATACACTTATTTCACACAAGCATGGCAAATGCAAAATAAGCAGTGCACCACTAGTTTAGCAGTGTTCACTGAGATGGTGCAATTGAACAAGTTCAAGGTGGACCTGAAAGGCTTTTTTGAAAGATGTCATATCAAAACGTACATACAAAATGCAATAATTGTACAACTTCAGTAACGGATGCTCATGTTCTACGAACTCTCGAATAGCACTGCATTAAACAAGTATTAGTTAGTAATGCAAATCACAGCATGAGCTCAGGAATATTCAAAAAATCATTGCCTGTGAACCTGAGGAGTTTGTAGGCCAGACCACTGATTCCTATTCCGCTATTTTTCCGACGCTTGATTCCAACTTCATATTTGGCTGAAAGTTATAATGAGGCAGAAGACATAAAAATTCATTAAAAACCCCAGTGATTAAACAAACTATGCATCTAATTAATTATATATTGTTAAAACTTGTACAATAGAATTCAGAACTAATTCATCATTTTATTTTGAAGTTGGTAACTTTTTTCTGACTCTGACTGCACCCAGAATAAGTCCCGGCTCGTCAACCCTATACAATCCACAAATGCAAGTTAAAACTGCATCATGCAAAGAAGAAGCCTTATACCAACACCATTCATACATCTCTGGGACAAAGCACTCTTAAAATAGACTGATGCAAAATGTAGACTGTTCTATGGTCAGAGGAGTCAAAATTTGAAATTCTTTATGGAAACCTTGGTTAATGTGTCCTGCAGGCTCAAGAGGAAAAGGACCATCCAGCTTGTTATCAGCGCACCGTACAAGAGCTGTCAGTGCCGCACCTCCCATGAGGCGACCTGAAGCGACCACTTCAGGCGGCGCTATGCCAGGGCCACAGGGAGGGCGGCATTTTTGCTGACCTAAGCCAGTCCAGGACAAGCTGTCCTGGACTGGCTTAGGGTCACCGCCACTGAGCGGTGGATTGGGGAGGTCGCTGGAGCAGCGCTGCTCCAGCGGCTGCCACTTACGCTAAGGCAGAGAGCAGGTCCTCTCCCTGCCTGCTCTCTGCCTGCTAAAGACGATCGCTCCGATCGGCCCCTCCCCCTCCGCTCGGCCCATCCCACCCCCTTCCGCTCGGCCCCGCCCTCTCCGCCCTGCCCCCTCCTCCGGGGGGGGGGGGGGGCTTTCTAATGTCCGCTTCAGGCGGCAGAAAGCCATGGTTCACCCCTGAGAGCTGTGTCTCTGATGATATGGGCAGTTTACACATCTTGAATGTGAATATCAATGCTGAGCAGTAAATTGAGATTATAGAACAATACATACTCCCATCCAGAGATGGTCTCTTTCAGGGAGGGCCATGCAGATTTCAGCATGACACTGCTAAATCACATACCATATTCATCACGACAGCATGGCTTCTCAGAAGAAGAGTCCAGAGGCTGAGATGGCCTTTCTGCAGTCCTGATCCTTGGTGAATTATAAAGTATGACATGAGTCAATTTACAAATTAGGTTTTTTTTTAAACAAAAAGAAAACTTTTGATATGTTTTTTAAGTTCCATTGTAAATAAAATACTATAATTTGAGATTTCCAAACCATTTAATTCTTGTTTTCTTCACATTTTACGCCTTGGTCCCAACTTTTTTGGAATTGGGGTTGTAAATAGGCTTTATGAAGTTTAGGTAGAATTATTCTAAAATCAAAAATTTCAGACCATGAATTTTAAAGGTATTTTTATAAAAATGGTCATATATTACCTATCCAGAGGATAGATGATAAATATCTGATCCCACTGTTAGAAGCCCCACTGATTACTAGAACTGGGGTCCTAAGCCACCCCTTTTTCCTGGGGTGATGGTAGAGCTTGTGGGTTGCTGTTTCATTTAATACACTGTCTGCAGCTGTCACCATCACTGCCATAACACCCATTCTAGTGAATGGTGAAGTCCCAGCAGTTAGGTCCCTAATGAACAGATCTTTGTAGAAAAGTTTCCCTATAGGTATAATAGAAGCAGAAAGTCCACCGAGGTTGCCTATGGGACCTTTACAAGACAAGAGACTCAGCTCTGGTTAGTCACATTAGCTACTGAGTAATAAGAAACCATGGAGAACTTTTCTCTGCCTTGGCACAGCCTTGTTAGCCAGTATAAGGGTATGTTCACATAGCAGAATTTGAACATTACGCGCGGCTAGCTGCAATGGGATGCTGGCATCCCATCGCGCATTTCGCTCTGGATTAGGCCCAAATGAATGGGCCTAATCAGGAGGGAGCCTCAATGGCAATAAAGGGTGCATTTAGATTTTTTGTTTTGGTTACCCTCTTTTTTCTTTGTATACTCTGCTACTATCGCAATAGCAACATTTAATGAGTATCCAGATGTTAAGATAAAAGCCTTCACAACACACTCAAGCTACACGTATTTGTTTTCTGTCTTAGCTTTTTATATTACAAGTAAATTGAAGGGTCATTTTAGAGTACAAAAGAAATAGCAGCTTCAGATTTCTTATACACTCATACACAGTGAACCTGCTAAAGGGAAAGGCATAGACAAGGTCAAGGCACAACCAAGCAAGAAAGAAAAAGATGCTTTCTTCATTATATCGTTTTATATTTATTCAGAGAAACCACATATCTAGAAATCCAATTCCTTTTGATCTAACAGAGGTGCCTAGGAATAAAGATCAGAGATCAGGTACATGGTCATTCTTCTTAACCAAACAAATGTGACAATTTCTACAGTGCAAACAAGAAAAGATAGCAGTGATGGAATCCCATCAGCACGTAACCTCCCCTGCAGATTTACCAATACAAAATATTAACCCGCAGATGTAACTCCGGAGCTGAAAACAGCAGCGGGAAACAAAGCTCTGTCTCATCTTTTAGAAGATATTTTCTCCTGTCTTGATGTATGTTGTACTTGCGCATATCTCCATATTGATTTGCAATTCACCTAACATTAGGATACATGGGGCAAAGGATTAGACAGGTTTGTAGTTTAGTTTTGGCATGTCGAATTCAAGGCTCACTCCAGGTTTACACGCGCAATAAACGGTAGCGGGGGAAGTTTTTTGCTGCATTTATTTGCAAGCATGTAAAAATTAAAAAAATTAAAAAAAGAACCCAGATGTGAACTTACCGTAAGAATGAAAGATGATTGTAGGCTGTAAAGTTTCCTTACAGAAAATGTGTTCAAATAGTTAAAAGATTTTTTTTATTTTGCCTGCCCATATTCATGCCCCCAAGTGCCCCCAAAACCCCTTGTGTTCCAAGGTATAGTAGAAGAAAGTGTTTGTTTTTGTACCGTGTTAGCCAGTGGGTATGAAATATAAAAAACAAAAAACTTGAGAGTCTTCAGTAGATTATACCTTTTTTAATGGCTAACTCATAATGATGACAGAATATAACGTTTCAAAGCTCTTTGGCTTCTTCTTCAGATATAACTAAGAACAATTTCTGAAGGATGCATATTTATGTACAACAGGACACATAGGGATAGGATTTCAGGAGGGAGGGGGATGAGGAGAAGAAGCTTATTAGTATATACATGTAAACAATTCACAGTTCCCAGGTTCTTATCTTTATGGCTGTGATTTCTACAGCATGACATGAACCCATGTGAGACATTCATTCCATTCTCCAGAGTGTTAAATAGGGTCATACACTTGTATTCATGAATCCGTCTGTTTCCTTGATTTAAAATTCCCTCTTAACATCAAAATTTTCATGTCATTGGTGATATTATGATCTGCATTGCAGAAATGTTTTGGCACGGGAAGGTCCATTCTCTGTTCTCTAATTGTATGGCGATATGTGTTCATTCTCATTCGGAGTTTCTGACCAGTCTCTCCAACATACAGATTTTCAGTGGGACATTTGGTGCACATTATTAAATACACTACATTAGGTGTGTTACAGGTGAATGTACCTGGGATTTTATATTCCCTGTTAGAGTTTGGTATCTCTATCCTGTCAGTGGTCAGTATGTGAGGGCAGGTTTTGCACCTTTGCTGTCCGCATGGAAATGTTCCTGTGTTAGTTGGAGGTGACAGTGAGCTGCTAATAATCATATTCCTGAGGTTTGGTGGCTATCTATAGCACAGGAGAGGAGGTCTGGAAATATGGATTTTAGACAGTCATCTTTTTGCAGTAGTGGATGTAATTTACATGTGATTCCTCCCATCTTGGTATTCTAGTGGCCCTGGTGATTTGGTTTTCAACTGTTCTTGACTGGCTTTCAGTCGCGGCTACCCGGCTTTTGGATCGGAACCTGAGGCGGCCTCCGATCCAAAAAACCCTGTGTGAACTTATCCTTACACAATAAAATATCCACATTTTTATGTTTTATTGGGCATAAAGGCAGGCATTATTACTATGTAAGGCTTTAAGAGCAATACTGTGTGCAGGCAAAAAAAAGATAGGCTTATTAGGGAACTGCTTTTGCTGAATGGTGCACTACTATACCTTATATAAAAAAACTAAAAACTTGAGAGTCTTCAGTAGGTGATACCTTTTTTAATGGCTAATTCATAATGATGACAGAATATAACGTTTCAAAGCTCTTTGGCTTCTTCTTCAGATATAACTCCCCTCCGGATTAGGCCCAATGAATGGGCCTAGTCTGGAGGAGGGTGTGTCCTCAGGCCGAATCGTGAGGTGTAAGCCTGAAGAATGAGCATGTCGCTTCTTTTTGTGCCGGCTCCCAGAAAAAGCTCCTGAGCAGCACCCATTGATTTCAATGGGAGCCGTCTTTTTGGTCAGGATTTTGAGGTTGTATTCGCCTCAAAATCCTGACCAAAAAACCCCATGTGAACTTACCCTAAGGGGCACAAGGGGAGACAGAGGTAGTAATAATAACACCTTCTTCACAGTGCATATGGTGTCATGAGGTGACATCATTGTGCATGACCTGTCTTAGGGTGGAGAATGTCTTAGTGAAAGAATGGCAACAAGCCTTTGATTTAATAGTATCCATATCTAAACATAATGAATCCTATAGTAACATGCAATTGTGTAATTTATTGAACGTGAATAATCACAAACATACAAAAATCTTGTCTTGTAATGCAGGATCCTTCAACATTTAACCCCTTGCATAAAAAAATTCTACAATATATGAAACTTCAGATCTGTGCTTAGCTGAACTCCCTTTCTCCACTGTAAGAATGCAGCATGTTCTTTATGTGCTATTTTCCATTTTATTTATACCCACAATAATGTGACCATGAGCTAACTGAACATAGTAATAGCTATATCATATTCATTCCTATCCAAGTCCCACTGTGAGCCTCATAAGAATTAACAGAGAAACTGACAAAATCTATAAGAAATACATTTGTATATTCACTGGCGAGCAAAAGGGTAACAGTGTTTAGAACCTGTGACTTTCAGGCTCCATATCTCACCATCCACTACAGCTTCCAACGTGACACTACCATTATCTTATACACAATATTCTTGGCTATATTATACATAAATTTAACTTGCAACTATTTAGCATATGACTTGTTATGCAGGCTCTTATCATGTATCTGCATTGGTTTTGCTCCTGGTGTGGTGGAAAAATCTTTTTCATCTTGTAAACTACAAAGTAGAACCTATTCTAACATTCCCTCATGATATTATTAGTAGAGATGAGCGAACAGTAAAATGTTCGAGATTCGATATTCGTTTCGAGTAGCCCCTCAATGTTCGACTACTCGAATCGAATATCGAACCCTATTATAGTCTATGGGGGGAAAATGCTCATTTCAGGGGTAGGCAACGTTCGATCAAATTATACTTATCAAGTCCACGAGTGAGGGTCGGGCTGTATCCTCCGAGAAGTCTTCTCCGTGCAGCGTCCCCGCGGCATCTTCCGGCTCTGAATTTTTAAGGAGCAAAACGGTAACAATGCAGCTCCATGAAAAGAATTTGCACAACTAGTCATATGCTAAATAGTTGCAAGTCAAATTTATGTATGAGATAGCCAAGATGATTGTCTACAAAATGATGTTATAGTGGATGATGAGATATGGAGCCTTAAAGTCAAAAGGTCAAACCATTGTTGGGGGGTGTTCACGCTACCATTGGAAATCTGCTCTGATAGTGTTAGGATAACATATGCAGTTCTAAGCCACAAGTAAGAATCAGTACTAGATACACTGAACCAGTGGCGTAACTACCGAGGTAGCAGCAGTAGCAGCTGCCACAGGGCCCGGGCCATTAGGGGGCCCGGTGACAGCCGCTACCGCTGCGGTTTTTTTAAATAGGCTGTCACGGGCCCTATTCACTTGCCGATCCTGGCTGGGCTGGGATCGGCAAGTGACACCGCGGGCCCCACAGGGGCTATCATTATACTCGGGGGTCTTTGCAGACCCCCGAGTATAATGACCGGCGGATCGGGAGAGGTAATAAACATAAAAAACTGTTACTTACCTCTCCGCGATCCTGCCAGGCCTCCGTCCTACTGTTGTCTGACGTCTCTGACGTCACATGAACCCGGCATGCTTCCCGGGTCATGTGATGTCCGACGTCATTAACGAAGGACGCGAGCGGTGGTCAGCACAGGAGGACAGCACAGCACAGGAGCCGGGGAACAGGTAAGAAGCAACAGTGGTTTTTTTTTTTTAATGTTTTTATTCCCCGGGTCTCCGATTATTATACTCTGGGGTCTGAAAAGACCCCAGAGTATAATAATTGTTTATGGGTGTCCACAGAGGGACACTATTGGGGTTAATACTGTGTGCAGGGGCCACTATTGGGGTTAATACTGTGTGCAGGGGACACTATTGGGGTTAATACTGTGTGCAGGGGCCACTATTGGGGTTAATACTGTGTGCAGGGGACACTATTGGGGTTAATACTGTGTGCAGGGGCCACTATTGGGGTTAATACTGTGTGCAGGGGACACTATTGGGGTTAATACTGTGTGCAGGGGACACTATTGGGGTTAATACTGTGTGCAGGGGCCACTATTGGGGTTAATACTGTGTGCAGGGGACACTATTGGGGTTAATACTGTGCAGGGGACACTATTGGGGTTAATACTGTGTGCAGGGGCCAGTAAGGGACATAATAGAGTGTGGAGGAGGGGGTCGGTTGAGGTCTTCGGCGTCAGTTGGGATGGGGGGGGGGCCCCATGTCAAACGTTCGCCACGGGGCCCCGCCATTCTTAGTTACGCCACTGCACTGAACAAAATGGTTAATACAGCACTGTGTGTCCAACAACCCCCAGGCCGCACCAACTCCAACTCCACAGTGGTGTTCACCAGAGCCCCAGATGGTGGGGATGGACTTGGCGGCACTGCTGGGCGGAGTGGTATGGGTCAGGAAACCCCAAACACACAGCGCACCACAAATCACAGTAGAACCAGACACTGGGAACTCTTACTAGCAGATCTTCAGGGTGCAGTGCAGGTCCAAGGAACCAGAAGGCAGCGGCGGGTGGTCAGCAGGTGGTGTCAGAGAGTCAAGCTTAGTCGTACAGTCCGGGTCGTCAACAAGAGGGCAGCACAGTACAGAGGGTAATCTAGAGGGAAGGTCAGGAAAGCCAAGTTGCTAACAGGAGCGGAGGAGCAGTACAAATACGTGTTCAGGAAGTGGAGGTCTAAAGTCAAGCTGGGGTCATAAACAGGAGCAGGCACAGTACACAAATCAGGAGGCAAAGGCAGGGTCAGAGGTCAAGGCAAGGAGTCAGGAACACAGGCATTCAGGTACCGGAGAGAAACGCTGAATAGCCGGCGGTGGTCCGGAGCCAGAGCCATCCTTAAATAGGCTCCGGCCCACTGCTAGGCCGAAAACCGGAAGACCCCTGTCCGGATCAGGAGGAGACTGGCAAAT